>NC_137782.1:100867437-101612437 GCF_963455305.1 Plecotus auritus
TGACTGATGAAATTGAAGCAATAATAATAATAATAATAATAATAATAAAAACTTCCAGAAAACAGAAGCCCTGGCCTAGATGGCTTCACAGGGGAGTTTTAGAAAACATTCTAAGAACTAACACCTGTACTCCTCAAACTTTTGCAAAAAATTTAAGAAGAAGGAACACTTTGAAGCTCTTTCTATGAGACCAGCATTAACTTAATTCCAAAACCAGATAAAGACACTGCAGAGAAAAAGAACTACAAACCAATATCCCTGATGAACATAGATGCTAAAATCCTCAACAAAATATTAGCAAATTGGATCCAGCAATGCATCACAAAGATCATTCACCATGACCAAGTGGGATTTTTCCACTTGGGTATGGAAGCTGGTACAATATTCACAAATCAATAAACGTGTTGCATCACAGAAACAGATTGCAAGACAAAAATCACATGATCATATCAATTGATGCAGAAAAAGCATTTAACAAAATCCAACACCCTTTCTTGATAAAAACTCTTGGCAAAGTGAGAATAGAGGGATCATATCTCAACATAATAAAAGCAATATATGACAAGTCTACATCATACTCAATGAAAAAAACTAAAACCATTTTTCCTAAGAACAGGAACAAGACATGGATGCCCTCTTTCACCACTCTTGTTCAACATAGTATTAGAAGCCCTAACCATAGCGATTAGACAATAAAAAGAAATAAAAGGCATCTAAGTTGGAAAGGAGAAAATAAACTGTCATTATTCGCAGATGACATTATATTGTACATAGAAAACCCTAAAGACTCCATCAAAAAATGACTATATTCAATACATAAATTCAGAATGTAGCAGGATACAAAATTAACACCCAGAAATTGATGGCATTTTTATACACCAACAATGAACTCTCACAAAGAAAAAGCAAGAAAACAATCCCATTTACCAAAATACTTTTTAACAAAAAATTAAGATAATTAGGAATAAACTTAACCAAGGTGGTAAAAGACCTGTACTAAGAAAACTATAGGACATTGAAAAAAGAGATAAGGAAGATATAAACAAGTGTAAGAATATACCATGTTCATGGATTGGTAGAATCAACATATTAAAATATTCAGACTACCCAAATTAATCTATAGATTCAATGCAATTCCTAGTAAAATACCAAATACCTATTAAAATACAAGGAAAGTGAAAGAGAAACAGCACCAGCCCTGGCCTGGCGGTTCCACCGCCCCCTCTGCCCTCCCACTGCAGGCAGGAGCAGCACCTCTCCAGTACTAATTACTTTTAAAACTCTTTTTGTAAAGAGAGAGATTAAATTTTGGAGGTATTTCAGGATCCATTGGAATAACTTAAGTCATTTTTCAGACAATTAAAAAGTCTCTTAAAATTTAAATATGAAAAGGTTGTAAAACAAGCTTCTATAATAATAAAAGCTTAATATGCTAATTAGAGCAGACATCCTTCCAGACAACCTTCCAGATGAACAAAGGGCTGCAAGGGAAGCCTGGGTTCCAGGTGCCAGAAGGAAGCCAGTGCCGGCAGCTGGGGGAAGAAAGGCCTACTCTTGTATGAATTTTGTGCATGGGGCCTCTAGTAATTATTATGATATACATTTTGTAAAAACTGGGTAAGACATCAGTTAAACTTTAAAATAGTGTTAGTATTAAATATTTTATCCAGACTACAAGATTTTCTTTAATTTACATAAGTATTTAATTTTTTAGGCCAGTAAATGATTATATCCTGTAATGCCATTTGGAGAGAGAAAATGCACAACACATAATACAAAGATGAATACATATCATACAAATGCTACAGACCATATACATAATTCAAGAGTAATTCACCTTTTTTCCTTAAATATATATTTCCATATTTTTTAATCCTGAGCAGCGAGGATATTTTTTTTTCATTGATTTTTAGAGAATGGGAGAAGTGAGGGGGGGAGAGAGGGAAACATCAATGTGACAGAGACACATCTATTGGTTGTCTCCCACACATGCCCTGACTGAAAGTGGGATCTGACCTGCAGCCCAGATACATGCCCTTGACTGGGAATCAAACCTGCAACCCTCTGATGCATAGGACAATGCATTAACCACTGAGCGCACCAGACATGGCTGTATTTTCATTTTTAAAATTAAAAGTAATTTAATGTATGAGAATTTTTAATGTATGGAAACCTCAATTTTCAATGATAGTGAAACATTAAGCAGCCAATATTTCCTACAACTTTTATTAACATATTTTATTGTTTTAAATTTAGGCACCCAGAGACCACTGCCATATGCCCATTTTAAAATGAGATTTCTAGTGAGATCTTGCTATTTCTGTAAAGCAATTACCAGTAACAGGATTTCTTTCAGGAGTATTATTTAACGAGAGCTGGGCTCCGGAAGTTTCTGGCCTTGGAAGCACAATTTCCCGTATTAATTGTAGTGGGTTTTCTGTTTTGAACATTGGCAGTCTGAGTAAATTCTCTAGGGAGGTAATGTAGTGGGTCAAAGTCTGCTGCTTATGAGTACCATGAGGCTCTTAGTCCTCAAGTGGTATTCAACCTTCTTACATGCCTTGATTTCTCTCCCTGGCTGTCTCATACAGCTGTGAGTGAGGATTCCAACCACTAGGTGACCAACCTTTATACGGGCATCCCTGGATGAGTCAATTTCTTAATTACAGTTGAGTTGGAGGTTCCCTATGGGGACCCTACACGTCGTGAGGAATGACCTCTGACACCTCCATAAAGATTCTTACTCATCTAAGAGCATCTGAGATTCGGGCTGGAGGGAGGATGTGCCCCTTATCTTCAGAGCTGAATGAATCAATGAAATGTGATTTTATTGATTTCAGAGAGAGAGGAAAAAAGAGAGAAACATCATCGATGTGAGAGATATATCAATCAGTTGCCTCTTGTTCAACCCACAACCTGGACATGTGTCCAAACCTGGAATTGAACAGGTGACCTTTTGCTGCATGGTACAACATTCAGTGAAGGTAGTCACAATGGCCAGGACAAAGATTTTTTACCTGGTGTTTAACAGTGGCAATTTTAGTGGAGGCCTCAATGGAATATCTCAATAGAATATTCATCAACTCTCCAGGTGTGTCATTTGATATGCTGATGTATTACAATGAATGTATACAGTGATGTGGGTCATTCTCTGATCAGTTTCACCTTAAAAAATGTCACTGGAAAGGGATTTGAAGCAACATGGGTCTGCTGGGCATGGTCTGGAACATGTACCCCATTTGCTCCTAAGCATCCTAGGTTAGGGAAGATAAGTTCTTGTGATTTAGTAGTTGTGCCTATAAATTACTAGGCCCTGTTAGAGTCTCAGATTTCCCATTCCACTTGTCAAGGAATTTACCTAGCTTTTTAATAACATGCCTCAACTCTATAAACTTGGGGACTCTTGTTAGTATTGAACTCAACACAATGACCATCAGTTGACAGACACTAGACACCAGAGCCAAAATCAGGACCCCAAACACACACCCTGGACTCCAGAAGCTGTACCCTACAGCAACTACAAACCAAAAGCTGGACCCCGGCCCTGGGACTCAAACTCAAAGCGATTTCCCTGACTCAAGCATACTATGCAGCACAAAAGCCAGAAACCAGATGCCAGAGACTGACAGCTAATTCTTAAGACCAGATTCCATACACCAGAATTTGAATCTATAGCTGCACTTGGACTCCACACAAGAACCGCGGACACAAAGTCATACCCAAAGAGACCCAAAACGCCAGACACAGAGCCGAATACATATTTGATCTGAAACCACAGACCCTGGACATATAACAGGGATCTATAACTAAGATGCCATAGCCACAATGTGGAGTTAGAGACAGACAACAGACTTCAGTTGCCAGATGCCAGATGCAGGAACTGAACCAGATCCTCACATTGTACACAAATCCATGATTCAATAAAGGGAACCCATGTCACTCTAAGCCCAAGCAGCTAGTTTCACAAATACTTTTTGTATGACAATGTGAATGTATAAGAGGAAAAAGTACCTTGCAGAACTTCAAAATTCTACCAAACCCTGCAGTACTACACACAAAAGGCTAACAGAATGAAAAAATAAGAATAATGATTACCTTTGCTGGCAGGTATCCATGATCTCTTGGCTGCAGTGCTGTCAGAAGTTAACCATGTCACAGCCAATAATTTCACAAGGCCGGCTCTTATTTACCTCATACATTATAAATTTTAACAACTGGGTTAATAACCATACTGACATGATCAAATTAACAAGAGATGTACAACGCTTAATCCATGCACAAGGAAAACTCACATACAAATGAATACCAAAGACAATGAGGTAATATTAGGAACAGAAAATGTTGGAAAATGGGGAAACAGGGTCTTAGATTGTAGAGGTGAAATGGGTAATATTTAGGAAAAGCACAGGCTATGTGGCATGTTAATTTTAGTTAGGTAATCCCAAAAACTATATGATGAGGGGGGTAAGATAGGCATATCAAGAAACTCCTGGTAGCCTGGCTGGTGTGGCTCAATGGTTGAGCATCAACCCATGAACAAGGAGGTCATGGTTTGATTCCTTGTTAGTGCACATGCCCAGTTTGTGGGCTTGATCCCCAGTGTGGGGTGTGCAGGAAGCTGCCGATCTCTCATCATTGTTTCTATCTCTCCCTCTCCCTTCTTCTCTGAAATCAATAAAAATATATATTTTAAAGAAACTCCTGACCTCCCCCCACACAGACAGCACCTTTAGTCAGTGTGTGCTCTACCCTCAGGCTCCCCACAGAGCTGTCACACAGCACATGCTCTACCCCGAGCCCAGGTCAGAGCTGCTGGTGTGACCTGGTATGCCCAGCCACAGGTCACAAGACCATGATGCATGTGTGAGAGGGTCCTAGGGCGCCATCCTGCCTTGAGTGCTGGAGCTGCAGAGTGAATTGCATGCCACAGGGCTCTGGGTCCTCATGGGGAGTTGCAGGCCAGAGGAACTGTGCATGCACCCCCACCACCCCGAGAATCTGAAGTGGACAACTGAAGGACCAGAATCATAAGAGAAGGAAGTACAATTCAGAGCAGATGATAAAGGTGTGAAACTCAAGGCACACCCAGCCTCTGGTCTAGTGAGTCCCAGATCATTGGACTACTAGGGGATTCAAACCCTTGGATCCCAAGCAGGGAGTCCAGCATCAGGAAGAGGAGACAGCAAAAAGGAGGAGACAAAGAAAAAACCCCAAAGGATAGAAAAGGAGAAATCACCAGAAAAGGAAATGGAGGCAAGCAATATGTCAGAGAAATAATTCATAGTAAGGGTCATGCAGTTCCTAAACCAACTGGATGAGAAAATTACCAACATATGTAAGAATCAAGAAAAAATGAAGAATGATATAGCTAAAATAAAAACCACAATGGAAGGTTTCAATAGTAGACTAGAAAAAACAAAGGACCGAATCAGTGAGTTAGAAGACAGGGTTTTAAATATACCCCATCAGAACAGCAATTGGAGAAAAACTTTTAGAAATCAGGAGAAGAGCCTAAGGGAGACTTGGGACAACATGAAATGAAGCAACATCAATATAATAAGGGTACCAGAAGGGGAGGAAGAGGGGTAAGGATTAGAAAACCTATTTGAAGAAATAATGACAGAAAACTTCACTAACTTGGGGAAGAAAAAAGTCACACAAACAAAGAGAGTCCCAAACAAGATGAACCCAAAAACACCCACACCAAGACACATCATAATTACAATGGCAATTGTTAGTGACAAAGAGAGAATCTTAAAGGCTGCAAGAGAGAAATAGAGTTACCAACAATGAATCTCTCATTAGACTATCAACTTACTTCCCAACAGAAACACATCTGGCCAGAAGGGAATGGAATGAAGCATACACAGTGATACAAAGCAATGGAATGACTTCAACAATACTCTTTCCAGTTAGGCTATCATTTAAATTAAAAGGGAAATCAGGAGCTTCACAGACAAGAAAAGGCTGAGGAAATTTATTACTATCAAGCCAGAAATGCAAGAAATGCTAAAGGGACTGTTGTAAAAAGAAGAAATAGGAAGAGAAGAAGGAACACATGCATAAAAATTAAAATTGCTACAAACAAGTACTTATCAATAATAACCTTAAAAATTAATGGATTAAGTGCTCCAATCAAAAGACATCAAGTGGCTGAATTGAAAGAAAACATGACCCATACATATGCTGTCTACAAGAGACCCACCTCAGAACAAGGGACTCACAATACTGAAAGTGAAGGAAAGGAAGAAATTTTTTCAGGCACATGGAAATGAATAAAAAAAAGCTGGGGTAGCAATACTTATATATCACAAAATAGACCTCAAAGTGAAGGCCATAACAAAAGATAAGGAAGGCTACTTTATAATACTAAAGGGATTGGTACAACAAAAGGATATAACCCTGGAAAACATATATGCTCCAATGCAGGAGCATCCAAATACATAAAAAACTTCTGGAAGATATTAAGGGAGAAATCCACAGCAATACATTCATAGTAGTGAACTTTAATATCCCATTGACAACACTGGAGAAATCTAGACAAAAAAATCAACAAAGAAACAGCAATCTAAAGGACTCACTAGATCAGTTGGAGTTAATTGACATCTTCAGAACATTTCACCCCCAAAGCCACAGAATATACATTCTTCTCAAGTGCACATGGGACATTTTCATAGACAGAGCACATATTAGGACAAAGGCTAAGTCTCTACAAATTCAAGAAGACTGAAATCATATCAAGAATCTTCTCAGATCACAATGGCATAATATTAGAAATCAACTACAATAAAAACAATTTTATAAAAATCAAACACTTGGAGGCTAAATAGCATGTTACTAAAGAATGATTGGGTTACCAAAGAGATCAAATAAGAAGTTAAAAACATCCTGGAAACAAATGATAATGAAAACACAACAATCCAAAAATGATGGGACACATTGAAAGCAGTCGGGAGAAGGAAGTTCATAGCACTACAGGTCTACCTCAGAAAACAAGAAAAACAGGCAATAAATTATCTAACCCTACAACTTAAAGAATTAAAAAGAGAGCAACAAGAACAGCCCAGAGTAATCAGAAGGAAGCAGATAATAAACATCAGAGCACAAATAAATGGCATAGAGGAAAAAAGATCAATAAAACCAAGAGCAATTCTTTGAAAAGATACACAAGATTGTTGAATTTCTAGCGAGGACCACCTAGAAGTAAAGAGAGATTGCCCAAATAAACAAAATCAGAAATGAAAGAAGTGAAGTAATAACCAACCCCACAAAAATAAAACGATTGTACAAAAAAATACTATGAACAATTCCATTACAACAAACTGGACAACCTAGAGGAAATGGACATGTTCCTAGAAAAGTACAATCTTCCAAATCTCAATCAGGAAGAATAAAAAAATCTGAAAAAGCCAATAACTATGGAGGAAATTGAAGCAGTCATCAAAAACCTTCCAGCAAACAAAATCCCTGAGCTGGACAGTTTCACAGGGGAGTTTCACCAAACATTCGAAGAACTAACATTACCCTCCTCAGACTATTCCAAAAAATTCGAGAGGAAGGAACACTTCCAAGCTTTTTCTATGTAGCCAGCATTACCCTAATCCCAAAAGCAGATAAAGACACCCCAAAGAAAGAGAATTACAAGCTAATATCCTTGATGAACATAGATGCTAATATACTCAACAAAATTCTAGCAAATTGGATCCAGCATTACATTCAAAAGACCATACACCATGACCAATTGGGATTTATTCCAGGGATGCAAGGCTAGTGTAATATCCACAAATCAATCAACGTGATACATCACATATAAAAATTGAGAGACAAAAATCACCGAGTCATATCAATTGATGTAGAAAAAGCACTTGACAAAATCCAACACCCTTTCTTGATAAAAACTCTCAGATAAGTGGGAATAGAGGGATCATACCTCAACATAATAAGGGCCATATGACAAACCTACAGCCAACAGCATACTCAGAGGGCAAAAAATAAAACCATTTCCCCTAAGAACAGGAACAAGACAGGGATACCCACTTTCACCACTCGTGTTCCACATAGAACTGAAAGTGCTAACCATAGCCATCATACAAGAAGAAAAAATAAAAGGCATCCACATTGCCAAAGAAGAAGTAAAACTGTCATTATTCACAGATGACATGATATTGTACATAGAAAACCCTAAAGACTCCATCAAAAAACTACGAGGCTTAAATGAATTTGGCAATGTAGCAGGATACAAAATTAACACTCAGAAATGTATGGCTTTTTATACACCAATAATGAACTCACAGAAAGAGAAAGTAAAAAAAAAAATTCAATTTATCGTTGCAAAAACAAACCAACAACAACAAAAAACAAAGATACCTAGGAATAAACTTAACTAAAGAGGTAAAAGGCCTGTACCCAGAAAACTACAGGACATTGAAAAAACAGATAAAGGAAGATGTAAACAAATGGAAGAGTATACCGTGTTCATGGACTGGTAGACTCAAAATCATTAAAATGTCTGTACTACCCGAAGCAATCTATAGATTCAATGCAATCACCATTAAAATATCAATGGCATATTTCATAGACCTAGAACAAACTCTCCAAAAATTCGTATGGTGCTGAAAAAGACCCCAAATAGCTGCAGCAATCCTGAGAAAGAGAAACAAATTTGGAGGAATCATAATACCAGATATCAAGATATATTACAAAGCCATTGTTCTCAAAACTGCCTGGTACTGGCACAAGAACAGACATATTGACCAATGGAACATAACAGAGAACCCATAAATCAACCCAAGCAATTATGCTCAATTTATATTTGACAAAGGAGGCAAAAGCATACCATTTAGTGCACAGGTAGACCCAGGGCCTGCAGCTTCCATAGGGCCTGGGTTGGGTTCCTCTCTAAGGCCAGGGTGGCCGCCATGGAGATCTGAGTTTTGCCCACTCATCTTGGGGGAACCTTCAGCACATCCTGGAAGAGATGTGGCCACCGGGCTGGTTTTGCAACTTTTAGAGCCACTCAGCACCCTCACGCTTCTTCTCCGCCAACTTGAGGAAGAAGTGAGAGACACTTCATCATGGTGGAAATACTAGTAGAACCCAGAGAGAGAAGAAAAACTGTGTGAGGACACAGTGAAGAAGCGGACATCTATATACCAGGAAAAGAGTCCTTATGGAAATTCAACCGTGACAGTGACACCTTGATATTGGCCTTCTAGTCTTCAGAACTGAGGAGCAGCAGTCCCGTGAGCAATGTGCCCCCATCCGAGGAGCAGCAGCTGCATAAGCTGCCCGCCACAATCCAAGGATCAGCAGCTTTGTAAACAGCCTCCCCCTCTCCAAGGAGCAGCAGCTGGAAGATCAACCCAGCCACACCAGCCAGAGGAGCCACCACTGCTGCGAGCAGCGGCACAAGCAGCACCCACTAGAGGAGCTTCTGCTAAATGAGGAGCAACCGCCACCCAAGGAGCCACTGCTGCCTGAGGCACAGCCCCTGCATGACTCGACACCTAGGTCCTTCAGTAAGAGCAAAAATGGGGAGACAAAATCCCCAAAGGAAAGAAAAGAAGGAATTACCAGAAACTGAGCTAAGTGAAACGGAGGTATGCAATATGTCAGAAAAAGAATTCAAAATAAGTGTTATACAGTTCATAAACCAGATAGATGAAAAAATCAACAACTTATGTAAAAACCAAGAAGAAATAAACAGTGTGTAGCTTCAGTAAACAACACTAAGGAAAGTTTCAACAGTAGACTAGAAGAAGTGGAAGACTGAATTAATGAATTAGAAGACAGGGAAGAAAAATGCACCCAAACTGAACTGCAATTGGAGAAAAAAACTAAAAGACAGTAGGAGAGCCTAAGGGAACTTTTGGACAACATTAAATGAAGCAACATACAAATAATAGGGGTGCCACAACGACAGGAAGAGGAACAAGGTTTAGAAAACATATTTGAAGTAATAACGTCAGAAAACTTTCCTGATGTGGGGAAGAAAACAGTCACACAAGCACAGAGAGTCCCAAACAAGATGAACCCAAAAAGACCCATACCAAGACACATCGTAAATACAATGGCAATTGTTAACAACAAAGAGAGAATATTTTTTAAAGTTCTTTATTGATTAAGGTATTACATATGTGTCCTTATTTTCCCATTATCCCCCAACCCCCCCCATTCATGCCCTTACCCCCCTGTTGTCTGTGTCCATTGATTAGGCTTATATGCACGCATATAAGTCCTTTGGTTAATCTCTTCCCCTTACCCCCACCATCCCCTACCTTCCCTGAGGTTTGACATTCTGATTGATGTTTCTCTGTCTCTGGATCTGTTTTTGTTCATCAGTTTATGTTGTATTCCATAAATTCCATAAATGAGCGAGATCATGTGATATTTATCTTTCTCTGCCTGGCTTATTTCACTTAGTATAATGCTCTCCAGCTCCATCCATGTTGTTACAAATGGTAAGAACTCCTGCTTTTTTACAGCAGCGTAGCATTCCATTGGGTAGATGTACCACAGTTTGTTAATCCAATCATCTGCTGCTGGGCACTTAGGCTGTTTCCAAATCTTAGCTATGGTGAATTGTGCTGCTATGAACATAGGAGTGCATATATCCTTTCTGATTCGTGTTTCTAGTTTACAAAGAGAGAATCTTAAAGGCTGCAAGAGAGAGACAGAAAGTTATGTACAAGGGATCTCCCATTAGATTATCAAATGACTTCTCTACAGAAATACATCAGGACAGAAAGGAATGGAAGGAAGTTTACAAAGTGATGCAAAGCAAGGGACTGAATACAAGAATATTACATTCAGCAAGGCTAACATTCAAAATTGAAGGGGAAATAAGGAGCTTCACAGACAAAAAAAAAAAAAAAAAAGGTTAAGGGAGTTTATCACCACCAAGCCAGCAATGCAAGAAATGCTAAAGGGAATGGTATAAAAATAAACAATAAAAAGGGAAGGAGGAACACAGGCACAAATAATAAAAATGGCTACAAACAACTACCTATCAATAATAACTTAAAACATAAATGGACTAAATGATCCAATCAAAAGACACTGAGTGGCTGAATGGATAAGAAAACATGACCCATACATTTTCTGTCTACAGGAGACCCACCTTAGAACAAGGGACTCACACAGACTGAAAGTGAAGGGATGGGAAAATATCTTCCAGGCAAATGAAAAAAAAAAAAGCTGGGGTACCAATACTTATATATCACAAAATATACCTCACAATAAATGCCATAACAAGTGATAAAGAAGGCCACTACATAATACTAAAGGGATCGGTACTGCAAGAGGATATAACCCTGATAAACATATATGCACCCAATACAGGAGCACCCAAATACATTAAAAAGAAACCTCCTTGAAGATATCAAGGAAGAGACTGACAGCAATACAATCATAGTAGGGGACTGTAATAGCCCTTTGACATCACTGGAAAAATCATCTAGTCAAAAAATCAATAAAGAAACAGCAATCCTAAATGACTCACTAGTTCAGATGGACTTAATTGACATCTGCAGAACATTTCATCCCAAAGCCAGTAAATATACATTCTTATCAAGTGCACATGGGACATATTCAAAGATAGACCACATATTGGGTCACAGGCAAAGTCTCTTCAAATTCAAGAAGATTGAAATTATATCAAGCATCTTCTCAGACCACAATGGCATAATATTAGAAATAAACTACAATAAAAACAATTAAAAAATCAAACACTTGGAAGCCGAATAGCATTCTATTAAACAATGATTGGGTTACCAAAGAGATAAAGAAGAAATTAAAAACATTCTGAAAAAAATGATAATGAAAACACAACAATCCAAAAATCTATGGGACACCGTGAAAGCAGTTCTGAGAGGGAAGTTTATAGCTCTATAGGCCTACCTTAAAATACAAGAAAAAAATGATAATAAATCATCTAACTCTACAACTTAAAGAATTAGAACAAGAAATTCCCAGAGTGAGCAGAAGGAATGATACAATAAAGAGCAGAGCAGAAATAAATGACTTAGAGACAAAAAAACAACAACACACACAATACAAAAGATCAATGAAACGCAGAGCTCTTTCTTTGAAAGTATACACAAAATGGATGAACCTCCAGCCAGGCTCATCAAGAAGCAAAGAGAGAGGACCCAAATAAACAAAATCAGAAATGAAAGAGGTGAAATAACAACAGCCCTCACGGAAATACAAAGTATCCTATATAATAAAGAGCTAATATGCAAATGGTCATCACGCGGTCATGCCATCACGCCGTCACACCAGGGCTGGGGGACCTGAGGCCAGGCCAGGGGGCCCTGAAGCCATCCCCTCTTCCCCAGTGCCGAGGCTAGGGGACTGGAGGCCAGGAAAGAGGACCTGAGGCTGAGTCGGGGGACCTGAGTCCATGCCCCCCATCGAGTGGGGCTTGATGGGGGACTTTAGTCTGTGCCTCCTGCCCAGTGCCAGGCCGGGGGACCTGACGCTGCAACACCAGCCAATGTGGGGCTTGATAGGGGTTGGGCCAGCCGGGTCTGGGTCTCAAGTGATTTCAAAGCACACACGGGTGGGTGGGGACTTGACTCTGGGTCTTGTGGCATGCCCCAGATACTGACAGGAGGAAGATTTGAGATTTCCATATACATTTTACTAATTTTCTTTCATCTCTGACACTTCTATTATAGAGAAAGGTCAAATAGCAATATTAAAATATTTCCTCTACTTAATTCCCTTTTAATGTGCATGAATTTCATGCACCAGGCCACTGGTTGTAAAAAAAAAAAAAATACTATGAACAACTCTATTCCAACAAACTAGTCAACCTAGAGGAAACGGACATATTCCTAGAAAAATACAAGATTCCAAAACTCAATCAGAAAGAATCTAAAAATCTCAATAGGCTGATAACTATGGAGGAAATTGAAGCAGTCATCAAAAAGCTTCCAGCAAACAAAAGCCCAGGTCCAAGTGGCTTCACAGGGGAGTTTTACCAAACATTCAAAGAAGAACTAAAACCTATCCTCCTCAGACTATTCCAAAAAATTAAAGAGGAAGCAACACTTCCAAGCTCATTCTATGAAGCCAACATTACCCTAATACCAAAACCAGATAAAGACACCACAAAGAAAGAGAATTATAGGCCAATATCCCTCATGAATATAGATGCCAAAATCCTCTACAAAATTGTAACAAATCAGATCCAGCATTACATCAGAAAAATTCATATATCATGAACAAGTAGGATTTATCCCAGGTATGCAAGAATGGCACAATATCCACAAATCAATAAACATAATACATCACACAAATTAAGAGATAAAAATCACATAGTCCTGTCAATTGATGCAGAAAAAGCTTTTGACAAAATCTAACATTATTTCTTGATAAGAACCCTGAGCAAAGTGGGAATAGGGGGATCATACATCAACATAATAAAAGCCTTCCTTATACGACAAACCTCAGCCAACAGCATACTTAATGGGCAAAAACTAAAACCATTTCCCCTAAGAACAGGAACAAGACAGGGATGCGCACTGTCACCACTCCTTTTCCACATAGTACCAGAAGTGCTAGTCATAGCAATTAGACGAGAAGAAGAAATAAAAGATATCCAAATTGGAAAAGAATACATAAAACTGCAATTATTCACAGGTGACATGATGCGGTACGTAAAAAACCCCCAAGCACTCCATAAAAAATTATTAGACTTAATAAATGAATTTGGCAATGTAGCAGGATACAAAATTAATGCAAGGAATCTATGGAATTTTTATACACCAATAGTGAACTTACAGAAAGAAAGGTTTAAAAAATCCCATTTACCATTGCACCAAAAACATTAAGATACCTACGAATAAACTTAACTGAGGAGGTAAAAGACCTGTACTCAGAAAACTACAGGACACTGAAAAAAGAGATAGAGGAAGACATAAACAGATGGAAGAACATACCATAGAATCAACATCATTAAAATGTCCATAGTACCCAAAGCAATCTATAGATTCAATGCACTCCCCATTAAAATGCCAATGGCATATTTCACAGTCCTATAATGAACTCTCCAAAAATTCATCTGGGATGAAAAAAAAAAAAGACTTCAAATAGCTGCAGCAATCCTGAGAAAGAAGAACAAAGTAGGAGGGATCTCAATACCAGATATCAAGCTGTATTACAAACTCACTGCTCTCAAAACTCCCTGGAACTGGCACAAGAACAGACATGTAGATCAATGGAACAGAACAGAGAACCCAGAAATCGACCCAAGCCACTATGTTCAATTAATATTTGACAAAGGAGGCAAGAGCATACAATGGAGTCAAGACAGTCTCTTCAATAAATGGTGTTGGGGAAATTGGACAGATAAATGCAATAAAATGAAACTAGACCACCAACTTACATCAGACACAAAAATAAACTCAAAATGCATAAAGGACTTAAATGTAAGATAGGAAACCATAAAAATATTAGAGGAATCCACAGGCAGCAAAATCTCAGACATATGCCAAAGCAATATCTTCATTGATATAGCTCCTAGGGCAATAGAAACTAAAGAGAAAATAAACAAATGGGACTACATCAAAATAAAAAGCTTCTGCACAGCAAAAGAAATCATCAAGAAAACAACGAGAAAGCCCACTACATGGAAGAACATATTTACCAACGTTATCACCGATAAGAGTTTAATCTCCAACATTTACAGGGAACTCATACAAATTAACAAAAGGAAGACAAACAACCCAATCAAAAAATGGGCTACAGATCTAAATAGATATTTTTCATAGGAGGACAGAAGGAAGGCCAAGAGACATATGAAAACATGCTCAAAGTCACTAATCATCCGAGAGATGCAAATCAAAACTACAATGAGGTACCATCTCACACCTGTCAGAATGGCAATCATCAACAAATCAGCAAATGACAAGTGTTGGCAGGATGCAGAGAAAAAAGAACCCTCATGCACTGCTGGTGATAATGCAGACTGGTGCAGCCACTGTGGAGAACAGTATGGAGTTTCCTCAAAAAAATAAAAGTGGAACTGCCATTTGACCCAGTGATCCCACTTCTAGGACTATATTCCAAGAAACTAGAATCATCAGTCAGAAAGAATATATGCACCCCTATGTTCATAGCAGAACAATTTACAATAGCTAAGATTTGGAAACAGCCTAAGTGCCCATCAGCAGATAAGTGGATTGAAAAACTGTGGTACATCTACACAATGGAATACTATACTGCTGTAAAAAGGAAGGAACGCCTACCGTTTGCCACAGCATGGATGGTCCTGGAGAGAAAGATAAATATCACATTATCTCACTCATTTGTGAAATATAATGAACAACATAAACTGATGAACAAATATCGATCCAGAGACTTAGAAGCATCAAACAGACCATCCAACCTCAGAGGGAAGGCAGGGGAGGGTGGGAGAGTGAGGTAAGAGATCAACCACAGGACTTGTATGTATGCATATAAGCATAACCAATGGACAAAGACAATAGGGAGTGAGGGCATGTGCTGAGGGGGTGGGAGCTGCCAGGGAGAGGCCAATTGGGGAAATGGAGACATATGTAATTCTTCAAACAATAAAGAATTTTAAAAAATGAAAAAGAAACCCCTGGTAAAGTTCTCCTCTAACACCAGTGTTTTCCAACTAAATCTTTTAGAAAGGAATGGGAGACAATTTTTATTTCTTAACAATGAGCTTAAAATCAGTACATCCAATGCAAAATTTTGGTACTCTTTGAAACTTTATTTATTTATTTATTTTCTCTTGGTACACATGAATTTAGCTTTTGTTTTATTGCCATTGATTGCTAAGGAATTTTAAGATAAAAATACAAAGTCATTAACATCAAGAGACACAAGGGCACTTTGGATTCCAAAATATCTTTATAATGGGGGAGTAAGTAAGGGGAACCTCACGTGTCACTTGCTTATTTTTTAAACTATTACTCTTTCAATTCTAATCTTTGAATAAAATATTTTTTCTACAATATAAAATGACTTTTTCGATAAAAATCAGCACAGTAACATTGTCTATTTTACAATAAATCTGAAAGGAAAATATGGAAAAGAATATTCTTACACCATATAACATAACTTGTTTTTTTAATTGAAATTTTTTTGTTAATTGCCTAATCACCTAAATCAGTGAATAAGAATGCTCAGCTTCCAAACCATGAATATAGAATACAATATAATTTATTCTACATTTTGCTTCAAAGTTATAGAGATGACATCCATCCTATCCAATAAAAGAGTGATATGCAAATTGACCGTACCTCCGCTACACCCACAAGCCACGCCCACCAGCCAATCAGGAGTGAGTATGCAAATTAACCCAAACAAGATGGCTACGGCCACGGAGAGAGCAGGAGGCTTGGGTTTCCCCGGCAATGGAGGAAGCCAAGCTTTCCTGCACACCCTGGCCAGCCCAGGCCTCTGCTCAAGGCTACAAAGTTTCCGTTATAGAAGATAAATCAATCCCAACAAAAATGGCGGTGGCCACAGAGCAAGCAGGAGGCTTGGCTCTGCTCAAGGCTACAAAGTTTCAATTATAGAACATAAATATATCCCAGATACCAGGGCCTCCACTTGGGTTGCAGGGGGCATGGCCGGCCTGCAAACCACCATAGGCCCCTCACCCAGGCTGCCCCACACCCCAAGAGAACCCCCACCCTGATCTGGGACACCCTTCAGGGCAAACCAGCCGGCTCCCACCCATGCACCAGGCCTCTGTCCTATATAATAAAAGAGTAATGTGAAAATTGACCATCACTCCAACACACAAGATGGCTGCCCCCATGTGGTCAAAGATGGCTGCCCCCATGTGGACACAAGATGGCCACCACAGATGGCCAGCAGGGGAGGGCAGTTGGGAGGGACCAGGTCTGCAAGGGAGGGCAGTTGGGGGTGACCAGGCCTGCAGGGGAGGGCAGTTAGGGGTAAACAGGCTGGCAGGGGAGCCGTTAGGCATCAATCAGGCTGGCAGGGGACTGGTTAGGGGGTGATCAGGCTGGCAGGCAGAAGGGGTTAGGGGCAATCAGGAAGGCAGGCAGGCGAGCAGTTGGGAGCCAGCAGTCCTGGATTGTGAGAGGGATGTCCAACTGCCCGTTTAGGCCCGTTTCTACCAGGATCTGGCCTAAACGGGCAGTCAGACATCCCTCAAGGGGTCCCAGATTGCAGAGGGTGCAGGCTGAACTGAGGGATACACACGCCCATGCAAGAATTTCGTGCACCGGGTCTCTAGTATAATTATAAAGCCTACTCTACATTTTCAAGTTTTCAATCCAAATATATAGATTAGAACAGGTCACTTTATTACTGACAACATTCATGGAAGGGCCAGATTCCTCATAAAAAGACAAAATAAGTTTGATTGGGAGATAGCCATTGCTCTACTCACCCATCAACAATTATGGAAGTCAAGAGGCAATATTTTTTCCTTTTTAAAATAGCAAAGGAACAAAAGAAGATTGGCTGTCTGTTGAGTGGGCCCCACATTAGAGTGCATAGTTCATCAGGATCAAAGCTGGCACCTGTGAGCAGTTAACTTCCTAAGAGCACTCACTGGGCATTATGTCATCTGTATTACAGCTTTCACCGTGGAAAGTATTTGAAAATACTTTATGCTCAAAATATACACTGAGTGGCCAGATTATTATGATCTCTTTATGCATAATAATCTGGCCACTCAGTGTATATCCTATATTATAAAAAGTTAATATGCAAATTTTCCCCTCGACCAGCAGGCAGGCCGGCCAACCACCCATATCCTCCCCCTGGCCAGGCTGGCCGGACCCCAACCATGCACAAATTCATGCACTCACTGGACCTTTAATATATATATATGAGTGTGTGTGTGTGTGTGTGTGTGTGTGTGTGTGTGTATATATATATATATATATATATATATATATATATATATATATATATACTAGAGGCCCGGTGCATGAAATTCTTGCATGTCTGACTGACCCTTTAGGCCCAAACCTAGGATCGGGCCTAAACGGGCAGTCAGACATCCCTCTCACAATCCAGGACTGCTGGCTCCCAACTACTCGCCTGCCTGCCTTCCTGATTGCCCCTAACCCCTTCTGCCTGCCAGCCTGATCACCCCCTAACCAGTCCCCTGCCAGCCTGATTGATGCCTAACGGCTCCTCTGCCAGCCTGTTTGCCCCTCACTGCCCTCCCCTGCAGGCCTGGTCACCCTTAACTGCTCTCCCCTGCAGGCCTGGGTCCCCCCCAACTGCCATTCCCTGCTGACCCCGTCACCCCTAACTTCCCTGCTCTGCAGGCCTGGTCACCCCTAACTGCCCTCCCCTGCTGGCCATCTTGTGGCGGCCATCTTGTGTCCACATGGGGGCAATCATCTTTGACCACATGGGGGAAGCCATCTTTTGTGTTAGAGTGATGGTCAATTTGCATATTATCCTTTCATTAGATAGGATTAGATAGGATAGAGGACTGGTGCACGGATGGGGGCTGGATGGTTTGCCCTGAGCGTGTCTCGAATCAGGGTGGAGGTTCTCTTGGGGTGTGGGGCCACCTGGGTGAGGGGCCTATGGTGGTTTGCAGGCTGGCCACGGCCCCCAGTGACCCAAGAGGAGGCCCTGGAATCTGGGATTTATTTATGTTCTATAATTAAAACTTTGTAGCCTTGAGCGGAGCCAAGCCTTCTGCTCGCTCCGTGGCCGCCCCCATTTTTGTTGGGATTTATTTATCTTCTATAATTGAAACTTTGTAGCTTTGAGTGGAGGCCAAGGCAGGCCAGGGCTGCAGAAACTTGGCTTCCTCCATCGTCAGGAGCAACTCAAGCCTCCTGCTCTCTCCAGCTCCATGGCTGCCGCCATTTTTGTTGGGATTTATTTATCTTCTATAATTGAAACTTTGTAGTCTTGAGTGGAGGCCTGGGCCAGCCAGGGCAGGCGGAAAGCTTGGCTTCCTTTTTTGCTGTGGAAACCCAAGCCTCCTGCTCTCACTGTGGCCGCAGCCATCTTGGTTGGGTTAATTTGCATACTCGCTTTTTATTGGCTGGTGGGCATGGCTTGTGGTATAGCGGAGGTACGTTCAATTTGCACTGCGTAGCCAGAAAATTATGCATTCAGAGATCATAATAATCTGGCCACTCAGTGTATAGTATCCATTCCTTGTTCTTGAGGATCCAAGTATCTATACTAATATAAACCTAGGTGGCCCTCGCATGTGACGTTGCCACAAGATGGCTTCCACAAGATGGCTGCCACAATATGGCCAAGTGCACAGAGGAGGCGGGGCCCAGCAGCAACTTCGTGTGGTGAGGCCTGGGGGTCCCAGCATCTCCTCTGCCTCACGAAGAGCAGGCGTGTCCCATTGGAGAAGGCAGGTTGAGGCAGGGGAGGGCATTTGGGGGGAATCAGGCCAGCAGGGGAGCAGTTGGGTGTCAATCAGGCCGGCAGTGGAGTGGTTAGGGGGTGATCAGGCTGGCAGGCAGAAGTGGTTAGGGGCAATCAGGCAGGCAGGCAGGTAGGCAGGCAAGCGGTTACGAGCCAGCAGTCCTGGATTGTGAGAAGGATGTCCAACTGCCGGCGTAGGCCTGATCCTGTACATCCCCCAAGGGGTCCCAGATGGGAGAGAGTGCAGGCTGGGCTGAGGGACACCTTCCCCCCACCCCTGTACACGAATTTCATGCACTGGGCCACTAGTAAACCTAACATGATAATGGGCTTCTTCAGTCCAAAGGCAGGACTTCTTTGCAGTAGAGTGTCTCCAGTGTTTCACAAAAATAAATAAAAGCAGCAGCTAACATCTTTTCAGCTTCTTGACCTCTCCGCATTTCGTTGCTTCTTCCTCCTATCTCATTTCCTCTAAGTCATGTTGCATACCTGGTCTTAAACACTTCGCTTCTTCATCTTTGTAATTTATTTTCGTCATAGCCAAAGAATGTGCTTAGATATTTCTTCCTGATATTCTCCTTCATCATTGATAAAATCTTCCATTTTGGAGTCATAGTTCTCATCTTCCTCCTTTTCATATTCTCATTGTCTTTTGTAACCACCAGGGAAGGGAAACCCTTGAGAACGTTGGGCAGATCTGTAACCAGCTAAAGAAGGCTTCATTCCATTCATCTGTCCATTGGTGGGCCAGGTAATGATATTCTTAGAAGATATTGTTTCTGAGACAAAAGTGCATTTGGGTTTATGGGGGGATCTAAGCTACTAACTAATCACCCAGGTCCCAAGGTGCTCACTGGTCTTCTAGGGCCTGAACTGCTGACAGTCTGTCCAGCTGAAACTGTGCCACTTACTGATCGCCCAGAGCCACTGACTGACCGCTTGGGGGGCACTGAGCCACTCATTGGTCGTCGGTTATGTGGATTGTGCACAGGCCACCCAGAGTCACCAGAACTGACCACTGACTTCCTAGAACCACCTGGGCCACTGATGGGTCATCCAGAGCCACCTGTACTGCTGACTGTCCTTCCAGGAGGACTTAAGTCACTGGCTGGCCTCTTGGTCCCACTGATTGATCGCTCAGGTTCTGAGCTGGAGCTGCCATTCTGGTGCCTGGGCACGGAGCCAGAACTAACCATAGGCTGAAGACTCCCTGTGATGGGCTGCCCAGGAGCTAGGCTGGAGCTGCTGCCTGATGGCCTGACACTTGGACTCTTAGCCTTATGTGGGGAGACCACAGGTCCAGGTCTGGAATGGCTAGGATAGAGAGGAGATTTTTCACTGTGTGCTCAGTAACAGATTTCTGAGTCCCTTTAGCAGAAGTCTTTGGAACACTTGGTGAAAAGGTGCTCAAGTGGGTCTTTCCAGCCCCATTGTCAACAGGCCTGTCATGGTCCTTCCGAAGTGAGGCTTAGGAGCAGTTGCTAGATCTTACTTTGGTCCTCTCTCCTGGCATGGATTTGGATGAAAACAAACCTAAATGTTTCTTCTTATCTGTGCTGGGTCTGAATTTCTTCTCAGTATGAAGAAGGTGAGTACCTTTGGGGGAAGGATGCTTGTCCCTGGAAACTCTGCTAGGTATTGTGCCCATACTTTCAGTATGAGAGGGCACCATTTTGGTCAGAGGTAGTCCTGCATCTGCTTCAGGCTTCTTTTTCATATGTCTTCATTCAAGAAGTTTTCACTCCCTAAGTTCTTGTGCAATCATAGGCCACTTTTCTGTGTTTTTTTTCCACTACCTTGATTTCCACTGGTTCATACTGTTGGAAGCTAGCCATTGTCTTCCCTATCAGAAAAGTGTAAACAAGGAATGCAGAAGGCTCATGAACCTTGAGCTCTGGCAAGGGCCAAAACTATGCACTGATTGTTTAGTTGAGACAATGCTGGCTCAAGCAATTTCCTGACCAAACAGACTCAAAGTAAATCTTTACTAATATTTACTGACCTTTAAGATAGTCTTTATGTTACCAGAATTGCCTGCCTGACTAAGGGCAATATGTGTATCTAAAATTGAATAAAAGACTGTCAGGGCTTGGGCACCAGTGAAGTCCTTGCCCTTGCATTGGACTCTCTGCCTGGCCCCCCATTATTTCCAAATTATTATTTCTTGTCTTGTCTCATCATTTGACCACAGCCTTTCTCCAGATCCCAAACCCTGAGCCATGTGGGACATGAACTCTCACATCTGGCACCTTGAATGATGGATATCTGGAAAAGAAGATTTATGCTGGAGCAGAAAAACAAAGTTTCACCAGCGAGGTGGGGAAAAAGAATTCACCAGATAGGTGGGGAAATTCACCGCATGCAAAGCCCACAGCCAGCTGCAGAAGTCGAGATCTGTAAGTAGGGTGGGAACATCTTTTTTTAGTCAGGCTAATGGGCAGAATTTGTCAAAAGGGGAGAAGCTTTATTGTAGACTGTTGGTTTGCATGCTTAAGGATAAAGGGATTAAAGTGTCAGAAGGTATTCTCTTACAGTTTTTGCATGTTATTATAGAACATAATCCCTGGTTTCCTGAAGAAGGTACATTAGATGTTGGATGTTGGGAAAGAGTTAGTCATAACTTGAAAAAACCTCAGCAGCAGGGAAAAATTTGCCTCCAAATTGTTTCTCCTTGTGGAACATGGTATTGCATTTGCTAGAGCCTTCTAGAGAAACAAAACAGGACAAACCCCCTCCCCTTGCACCTTCTGCTCCTAAAGAGGAGCAAAAAGAAAAATTGGAGGAATGGCCTTCATGGCCCCCTCCACCTCCATGTCCTAATCCTGAAACATTTAATTCATCATTAATAGAATCACCTATGCAAAGAGATATCGGAGAAGGATTAAAGAACATGACGGTGGAGGACCAACTCGCTTTTCCTATTATACAAGTAGCTGACCCACAGCTCCTAAATCATATAATAAGATAGCATGAAAAATTTGACTTTAAAATAATAAAGGCCTTGCGTGAAAGCATTGTCCAGAATGGTCCTATAGCTCTTTTACTGGAGAAATTATGACTAATATTTCTGAAGCATTCTTAGCTTCTTATGATTGGTATTCTCTGGCTCACGGAGGAGATTATTTACTATGGAAGGGAGAATTTTTGGAGAAATGTCAGGAGCAAGCCCATGCAAACTGCGGGCTGAATGCTCAAATAACTTATGAAATGCTGACAGGACTGGGACAATATAATGACATACAAAATCAGCTAAATTATGTGCAACAGGCATATGAGCAAATTAGACTTTGTGGAAGAAGAGCTTGGTGGGCTTTACCATCAAAAGGGGACCCTGAGGGAGCTTTTAGTAAATGTATGCAGGGGCCTACAGAGTCATTTTTTGACTTTATGTCTTGCCTCACTCAAGCAGTGAGATGACAGATTCAACATGAAACAGCAGGAGACATTTTAATTCAGCCATTAGCTTATGAAAATGCCAATGCTGATTGTAAGAAATGCCTGACGCCTCTGAGAAAAAATAGTACCATAACAGAAATGATTCGAGCATGTCAGAATGTGGGGTGAGGCACTTTTCAATCAAACTTACTAGCTGCCGCCATAACGGTGGGGAAAAAAGGTGTTATAATTGTGGAAGAACAAGACATTTTAAAAAAGAATGTAAGCAACCAAGAAGGACACAAGGTGGCAATCTAGGGAAAGGCATGAGCATTCTGCCTCCCAATTCAATCAACACAGATGAAACCTCTCTGTGTCCTAGAAGTCAGAAGGGAAACCATTGGGTTGGTTAACGTAGATCGAAATTTCATAAAAATGGGCAGCCATTAGATCAAGACATAGGGAATGGACAGCCACAGGGAAACGGCCCCCCAGCCCCATCATCAATAGGGGAAATTTGCCCTGCAAGGCCCACAGTGGACTCC
Organism: Plecotus auritus; assembly: GCF_963455305.1. Classification (NCBI taxonomy): domain Eukaryota; kingdom Metazoa; phylum Chordata; class Mammalia; order Chiroptera; family Vespertilionidae; genus Plecotus; species Plecotus auritus. The sequence goes on from NC_137782.1 coordinate 100,890,729, forward strand.
CTCATCTGAGCCACTCCAGGGAGCGCAGGCCTAGTTTTTAACAGTACTATAGCGGTCACTTTGACCCCTGATATGGTTCGGCAAGCTGTTCCTACAGGAATCTGGGGACCTGTACCATCAAGAACTTTAGGATTAATCTTAGGGAGAAGTGGAAAAACTCTGAAAGGACTAACTGTTCTGCCTGGAGTCATAGATTCAGACTATGAGGGAGAAATTAAGGTAATATTAGAATATAATCATATTATGCAACTTACTTCAGGACAAAGAATTGCTCAGATACTACTTCTACCTTTTATTCAGCAAGGTGAAGCTATAAATAGGAAAGGAGGAACACAAGGATTTGTAAGCTCAGATAGCTATTGGATACATGAAATTAGCAAAACCCATCCTATGATTAATTTAAGAATAGAGAGAAAACGGTTTAAAGGTTTAAGAGACACTGGAGCATATGTCAGCATTATCAGCAAAGAATTCTGGCCTCCAAGTTGGTCCATGGTAGAAGCTATAAGCTCTATCATGGGGGTTAGAGTTCCTGATAATACACAATGCAGTGCTGCAGTGTTAAGGTGGCAAGATGAAGAAGGACAGACAGGATGGTTTCAGCCTTACATAGTCTCTGGGGTTGCAGTCAACTTATGGGGCCGGGATGTTTTAGAAGGTTTTTTACAAGCTTGTATTATTACCGGCAAAGGACAGCAGTTAATAACTCAGATGGGATATCAGACTGGTCAAAGCTTAGGAAAAAATAATCAGGGAATTAAAGAGCCCAGTGAAGCCAAAGGAAACCTAGAATGACGAAGATTAGGGTATCAACATTTTGAGGAGTGGTTATTGCTCAATCTCCTCACCCTCATGCAGATCCTATACAATGGGAAGATGATAGACCTATATGAGTGGATCTGTGGCCATTAACCAAGGAGAAATTAGGTCATATTCATGAATTAATACAGGAACAAATAGAGCGTAGAGCCTTCCAATATTCCTTGGAATACACCTATATTTACTATACCTAAGAAGGCAGCAGGAAAATGGCAATTGTTACATGATCTTAGAGCGGTTAACACTACTATGCATACTATGGAAGCTTTACAGCCTGGATTCCCAGTGCCTTTGCAAATCCCTCTAGATTGGTCTCTTATAGTAGTAGATCTTAAGGATTGTTTCTTGACCATTCCCTTGGCACCTCAAGATAAACAGAGATTTGCATTTTCAGTGCCAGCTATTAATAATATAGAACCCATGAAACGATATCAATGGAAAGTTTTGCCTCAAGGAATGGCCAATGGCCCCACCTAGTGTCAAAAATATGTAGCTCAAGCTGTTCAGCCTTTAAGGGACAAATATTCCCGATGTTACATTATTCATTACATGGATGACTTGCTCTTAGCAAGTCTATGGGAAGAGCAGACTTTGGCAATATGAAAATTGCTCCAGAAAGAAACGCCTTTCAAATATCTGGAAACCATAATTGAAAAGCAACGTATCAGGCCTCAAAAGGTGGAAATAAGATTGCCTTAAAAGTTTAACTGATTTTCAAAAAGTATTAGGGTATATTAACTGGTTAAGACCTTATCTGAAAATCTCTACAGGAGAGATGACAATTCCTCATCCTGAACATTTACAGATGAAGCTAGGAAGGAGTTGCTAAGAATTGAGCAGGCAATCTCCTCAGCCCAAGTAGCATGGGTAGAGCCTGAATTGCCTTTATTGGGACAGATTAACCCTACTGCAAATAGTCCCACTGGAGTCATCTTCCAAAAAACTCTCCTGCTATTATTGAATGGGTCCACCTAGGGCATCAATCCTCTAAAACTGCAGTTAATATGTAGAACTTATGGCTCAGTTGATACCTCAACTTAGAAAGTGCTGCAGGCAGCTTAGAGGAGAAGAACCCCAATGCATTTACCTTTCCCTCACTGGGAAGCAATTAAAAATACTATTTCAAACTGATTTGAATTGGCAAATTGGACTAAGTGGATATTCAGGGGAACTTAGTTGTCACCTATTAAAAGACAAATTACTACAATTTTTATATTATACCTCCTTATTATACCAAAAAATTCTAGGCAGGAACCTATTCCTGGAGCATTAACTGTTTTTACTGATGGATCATCGAATGGTAAAGCTTCCTATCATACAATGAATTCAGACCGAGTCATACTGACCAGTCATACTTCTGTACAAAAAATTAAATTAGAGGCTATTAAGGCTGCATTGCAGGATTTCCAAGAGCTTCTTAATATTATCTCTGGCTCTTCTTATGCTGTAGGCCTAGTGAATAGAATTGAAACTGCTCAGTTAAAATGGCTCAGTGACCAAAGTTTATTTTTTACTATTTAAACAAGTTCAGCAGATTGTACACTCACATCAGGGCTCACAGTGTATTACCTGGCCGGCTAACAAAAGGAAATGCACATGCTGATCAATTGGTTGCTTTATTAAAACAGGCCTCAGAATCTCATCAACCTGCCAAAATGTTGTCCAAACAATTCTCTATCACTCTACAGCAGACAAAACAGATTATCAGAGAATGTCTCACTTGCATATTACATCTGCCTCAAGGGTCTAATATAGGAATTAACCCTTGAGGATTGATAAGGGAACATACGTGGCAAATGGATGAAACACATTATACTCCTTTTGGACACCTTGGGCATTGCATGTCTCTGTATATACCTTTTCAAAGGGCCTATGGGCTACTGCATCTACAGGGGAAATGGCAAAACAGATTATTAATCATTGCCTAGATGCTTTTGCCGTCATGGCAATTCCAAAAATCATTAAAACTGACAATGGACCAGCTTACACAACCTGTCATTTCCAGCAATTTTGTAAAAAGTGGAAAATTCACGTCCCCCTGGGTCTCTCATATGCCCGGTGCCAGAGCAAGCTGCGGCCTCGAACCATTGCCCGGCCTCTGCCCATAGGCTGCAGGCACTGAAGCAGGTTGCACAGGGGGAAGCAGAAAAAAAAAGGTGGAAAATTCAGCACATTACATGAATACCATATAATTTGCAGGGACAGGCAATTATAGAACGCCAGCATCATAGGCTAAAATCCCAACTTGAAAAACAGAAAAGGGGGAATATGGAGAAATCGCCTGTAGGTAGACTACACTAAGCCTTAATTACTTTAAATTTTTTCACTTGTGATGCCGATGGCAAGACACCCATGGAAATAAATTGGTGTCAGAAGAATCCAAAGGAAAATGGTCTGGTTAAATGGAAAGATCCCGAGTCTGGTTTATGGAAGGGCCCCAACCCCCTGTTAACATTTGGTCAAGGCTACACTTGTATATTTCCAGAAAATTTCTCAAAGCCCATGTGGATTCCCACAAGAAATATTAAACTTCAACATGGATCCGAGGGAGGAACTGGCCAGGTTAATGAGGACCTTGTATCTGGAGCCATGTCTTAACAGCTGCAGACAATCGACTACCCCAGCCGCAGATAGCAGCAGCCCCAAGCAACCCACTGAAGATAAGGAATGGGAGGAGGACGAGACAAATAGCTCAGAGGTCACCTGCGAGATGGTGAAGAAGATGGTCCAGAAAGCTGAGAGAATTTGTGAGGAGACCAGAACCCCAAGAATGCCTGAGAACGTCTTTCTTGCCCTGCTAGCAGTCATCAGCTGTGCGGTAATGCTACCGGGGCAAATGGGGAAGTATTTTGGACTTATGTTCCTGATCCTCCATGGGTAAGACACCTTACGTGGGCTGATCCCCCACCTAATGTAGTCACCAATAACACCAAACACCTTGGTCACCCAGGAGGACCACGGGTGGGGCAAGGAAGTATATGGGCAAAGTATAATTACATGGGTATCACCACCTAGCTTCCCTTTTGTATGACACAGAACCAAACCACAGCTCCTTTGTGTGTAAAATTAAAAAAGAGGCTTCTGACTAACATGGACACCAAAGAAGGGGGAAGCAAAAGCCGAAGTACATCTACTATCACTACTTGCTCTGGGGAGAGGTGCAGAAAATGTAACTTTACTAAGACACCCCACCACACTAAGCCGTTATGTAAAAAGTCTTATGAATGGCACCCTACCGAGGAAGAAATTAATTGGCAAGACTGTTATAGTGACCACCCCACCAGCAGCAAACTTAATAACAGTTTTTCCTTTGTGGGTTGGAGCCCGTATGGTTTTGCATATAGTAACAATCACACCCTAAAATGGAAGGGGAATGCATCCTATCCATATGTTGAAGCTAATCACTCCATTTCATGGCATGGAGGAGGATTTGTTGGATCTCAATTTCAACATGACAATTGGCCCCTAAAAAATACATAATGGAAATTAGCTGCTGCACTTGCACCTATTAAATAGTATAGTTTTAACTATAGCTCAGATAATTCCATTCGTACCTTATGGGGAACTCCCAATAAGACAGTATTTGCCATCGCCTGTGTATTTGATCCGTTTTTACTCCTCTCAGGCCCCATCCAGATGCACCTTAATATTACAAGTGATCTGTATGAGGTGTCATGCACAGGCTGCACAATATCCCATTGTATTAATTTCACATTCCAAAAGGATTCCCTCATGATTTTAAAACAACCGGCTTTCGCTTAGTTTCCTACTAACCTAACTGAGCCTTGGGACTCTCATCAAACCTACTAACTGTTACATGATCTGGTAAAAATCTTAAAAAGAGGAGAAACCAAAATGGCAGCATAGGTAAGCACCTAAACTGCTGACCCACACAACAATTTCAAAACTATAACTAAAAGACAGAACAGACACCATCCAGAACCACAGGAAAGCTGGCTGAGTGGAAATTCTACAACTAGAAGGAAAGAGGAAAGCTCACAGAGAAGGAGAGGAAAAGGGCTGAGGTACAGAGACACGTGCACGCAGAGAGGAAGGGCAGCAGAGTGCCTGGCTGGCTTTCTCTGGCGGTAGGGGGAAGGAAGCCCCCGACGGTGCTGAGCCCCAGTTCCGACTGCACTGAACCTCAGTTCTGGGCGAAACCCTGTGGACCCAGGCTCATTCAGGGGGAGTTTGGACTGTCAGTTAGAGAGAAAGGCACACGGAGACTCAGAGACTCGGAGACTCAGGGGAGCCATGGCGGCAGGGGTCTGGATGCGCGAGTGCGCACAAAGACTGACTGCAGAGGTTGCCGCAGGCTTTCCCTAGTGGAAGGGAGTCGGAAGCTCCTGACTGCACTGAACCCCAGTTCTGACTGCACTGAACCTTGGTTCCGGGCAAGCCCCTGGGGACCCACTCTCTTACGGTGGAAATCTGGACTGTAAGGTGGAAACTCGGGAACCATGGAAGCCAGAGGTCTGGAGACGCGCTTGCAAGGGCAGGGCTGACGGGAAGCCAAGACTGTCTGCTCAGCCCTGAGACTCCACCCGGAGACTCCACCCCTTCCAAGCTGAGCACAGAGGCTTTTGCAATCTGGCAAGGCTAATCCTATAAGGCTGTCTCCAGCACTGAAAATCTCCCAGTGTAGACACAGCTGATCCTCATAGCCAACTGGCCTGGAGGTCAATTCCTCCCAGTGATACCAACAACAATCAAGACTTAACTACAACAAGGCTGTACACACAGTCCACAAAGGGGTGCACCAAGAGTGTCCACCTCAGGTTAACTGGGGAGGCTGACCCACTGGGCCATATAGGAAACCTAGCACACAAAGCTACCCTACCAACTCAGGGAAGCAGTGAAAAATGGGGAGACGAAAAAACAGATCACAAACGAAAGAAATGGAGGAAACAAACGACTGGATATAGAATTCAAAACCACGGTTATAAGGCTTTTTAAGAATATCCTAGAAAAGGTTGATAAATATAACGAGACCCTCAAAGATATGAAAAAGGACCAACTAGAAATTAAACATACACTGACTGAAATAAAAAATATTATACAGACACCCAACAGCAGACTAGAGGAAAGCAAAAATCAAGTCAAAGATTTGAAATACAAAGAAGCAAAAAACACTCAACTGAAAAAGCAAAAAGAAAAAAGAATCCAAAAAGTTGAAGATAGTGTAAAAAGCCTCTGGGACAACTTCAAGCGTACCAACATCAGAATTATGGGGGTGCCAGAAGAAGAGAGAGAGCAAGATACTGAAAAACTATTTGAAGAAATAATGACAGAAAACTTCCCCCACCTGGTAAAAGAAATAGACTTACAAGTCCAGGAAGCGCACAGAACCCCAAACAAAAGGAATCCAAAGAGGACCACACCAAGACACATCATAATTAAAATGCCAAGAGCAAAAGACAAAGAGAGAATATTAAAAGCAGCAAGAGAAAAACAGTTAATTACCTACAAGGGAGCACCCATACGATTGTCAGCTGATTTCTCAACAGAAACTATGCAGGCCAGATGGGAGTGGCAAGAAATATTCAAAGTAATGAATAGCAAGAACCTACAAACAAGACCACTCTACCCAGCAAAGCTACTATTCAGAATGGAAGGTCAGATAAAGAGCTTCACAGATAAGAAAAAGTAAAGGAGTTCATCACCACCAAACCAGTATTATATGAAATGCTGAAAGGTATTCTTTAAGAAGAGGAAGAAGAAAAAAGTAAACATAAAAATTATGAACAACAAATACATATCTATCAACAAGTGAACCTAAAAATCAAGTGAATTAAAAATCTGAGGAACAGAATAAACTGGTGAATATAATAGAATCAGGGACATAGAAAAGGAGCGGACTGATAATTCCCTATGGGCGGTGCAGGAAGAGACTGGACAAAAATCATACACCTATGGATGAGGACAGTGAGGGGGAGGTAAGGGCAGAGGGTGGGGTGGGAACCGGGTGGAGGGGAGCTATGGGGGAAAAAAGAGGAACAATTGTAATAATCTGAAAAATAAAGATTTATTAAAATAAAGAAAGAAAGAAAGAAAGAAAGAAAGAAAGAAAGAAAGAAAGAAAGAAAGAAATTAAATAAATAAATAAAAGAAAAGAAAAAAAAATCTTAAAAAGACAAAAAAGATTTCCTGGAATGTTAATTGCAGGACTCTTTGCCCTCATAACATTCCTGACTTCTGTGGGCATTGCTGCTTCATCCATAGTACAAAATGTTCAAACTTCTCAGTTTGTACAACCGGTCTATAAAAAAAAGAATTGATAGCCATGTTGAGATACAATTATCAGCATTAAAGTCTACAGTCTTGTGGATGGGTGATAAAATCCACAGCTTAGAGCAAAGAATATCTTTGTAGTGTCATTATAATTTTCCCCAGATTTGTGTTACACACCCACCCCGCCCCCTGCCCCGTTCCCTATTGGGAATCAATAAAAAAATCACCTTGGTGCTTGAGGTAAAGATAACACAACCCTTGATATTTTAGAATTACAACAGCATATTGTACAATTATCCCAAGCAAACTTATAAACTAATTCCTTAGATGCCTGGCAGAAATTTTAAAAAGACATGAATGAATTTAATCTCTTCCACTGGATCTCCTTACATTTGCCTCTCAGCATAACCACTATTGCTTGTCTCATTTTTATTCTTATGTTTATTTTTAGTCTGCAGATGTGGAATGAAGAGTCTTAAAAGGACTTGAACCCTTCAGGTGGCATGCACTTTTCAACATTTATTAAGAAAAAGAGAAGGGGGAGATGTTGGAAGCTACCCATTGCCTTCCCTATCAGAAAAGTGTAAACAAGGAATGCAGAAGGCTCGTGAACCTTGAGCTCTGGCAAGGGCCAAAGCTATGCACTGATTGTTTAGTTGAGACAATGCTGGCTCAAGCAATTTCCTGACCAAATAGTCTCAAAGTAAATCTTTACTAATATTTACTGACCTTTAAGATAGTCTGTCTGTTACCAGAATTGCCTGCCTAAGGGCAATATGTGTATCTAAAATTGAATAAAAGGCTGTCAGGGCCTGGGCACCAGTGAAGTCCTTGCACTTGCATTGGACTCTCCGCCTGGCACCCATTATTTCCAAATTATTATTTATTGTCTTGTCTCATTATTTTCCCACAGCCCTTCTGCAGATCCCAAACCCAGAACCAAGTGGGACATGGACTCTCACACCACACTGCTTTTTCACAGCCAGACTGAGTAGGTCAGTGAAGTTCATGATGGTGGGGCACTTTTAAGGGGGACCTTTGGTTTACTTTCAACTTTGGGAGGAGGTTCTTGCTCTGGTGCTGCTTGATTGTATTCTAAGAATTCTTCCGTTTCATACTCTTGGTCTTTTCCCTGACTAGTGGCTTTCCATTGCCTGTCTTTTCTTTAACTTTTCCTCAATAGGAATCCCATTTAACCATGAAAATTTTCCTTTGTCCTCTTGGCTATAGCTCTTGCTTTCTTCTCATGTTTTAGCTCAATTCACTTTTTCACTAGTTCTTCTTTTCTCCTTTTTTTTTTTCTCTAAGGCTTTTTGTCTGAGTTCCTCCACTTTTCTTCTGAGAAAAGCCTGTATGATGCTGATTGGACACCCTTAACTTTGGGGTCTTTTTGGGAAGGACCCACTGCCAAACTATACCTTTTCAGTATGCTGTTGGCTCCTTGTCCTTTAGAAGCTATCATGAGAATTTCCCTGAAATCCATGTTGACCAAACTGGATAAAATGTGCCAGCTCTCAAAGGGAAATGAAAGCGCATCTTACCAAATGGCCAGCTGCAGCCAAATGAACTGGCTGGCCGCCTCTTTCCTACCTCTACTCAGCAAGACCAATTCCGGCGCTGTCCCAGGCAGTCTGCCTGCCACCTTCCTCAAGCAGCCCATATCCTTACAAGTCCAATGCTGCATTCCCACCTTTGAAACTTTAAATAAAAGTTTTACATCCACAAGATAAATTAGTAGATTGGTCCTCATTCATTGACATAATCATTCAGTTGAGAATAAGTTACTTTAGTTTAATTGTTAAACCTCAGTTCGGCCTGGCTGGTGTGGCTCAGTGGATTGAGTATTCTCTCAGGCACCAAGAGGCTGCTGGTTTGATTCCTGGTCAGGACACATGCCAGGGTTGTGGGTTCAATCCCCAGAAAGGGGCATGCAGGAGGCTGCCAATTGAAGTGATATCTCTATCTCATCAATGTTTCAGCCTCTCTCTCCCTTTCCCTTCCTCCCTCTCTGAAAATCAGTATTACCATATATTTTTTAAAATCTTTGTTTAGGAAATGGTGATAGACATGTACTCCCAAAATGTCTGAATACTTGCTTATATGGTGAAGAAACAAAAGTTCATATTGATTTTTTTGCTAACAATCAGTAATCTTACTCATTTCATATTTTTTAATTTATTTCAGAGAGAAAGAGAGAGATAACATGTATATAAATACATAGCCTTTAAAACAGTACATGAAATATATAACCAAAGAAAATGTACAATGGCAACAAAACATAAGATGCCTAGGAATGATCTTAACAAAAATGTGCACAATCTGGGTAAATAAAATTTTTAAATGCTACCCAATAACTGACACTTGAACAACTGGACAGTAACATCGTATTCTTGGGTAAAAAACAACAACAAACCATAATGATGTCAACCTCCCAATGTTGATTATAAATTTATTATGATTTGATTAAAATATCAGCAAGATTTTTAAGACCAAAACAAGCTCATTTAAGTTCACATGTTCAAATGAAAATCGTAAAAGAAAATTCTGGCCTGGCCAGCATGGCTCAGTAGTTGACCCATGAATAAGGAGGTTACAGTTTGATTCCTGGTCAAGTCACATGTCCTGATTGCAGGCTTGATCTCCCTAGTGAGGAGCATGCAGGAGACAGCTGATCGATGATACTCTCTCATCATTGATGTTTCTCTGTCTTCCTCTCTTTCCTCTCTGAAATTAATAAAAATATTTTTTAAATAAAATTCTGAAAAAAATGAATGAATAAAAGCTACCCAAACAGATAGAATAATGTATCTACACTAATAAAAGAGTAAGATGCAAATTGACCATACCTTTGTGATGCCCACCAGCCAATCAGGAGTGAGTATGCAAATTAACCCAACAAAGATGGCGGGTTAATTTGCAGGCACCAAGCAGCCGGGAGTGGGGTGGGACACTTGCATCATTGCCATGGCGATGATGCAGGTGTTCTGCACTGCCCCAGCCACTCCGGGCCTCTGGGCAGTGTGGCAAGGCAGAAAGGCGGCTCCAGGCCAGAGCAAAAAGGCAGTTCCAGAGCTAAGGCAGTGCTGGCAGCCAGGGTAAGGAAGGCCCATTTTTGCACGAATCTTCATGCATCAGGCCTCTAGTTGTGTTATAATGCTACAGTAATTAAAAAACTTGGATAATGTCCTGTGAATAGATAAACTGATGGAACGGAAAACAAAGTCCAGTGATAGACTCAAATACATATGGAAATTTGGTAAAATAAAAATATCTCCTTAGATCAGTGGGAAAATATGCATTATATTAATAAAGAGTGTTGGAACAACTGAATGGTGAAAAATATTGAACCAAAAATTAACTCATTTTACTCATAACTAATATAAAAACTGAAAGCTACTGAAAACCTAAGGGCACAAAGATATCAAAAGTGAAAGAACAGAAAAAAATATATTAAGCGAATATAAACCAAATAAAAAGTATATGATAACACAGGAGACTTGAAGGCAAAAAGCATTACTATAAATAAAGAGCACTTCATATGAATAATTGCATTTTACCAGGAATATCCAAATGAACAAGCATAACATGAAATCAAAGTACATAGAAGAGACCTACAAGGGAAACTAGATACATTTGTAATCATAATAAGTTTAACACACCTCTCTCATTCAGAGACAGAGCATACCTCTTTCAGAACCAATAGACTCACACAAAGACTTCAGTAAGGATGTAAAACACTTCAACAACCTGAGCAGCAAACTGCATTCAACAATCAGATAACCCACTGTACCCAACAATCTTTCCTGCTGAAAGGCACTAAGGTATTATTCCCAAGTTGCACATGCATACAACTCCTTTGGTTGATTTCTCCCCTTACCCTCACCCTCCCCTGCCTTCCCTCTGAGGTTGGACGGTCTGTTTGATGCTTCTAAGTCTCTGGATTTATTTTTGTTCATCAGTTTATTTTGTTCATTATATTCCACAAATAAGTGAGATCATGTGATATTTATCTTTCCCTGACTGGCTTATTTTGCTCAGCATAATGCTCTCCAGGTCCATTCATTCTATTGTGAATGGTAAGAGTTCTTTCCTTTTTACAGCTACATAGTATTCCATTTTGTAAATGTACCATAGTTTTCTAATCCACTCATCTGTTGATGGGCTGTTAGGTTGTTTCCAAATCTTAGCTATTGTAAATTGTGCTGTTGTGAACATAGGGGTGCATATAATTTTTCTGATTGGTGTTTCTGATTTCTTGGGATATAGTACTAGAAGTGGGATTACTGGGTCAAATGGGAGTTTCATATTTAAGTTTTTTTAGGAAATTCTATACTGTTTTCCACAGTGGCTGCACCAGTCTGCATTCCCACCAGCAGTGCACGAGGGTTCCTTTTACTCCACACCCTTGCCAGCACTTGTCTTTTCTTGATTGGTTGATGATAGGAAAGTTCTTAGTTTTAAAAGTTCTGAAATACACTCCTAAACAGCATTTCATTCAGCTCTTAGAGATGCTCCACTATAGCCACCCCTTTGTCCTGCTGACCTGCACTGATGTGCTACTCCCAAGATGCACACAAGATGGCAGTGGAGGAGCATTTCAATTATTTTTCAAGTGAACCTGCTGGACTATGAAGCAGGTGTAAACTAACTTCAAAGAATTGAAATTATACACAATATGTTTCTTGTTGTCATTGTAGTTAATCCAGAAATCAAGAACGGAAGTACCTAGAAACTCCTTATATTTAAAAGTTGTCAAATACACTTCTAACCCCAACAATACATCACAATTCAAGTTAGAAAATAAGTTGAACTAAATGATAATACCACATACCAAAATTTATGAAAAAATGTGCACTCATAAATGCACATACTAGGAATAAAAGTTGAAAATTTACATGTTTTGCATCCATATTAAGAACCTAAAATAGTAAATTATATAGAGATAAAACAGAAGAAAGGAAATGTGTGCACGTAGAGATGTCTGAAGGGAGATATACTTAAAATGATAGCAGTTTTTTTTAACTCTTGGGGTAGAATTTTGAATTAACTCCATATTTTATTGCTTAAGTAAACTGCACACAGAAAGCCATTTTCATTTTAGGAAAAATGTTTTAGAGGAAAACATGGGATAATCCTAGATAATAAAGAGATAATATGCAAATTGATCATCACACCCTCACACAAGATGGCCATCCCCATGTGGTCATAAGATGGCTGCCCAATGTGGTCATAAGTTGGCCATGCCCATGTCATCACAAGATGGCCATCTCCATGTGGTCACAAGATGGCCTCACCCATGGGGTCACAAGATGGCCACCCCCATGTGGTCACAAGATGGCTGCCACAAGATGGCCAGAAGGGGAGAGCAGTTGTGGGGGACCGGGCCTGCAGGGGTGGGCAGTTGGGGGTGATCGGGCTGGCAGGCAGAAGCTGTTAGGGGCAATCAGGCAGGTAGGCAGGTGAGCAGTTGGGAGCCAGCAGTCTCGGGTTGTGCGAGGGATGTCCCAGATTGCAGAGGGTGCAGGCTGGGCTGAGGAACACCTCAACCCCCAGTGCTCGAATTTCATGTACCGGCCCCCTAGTCCTATCCTATATTATAAAAGGCTAATATGAAAATCAACTGAATGGCAGAACGACTGGTCGCTATGATGCGCACTGACCATCAGGGGGCAGATGCTCAACGCAAGAGCTGCCCCCTGGGGGTCCGTGTGCTCCCACAGTGGGAGAGCCCGTCAGCCAGTAGCTGGGCTCACCACTGGCCAGTGCAGCAGTGCTGGCGGGAGCCTCTCCTGCCTCCATAGCAGTGCTAAGGATGTCCAACTTCCAGCTTAGGTCCCTTAGTCGGACATCCCCTAAGTGCTCCTGGACTGCGAGAGGGAGCGTGCTGAGCTGAGGGAAACCTCCGCCGCCATGCATGAATTTCATGCACTGAGCCTCTAGTTTATAGACTGTTGTGATAGCAAAACAAGTTTTTCCTTTGCTCACCAAGGCTGCTCTCTTAGACTAAAGAGAATAAAAATTCTTCCTAATTTTTTAGCCCAAAGTGGCTCCTTTCATAATCTGCACCTCTTCCTGTGCAATCCCAGCAGTTCTGAGAAAGGGAAACCCTAAAGCTAGGGGTCCCTGGAATCTACCTGAGCCTGGTTCTAAGATTTACAAGCAATGTTTTTTTTTATTTATATTTTATTGATTTTTTACAGAGAAGAAGGGAGAGGGATAGAGTTAGAAACATCTATGAGAGAGAAACATCAAGCAGCTGCCTCCTGCACACCCCCTACTGGGGATGTGCCCGCAACCAAGGTACATGCCCTTGACCGGAATCGAACCTGGGACCCTTCGGTCCGCAAGCCGACACTCTATCCACTGAGCCAAACCGGTTAGGGCACAAGCAATGTTCTTTTTAACACAGAACAGATTTCTCAAAGTTTTCATTTTGTAACATGGAAAAAAAAACCCTTTTTTTGGTTAATCATCAACCTGAGGATATTTTCTCCATTGATCTTTTAGAGAGTGGAAGGGAGGGAGGGAGCAGGAAAAAGAGAGAAAAATCAATATTAGGGAGACACATCAATTGGTTGCCTCCTGTACTCATGGGGTATCAAACCTGCAACCCAGGTACATGTCTTTGACTGGGAATCAAACCTGCAACTCTTCCCAGTGCGGGCTGACCCTCTAACCACTGAGCAACACCAGTCAGGCCAAATTCTCCTGTTTTATAGTGTAGTTCATTCATTGCTGATAATCCAAGCCTCTCTGCCTCCAGAGAGACTGTAAGATGGGACCACGCAGCTCAGGTAAGCAGGACACTCCAGAATTCTGGTGTTCAGCCTGCAGTATATGCTCATGAAAAGTGTCCCCACAGGAAATGCTCACTAATGGCTACCCCGTCTCTCAAATCAGAAAAAATCCTGCTGGTTGTCCTGTATCTGTGACCTGCTGTTTGCCCAGTGTCCCAACACCACTTATTTTAAAAGGCACATTTTCACAACTGATCTAAGGAGACATCTTTATCTTACAAAATTTACTGACGGATTTCGGTAACTTACTAAACCTTCTATTCTGTTCAATTAATTCACGTACAAATGAATGTGAAAAACAATGAGGAAACATTTAGTATATAAAACGCTTTGGGACATGGTAGAGTGAAGCATAATAGTAATTCCTCCTCTGGAAAACCTGCTATTTGAAATTCTCTGATATTTTTAGATAGTCCCTTGCTCTGTAAGTCAACTCTGTCATTTTTAGATGATCTCTTATTCTATAAAATAACTTTGCTTTTTAGCTTAAATAATAGGAAAGATAAACTTAACTGCCTGACCTTCTTGGCTAGCCATCCAACGTAAGGGGCTGAAACAATGATACTGATATGTACTCCCATACCAGGTGTCTGTATAGATATGATATGTACTCAGGGTTACAAGTTGTCTGTATAGATATGACAGGTGTTTGTTAGATATGATATATACTCAAGGTTACAAGCTGTCTGCAAAAAAAAAACTTACACAAAGACCTAGAATGATATAAAAAGAGAATACTCCTTCCTGTGATTGTTCAGAATTTGACAGAGGTATTCTGCTCGGAACCTGTGTGAAATAAAGATGACTCCTAACTAATTGACCCATTACGGTGTCTTGTCTAGCTCGCTGATTTATGATCCAACATTTGGAGGCCCCAGCAAGATAAGAGACAGGTGCCTATCGGCACCTGGTCTCAGATGCCTGGATGGACGGCCTTGCCCGGCTGGCTACCAGGCCATGAAGATCTCTAAGGGGAGGTACCACCTGATGAAGTACCAGGGCCCTGGAGACACTTCTTGGTGGTCTTGATAGCCAGACAAGGGACACCTGACATGCCGCTACATTCTTGATGAGTCATCAGAAAGAAAGCCGCATGAGGTGAGTGAATTCAAATTCCACCTGTTGACCTGGCAGCAAGCCTTTGGCCACCTGAGCACTGTGAGCTGTTCACTGGGCCAAGCCCAACCACTAGCATTCGTCACCACTTCTGGCTTTCCACGTGGCCCCTCCAATTGATGACGTCGGCATTTCTGGCCAGTCCCCAGGCCCCAAACCCTTGTCCACTAGAGCAGTTCAGGCTGTCCATGTGGCCCCACCCCTTGATGACATCACCACTTCCGGCTGGTCCCTGGGCCAAGTCCTTATCCACTTGAGCACTTTTGGCTGTCCAAGTGCCCCCGCCCCCTTGATGACGTGAACACTTCCTGCTGGCCCTTGGGCCCCAAACCCTTATCCACCTGAGCACTTCTAGCTATCGAAGTGGCCCCTCCCCCTTGAGGATGGCAGCATTTCTGGCCCAACATCGGGCACCAAGCCCTTATCCACCTGAGCATTTCTGGCTGTCCATGTGGGCCTCTTCCCGTTGATGACATCAGCACTTCAGGCCTGTCACCGAACCTCAAGCCCTTGTCCACCAGAGCATTTCTGGATGCTCACCTGGGCCAGACCATATCCATGGTCACCTCAGCATTTCCGGCTGTCCACCTGGCCCCACCCCATTGATGACATAAACACTTCCTGCTGGTCCATGGACCCCAAGCCCTTATCCACCTGAGCACTTCTGGCTGTCCCAGTGGCCCCTCCCCGTCGTTGACTGTAGCACTTCTGGGCCAACATCGGGCACCAAGCCCTTATCCACCTTAGCGTTTCTGGCTGTCCACGTGGCATCTCCCCCTTGATGACATCAGCACTTCAGGCTGGTCATCGAACCTCAAGCCGATGTCTACCAGAGCAATTCTGGCTGCTCACCTGGGCCAGACCATATCCTTGGTCACCTCAGCACTTCCGGCAGTCAACCTGACCAATCCCCCTTGATGATATGACAAGTTTGAGCTGGTCACCTGGGCCCAACCCTTGTTCATGTGACTATTTCCAGCCGTTCCCGAGGCCCTTGTTCGCCTGACCAATGAGACACACTGGCCGGCTACTTACCTCCTAAGAAAAGGGGTGACTTCCCAATATCTGGAAGTTGGCTGAACGGCCTAACACCCACAGCCCCAGGTCACCTTAGGCTCACAGACTGCCTAATCCCCGGTGTGGAGGGTGGCAAGCAGGGGGCCGCCAGAACTCCTTTAAGACAATCATGGGCATACATGAACACAGGGACACCCCATGCTCCCCAACATAGGAGCATCTCATTCTGGTGTGACCTGCGACACAGACAGCCCTGCCTCTGGACTATGAATTCCGGGAAAAGCAGTGTTGAAGCCCTGAAAACCAGTTCCATACTGGGAGCAAAGACCTGGCCCCTCAATGGTCATTAAAATTTCGCTGCCAACTGAAGGCCAGCTATTTACTTAATACCTAGGAAATGTCCTTCCGTGAGGAAAGGTACATTCCCACTGCCTTCCTGAGTGTGGACCACAGGAAGCTGGGGCGTTTGCGAACTCTTAGGATCCTCCAATGCATTCTCCTGGCTCTAACAGACTTTACACTTGACCACTTCCAGCTGTTGACCTGGCAGCAAACCTTTGTTTACCTGAGAATTTCTAGGTGTTCACTGGGACAGGCCCAACCACTTGGCTTCGTCACCACTTCTGGCTGTCCACGTGGCCGGTCCCCTTGATGACATCAGCACTTCCATCCTGTCCTGGTCCCCAAGCCCTTGTCCACCAGAGCACTTCAGGCTGTTCACCTGGGCCAGCAAATATCCATGGTCACCTTAGCACTTCCGACTCTCCACCTGGCCCCTCCCCATTGATGATATGAACACTTTAAACTGGTTACCGGCCCCAACTCTTGTTCATGTGACTATTTCCCAGTTTCCCAGGCCCTTGTTTGCCTCACCAATGAACCACACTGTCTGGCTACTTAGTTACTAAGAAGAGTGGTGACTTCCCAATCTCTAAGTTGGCTTCAGGGCCTAACAACCACAGCCCCAGGTCACCTTGTGCTCACGGATTGCCTCTTCCGTGGTGGGAAGATGGCAAGAAGGGAGCCAGCAGCACTCCTTTAAGACAACCCTGGGTGACCATGAGGACAGGGATCCCCAATACGGCCCAACATGTGGGCATCTCACCCTGCAGTGACCTGCGACTATGACAGCCCTGCCTATGGGCTTTGAAATCCGGGAGACAGCAGTGTTGAGGCCCTGAAAATCCTTTCCAAACTGGGAGCAAAGACCTGCCCCCTCCATGGTCACTTAAATTTCGTAGCAAACTGAGGGCCAGCTTTTTGCTTAATTCCTGGGGATCAACCTTCAGTGAGGAAAACTACCTACTCGCTGCCTTCCAGAGTATGGTGCACAGGAAGATGGGGAGTTTCTAACCTCTTGGGATCCTCCAATGAATTCATCAGGCTCTACAAGCATTTACACTTGACCACTTCCAGCTGTTGACCTGGCAGCAAGCCCTGGTCTACCTGAGGATTTCTGGCTGTTCATTGAGAGAAGCCCAACCACTCGGCCTCATTACCACTTCTCGCTGTCCAGGTGGCCCCTCCCCTTGATCACGTCAGAAGTCTCAGTCGGTCCCGGGCCACAAAATCTTAACCACCTGAACACTTCGGGCTGTCCACGAGGCCCTTACCCCCTGATGATGTCAGCACTCCCTGCAGGTCCCCACGCCCCAAACCCTTACCCACCTTAGCACTTTGGGCTGACCACGTAGCCCCTCCCCCTTGATGACATCAGCATTTCTGGCCAGTCTGTGGTCCCCAAGCACTTATCCACCAGAGCACTTCCGGATGTTCACCTAGGCCACACAATATCCTTGGTCACCTAAGCACTTCTGACTCTCCACCTGGACCCTCCCCATTGAAGATATGAACACTTTAAACTGGTTACCAGGTCCCAACCCTTGTTCATGTGACTATTTCCTGCTTTGTCCCAGGCCCTTGTTCACTTTACCAATGAGCGAACCTGGATAGCTACTTAGCTCCTAAGAAGAGGGGTGACTTCCCAATCTCTGGAAGTTGGCTTAAGGGCCTAACACCCACAGCCCAAAGTCAACTTTTGCTCACATACTGCCTCTTCCCCGGTGGGAGGGTGGCCAGCAGGAAGCAGTCAGCAATCCTTAAAGACAACACCTGGCGTCCATGAGGCCAGGGATCCCCCATGCTGCCCAACATGGAGGCATCTCACCCTAGAGAGAACTGCGAATCTGACAGCACTGCCTACGGGCTTTGAAATCCAGGAAACAGCAGTATTGAGGCCCTGAAAACCCTTTCCAAACTGCTAGCAAAGACCTGCCCCCTCCATGGTCACTTAAATTTCGTAGCGAACTGAGGGCCAGCTTTTTGCTTAATTCCTGGGGAACTGTCCTTCCGTGAGCACGGATACCTTCTCGCTGCCTTCCAGAATATAAACCACAGGAAGTTCAACAGTTTCCAACCTCTTGGGATCCTCCAATGCATTCTTCTGGCTCTTTACACTTGAACACATCCAGCTGTTGACCTGGCAGCAAGCTCTGGTCAACCTGAGGATTTCTGGCTGTTCAATGGGACAAGCCCAACCACTCGGCCTCATTACCATTTCTGGCTGTCCACGTTGCCCCTCCCCTTGATGAGGTCAGCAGTCTCCTCTGGTCCTGGCCCCAAAATCTTAACCACCTGAACACCTCGGGCTGTCCACGTAGCACCTCCCCCTTGATGACGTCAGCACTTCTGGCAGGTCACCGGGCCAAAAACCCATAATCACCTGAGCAATACAGCTTCTAGACGTGGCTACTCCCCGGTGATGACGTCAGCACTTCCTGCTGGTACCAGGTCCCCAAGACTTTATCCGCCAGAGCACTTCCGGCTGTTCACCTGAGCCTGACCATATCCTTGGTCACCACAGCCCTTCTGACTGTCCACCTGGCTCGTACCCATTGAGGATATGAACACTTTAAACTGGTTACCCGGGCCAAACCTTTGTTTGACTATTTCCCATTGTTCCCCCGGCCCTGGTTCACCTCACCAATGAGCCACACCGGCTGGTGCTTAGCTTATAAGAACAGGGGTGATTTTCCAATCTCTGGAAGTTGGATTAAGGGCCTAACACCAACAGCCCCAGGTAACCTTCTGCTCACAGACTGCCTCTTTCCCAGTGGGATGGTGGCCAGCAGTGGGCCCCCAGAACTCCTTTAAGACAACCCTGGTTGTCCATGAGGCTGGCATCACCCATGGTACTCAACATGGGGTCATCTCACCCTGCAGTGACCTGCGACTATGACAGCCCTGCATATGGGCTTTGAAATCCGGAAAACAGCAGTGTTGAGGTCCTGAAAACCCTTTCCAAACTAAGAGAAAAACCAGCCCCCTACACGGTCACCTAAATTTCGTACCTAACTGAGGGCCAGCTTTTTGCTTAATTCCTGGGCAACTGTACTTCCGTGAGAAGAGCTACCTTCTCGCTGCTTTCCAGAGTATAGACCACAGGACATTCGGCAGTTTCCGACTTCTTTGAATCCTCCAATGTAAACTACTGGCTCTAAAAGACTTTACACTTCCACTTGTTGACAAGGGAGGCAGACCTGGTCAACCTGAAAATTTCTGGTATTTCCTGAAACAAGCCCAGCCAACCGGCCTCCTTACCACTTCTGTCTGTGCACTTGTCGCCACCCCTTGATGACGTCAGCAGTCTCAGCTGGTCCTAGGCCCCAAAATCTTAACCTCATGAACACCTGGGACTGTCCACGTAGCCCCCGCCATTGATGACGTCAGCACTTCCAGCCGGTAAACTTGCCTAATCCCATAACCACCTGACCACTTCAGCCTCTCGATGTGGCCCCTCCCTCTTAGTGACGTCAGCACTTCCAGCGTGTCCCCAAGGCCCAAAACCATAACCACCTGAGCACTTTATCATCTATACGTGGCCACTCCGTGTGAGGACGTCAGCACTACCTGCCTGTCCCTGATCCCCAGCCCTTTAATTACCAGAGCCCTTCAGGCTGTTCACCTGGGCTTGACCATATACTTGGTCACCTCATCCCTTCTGACTGTCCACGTGGCACTTTCCCTATTGCCGATATGAACACTTTAAACGGGTTGCCGGGTCCGAATCCTTGATCATGTGACTATTTCCCGTTTTTCCCTCGGCCCTGGTTCACCTCACCAATGAGCCACACTAGGAAGCGCATAGCTCATAAGAACTATGGTGATTTCCCAATCTCTGGAATTTGGCTTAAGGGCCTAACACCCACAGCCTCAGGTAAACTACTGCTGACAGCCTGCCTCTTTCTGGGTGGGATGGTTGCCAGCAGTAAGCCTCCAGCACTCCTTTAGACAACCTTGTGTTTCCATGAAGCTGGGATTATTCATGCTCACCAACATGGGGACATCTCACCCTGCAGTGACCTGCGACTCTGACAGCTCTGCATATGGGGTTTGAAATTCGGAAAACAGCTGTGTTGAGGCCCTGAAAACCCTTTACAAACTGGGAGAATAAACCAGCCCCCTCCAGGGTCACTTAAATTTCGTAGCGAATTGAGGGCCAGCTTTTTCCTTAATTCCTGGGGAACCTATATTCCGTGAAGAGAGCTACCTTCTCGTTGCTTCCAGAGTATGGACCACAATAAGTTCGGCAGTTTCCGACATCTTGGGATCCTCCAATGTATTCTCCTGACTCTAAAAGCCTTGACACTTGAGCACTTCCAGTTGTTGACTTGGGAGGCAGACCTGATTTACCTGAGGATTTTTGTTGTTCCTGAGACAAGCCCAACCAATCGGCCTGGTTACCACTTCTGGCTCTCCACATGTGACCACCCCTTGATGACGTCAGCAGTCTCAGCTGGTCCTAGGCCCCAAAATCTTAACGACCTGCACACCTGGGACCGTGCAGGAAGCCCCCGCCCTTGATGACGTCATCCCTTCCGGCCGGCAACTGGTACCCAATCCCATAACAACCTGACCACTTCAGCTTCAGGATGTGGCCCCTCCCTCTTACTGACGTCAGCACTTCCGGCCTGTCCCCCAGTTCCAAAACCATAACCACCTGAGCACTTAAGCATCTACACGTGGCCCCTCCCCCATGAGGAGGTTACCACTTCCGGCCTATCCCTGATCCCCAGGCCTTTAATTACCAGAGCTCTTCAGGCTGTTCACCTGGGCCTGACCATATCTTTGGTCACCTCAGCCCTTCTGACTGTCCACCTGGTCCTCCCTATTGCGGATATGAACACTTTAAACGGGTTACCGTGTCCGAATCCTTGTTCATGTGACTTTTTCCCGATTTACCATTGGCCCTGGTTCACCTCACCAATGAGCAACACTGGGTGGCGCTTAGCTCATAAGAACTATGGTGATTTCCCAATCTCTGGAAGTTGGCTTAAGGAACTAACACCCACACCCTCAGGTAACATAATGCTCACTGCCTGCCTCTTTCCCGGTGGGATGGTGGCCAGCAGTAAGCCCCCAACACTCCGTTAGACATCCTTGTGTTTCCATGAGGCCGGGATTATCCATGCTCACCAACATGGGGGCATCTCACCCTGCAGTAACCTGCGAATCTGACAGCCCTGCATATGGGGTTTGAAATCCGGAAAACAGCAGTGTTGAGGTCCTGAAAACCCTTTCCAAACTTGGAGAATAGACCAGCCCCCTCCAGGGTCACTTAAATTTCGTAGCGAACTGAGGGCCAGCTTTTTGCTTAATTCCTGGGGAACTGTCTTTTCTCGAGGAGAGCTACCTTCTCCCTGCCTTCCAGAGTATGGGCCACAATAAGTTCGGCAGTTTCCGACTTCTTGGGATCCTCCAATGTATTCTCCTGGCTCTAATAGCCTTTACTCTTGAACACTTCCAGTTGTTGATATGGGAGGCAGACCTGGTAACCTGAGGATTTCTGGTTTTTCCTGGGACAAGCCTAACCAATTGGCCTCGTTACCACTTCTGTCTGTCCATTTGTCACCACCTCTTGATGATGTCAGAAATCTCAGCTGGTCTTAGGCCCCATAATCTTAACCACCTGAA
The DNA here is from genome assembly GCF_963455305.1 of Plecotus auritus. NCBI lineage: Eukaryota > Metazoa > Chordata > Mammalia > Chiroptera > Vespertilionidae > Plecotus > Plecotus auritus. Next base: position 100,912,682 of record NC_137782.1, read on the forward strand.
CACCTGTGACTGTCCACGTAGCCCCCCCCCCTTGATGACGTTAGCACTTCCGGCCGGTAACTGGTACCCAATCCCATAACCAACTGACCACTTCAGCCTCATGATGTGGCCCCACCCTCTTAGTGACGTCAGCACTTCTGACGTGTCCAAGGCCCAAAACCATAAACACCTGAGCACTTAAGCATCTACACGTGGCTCGTTCCCCTTGAGGACGTCAGCATTTCCTGCCTGTCCCTGATCCCTAGCCCTTTAATTACCAGAGCAATACAGGCTGTTTACCTGGGCCTGACCATATCCTTGGTCACCTCAGCCCTTCTGACTCTCCAGCTGGCACCTCACCATTGCGGATATCAACACTTTAAATGGGTTACCGGGTCCGAATCCTTGTTAATGTGACTATTTCCCGTTTTTCCCTCGGCCCTGGTTCACCTCACCAATGAGCCACACTGGGTGGCGCTTAGTTCATAAGAACTATGGTGATTTCCCCATCTCTGGAAATTGGCTTAAGGGCCTAACACCCACAGCCTCAGGTAACCCACTGCTGACAGCCTGCTTCTTTCCCGGTGGGATGGTGGCCAGCAGTAAGCCTCCAGGACTCCTTTAGACATCCTTGTGTTTCCATGAGGCCGGGATTATCCATGCTCACCAACATGGGGACATCGCACCCTGCAGTGACCTGCGACTCTGTCAGCCCTGCATATGGGGTTTGAAATCCGGAAAACAGCTGTGTTGAGGCCCTGAAAACCCTTTACAAACGGAGAATAAACCAGCCCCCTCCAGGGTCACTTAAATTTCGTAGCGAATTGAGGGCCAGCTTTTTCCTTAATTCCTGGGGAACCTATATTCCGTGAGGAGAGCTACCTTCTCGTTGCTTCCAGAGTATGGACCACAATAAGTTCGGCAGTTTCCGACATCTTGGGATCCTCCAATGTATTCTCCTGTCTCTAAAAGCCTTGACACTTGAGCACTTCCAGTTGTTGACTTGGGAGGCAGACCTGATTTACCTGAGGATTTTTGTTGTTCCTGGGACAAGCCCAACCAATCGGCCTGGTTACCACTTCTGGCTCTCCACATGTGACCACCCCTTGATGACGTCAGCAGTCTCAGCTGTTCCTAGGCCCCAAAACCTTAACCTCCAGATCACCTGGGACCGTCCAGGAAGCCCCCGCCCTTGATGAGGTCATCCCTTCCGGCCGGCAACTGGTACCCAATCCCATAACAACCTGACCACTTCAGCCTCACGATGTGGCCCCTCCCTCTTAGTGACGTGAGCACTTCCAGCCTGTCCCCCAGGCCCAAAACCATAACCACATGAGCACTTAAGCATCTACACGTGGCCCCTCCCTCGTGAGGAGGTCACCACTTCCTGCCAGTCCCTGATCCTAGCCCTTTAATTACCAGAGCACTTCAGGCTGTTCACCTGGACCTAACCATATCCTTGCTCACCTCAGCCCTTCTGACTATCCACCTGGCACCTCCCTATTGCCGATATGAACACTTTAAACGGGTTACCATGTCCAAATCCTTGTTCAAGTGACTATTTCCCATTTTTCTCTTGGCCCTGATTCAACTCACCAATGAGCCACACTGGGTGGCGCTTAGCTCATAAGAACTATGGTAATTTCCTCATCTCTGGAAGTTGGCTTAATGGCCTAACACCCACAGCCTCAGGTAACCTACTGCTCACAGCCTGCCTCTTTCCCGGTGGGATGGTGGCCATCAGTAAGCCCCCGGCACTCCTTTAGACATCCTTGTGTTTCCATGAGGCCAGGATTATCCATGCTCACCAACATGGGGGCATCTCACCCTGCAGTGACCTGCGACTATGACAGCCCTGCATATGGGGTTTGAAATCCGGAAAACAGCATTGTTGAGGCCCTGAAAATCCTTCCCAAACTGGGAGAATATACCAGCCCCCTGCAGGGTCACTTAAATTTCGTAGCTAACTGAGGGCTAGCTTTTTCATTAAATACTGGGAAACTGTCTTTCCATGAGGAGAGCTACCTTCTGGCTGCCTTTCAGTGTATGGACCACAAGAAGTTCGGCAGTTTCCGACTTCTTGGGATCCTCCAATGTATTCTCCTGCCTCTATAAGCCATAAACTTGACCACTTCCAGTTGTTGACCTGGGAGGCAGACCTGGTCTACCTGAGGATTTTGGTTGTTCCTAAGACATGCCCAACCAATTGGCCTGGTTACCACTACTGGCTCTCCACATGTTACAACCCCTTGACGACATCAGCAGTCTCAGCTGGTCCTAGGCTCAAAAATCTTAACCACCTGAACACCTACGATTGTCCACGAAGCCCCGGCCCTTGATGACGTCAGCCCTTCTGGCCGCTAACCTGTACCCAATCCCATAACCACCTGACCACTTCAGCCTTTCAATGTGGCCGCTCCCTCTTAGTGACGTCAGCACTTCCATCGTGTCCCCAGGGCCCAAAACCATAACCACATGATCAGTTAAGCATCTACACATGGCCCCTCCCTGTGAGGACATCAGCACTTACTGCCTGTCCCTGATCCCCAGCCCTTTAATTACCAGAGCCCTTCAGGCTGTTCACCTGGGCCTGACCATATACTTGGTAACCTCAGCCCTTCTGACTCTCCACCTCGCACCTCCCTATTGCCGATATGACCACTTTAAACGGGGTACCGGATCCGAATCCTTGTTCATGTGACTATTTCCCGTTTATCCCTCTGCACTGGATCACCTCACCATTGAGCCACACTGGGAGGCGCGTCGCTCATAAGAACTATGGTGATTTCCAAATCTCTGGAAGTTGGCTTAAGGGACCAGCACACACAGCCCCAGGTAACCTTCTGCTCACAGCCTGCCTCTTTCCCGGTGGGATGGTGGCCAGCAGTAAGCACCCAGCACTCCTATCGACATCCTCGTGTTTCCATGAGGCCGGGATTATCCATGCTCACCAACATGGGGACATCTCACCCTACAGTGACCTGCGACTCTTACAGCCCTGCATATGGGGTTTGAAATTCGGAAAACAGCAGTGTTGAGGCCCTGAAAACCCTTTCCAAACTGAGAGAATAGACTAGCCCCCTCCACGGTCAATTAAATTTCTTAGAAAACTGAGGGCCCGCTTTTTCTTAACCACCAGATCACCTGGGACTGTCCATGTAGCCCCCGCCCTTGATGACCTCAGCACTTCTGGCAGGAAACCGGGCCACAATCCCATAACCACCTGCCTACTTCAGCCTCTCGATGTGGCCCCTCCTGAGGGCCCGCTTTTTCTTAACCACCAGATCACCTGGGACTGTCCATGTAGCCCCCGCCCTTGATGACCTCAGCACTTCTGGCAGGAAACCGGGCCACAATCCCATAACCACCTGCCTACTTCAGCCTCTCGATGTGGCCCCTCCCTCTTAGTGACGTCAGCATTTCAGCATGTCCCTCAGGCCAAAAACGATAACAACCTGAACACTTAAATATCTACACGTGGCCCCTCCCCCGTGAGGACGTCAGCACTTCCTGCCTGTCCCTGATCCCCAGCCCTTTAATTACCAGAGCTCTTCAGGCTGTTCACCTGGGCCTGACCATATCCTTGGTCACCTCAGCCCTTCTGACTGTCCACCTGGCACCTCCCTATTGCTGATATGAACACTTTCAATTGGTTACCGGGTCCTAACCCTTGTTCCTGTGACTATTTCCTAATGTTCCATTGGCCCTGATTCACCTCACCAATGAGCCACACTGGGTGGCCCTTAGCTCATAAACAAAGGTGATTTCCCAATCTCTGGAAATTGGCTTAAGGGCCTATTTCCCAGAGCCCCATGTAACCTTCAATATCACAGACTGCCTCTTACCCGGGGAATTGTGGCCAGCAGTGTGCCCCCAGAACTCCATTAGACATCCTTGTGTTTCCATGAGGCCGGGATTATCCATGCTCACCAACATGGGGGCATCTCACCCTGCATTGACCTGCGACTCTGACAGCCCTTCATATGGGGTTTGAAATCCGGAAAACAGCAGTCTTGAGGCCCTGAAAACACTTTCTAAACTGGGATAATAGACCAGCCCCCTCCACGTTCAATTAAATTTCGTAGAGAACTGAGGGCCAGCTTTCTCTTAATTACTGGCAAACTGTCTTTACGTGAGTAGAGCTAAATTCTCGCTGCCATCCATAGTATGGTCCACAAGAAGTTCGGCAGTTTCCGACTTCTAGGGATCCTCCAATGTATTCTCCTGGCTTTAAAAGCCTTTACACTTGAACACATTCAGTTGTTGACATGGGAGGCAGACCTGGTCAACCTGAGGATTTCTGGTACTTCCTGGGACAAGCCCAACCAATCGGCCTCGTTACCACTTCTGTATGTCCACATGTCGCCACCCCTTGATGACATCAGCAGTCTCAGCTGGTCCTAGGCCCCAAAATCTTAACCTCCAGATCACCTGGGACTGTCCATGTAGCCCCCGCCCTTGATGACGTCAGAACTTCCAGCAGGAAACCGGGCCGCAATCCCATAACCACCTGACCACTTCAACCTCTGGATGTGGTCTCTCCCGCTTAGTGATTTGAGCACTTCTGACATATCCCCCGGGACCAGAACCATAACCACATGAGCACTTAAGCATCTACACGTGGCCCCTCCCCCGTGAGGACGTCAGCACTTACTGCCTGTCCCTGATTCCCAGCACTTTAATTACCAGAGCTCTTCAGGCTATTCACCTGGGCCTGACCATATTCTTGGTCACCTCAGCCCTTCTGACTGTCCAACTGGCACTTCCCTATTGCCGATATGAACACTTTAAAAAGGGTTACCGGGTCCGCATCCTTGTTCATGTGACTATTTCCCTTTTTTCTCTCGGCGCTGGTTCACCTTACCTTTGAGCCACACTGGGAGGCGCGTAGCTAATAAGAACTATGGTGATTTCAAAATCTCTGGAAGTTGGCTTAAGGGCCTAACACCCACAGCCCCAGGTAACCTTCTGCTCACAGCCTGGCTCTTTCCCAGTGGGATGGTGGCCAGCAGTAAGCCCCCAGCACTCCTATAGATATCCTTGTGTTTCCATGAGGCCTGGATTATCCATGCTCACCAACATGGGGGCATCTCACACTGCAGTAACCTGCGATTCTGACAGCCCTGCATATGGGGTTTGAAATCCGGAAAACAGCAGTGTTGAGGCCCTGAAAACCCTTTCCAAACTGGGAGAATAGACCAGCCCCCTCCAGGGTCAATTAAATTTCGTTGTGATCTGAGGGCCAGTTTTTGCTTAATTCCTGGGGAACTGTCTTTACGTGAGGATAGCTACCTTCTCGCTGCCTTCCAGAGTATGGGCCACAAGAAGTTCGGCAGTTTCCGACTTCTTGGGATCCTCCAATATATTCTCCTGGCTCTAAAAGCCTTTACACTTGACCACTTCCACTTGTTGACATGGGAGGCAGTCCTGGTCAACCTGAAAATTTCGGGTACTTACTGAAACAAGCACAACCAACCGGCCTCTTTACCACTTCTGTCTGTCCACATGTCGCCACCCATTGATGACATCAGAAGTCTCAGCTGGTCCTAGGCCCCATAATCTTAACCTCCAGATCATCTGGGACTAAACACGTAGCCCCCGCCCTTGATGATGTTAGCACTTCCGGCCGGAAACCGGGCACCAATCCCATAACCTCCTGACCACTTCAGCCTATTGATGTGGCCCCTCCCTCTTAGTGATGTCAGCACTTCCAGCGTGTCCCCAGGGCCCAAAACCATAACCACCTGAGCACTTAAGCATCTACACATGGCCCCTCCTAGTGAGGACGTCAGCACTTTCTGCCTGTTCTTGATCCCCAGCCCTTTAATTACCAGAGTCCTTCAGGCTGTTCACCTGGGCCTGACCATATCCTTGGTCACCTCAGCCCTTCTGTCTGTCCACCTGGCACCTCGCTATTGCCGATATGAACACTTTAAACAGGTTACCGGGTCCGAATCCTTGTTCATGTGAGTATTTCCCATTTTTCCCTCTGCCCTGGTTCACCTCAACAATGATCCCCACTGGGAGGCACGTAGCTCATAAGAACTATGGTGATTTCAAAATCTCTGGAGGTTGGTTTCACGGCCTTACACCCACAGCCCCAGGTAACCTTCTGCTCACAGCGTGCCTCTTCCCCGGTGGGATGGTGGCCAGAAGTAAGCCTCCAGCACTCCTATAGTCATCTTTGTGTTTCCATGAGGCTGGGATTATCCATGCTCACCAACATGGGGGCATCTCACCCTGCAGTGACCTGCGACACTGACAGCCCTGCATATAGGGTTTGATATCCGGATACAAACTGTGTTGAGGCCCTGAAAACCCTTTCCAAACTGGGAGAATAGACCAGCCCCCTCCATGGTCACTTAAATTTCGTAGTGAACTGAGGGCCAGCTTTTTGCTTAATTCATGTTGAACTGTTTTTTTGTGAGGTGAGCTACCTTCTCGCTGCCTTCCAGAGTATGGACCACAAGAAGTTCGGCAGTTTTCGACTTTTGGGATCCTCCAATGTATTCTCCTGGCTCTAAAAGCCTTTACACTTGAACACTATCAGTTTTTGACATGGGAGCCAGACCTGCTCAACTTGAGGATTTCTGGTATTTCCTGGGACAAGCCCAACCAATCGGCCTCGTTACCACTTCCGTCTGTCCACATGTCGCCACCCTTTGATGACATCAGCAGTCTCAGCTGCTCCTGGGTCCCAAAATCTTAACCTCCATATCACCTGGGATTGTCCACTTAGCCCTTGCCCATGATGACGTCAGCCCTTCCGGCCGTTAATCGGGCCCAAATCCCATAACCACCTGACCACTTCAGCCTCTCGATGTGGCCCGTCCCTCTTAGTGACGTGAGCACTTCCTGCGTGTCCCCCGGGACCAGAATCATAACCACCTGAGCACTTAAGTATCAACACGTGGCCCTTCCCCCCTCAGAATGTCAGCACTTCCTGCCTGTCCCTGATCCCCAGCCCTTTAATTACCATAGCTCTTCAGGCTGTTCACCTGGGCCTGACCATATCCTTGTTCACCTCAGCCCTTCTGACTGTCCACCTGGCACTTCCCTATTGCCGATATGAACACTTTAAACGGGTTACCGGGTCCGAATCCTTGTTCATGTGACTATTTCCCGTTTTTCCCTTGGCCCTGGATCACCTCACCAATGAGCCACACTGGGAGGAGCGTAGCTCATAAGAACTATGGTGATTTCCAAATCTCTGGAAGTTGGCCTAAGGGCCTTACACCCACAGCCCCAGGTAACCTTCTGCTCACAGCCTGCCTCTTTCCCGGTGGGATGGTGGCCACCAGTAAGCCCCCAGCACTCCTATAGACTTCCTTGTGTTTCCATGAGGCCGGGATTATCCATGCTCACCAACATGGGGGCAACTCACCCTGCAGTGACATGCGACTCTGACAGCCCTGCATATGGGGTTTGAAATCCAGAAAACAACTGTTGAGGCTCTGAAAACCCTTTACCAAACTGGGAGAATAGACTAGCCCACTCCAGGGTCATTTAAATTTCTTACCGAACTGAGGTCCAGCTTTTTGCTTAATTCCTGGGGAACTGTCTTTCCGTGAGAAGAGCTACCTTCTCGCTGCCTTCCAGAGTTTGGACCACAAGAAGTTCGGCAGTTTTCGACTTTTGGGATCCTACAATGTATTCTCCTGGCTCTAAAAGTCTTTACACTTGACCACTTCCAGTTGTTGACATTGGAGGCAGACCTGTTTAACCTGAGGATTTTTGGTTTTTCTGGGACAAGCCCAACCAATCGGCCTCGTTGCCACTTCTGTCCGTCCACAAGTCGCCACCCCTTGATAATGTCAGCAGTTTCAGCTGATCCTATTTCCCAAAATCTTAACCACCTGAACACCTGAGACTGTCCACGTAGCCCCCGCCCATGATGACGTCAGCCCTTCCGGCCGGTAATCGGGCCCAAATCCCATAAACACCTGACCACTTCAGCCTCTCTATGTGGCCCGTCCCTCTTAGTGACGTCGGCACTTCCAGCGTGTCCCCCGGCCCCAAAACCATAACCACCTGAGCACTTAAGCATGTACACGTGGCTTCGCCCCCATGAGGACTTAAGCACTTCCTGCCTGTCCCTGATCCTCAGCCCTTTATTTAACAGAGCTCTTCAGGCTTTTCACCTGGGCATGACTATATCCTTGGTCACCTCAGCCCTTCTGACGGTCCACCTGGCACCTCCCTAGTGAAGATATGAACATTTTAAACTGGTTACGGGTCCCAACCCTCGTTCATGTGACTATTTCCCCCAGCAACCCAGGCCCTGGTTTGCCTCACCAATGAGCCACACTGACTGGCACTTACCTCCTAAGAACAAGGGTGATTTTCCAATCTCTGGAGTTTGCTTAAGGGCCTAACATCCAAAGCCCCAGGTAACCTTCTGCTCACAGACTCACACTTGTCCGGTGTGATGGTGGCCATCAGCGTGCCCCCAGCATCCTTTAAGACAACCCTGTGTGTCCATGAGGCCAGGGATCCGCCGTGCTCCCCAAAACGGGGCCATCTCACCCTATAGTGACCTGCGACTCTGACAGCCCTGCATATGGCCTTTGAAATCCGGGAAAAGGCAGTGTTGAGGCCCTGAAAACACTTTCCAAACTGGGAGCAAAGACCGTTCCCCTCCATGGTCACGTAAATTTCATAGCGAACTGAGGGCCAGCTTTTTGCTTAATTCCTGGGGAACTGTTCTTCTGTGAGGACAGGTACCTTCTTGCTGCCTTGCAGAGTATAAACCACAGGACGTTCGGCAGTTTCCGAACTCTTGGGATCCTCCAATGTATTTACCTGGCTCCACCAACCTTTACAATTGACCATTTCCAGCTGTTGACCTCCAGATAGCACTGGTCTACCCGAGGATTTCTGGCTGTTTACTGGGACAAGCCCAACCACTGGGCCTTGTTATCACTTTTGGCTGTCCACCGGGCCCCTCCCCTTGATGACTTCAGCACTTCCAGCCGGTACACGGGCCCCAAAGCAATAACCACCTGAGTACTTCAGCCTCTACACGTGGCCCCTCCCCTGTGAGGACCTCAGCACTTCCTGCCTGTCCGTGATCCCCAACGCTTTTTCCACCAGAGCACTTCCGGCTGTTCACCAGGACCAGAACATATCCTTGGTCACCACAGCCATTCTGACTGTCCACCTGGCACCTCCACATTGATGATATGAACACTTTAAACTGGTTACCGGTTCCTTACCCTTGTTCATTTGACTATTTCCCCCTGTACCCCAGGCCCTTGTTCGCTTCACAAATGAGCCATAGTGGCTGTCTTTTAGCTGCTAAGAAAGGGGGTGATTTCCCAATCTCTAGAGTTGGCTTAAGGGCCTAACACCTGCAGCCCCAGGTAACCTTGTGCTCACAGAATCCTTCTAACCTGGTGGGATGGTGGACAGCAACGCGCCCCAAGCACTCCTTTAAGACAACCCTGGATAACCATGATGCCAGGGATCCCCCATGCTCCCCAAAATGAGGGCATCTCACCCTGCAGTGACCTGCGACTCTGACAGCCCTGCATGTGGGCTTTGAAATCGGGGAAACAGCAGTGTTGAGGCCCTGAAAACCCTTACAAACTGGGAGCAAACACCTGACCCCTCCATGATCACTCAAATGTTGTAGCGAACTGAGGGCCAGCTTTTTGCTTAACTCCTGTGGAACTGTCCTTCTGTGAGGAGAGCTACCTTCTCACTGCCTTCCAGATTATGGATGACAGGAATTTCGGAAGTTTTCCACCTCTTGGGATCCTCCAAAGTATTCTTCTGGCTCTACAAGCCTTTACACTTGACCACTTCCAGATGTTGACCTGGGAGGCAGCCTTGGTCTACCTGAGGATTTCTGGTTGTTCACTGGGACAAGCCAACCAATCAGCCTCCTTACCACTTCTGCCTGGCCACGTGTACCCACCCCTTGATGACGTCAGCAGTCTCAGCTGGTCCTAGGCCCCAAAACCTTAACCACCTGAACACCTCGGGCTGTCCACGTGGCCCCTCCCCCTTGATGACTTCAGCACTTCCGGCCAGTATCCGGACCCCAATCCCATAACCACCTGACCACTTCAGCCTCTCGATGTGGCCCGTCACCCTTAGTGACTTCAGCACTTCCGGTGTGTCCCCGGGACCCAAACCCATAACCACCTGAGCACTTCAGCCTCTACATGTGGCCCCTCCCCCGTGAAGACATGAGCACTTCCTGCCTGTCGCTGATCCAGCCCTTTATTTACCAGAGCTCTTCTGGCTGTTCACCTGGGCCTGACCATATCCTTGGTCACCTCAGCCCTTCTGACTGTCCAACTGGTACATCCCCATTGAGGATATGAACACTTTAAACTAGTTACCAGTTCCGTACCCTTGATCATGTGACTATTTCCCGTTGTTCTCCTGGCCCTTGTTCACCTCACAAATGAGCCACACTGGCTGTCTTATAGCTCCTAAGAACAGGGGTGATTTCCCAATCTCTGGAGTTGGCTTAAGGGCTTAACACCCACAGCCCCAGGTAAACTTATGCTCACCGACTTCTTATTCCCAGGTGGGATGGTGGCCAGCAGTGCACCCCAAGGACTCCTTTAAGACAACCCTGGGTGTCCATGACTTGGGATCCCCCATGCTCCCCAACCTGGGGGCATCACACCCTGCAGTGACCTGCGACTATAACAGCCCTGCATATGGGCTTGAAATTCAGGAAACAGCAGTGTTGAGGCCCTGAAAATGGTTTCCAAAATGGGAGCAAAGACCTGACCCCTCCATGATCACTCAAATTTTGTAGAGAACTTAGGGCCAGCTTTTTGCTTAATTCCTGGGGATCTGTCCTTCCATTAGGACAGGTACATTCTTGCTGCCTTCCAGAGTATAAACCACAGGAATTTGGGGATTATCCGACCTCTTGGAATCCTCCAATGCATTCACCTGGCTCTACAAGACTTTACACTTGACCACTTCCAGCTGTTGACCTGGCAGGAAGCCCTGGTCTATCTGAGGATTTCTGGTTGTTCACTTGGAGAAGCCCAACCAATCGTCCTCATTACCACTTCTGGCTGTACACGTGGCCCCACCCCTTGATGACCTCAGCAGTCTTAGCTGGTCCTAGGCCCCAAAATCTTAAACACCTGGACACCTCGAGCTGTCCGCGTGGCTCCTCCCTCTTGATGACGTCACCACTTCCGGCCGGTACCTTGGCCCCAATCCCATAAACGCCTGAGCACTTCAGCCTTGGGATGTGGCCCGTCCCCCTTAATGATGTCAGCACTTCTGGCTTGTCCCCGGGCCCCAAACCTATAACCACCTGAGCACTTCAGCCTCTATACGTGGCCCCTCCCCCATGAGGACGTTAGCAATTCCAGCCTGTCCCTGATCCCCAGCCATTTATTTACCAGAGCTCTTCCGGCTGTTCACCTGGGCCTGAACATATCCTTGGTCACCTCAGCCCTTCTGACTGTCCAACTGGCACATCCCCATTGAGGATATGAACACTTTAAACGGGTTACCGGGTCCAAACACTTCATCATATGACTATATACCGTTGTTCCCCCGACCCTGGATCACCTCACCAATGAGCCACACCGGCGGGCACTTAGCTCATAAGAACAAAGGTGATTTCCCAATCTCTGGAAGTGGGCTTAAGGGCCTAACACCCACAGCCCCAGGTAACCTTGTGCTCACAGACTGCCTCTTTACCGGTAGGATGGTGGCCAGCAGTGTGCCCACAGCACTCCTTTAAGACAACCCTGGTGCCAGGGCCAGCCTGACAGGTTGAGCCGAGCTGAGGTAGGGAGGTCGGAATTGAGAAAAGAAAGAAAGACAGGAAAGCGGGATCTGGAGAACTACAGGTCATCGAGAGACTGCAGCAAGTTTATTAACTGCATAATGCTTTTTATACATAAAACACTGAATAGGAGGTCTGTCAAGAGGAACGTATTCTTTGTTCCTCTTAATCTCTAAGGGAGAGACAGAGCAGAAGGACAAATTCTCAGTACAGCAAATCTAAGTAAATAGTTACAGACATCTTGGTAAGCTATGAAAGGTTGCTCTCATTCTACTGATAATAGCCATCCAAACATGCCTGGGAAAACTGTGTGGGTAGGGGACAGCCTTGCTAGTCCCCTCAGGTGCCAGGACCTTGTCAGCTTACACCCGGTCTCCCACAACCTGGGTGTCCATGAGGTGGGATCCCCCATGCACCCCAACCTGGGGGCATCACACCCTGCAGTGACCTGCGACTGTAACAGCCCTGCATATGGGCTTTGAAACCTGGGAAACAGCTGTGTTGAGGCCCTGAAAACCGTTTCCAAACTGGGAGCAAAGACCTGACCCCTCCATGATCTCTCAAATTTTGTAGAGAACTTAGGGCCAGCTTTTTGCTTAATTCCTGGGGATATGTCCTTCCCTGAGGACAGGTACATTCTCGCTGCCTTCCAGAGTATAAACCACAGGAAGTTGGGATTTTCCAACCTCTTGGGATCCTCCAATGCATTCACCAGGCTCCACCAGCCTTTACAATTGACCACCTCCAGCTGTTGACCTGGCAGGAAGCCCTAGTCTACCTGAGAATTTCTGGCTGTTCTCTGGGACAAGCCCAACCACTAGGCCTTGTTACCACTTCTGGATGTCTACGGGTCAGCACCCCAAGATGCCATCACCAGTCTCAGCTGATCCTAGGCCCCAAAATCTTAACCACCTCGGGCTGTCCACGTGGCCCCACCATTGATGACGTCAGCACTTCCGGCCGGTACCCTGGCCACAATCCCATAACCACCTGACCACTTCAGCTTCTCGATGTGTCCCCTCCACTTAGAGATGTCAGCACTTCTGGCGCGTTTCCGAGCCCCAAACCATAACCACCTGAGCACTTCAGCCTCTACACCTGGCCCCACCCCCAGGAGGACATTAGCATTTCCTGCCTGTCTCTGATCCCCAGCCCTTTATTTAACATAGGTCTTCCGGCTGTTCACCTGAGCCGACAATATCCTTAGTCAACACAGCCCTTCAGACTGTCTACATGGCACCTCCCCATTGAGGATATGCACACTTTAAACTGGTTACCGGGTCCCATCCCTTATTCATGTATTTCCCGTTGTTCGCCTGGACCTGGTTCACCTAACCAATGAGCCTCACTGGCTCGCACTTAGCTCATAAGAACAGGGGTGATTTCCCAATCTCTGGAAGTTGGCTAGGGGCCTAACACCCACAGCACCCGGTAACCTTCTGCTCACAGACTGCCTCTTTCCCTGGGGGATGGTAGCCAGCAGTGCGTCCCCAGCACTCCTTTAAAACAACACTGGGTGTCCATGAGGCACGGATCCGTAATGCTCCCCAACATGGGGGCATCACAACCTGCAGTGACCTGCGACTCTGACAGCCCTGCATATGGGCTTTGACATCCGGAAAACAGCAGTGTTGAGGTCCTGAAAACCCTTTCCAAACTAAGAGAAAAACCATACCCCTACACTGTCACCTAAATTTCGTACCTAACTGAGGGCCAGCTTTTTGCTTAATTCCTGGGGAACTGTACTTCTGTGAGGAGAGCTACCTTCTCACTGCCTTCCAGAGTATAGACCACAGGATGTTCGGCAGTTTCCGACCTCTTGGGATCCTCCAATGTATTCTCCTGGCTCTAAAAGCCTTTACACTTGACCACTTCCATTGGTTGACCTGGGAGGCAGATCTGGTCTACCTGAGAATTTCTGGTTGTTCACCGGAAAAGCCCAACCAATCGGCCACGTTGCCACTTCTGGCTCGCCACGATTCCACAACCATTGATGACGTCAGAACTCTCAGCTGATCCTAAGCAAAAACACCTTAACCACCTGAATACCTCGGGCTGTCCACGTGACTACCCCGTTGATGACATCAGAATTTCCTGCCGGTACGCGGGCCCCAATACCGGAACCACTTGACAACTATAGCCTCTCGTTGTGGCCTCTCCCCCTTAGAGATGTCAGCATTTCCGGCATGTCCCCGGGCCCCAAATCCATAACCACCTGAGCAATTCAGCCTCTACACGTGGCCCCTCCCCGTGAGGTCGACAGCACTTTCTGCCTGTCCCTGATCCCCAGCCCTTTATTTTCCAGAGCTCTTCCGGCTGTTCACCTGGGCCTGACCATATCCTTGGTCACCTCAGCCCTTCTGAATGTCCACTTGGCACCTCGCTATTGCGAATAGGAACACTTTAAACTGGTTACAGGGTCTTAATCCTTGGTCATGTGACTATATCCCGTTGTTCCCCCAGCCCTGGTTCACCTCACCAATGAGCCACACTGGCTGGCGCTTAGCTCATAAGAAAGGGGTGATTTCGCAATCTCTGGAAGTGGGCTTAAGGGCCTAACACCCACAGCCCCAGGTAACCTTCTGCTCACAGACTGCCTCTTTTCCTGTGGGATGGCTGCCTGCAGTGCACCCCCAGCACTCCTCTCCGTCAACCCTGGGTGTCCATGAGGCCGGGATCTCCCATCCTCCCCAATATGGGGGCATGTCACCCTGCAGTGACCTGCGACTCTGACAGCCCTGCATATGCGCTTTGAAATCCTCAAAACAGTAGTGTTGAGTCCCTGAAAACCCTTTCCAAACTGGGAGAAGAGAAAAGCCCCCTCCACGGTCACGTATATTTCGTGGCGAACTGAGAGCTAGCTTTTTACTTAATTCCTGGGGAACTGTTCTTCCGTGAGGAGAGCTACCTTCTCGCTGCCTTCCAGAGTATGGACAACAGGACGTTCGGCAGTTTCCGACCTCTTGGGATTCTCCAATGTATTCTCCTGGCTCTAAAATCCTTTACACTTGACCACTTCCAGTGGTTGACCTGGGAGGCAGATCTGGTCTACCTGAGAATTTCTGGTTGTTCACTGGTACTAGCCCAACCAATCGGCCTCGTTACCACTTCTGGCTGCCCATGATTCCCCACCCCTTGATGACGTCAGAACTCCCAGCTGATCCTAGGTTCCAAAACCTTAACCACCTGAACACCTCAGGCTGTCCACCTGACCACCCCCCGTGATGACGTCAGAATTACTGGCCAATCCCACAACCACTTGACAACTATAGCCTCTCAATGTGACCCCTCCTCCTTAGTGATGTCAGCAATTACGGCGGGACACCGACCCCCAAAACCATAACCACCTGAACACTTCAGCCTCTCGATGTGGCCCTTCCCCCTTAGAAACATCAGCACTTCCTGCGTGTCCCCGGGACCCAAACCCATAAGCACCTGAGCACTTCAGGCTCAACGCGTGGCCCCTCCCCCATGAGGACGTCAGAACTTCCTGCCTGTCCCCGATCCCCAGCCCTTTATTTACCAGAGCTCTTCCAGCTGTTCACCTGGGCCTGACCATATCCTTGGTCGCCTCAGCCCTCCTGACTGTTCACTTGAAACGTCCCCATTGAGGATATGAACACTTTAAACTGGTTACCGTGTCCCAACCCTTATTTATGTGACTATTTCCAGTTGTTCCCCCCGCCTGGTTCACCTCACCAATGAGCCACACTGGCTGGCACTTTGCTCATAAGAACAGGGGTGATTTCCCAATCTCTCGAATTTGGCTTAAGGGCCTAAGACCCAAAGCCCCAGGTAACCTTCTGCTCACAAATTGTCTCTTTCCCAGTGGGATGGTGAACAGCAGTGCGCCCCCAGTACTCCTTTAAGACAACCCTGGGTGTCCATGTGGCCGGGATCCCCCATGCTCCCCAACATGGGGGCATCTCACCCTGCAGTGACTGCGACTCTGACAGTCCAGCATATGGGCTTTGAAATCCGGGAAACAGCAGTGTTGAGGCCCAGAAAACCCTTTCAAACTGGGAGAAAAGACCAGCCCCCTCCACGGTCACTTAAATTTCGTGGCGAACTGAGGGCCAGCTTTTTGCTTAATTCTTGGGGAACTTTCCTTCCGTGAAGAGAGCTGCCTTCTCTCTGCCTTCCAGAGTATGCACGATTGGACGTTTAGCAGTTTCCGACCTCTTGGGATCCTCCAATGTATTCTCCTGGCTATACAAGCCTTTACACTTGACTACTTTTACTTGTTGACCTGGGAGGCAGGCCTGGTCTACCTGAGGATTTCTGGTTGTTCACTGGTTCAAGCCCAACCAATCAGCCTTGTTACCACTTCTGGCTGGCCACTTGTTTCCACCCCTGGATGACGTCAGCAGTCTCAGCTGGTCCTAGGCCCCAAATCCTAACCACCTGAACACCTCCGGCTGTCCACGTGGGCCCTCCCCATTGATGACATCAGCACTTCCAACCAGTACCCGGACCCCAATCCCATAACTACCTGACCGCTTCAGACTCTCGATGTGACCCCTCCACTTAGAGATGTCAGCACTTCCGGCGGGTTTCTGAGCCCCAAACCCATAAGCACCTGAGGACTTCAGCCTCTACACATGGCCCCTACCTCGTGAAGACGTCAGCACTTCCTGCCTGTCTCTGATCCCCAGCCCTTTATTTAACAGAGCTCTTCTGGCTGTTCACCTGGGCCTGACCATATCCATGGTCACCTCAGCCCTTCTGACTGTCCACCGGGCACCTCCCCATTGAGGATATGCACACTTTAAACTGGTTACCGGGTCCCAACCCTTATTCATGTGAGTATTTCCCATTGTTCCTCCTGACCTGGTTCACCTCACCAATGAGCCACACTGGCTGGCGCTTAGCTCATAAGAACAGAGGTGATTTCCCAATCTCTGGAAGTTGATTTAAGGGCCTAACACCCAGAGACCCAGGTAACCTTCTGCTCACAGACTGCCTCTTTCGCGGTAGGATGGTGGCCAGCAGTGTGCCCCCTGCACTTCTATAAGACAACACTGGGTGTCCATGAGGCACGGATCCGTAATGCTCCCCAACATGGGGGCATCACATCCTGCAGTGACTTGCGACTCTGACAGCCCTGCATATGGGCTTTGAAATTTGGAAAACAGCAGTTTTGAGGTCCTGAAAACCCTTTCCAAACTAAGAGAAAAACCAGTCCCCTACACGATCACCTAAATTTCGTACCTAACTGAGGGCCAGCTTTTTGCTTAATTCCTGGGCAACTGTACTTCCATGAGAAGAGCTACCTTCTCGCTGCTTTCCAGAGTATAGACCACAGGACGTTCGGCAGTTTCCGATTTCTTGGAATCCTCCAATGTATTCTACTGCCTCTAAAAGACTTTACACTTCCACTTGTTGACAAGGGAGGCAGACCTGGTCAACCTGAAAATTTCTGATATTTCCTGAAAAAAGCCAACCAACCGGCCTCATTACCACTTCTGTCTGTGCACTTGTCGCCACCCCTTGATGACGTCAGCAGTCTCAACTGGTCCTAGGCCCCAAAATCTAAACCTCATGAACACCTGGGACTGTCCACGTAGCCCACGCCCTTGATGACATCAGCACTTCCGGTCGGAGAACTTGCCCAATCCCATAACCACCTGACCACTTCAGCCTCTCGATGTGGCCCCTCCCTCTTAGTGACGTCCGCACTTCCAGCGTGTCCCCAGGGCCCAAAACCATAACCACCTGAGCACTTAAGCATCTACACGTGGCCACTCCGTGTGAGGACGTCAGCACTACCTGCCTGTCCCTGATCCCCAGCCCTTTAATTACCAGAGCCCTTCAGGCTGTTCACCTGGGCATGACCATATCCTTGGTCACCTCATCCCTTCTGACTGTCCACGTGGCACTTTCCCTATTGCCGATATGAACACTTTAAACGGGTTACCGGGTCCGAATCCTTGATCATGTGACTATATCCCGTTTTTCCCTCGGCCCTGGTTCACCTCACCAATGAGCCACACTGGGAAGCGCATAGCTCATAAGAACTATGGTGATTTCCCAATCTCTGGAAGTTGGCTTAAGGGCCTAACACCCACAGCCTCAGGTAAATTACTGCTGACAGCCTGCCTCTTTCCCGGTGGGATGGTGTCCGGCAGTAAACCTCATGCACTCCGTTAGACATCCTTGTGTTTCCATGAGGCCGGGATTATCCATGCTCACCAACATGGAAACTTCTCACCCTGCAGTTACCAGTGACTCTGACACCCCTGCATATGGGGTTTTACATCCGGAAAACAGCAGTGTTGAGGTCCTGAAAACCCTTTCCAAACTTGGAGAATAGACCAGGCCCCTCCAGGGTCACTTAAATTTCATAGCGAACTGAGGGCCAGCTTTTTGCTTAATTCCTGGGGAACTGTCTTTTCTCGAGGAGAGCTACCTTCTCCCTGCCTTCCAGAGTATGGGCCACAATAAGTTCGGCAGTTTCCGACTTCTTGGGATCCTCCAATGTATTCTCCTGGCTCTAATAGCCTTTACTCTTGAACACTTCCAGTTGTTGACATGGGAGGCAGACCTGGTAACCTGAGGATTTCTGGTTTTTCCTGGGACAAGCCTAACCAATTGGCCTCGTTACCACTTCTGTCTGTCCACTTGTCACCACCTCTTGATGATGTCAGAAATCTCAGCTGGTCCTAGGCCCCAAAATCTTAACCACCTGAACACCTGTGACTGTCCACGTAGCCCCCCCGCTTGATGGCGTTAGCACTTCCGGCCGGTAACTGGTACCCAATCACATAACCAGCTGACCACTTCAGCCTCATGATGTGGCCCCACCCTCTTAGTGACATCAGCACTTCTGACGTGTCCCCCAGGCCCAAAACCATAAACACCTGAGCACTTAAGCATCTACACGTGGCCCCTCCCTCATGAGGAGGTTACCACTTCCTGCCTATCCCTGATCCCCAGCCCTTTAATTACCAGAGCTCTTCAGGCTGTTCACCTGGGCCTGACCATATCTTTGGTCACCTCAGCCCTTCTGACTGTCCACCTGGTCCTCCCTATTGCGGATATGAACACTTTAAACAGGTTACCGTGTCCGAATCCTTGTTCATGTGACTTTTTCCCGTTTTTCCCTTGGCCCTGGTTCACCTCACCAGTGAGCCACACTGGGTGGCGCTTAGTTCATAAGAACTATGGTGATTTCCCCATCTCTGGAAGTTGGCTTAAGGGCCTAACACCCACAGCCTCAGGTAACCCACTGCTGACAGCCTGCTTCTTTCCCGGTGGGATGGTTTCCAGCAGTAAGCCTCCAGCACTCCTTTAGACATCCTTGTGTTTCCATGAGGCCGGGATTATCCATGCTCACCAACATGGGGACATCTCACCCTGCAGTGACCTGCGACTCTGACAGCTCTGCATATGGGGTTTGAAATCCGGAAAACAGCTGTGTTGAGGCCCTGAAAACCCTTTACAAACTGGGAGAATAAACCAGCCCACTCCAGGGTCACTTAAATTTCGTAGCGAATTGAGGGCCAGCTTTTTCCTATTTCCTGGTGAACTGTTTCTTTGTGAGGTGAGCTACCTTCTCGCCGCCTTCCAGAGTATGGACCACAAGAAGTTTGGCAGTTTCCGACTTCTAGGGATCCTCCAATGTATTCTCCTGTCTCTAAAAGCCTTGACACTTGAGCACTTCCAGTTGTTGACTTGGGAGGCAGACCTGATTTACCTGAGGATTTTTGTTGTTCCTGGGACAAGCCCAACCAATCGGCCTTGTTACCACGTCTGGCTCTCCACATGTCACCACCCCTTGATGACGTCAGCAGTCTCAGCTTGTCCTAGGCCCCAAAATCTTAACCACCTGCACACCTGGGACCGTCCAGGAAGCCCCCGCCCTTGATGACGTCATCCCTTCTGGCCGGCAATTGGTACCCAATTACATAACAACCTGACCACTTCAGCCTCACGATGTGGCCCCTCCCTCTTAGTGATGTCAGCACTTCCGGCGTGTCCCCCAGTCCCAAAACCATAACCACCTGAGCACTTAAGCATCTACACGTGGCCCCTCCCTCGTGAGGAGGTCACCACTTCCTGCCAGTCCCTGATCCCCAGCCCTTTAATTACCAGAGCACTTCAGGCTGTTCACCTGGGCCTGACCATATCCTTGGTCACCTCAGCCCTTCTGACTGTCCACCTGGCACCTCCCCATTACTGATATGAACACTTTAAACGGGTTACCGGGTCCGAATCCTTGTTCATGTGACTATTTCCCTTTTTTCCCTCGGCCCTGGTTCACCTCACCAATGAGCCATACTGGGAGGCGCGTAGCTCAGAAGAACTATGGTGATTTCCAAATCTCTGGAAGTTGGCTTAAGGGGCCTAACACCCACAGCCCCAGGTAACCTTCTGCTCATAGCCTGCCTCTTTCCCGGTGGGATGGTGGCCAGCAGTAAGCCCCCAGCACTCCTATAGACATCCTTGTGTTTCCATGAGACCGGGATTATTCATGCTCACCAACATGGGGGCATCTCACCCTGCAGTGACCAGTGATTCTGACAGTTCTGCATATGGGGTTTGAAATCCGGAAAACAGTAGTGTTGATGCCCTGAAAACCCTTTCCAAACTGGGAGAATAGACCAGCTCCCTCCACGGTCACTTAAATTTCGTAGCGAACTGAGGGCCCGCTTTTTCTTAATTCCTGGTGAACTTTTGTTTGTGAGGTGAGTTACCTTCTCGCTGCCTTCCAGAGTATGGACCACAAGAAGTTCGGCACTTTCCGACATCTAGGGATCCTCCAATGTATTCTCTTGGCTCTAAAAGCCTTTACACTTGAACACTTTCAGTTGTTGACATGGGAGGCAGACCTGGTCAACCTTAGGATTTCTGGTATTTCCTGGGACAAGCCCAACCAATCGGCCTCGTTACCACTTCTGTCTGTCCACATGTCGCCACCTCTTGATGACATCAGCAGTCTCAGCTGGTCCTAGGCCCCAAAATCTTAACCTCCAGATCACCTGGGACTGTCCATGTAGCCCCCGCTCTTGATGACATCAGCACTTCCTGCAGGAAACCAGGCCCCAATCCCATAACCACCTGACCACTTCACCTTTCGATGTGGCCCCTTCCTGTTAGTGACGTCAGCTCTTTTGGTGTGTCCCCCAGGCAAAAACCATAACCACATGAGCACTTAAGCCTCTACACGTGGCCCCTACCCCGGAGGATGTCAGTACTTCCTGCCTGTCCCTGATCCCCAGCCCTTTAATTACCAGAGTTCTTCAGGCTGTTCACCTTGGCCTGACCGTATCCTTGGACACCTCAGCCCTTCTGACTGTCCACTTGGCAAATCCCTATTGCGGATATGAACACTTTAAATGGTTTACAGGGTCCGAATCCTTGTTCATGTGACTATTTCCCGTTTTTCCCTTAGCCCTGGATCACCTCACCATTGAGCCACTCTGGGAGGCACGTCGCTCATAAGAACTATGGTGATTTCCCATCTCTGGAAGTTGACTTAAGGGCCTAACACCCACAGCCCTAGGTAACCTACTGCTCACAGCCTGCCTCTTTCCCGGTGGGATGGTGGCCAGAAGTAAGCCCCCAGCGCTCCTTTAGACATCCTTGTGTGTCCCTGTGTCCAGGATTATCCATGCTCACCAACATGGGGGGAACTCACCCTGCAGTGACCTGTGACTCTGACAGCCCCACATATGGGGTTTGAAATCTGGAAAACAGCAGTGTTGAGGCCCTGAAAACCCTTTCTAAACTGAAAGAATAGACTAGCCCCCTCCATGGTCAATTAAATTTCGTAGCGAACTGAGGGCCCGCTTTTTCTTAATTCCTGGTGAACTTTTTTTTTGTGATGTGAGCTACCTTCTCGCTGCCTTCAAGAGTATGGACCACGAGGGGGAGAAAAATGGCGGCGGAATAGACAGACGTGTTCCGAGCCTTGTCCCGGAGCAGAAAGAAAGAACAGCTGATGGTCACACTAGGAGTTTTTGTTGGCAAGTTGGGGACAGCTGAACTCCAGAAGATGGTGGGAGACTGCTAGACGGGGTTCCCCTGACCTGGCAGCTCCCACTGCGGCTGGGTCCCCTCCCGGAGCTGCGGGCTTGGACGCGGAGTCGCCTCCATCTGGAACTGGAAAGTGGAGCTTATCGGAAGCCTGAGAATCCACAACTGCGGCACCCACGGAACAGCTGCGAGCCCCAGAACAACGCTCCCCAATTGGCGCAAACACACGGGTTCAGAGGAGCTCTACACTCCACCACGGAAAGGTCAGATTTCGCCTAGGATAAGGTGAGGTCTCTGGTCCCAGCGCGAGAGAGGAACGAGCGTTTTGCGGGAGCTGGAGGACCAGGGAAGTCTGTGCCTAGAAAAATCGGTGGCTGCTGGGGCTGGCGTGATCTGTGAATTTGGAAGGGGGTCCTCAGAGCTACTAACAGAAGGGCTCTCTAAAAAGCAACCCATTTTGATCTGAAGTGCAGGGACACCCTAAGAATTTCAGGGGTGTGCTAGACTTACGCGCAGCCACGGAGTGCGCACACTTGGGCTTTTTCCTCTTGAAATTCTTGCTTCTGATTACTAAGCCCAATCCATAGGTTCACCCAGTTGGGGACACCCTGGGAGACTGCAGGGGAAAGTTGTTTTTCTGGAACCTGGGGATCGGAGCGGGGAGTGACCATCCGAGAGCCAGCTCTGAGGCAGCCCACTCCCACAAACCGGTAGTGAGTGCCACAGGGAAAGAAGGCTCTAACACTCCCTAGAGAGGCCATAGATAAACCCGGAAGTCAATCCAGAAACACTGCCACCCAGGGGCTGAATCACAAATTGACTCTTGTGTAATCAAAAATAAAGGAATACGAATTAAGACACACCGCCTGCTTAAAATCAGGACTGGCTTACATCACTGAAGAGCAGTGGAACGCAGGGAACTGCAATACTGTCCGGACTGAGAAACAGGCGTGCCAAACAGAACAACAGAGGAAGTGAATGACCTTCACTACTCCACATTTTATTTTTATTTTTTATTTTTTTATTTTCATTTTTTGCATCTTTTACTCAAGAAACTAATTTTTTTCCTCACTTGATTTTACCTTTTTAATTATTACATTTTTATTTTCAATCCGTATTATTACTACTGCTATTTTATCTTTTTTTTTTTAAGTGTCATTTTATTTTCTCTTCATTTTGTTTTGGGATTAATGTTCTACATTCTATTTTTATCTTTCCTTTAGCATCATTTTACTCTATCTCAAATCTACCTTTATGCCATCACTCTCTTCCTCACTTTTCCCTTTTCAGTGTCCTGTTTATCTTACCCCTTTCCTGCTTTAGATTTTCCATATTCTTTCTGTTTACCCCCTTTTAAAATTTCACCCTACTTATATATCTAATCTCCAATCCCCTGCTCCAAGTCCATACACACCTCTCTCTTCGCTGTCTTAACTATCCAAAAAATTGTTCTTCTCTCTGTCCTTTTGTTGTTGTTCGTTTGAATGTAGATTATATCGAATTTTTATGCTTTTTTTGTGAGATTGTTTTGCTTATTCTTCTTTTGTTTATTTTTTTGTTTGTTTAGTGCTTCTGTTTTCCCTTGCCTCACTCAATATTAGTTGGTGTTGTAGTTTGTATTAATCCCCAGGTACTTCTTGCTGGCATTTGCTGGGATAAGTGATTGTTCTATTGGAGTTTTATCCACAATATATATAGTCTGTTTCCCTTTCTCTCTTAGTCTCTTTCTTGTCTCTCTTACTTTTTTTTCTTCTTTTTTTCCCTTTTCCCAATTTCATTTTGAAACCCCCTTTTTTTTCTTCTTCTTTCTTTCTTTTTCCTCTTCTTCTTTCTCTACTATCCCCTGATTTGCCTTTCTCTGGTGGTCACCTTTATTGGAGGTTGTTAATATCGTGAATACATTTCTGTTCAGTGCCTTGTGTGTTGTACCTGGTAGTGCTGTATTTTGTGCCTTTAAATCGACGCAGGAGAGAGAGAACTACATAACCAGACACCCAGAGAAGAGAGACCATGGGGAGACAAAGACACAGCCCGCATATGAAAGAAAAGCAGGCATCACCAGAAAAGGAAGTAAACGAAATGGAAGCAAGCAACCTTCCAGAAAAAGAATTCAGAGAAATGGTCATAAGGTGGCTGAAAAGAATGGAAGACAAATTCGACAATATGAGCAAGAACCAAGAGGAAATGAAGAAGAACCAAGAAGAAATGAAAAATGACATCGCTGCTGTAAAGAACTCAATAGAAAGCATCAAGAGTAGACTAGAAGAAGCAGAGGACCACATCAGTGAGCTAGAAGACAAGATGGGAAAAAATACCCAAGTAGAGCAACTTCTAGAAAAAAAAAATTAAAAGGCAGGAGGAGAGCCTAAGGGAACTTTGGGACAACACGAAACAAAATAACATCCGCATAATAGGGGTTCCAGAAGGAAAGGAAGCTGAGCAAGGAATAGAAAACCTCTTTGAAAAAATAATGACAGAAAATTTCCCTCATATAGAGAAGAAAAAACCCACACAAATCCAAGAAGCTCACAGAGTCCCAAGCAAAATGAACCCCAAAAGACCGACGCCAAGGCACATTATAATTAAATTGGCAAACACCAACGACAAAGTAAGAATCTTAAAAGCGGCCAGAGAGAGACAGAAAGTTACATACAAAGGAACCCCCATCAGACTAGCAACTGATTTCTCAACAGAAACTCATCAGGCCAGAAGGGAATGGAATGAAATATACAAAGTCATGCAAAGGAAGGGTCTGAATCCAAGAATACTGTACCCAGCAAGGCTGTCAATCAAAACTGAAGGTGAAATCAGGAGCTTCACAGACAAAAAAGGACTAAGGGAATTTATTACCACCAAACCAGCAATGCAAGAAATGCTAAAGGGTCTGCTGTAAAAAAAAAAAAAAGAAAAAAAAAGAAATAGGAAGCGAAGAAGGAACACAGGTGTAAAGAATAGGAATGGCGACAAATAAGTACCTATCAATGATACCTTTAAATGTAAACGGATTAAATGCCCCAATCAAAAGACATAGGGTAATGGATTGGATAAGAAAACATGACCCATATATCTGCTGTCTACAAGAAACCCACCTCAGAAAAAAAGACGCACACAGACTGAGGGTGAAGGGATGGAAAAAGGTTTTCCAGGCAAATGGAACTGAAAAAAAAGCTGGGGTAGCAATACTTATATCTGACAAATTAGATCTCAAACTGAAGGACATAGCAAGAGATAAGGAAGGCCACTTCATAATACTAAAGGGAGCAATCCAACAAGAAGAAATAACTCTGGTAAACATATATGCACCCAATACAGGAGCACCCAAATACATAAAAAAACCCCTGGAGGTTATCAAGGGAGAGATTGACAGCAATACAATCATAGTAGGAGACTTTAATACCCCACTATCACCATTGGACAAATCCTCTAAACAAAAAATCAGCAAAGAAACATCAATCCTAAATGACTCACTAGACCAGATGGAATTAATTGACATCTTCAGAACATTTCACCCCAAAGCCACAGAATATACATTCTTCTCAAGTGCACATGGGTCATTTTCAAAGATAGACCATATGTTGGGACATAGGCAAAGTCTCTTCAAATTCAAGAAGATAGAAATCATATCAAGCATCTTCTCAGACCACAGTGGCATAAAACTGGAAATCAACTACAATAAAAACAACCCAAAGAAATCAAACACATGGAGAATAAACAGCATGCTATTAAACCATGACTGGGTTACCAGAGAGATCAAAGAAGAAATTAAAAACATCATGACAACAAATGACAATGAAAACACTACAATCCAAAATCTATGGGACACAGCGAAAGCAGTCTTGAGAGGGAATTTCATAGCTCTACAAGCCTACTGCAAAAAACAAGAAACAGGGGTAATAAATTACCTAACCCAACAACTCAAAGAGTTAGAAAAAGAGCAACAAGAAAAGCCCAGTGTAAGCAGAAGGAAGGAAATAATAAAGATCAGAGCACAGATAAACGACATAGAGACCAAAGAAACAATACAAAAGATCAACAAAACCAAGAGCTGGTTCTTTGAAAGGATAAACAAGATTGATGAACCTCTAGCCAGGCTCACCAAGAAGCAAAGAGAGAGGACCCAAATAAACAAAATCAGAAATGAAAGAGGTGAAATAACAACAGATCCCGCCGAAATACAAAGGATTGTTAAAAAATACTACGAACAACTCTATTCCAACAAACTGGACAACCTGGAGGAAATGGACATATTCCTAGAAAAATATAACCTTCCAAAACTCAATCAGGAAGAATCTAAACAGCTCAATATGCCAGTAACTATGGAAGAAATTGAAGCAGTCATCAAAGAGCTTCCAGCAAACAAAAGCCCGGGGCCAGACAGCTTCACAGGAGAGTTTTACCAAACATTCAAGGAAGAACTCAAACCTATCCTCCTCAGACTATTCCAAAAAATTAAAGAGGAAGGAACACTTCCAAGCTCCTTCTATGAAGCCAGCATCACCCTAATACCAAAACCAGATAAAGACAACACAATGAAAGAGAATTACAGGCCAATATCCCTCATGAATGTAGATGACAAAATCCTCAACAAAATTCTAGCAAATTGGATCCAGCAGTACATCAGAAAGATCATACACCATGACCAAGTAGGGTTTATCCCAGGAATGCAAGGATGGTTCAATATCCGAAAATCAATAAATGTGATACATCACGTAAGCAAATTGAAAGATAAAAATCACATAGTCATATCAATTGATGCAGAAAAAGCATTTGACAAAATCCAACACCCTTTCTTGATAAAAACTCTCAACAAGGTGGGAATAGAAGGATCATACCTCAACATAATAAAAGCTATATATGATAAACCCACAGCTAACATCATACTCAATAGGCAAAAACTAAAACCATTTCCCCTAAGAACAGGAACAAGACAAGGATGCCCACTCTCACCACTCCTGTTTGACATAGTACTGGAAGTATTAGCCATTGCAATTAGACAAGAAGAAGAAATAAAAGGCATCCAAATTGGAAAAGAAGAAGTAAAGCTGTCCTTATTTGCAGATGACATGATATTGTACATAAAAAACCCGAAAAACTCTATCAAAAAACTAACAGACTTAATAAATGAATTCGGCAAGGTAGCAGGATACAAAATTAACGCCAAGAAATCTATGGCATTTCTATACACCAACAGTGAACTTACAGAAAGAGAGACTAAAAAAGCAATCCCATTTTCCATCGCACCAAAAAAATTAAGATACTTAGGAATAAACCTAACCAAGGAGGTAAAAGACCTATATGCGGAAAACTACAGGACACTGAAAAAAGAGATAGAGGAAGATGTAAACAGATGGAAGAACATACCATGTTCATGGATTGGTAGAATCAACATCATCAAAATGTCCATACTACCCAAAGCAATCTATAGATTCAATGCACTCCCCATTAAAATACCAACAGCATATTTCACAGACCTAGAAAGAACTCTCCAAAAATTCATCTGGAATAAAAAAAGACCCCAAATAGCCACAGCAATCCTGAGAAAGAAGAATAAAGTAGGAGGGATCTCAATACCAGATTTCAAGCTGTATTACAAAGCCACTGTCCTCAAAACAGCCTGGTACTGGCACAAGAACAGACATATAGATCAATGGAATAGAATAGAGAATCCAGATATCGACCCAAACCAATATGCGCAATTAATATTTGACAAAGGAGGCATGAGCATACAATGGAGTCAAGACAGTCTCTTCAATAAATGGTGTTGGGAAAATTGGACAGATACATGCAAAAAAATGAAACTAGATCACCAACTTACACCATACACAAAAATAAACTCAAAATGGATACAGGACTTAAATATAAGACGGGAAACCATAAAAATACTAGAGGAATCCTCAGGCAGCAAAATCTCAGACATATGCCAAAAGAACTTTTTCAGTGATACTGCCCCTAGGGCAATGGAAGCCAAAGAGAAAATAAACAAATGGGACTACATCAAAATAAAAAGCTTTTTCACAGCAAAAGAAACCATCAACAAAACAACAAGAAACCCCACTGTATGGGAGAACATATTTGCAAATGGTATCACTGATAAAGTTTTAATTTCCAACATCTACAGGCAGCTTATACAACTTAATAAAAGGAAGATAAATGATCCAATAAAAAAATGGGCAACGGACCTAAATAGAATCTTTTTGAAAGAAGACAGAAGGAAGGCCAAGAGACACATGAAAACATGCTCAAAGTCACTTATTATCCGAGAGATGCAAATCAAAACGACAATTCGATACCATCTCACACCTGTCAGAATGGCTATCATCAACAAATCAACAAACGACAAGTGTTGGCGAGGATGCGGAGAAAAAGGAACCCTCGTGCACTGCTGGTGGGAATGCAGACTGGTGCAGCCACTGTGGAGAACAGTATGGAGTTTCCTCAAAAAACTGAAAATGGAACTCCCATTTGACCCAGTAATCCCACTCCTAGGAATATATCCTAAGAAACCAGAAACACCAATCAGAAAGGATATATGCACCGCTATGTTCATAGCAGCACAATTTACAATAGCTAAGATTTGGAAACAGCCTAGGTGCCCGTCAGCAGATGACTGGATCAGAAAACTATGGTACATCTACACAATGGAATACTATGCTGCCATAAAAAAGAAGGAATTACTACCATTTGTAGACACCTGGATGGAATTAGAGAACATTATGCTAAGTGAAATAAGCCAGTCAATGAAAGAAAAATACCACATGATCTCACTCATTTAGGGATAATGAAAAACATTATAAACTGATTAACCAAAAGATAGTTACAGAGGCAGTAAAGCATCAAACAGAGTGTCTAATTACAGCGGTAAGGTTAGGGAGAGGTGGGGGAAATAAGAGATCAACTGAAGGACTTGTATGCATGCATATAAGAGTAACCAACGGATGCAAAACATTGGGGGGTGAGGACAGGTATGGGAGTGGGGTGGGGGGGGCAATGGTAAGATATGTACACATATAATACCTTAATAAAAAATTTGAAAAAAAAAAAGAGTATGGACCACAAGACGTTCGGCAGTTTCCGACATCTAGGGATCTTCCAATGTATTCTCTTGGCTATAAAAGCCTTTACACTTGAACACTTTCAGTTGTTGACATGGGAGGCAGCCCTGGTCAACCTTAGGATTTCTGATATTTCCTGGGACAAGCCCAACCAATCGGCCTCGTTACCACTTCTGTCTATCCACATGTCGCTACCCCTTTCCAAACTGGGAGAATAGACCAGCCCCCTCCAGGGTCAATTAAATTTCGTTGTGATCTGAGGGCCAGTTTTTGCTTAATTCCTGGGGAACTGTCTTTACGTGAGGAGAGCTACCTTCTCGCTGCCTTCCAGAGTATGGGCCACAAGAAGTTCGGCAGTTTCCGACTTCTTGGGATCCTCCAATATATTCTCCTGGCTCTAAAAGCCTTTACACTTGACCACTTCCACTTGTTGACATGGGAGGCAGACCTGTTTAACCTGAGGATTTCTGGTTTTTCTGGGACAAGCCCAACCAATAGGCCTCGTTGCCACTTCTGTCTGTCCACAAGTCGCCACCCCTTGATGATGTCAGCAGTTTCAGCTGATCCTATGGCCCAAAATCTTAACTACCTGAACACCTGGGACTGTCCACGTAGCCCCTGCCCATGATGACGTCAGCCCTTCAGGCCAGTAATCGGGCCCAAATCCCATAACCACCTGACCACTTCAGCTTCTCGATGTGCCCCATCCCTCTTAGTGACGTCAGCACTTCCAGCGTGTCCCCAGGGCTCAAAACCATAACCACCTGAGCACTTAAGCATCTACACATGGTCCCTCCCCGTGAGGACGTCAGGACTTACTGCCTGTCCATGATCTCCAGCCCTTTAATTACCAGAGCCCTTCAGGCTGTTCACCTAGGCCTGACCATATCCTTGGTCACCTCAGCCCTTCTGACTGTCCACCTGGCACCTCCCCTTTACGGATATGAACACTTTAAACTGGTTACAGGGTACTATCCCTTGTTCATGTGACTATTTCCCGTTGTTTTCTCGGTCCTGGTTCACCTCACCAATGAGCCACACTCGGAGGCGCTTAGCTAAAAACAACTATGGTGATTTCCCAATCTCTGGAAGTTGGCTTAAGGGCCTATTACCCAGAGCCACATGTAACCTTCTGCTCACAGACTGCCTCTTTCCCGGTGGGATGGTGTCCAGCAGTGCGCGCCCATCACTCCTTTAAGACAACCCTGGGTGTCCTTGAGGCCGGGATCCCCCATGCTCACCAACATGGGGGCATCTCACCCTGCAATGTCCTGCCACTCTGACAGCCCTGCATATGGGCTTTGAAATCCTGGAAACAGCAGTGTTGAGGCCTTGAAAACCTTTTCCAAACTGGGAGAAAAGACCACTCCCCTTCACGGTCACTTAAATTTCGTGGCAAACTGAGGGTCAGGATTTGGCTTAATTCCTGGGGAATTATCTTTCTCTGAGAAGAGCCACCTTCTTGCTGCCTTCCAGAGTATGTACCACAGGACGATTGGCAATTTCCGACCTCTTGGGATTCTCCAATGTATTCTCCTGGCTCAAAAAGCCTTTACACTTGACCACTTTTACTTGTTGATCTTGGAGGCAGCACGGGTCTACCTGAGGATATCTGGTTTTTCACTGGGACAAGCCCAACCAATCGGCCTCGTTACCACTTCTGGATGTCCACGTATCCCCACCCCTTGATGATGTCAGCAGTCTCAGCTGGTCCTAGGCCCCAAAATCTTAACCACCTGAACACCTCGGCTGTCTACGTAGCGCCCACCCTTGATGACGTCAGCACTTCCGGACAGAAACCGGGCCCCCATTTCATAACCACCTGACCACTTTAGCCTCTGGATGGGGCCCTTCCCTCTTAGTGACGTCAGCACTTCCAGCGTTTCCCCAGGGCCCAAAACTATAACCACCTGAGCACTAAAGCATCTACAAGTGGCCTCTCCCCTGTGAGGACGTCAGCACTTCCAGCCTGTCCCTTAACACCAGCCATTGATTTATGAAAGCTCTTCCGGCTGTTCACCTGGGCCTGAACATATCCTTGGTCAACTCAGCCCTTCTGACTGTCCACCTGGCACCTCCCCATTGCGAATATGAACACTTTCAATTGCTTACCGGGTCCTAACCTTTGTTCCTGTGACTATTTCCTAATGTTCCATTGGCCCTGGTTCACCTCACCAATGAGCCACACTGGGTGGCCCTTAGCTCATAAACAAGGGTGATTTCCCAATCTTTGGAAATTGGCTTAAGGGCCTATTACCCAGAGCCCCATGTAACCTTCAATATCACAGACTGCCTCTTACACGGGGAATCGTGGCCAGCAGTGTGCCCCCAGCACTCCATTAGACATCCTTGTGTTTCCATGAGGCCGGGATTTTCCATGCTCATCAACATGGGGGCATCTCACCCTGCAGTGACCTGCGACTATGACAGCCCTGCATATGGGGTTTGAAATCCGGAAAACAGCAGTGTTGAGGCCCTGAAAATCCTTTCCAAACTGGGAGAATAGATCAGCACCCTCCAGGGTAACTTAAATTTCGTAGAGAACTGAGGGCCAGCTTTTTCTTAATTCCTGGTGAACTGTTTTTTTGTGAGGTGAGCTACCTTCTCGCTGCCTTCCAGAGTATGGATCACAAAAAGTTCGGCAGTTTCCGAATTCTAGGGATCCTCCAATGTATTCTCCTGGCTCTAAAAGCCTTTACACTTGAACACTTTCAGTTGTTGACATGGGAGGCTGACCTGGTCAAACTGAAGATTTCTGGTATTTCCTGGGACAAGCCCAACCAATTGGCCTCGTTACCACTTCTGTCTGTCCACATGTCGACACCCCTTGATGACATCAGCAGTCTCAGCTGGTCCTAGGCCCCAAAATCTTAACCTCCAGATCACCTGGGACTGTCCATGTACCCCCCCGCCTTTGTTGACGTCAGAACTTCCGACAGGAAACCGGGCCGCAATCCCATAACCACCTGACCACTTCAGCCTCTGGATGTGGTCTCTCACTCTTAGTGACGTGAGCAATTCCGGCGTGTCCCCCGGGACCAGAACCATAACTACCTGAGCACTTAAGCATCTACACGTGGCCCCTCACTCGTGAGGACGTCAGCACTTCCTGCCTGTCCCTGATCCCCAGCACTCTAATTACCAGAGCTCTTCAGGCTGTTAACCTGGGCCTGACCATATCCTTGGTCAACTCAGCCCTTCTGACTGTCCACCTGGCACTTCCCTAATGGCGATATGAACACTTTAAATGGGTTATCGGGTCCGAATCCTTGTTCATGTGACTATTTCCCGTTTTTCCCTCGGCCCTGGTTCACCTCACCATTGAGCCACACTGTTGAGGCGCGTAGCTCATAAAAACTATGGTGATTTCCAAATCTCTGGAAGTTGGCTTAAGGGCCTAACACCCACAGCCCCAGGTAACCTTCTGCTCACAGCCTGCCTCTTTCCCGGTGGGATGGTGGCCAGCAGTAAGCCCCCAGCACTCCTATAGATATCCTTGTGTTTCCATGAGGCCGGGATTATCCATGCTCACCAACATGGGGGCATCTCACACTGCAGTAACCTGCGACTCTGACAGCCCTGTATATGGGGTTTGAAATCCAGAAAACAGGAGTGTTGAGGCCCTGAAAACCCTTTCCAAACTGGGAGAATAGACCAGCCCCCTCCAGGGTCAATTAAATTTCATTGCGATCTGAGGGCCAGTTTTTGCTTAATTCCTGGGGAACTGTCTTTACGTGAGGAGAGCTACCTTCTCGCTGCCTTCCAGAGTATGGGCCACAAGAAGTTCGGCAGTTTCTGACTTCTTGGGATCCTCCAATATATTCTCCTGGCTCTAAAAGCCTTTACACTTGACAACTTCCACTTGTTGACATGGGAGGAGGACCTGGTCAACCTGAGGATTTCTGGTATTTCCTGGGACAAACCCAACCAATCAGCCTCAATACCACTTCTGTCTGTCCACATGTCGCAACCCCTTGATGATGTCAGCAGTCTCAGCTGGTCCTAGGCCCCAAAATC
The DNA here is from genome assembly GCF_963455305.1 of Plecotus auritus. NCBI lineage: Eukaryota > Metazoa > Chordata > Mammalia > Chiroptera > Vespertilionidae > Plecotus > Plecotus auritus. The sequence continues at coordinate 100,945,481 of NC_137782.1, forward strand.
TTAATCTCCAGATCACCTGGGACTGTCCACGTAGCACCCGCCCTTGATGACGTCAGCACTTCCGGCTGGTAATCCGGACCAAATCCCATAACCACCTGACCACTTCAGCCTCTCGATGTGGCCCCTCCCTCTTAGTGATGTCAGCACTTCCAGCGTGTCTCCAGGGCCCAAAATCATAACCACCTGAGCACTTAAGCATCTACACATGGCCCCTCCCCGTGAGGACATCAGCACTTCCTGCCTGTTCCTGATCCCCAGCCCTTTAATTATCGGAGCCCTTCAGGCTGTTCACCTGGGTCTGACCATATACTTGGTCACCTCAGCCCTTCTGACTGTCCACCTGGGACCTCCCTATTGCCGATATGAACACTTTAAACGGGTTACCGGGTCCGAATCCTTGTTCATGTGACTATTTCCCGTTTTTCCCAAGGCCCTGGTTCACCTCACCAATGAGCCACACTGGGAGGAGCATAGCTCATAAGAACTATGGTGATTTCCAAATCTCTGGAAGTTGGCTTAAGAGAATTACACCCACAGCCCCAGGTAAACTTCTGCTCACAGCCTGCCTCTTTCTGGGTGGGATGGTTGCCAGCAGTAAGCCCCCAGCACTCCTATAGTCATCCTTGTGTTTCCATGAGCCCGGGATTATCCATGCTCACCAACATGGGGCATCTCACCCTGCAGTGACCTGCGACAATGACAGCCCTGCATATATGGTTTGAAATCCGGAAAACAGCAGTGTTGAGGCACTGAAAACCCTTTCTAAACTGGGAGAATAGACTACCCCCTCCACGGTCAATTAAATTTCGTAGCGAACTGAGGGCCAGCTTTTTCTCAATTCCTGGTGAACTGTTTTTTTGTGAGGTGAGCTACCTTCTCGCTGCTTTCCAGAGTATGGACCACAAGAAGTTCGGCGGTTTCTGACTTCTAGGGATCCTCCAATATATTCTCCTGGCTCTAAAAGCCTTTACACTTGACCACTTCCACTTGTTGACATGGGAGGCAGACCTGTTTAATCTGAGGATTTCTGGTTTTTCTGGGACAAGCCCAACCAATAGGCCTCGTTGCCACTTCTGTCTGTCCACAAGTCGCCACCCCTTGATGATGTCAGCAGTTTCAGCTGATCCTATGGCCCAAAATCTTAACTACCTGAACACCTGGGACTGTCCACGTAGCCCCTGCCCATGATGACGTCAGCCCTTCAGGCCAGTAATCGGGCCCAAATCCCATAACCACCTGACCACTTCAGCTTCTCGATGTGCCCCATCCCTCTTAGTGACGTCGGCACTTCCAGAGTGTCCCCCGGCCACAAAACCATAACCACCTGAGCACTTAAGCATGTACACGTGGCCTCGCCCCAGTGAGGACTTAAGCACTTCCTGCCTGTCCCTGAGCCTCAGCCCTTTAATTACCAGAGCTCTTCAGGCTGTGCACCTGGGCTTGACCATATCCTTGTTCACCTCATCCCTTCTGACTGTCCACCCGGCACCTCCCTATTGCGGATATGAACACTTTAATCGGGTTACCCGTTCCAAAGCCTTGTTCATGTGACTATTTCCGGTTATACCCTTGGCCCTGGTTCACCTCACCAATGAGCCACACTGGGTGATTTCCCAATCTCTGGAAGTTGGCTTAAGGGTCTAACACCAACAGCCCCAGGTAACCTTCTGCTCACAGCCTGCCTCTTTCACGGTGGGATGCTGGCCAGCAGTTAGTCCCCAGCACTCCTTTAGACATCCTTGTGTGTCTATGAGGCCGTGATTATCCATGCACACCAACATGGTGGCATCTTACCCTGCAGTGACCTGCCATTCTGACATCCCTGCATATGGGGTTTGAAATCCGGAAAACAGCAGTGTTGAGGCCCTGAAAACACTTTCCAAACTAGGAGAATAGACCAGCCCCCTCCATGGTCACTTAAATTTCGTAGCGAACTGAGGGCCAGCTTTTTGCTTAATTCCTGAGTAACTGTCTTTCCGTGAGGAGAGCTACCTTCTCGCTGCCTTCCAGAATATGGACCACAAGAAGTTCGGCAGTTTTCGACTTCTTGGGATCCTCCAATGTATTCTCCTGGCTCTAAAAGCCTTTACACTTGACCACTTCCACTTGTTGACATGGGAGGCAGACCTGGTCAACCTGAGGATTTCTGGTATTTCCTGAAAAAAGCCCAACCAATCAGCTTCATTACCACTTCTGTCTGTCCACAAGTAGCCACCCCTTGATGACGTCAGCAGTCTCAGCTGGTCCTAGGCCACAAAATCTTAACCACCTGAGCACCTGGGACTGTCCATGTAGCCCCGCCCTTGATGACGTCAGCACTTCCGGCCGGTAACCAGGACCCAATCCCATAACCACCTTACCACTTCAGCCTCTCGATGACGTCACTTCCAGAGTGTCCCCCGGGCCCAAAACCATAACCACCTGAGCACTTAAGCATCTACACATGGCCCCTCCCCGTGAGGACTTCAGCACTTTCTGCCTGTCTCTGATCCCCTGCCCTTTAATTACCAGAGCTCTTCAGGCTGTTCACCTGGGCCTGAGCATATCCTTGGTCACCTCAGCCCTTCTGACTGTCCACCTGGCACCTCCCTATTGCGGATATGAACACTTTAAACTGGTTACCGGGTACTAACCCTTGTTAATGTGACTATTTCCCATTGTTCCCTCGGCCCTGGTTCACCTCACCAATGAGCCACACTGGGTGATTTCCCAATCTCTGGAAGTTGGCTTAAGGGCCTAACACCCACAGGCCCAGGTAACCTACTGCTCAGAGCCTGCCTCTTTCCCGGTGGCATGGTGGCCAGCAGTGCGCCCCCAGCCCTCCTTTAAGACAACCCTGTGTGTCCATGAGGCCGGGATCCCCCATGCTCCCCAACATGGGGGATTCTCACTCTGAAGTGACCTGCGACTCTGACAGCCCTGCATATGGGCTTTGAAATCCGGGAATCAACAGGGTTGAGTCCCTGAAAACCCTTTTCAAATTGGGAGTAAAGACCTTCCCCTTCATGGTCACTTAAATTTCGTAGCGAACTGAGGGCCAGCTTTTTGCTTACATGCTGGGGAACGTCCTTCTGAGAGGGCTGGTACTTTCTAACTGTGGTCCAGGCTATTGACTACAGGAAGTTCGGGAGTTTCTGACCTCTTGGTATCCTTCAATGCATTCACCTGGCTCTACCAGCCTTCACACTTGACCACTTCCAGCTGTTGACCTTGCAGCAAGCCCTGGTCTACCTGAGGATTTCTGGCTATTCACTGGGACAAGCCCAACCAATGAGACTCGTTACAACTTCTGGCTGTCCTCGTGGCCACGCCCCTTCGATGAAGTTAACACTCTCTTCTGGTACACGGGCCCCAAACCGTTACCCACCATAGAACTTTGGGCAATCCACTTGGCCCCTCCCCTGTGATGACATCAGCACTTCAGGCCGGTCCCCTGTCCCAAAGCCCTTATCCACCAGAGCACTTCCGGCTGTTCACCTGGGTCAGACCATATCCTTGGACACCTCAGCACTTCTGACTTTCCACGTGGCGCCTCCCCATTGATGATATGAACACTTTAAACTGGTTACCGGGTCTCAACTCTTGTTCATGTGACTATTTCCACAGTTCCCCAGGCCCTTGTTGGCCTCACCAAAAAGCCACACTGACTGGCTACTTAGCTCCTAAGAAGAGGGGTGATTTCCCAATCTCTGGAAGTTGGCTTAAGGGCCTAACACCCACAGCCCCAGGTAATCTCTGCTCACAGACTGCCTCTGCCCTGGTGAGATGAGGGCCAGCAGGGTGCTCTAGCATTCCTTTAAGACAAACCTGGGCATCCAGGAGGCCAAGGATTCCCCATGTTCGTCAACATGGGGCCATCTCACCCTGCAGTGACCTACGACACTGACAGCCCCGCATATGGGCTTTGAAATCCGGAAACAGCAGTGTTGAGGCCCTGAAAACCCTTTCCAAACTGGGAGCAAAGATGTGCCGCCTCCATGGTCACTTAAATTCCGTAGCGAACTGAGGGCCAGCTTTTTGCTTGATTCCTGGAGAACTCTCCTTCCGTGAGGACAGATACCTTCTCGCTGCCTTCCAGAGTATGGAACACAGGAAGTTGGGGAGTTTCCGACCTCTTGAGATGTTCCAATGCATTTACCTTGCTCTACCAACCTTTACACTTGACGACTTCCAGCTATTTACCTGGCAGCAAGCCCTGGTCTACCTGAGGTTTCTGGGTGTTCATTGGGACAAGCCCAACCACTCGGCCTCGTTACCACTTCTGACTGTCCACGTGGCCCTTCCCCTTCATGACGTCAGCAGTTTCAGCCAGTTCCTGGCCCCAAAATCTTAACCACCTGAATACTTCAGGCTGTCCACATGGCCCGTCCACCTTGATGACGTCAGACCATCGTCAGGTCCCTGGTCCCCAAGCCCTTGTCCACCACAGCACTTCTGGCTTTTCACCTGGGCCAGACCATATCCTTTGTCACCTCAGCACATCCAACTCTCCACCTGGGCCCTCCCCATTGATGATATGAACATTTTGAACTGGTTAACAGGCCCTAACCCTTTTCCTGTGACTATTTCCCGCTGTTCCCCAGGCCCTTTTTCGCCTCACCAATGAGCCACACTGGCTGGCTACTTAGCTCCTAAGAAAAGGGGTGACTTCCCAATCTCTGGAATTTGGCTTAATGGCCTAACACCCACAGCCCCATTCACCTTCTGCTCACAGACTGCCTCTTCCCCAGTGGGAGGGTGGCCAGCAGGGAGCCGCCAGCACTCCCTTAAGACAACACTTGGCGTCCATAAGGCCAGAGATCCCCCATGCTGCCCAACAAAAGGGCATCTCACCCTTCAGAGACCTGTGACTCTGACAGCCCTCCCGAAGGGCTATGAAATCTGGAAAACAGCACTGTTGAGGCCCTGAAAACCCTTTTGATACTGGGAGCAAAGTCCTGACACTAAGGTTCTACAAAGGTATACCCAGAGTTTCATACACATTCCTAGACATTTCCCTGGTCTGTCACTTTTACCTGTGAGAGTTTTAACATTTTCATACTGGTGTCTGAGCCCTATGCGATAGAATGTTTAAGTGTTTAACCAACCTTCTTTCAAAAACACCACTCATTTAGACTAAGTTATAAAAGTAACCAGTATCCAACTCAGTTCTCAGCTCTTTGAACACGATTTCCCAGTGACTAAACAGTTTCCTTCAGATATTAAATCTCTATGAACATGTGTTCCTAGTGTATGAAGCACATTCCTAAATATTTCCCTCATCTATCATAGTTAATTCTCAGTGTAAGATTCAATTTTGTCCATTGATTCAAGCTCATTCATTGAGAATTCCAAATGTTTATAAGCGATAACCCTAAGCTTAACACAAACCCTAACCCTAACCATAGCCCTAATCCTAATACTAGCCCTAACCCTAGCCATAACCCTAACCCAACACTAACCCTACCCCTGAACCTAGCCCTAACAAAAACCCTAACCCTAATATTAGCCCTAACCCTAGCCCTAATGCTAGCCTTAACCCTAACCCAAATCCTAGCCCTAACACTAGACAGAACCCTAACCCTAGCCCTAACCCTATTCCTAACCTTAACCTAACCCTAACCCTAACCCTAGCCCTAACCGTAGTCATAGCCCTAGCCCTAAACCTAACCCTAACCATAGCCCTAACCATAACCCTACCCCTAACCCTACACCTAAACCTAGCCTAACCCTGACCCTAACCCTATCCCTATCCCTAAACCTCAACCTAACCCTAATACTAGCCCCAACCCAAGCCCTAACCATAGCCTTAACCTTAACCATAACCCTAATCTTAACCCTAGCCCTAACCCTAGCCTTAGCCCTAACTCTAACACTAACACTAATCCTAGCCCTAAACCTAACCCTAGTCCTAGTCCTAATGCTAACCCTAACCCTAATACTAACCCTAAACCTAGTCCTAACCCTAGCCTTTCCCTAACCCAAACCCTAAACCTAACCTTATCCCTAACCCTAGCCTTAGCCCTAACTCTAACACTGACACTAATCCTAGCCCTAAACCTAACCCTAGTCCTAGTCCTAATGCTAACCCTAACCCTAATACTAACCCTAAACCTAGTCCTAACCCTACCCTTTCGCTAACCCAAACCCTAAACTAACCTTATCCCTAACCCTAACCCTAACCCTAAACCTAGCCCTAACCCTAACCCTAACACTAACCCTAACCCTAACCCTAGCCCTAACCCTAACCCTCACCGTAACCCTAGCCTTATCCATAAAGCTAACCCTAATCCTAACCCAAAGCCTAACACTAATCCTAACCCTAACCCTTGCCCTAACCCTATTCCTAACCTTAAAACTAACCCTAACCATTAACCCTAAACCAAGCCCTAACCCTCGATCTAGCCCTAGCCCTAACCCTAACCCTAACCCTAACCAAACCCTAACCCTAGCCGTAAACCTAACCCTAATGCTAATACTAACCCTAGACTTAACCCTAGAGCTAACCCTGCCCTAACCCTAGCCCTAACCCTAAACCTAATCCTAACCCTAGCCCTAACCCTAACCCTAAACCTAATCAAAGCCCTAAACCTAACCCTAACACTAACCCTAGCCCTAAACCTAGCCCTAACCCTAAATCGAACCCTAACCCTAACCCTCAACCTAACCCTAATACTAGCCCTAACCCAAGCCCTAACCCTAGCCTTAACCCTAACCCTAACTCTAATCCTAACCCTAGCCCTAACCCTAGCCCTAGCCCTAGCCCTAACCCTAACACTAACCATAATCCCAGCCCAAAACCTAACACAAATCGTAACCCTAACCCTAACCCTAACCCTAATCTTAACCCTAGCCCTATACCCTAGCCCTAGCTCTAGCCCTAACCCTAACCCTAAGGTAGCCCTAACCCTACCCCTAACCATAGCCCTAACCCTAACCCTAACCCTAAACCTAAACCTAATACTAGCCCTACACCTAGCCCTAACCCTGGCCTTAACCCTAACCCTAACCTTAGCTCTAACGCTAATACTAGCCCTATCACAAGTTCTAAACCTAGCCTTAAACCTAACCCTAACCCTAGCCCTAACCCTAGGCCTATCCTAAACCCTAACCCTAATCCTTACCTTAGCCCTAACCCTAACCCTAGGCCAACCATAACCCTAACTCTAACCCTAACCCTAGCCCTGGCTCTAACCCTAGCCCTGGCCCTAGCCAAACCCTAACATTAACCCTAGCCATAACACTAACCCTAACCCTAACTCTAAACTGTCATATCAGCTGTATGAAAATAACTATTTAAGCTATGTGAGCCCTAAGAAAATGAATGTTAAAATGTATAAACAACCTTCGTTCAAAAATGCCAACTAATTGAAACTGAATTATAAATGTAACCATTATACAAATCATTTCTCTATTCTTTGAACACGATTTCCCAGTGATTAAACAGTGTGCATCACATACTACGGCTCTATGAACAGGTATATGTAGTGTTTCAAGTACATTCCTAAATATTTCCCTTGTCTATCATTGTGAATTATGTGTTGGATAGACTTTTTTCCAGAGATTCAGGCATATTCATTATGAAATCATGTTCAAAAACACCAACTCATTTAGACTAAAATATAAATGTAACCAGTATCCAGCTCAGGTCTCAGCTCTTTGAACATGATTTCATAGTGACTAAACAGTTTCCTTCCGATATTAAAGCTCTTTGAACATGTATTCCTAGTATATGAAGCACATTCCTAACTATTTCCCTAGTCTATCCTAGTGAATTCTCAGTGTTAGATTCAATTTTGTCCAGTGATTCAAGCCAATTCACTGAGAATTACAAATGTTTAAATACGATAACACTAACACTAACCCTGACACTAGCCCTAACACAAACCCTAACCCTAATATTAGCCCTAACCCAAGCCCTAATGCTAGCCTTAACCCTAACCCTAATCCTAGCCCTAACCCTAGCCCTAGCCTTAACCCTAAAGCTAACCCTAATCATACACGTATCCCTAACCCTAAACCTAACCCTAACCCTAGCCCTAACGCTATTCCTAACCTTAAACCTAACCCTAACCCTAACCCTAGCACTAACCCTAGCCCTAGCCCTAACCCTAGCCCTAGCCCTAACCCTAACCCAAACCCTAACCCTAAACCGTCATATCAGCTGTGTGAAAATAACTAAGGTATGTGAGCCCTAAGAAAATGAATGTTAAAATGTATAAACAACCTTCTTTCAAAAACGCCAACTCATTGAGAATGAATTATAAATGTAACCAGTATCCAAATCAGTTCTCTATACTTAGAACATGATTTCCCAGTGATTAAACAGTGTCCATCAGATATTATGGCTCTATGAACAGGCATACCTAGTGTTGCAAGTAGTGTCTATCATTGTGAATTCTCTATGCTTGATTGACTTTTTTCCACTGTTTCAAGCTCCTTCATTGTGAATTCCAAGTATTTATACAGCGTTTTTCCATATAAACCAGCTCTTTTAACGTGAGTGATTACTATTTAAAAGACTATCCTACCTTTCACAGCACTTGGTATGCAAATTCACAGTATTTCAATAGTGCACAAGAGGTATTAAGGTTCTACAAACATATTCTAAGTGTTTCAGAGACATTCCTAGACATTTCCCTGATCTGTCATTTTGATCTCTGAGAGTTTTAACATTTTCATACAAGTATCTGAGCCTTATGAGATAGAATGTTTAAGTGCTTAACCAACCTTCTTTAAAAAACACCAACTCATTTAGACTAAATTATAAATGTAACCAGTATCCAACTCAGTTCTCAGGTCTTTGAACACGATTTCCCAGTGACTAAACAGTTTCCTTCAGATATTAAAACTCTTTGAACATGTATTCCTAGTATATGAAGCACATTTCTAAATATTTCCCTAGTCTATCCTAGTGAATTCTCAGTGTTAAATTCAATTTTGTCCAGTAATTCAGGCTCATTCATTGAGAATTCCAAATGTTTATATACGATAACCCTAACCTTAACCCTAACCCTAGCACTAACCCTAACCTTAACCCTAACCGTAGCCCTAACCCTAACCCTAACCCTAGCCATAACCTTTATCCTAACGCTAACCATAACCCTAACCCTAACCCTAGTCCTAACCCTAACCATAACTCTAACCCTAATACTAGCCCTAACCATAGCCCTAACCTTGCCTTAACCCTAGCCCTAACCCTAACCCTAAACTGTCATATCTGCTGTATGAAAATGACATTTTTAAGGTTTCTGAGCCCTATGAAAATGAATGTTTAAATGTTTAATCTTTTTTCAAAAACGCCGTCATTCAGACTAAATTATAAATAAAATGAGTATCTAACTTAGTTCACAGTGCTTTCAACACGATTTTCCAGTGATTAAACAGTGTCCTTCAGATATTAATCTCTTCAAAATGTATTCCTAGAGTATGAAGCACATTCCTAAACATTTCCCTAGAATATCATTGTGAATTCTCAGTGTTAGTTTCACTTTTGTCCAGTGGTTCAAGCTCAATAATTGTGAATTCCAAGTGTTTATAAAGCGTTTTTCCATGTATACCAGCTCTTCAAACATGAATTATTACTATTTCAAAGACTATGCTACCTCTCACAACTCTCTGAATACAAATTGTCAGTATTTCAACATACACTAGATATATTAAGGTTCTACAAACGTATACCAAGTGTTTCAGACTCATTCCTAGACATTTCCCTGGTCTGTCATTTTGAGCCCTGAGACTTGAAACAATTTCATACAGGTATGTGAGCCTTATGAACCTGAATGTTTACGTGTTTAACAAGCCTTCATTCAAATAAGCCAACACATTGAGATTGAATTATAAATATAAACAGTATGGCATTCTCTTCTCAGGTCTTTGAACACGATTTGCCAGTGATTAAACAGTGTCCTTCAGATATTAAGGTTCTATGAATATGTATTCTTAGTGTTTCAAGCACATTCCTAAATATTGCCCTAGTCTATCATAGTGAATTCTCAGTGTTATATTCAACTTTGTCCAGTGATTCAAGCCAATTCAATGAGATTTCCGAATGTTTAAATATGATAACCCTAACCTTAACCCTAACCCTAACCCACACCCTATCCCTAACACAAATCCTAACCTTAATATTAGCCCTAACCCAAGCCTTAATGCTAGCCTTAACCCTAAACCTAAACATAACACGAACCCTAGCCCTAACCCTAACCTTAAAGCTAACCCTAACCCTAGCCCTAAACCTAACACTAACCCTAGCCCTAACCCTATTCTTAACCTTAAACCTAACCCTAACCCTAGCCCTAACCCAAGCCCTAGCCCTAAAGCTAACCCTAACCCTAACCCTAATGCTAGCCCTAACCCAGATCCTAACCCTAACCCTCAACCTAAGCCTAATACTAGCCCTAACCCAACCCTAACCATAGCCATAACCCTAACCCTAATACTAACCCTAGCCCTAACCCTAGCCCTACTCACAAATCTCTGAATACAAATTCTCAGTATTTCAACATACACTAGATATATTAAGGTTCTGCAAACGTATACCAAGTGTTTCAGACTCATTCCTAGACATTTCCCTGGTCTGTAATTTTGAGCTCTGAGACTTTAAACATTTTCATACAGGTATGTGAGCCCTACGAACCTGAATGTTTAAGTGTTTAACAAACTTGCTTTCAAATAAGCCAACACCTTGAGTCTGAATTTTAAATACAAACAGTATGGCATTCTCTTCTCAGCTCTTTGAACATGATTTGCCAGTGATTAAACAGTGTTCCTTCAGATATTGAAGCTCTCTGAATATGTATTCTTAGTGTTTCAAGCACATTCCTAAATATTTCCCGTCTCATTGTGAATTCTCAGAGTTTGACTCACTGTTGTCCAGTGATTCAAGCTCATTCATTGTCAATTCCAAGTGTTTATACAGTGTTTTTCCATATATACCAGCTCTTTAAATGTAAATTATTACTACTTTGATAGTTAACCTAACTATCATTGGCATTTCTAATAGTTTTGAATACTTTCCTCCTGTTATATCCGTTCTATGAAAATGAAATAAATGTTGAACCCACTTTATTCCAGAAACGCCAACTCATTTAGACTGAATTATAATTTTAACCAGTATCCAATTCAGTCCTCAGCTCTTTGTACATGAATTCCCAGTAATTGTCCTACAGATATTAAGGTTCTTTCTTAATGTATTCCTAGTTTTTCAAGCACATTGCTAAATGTTTCCCCAATCATTGTGAATTTTCAGTTTGTTTTAGTTTTTTCCAGGATTTCCAGCTCATTCATTGTGAATTCCAAGTGTTTAAACAGCTTTTTTCCATATATACCAGCTCTTCAAACATGAGTTATTACTATTTTAAAGACAATCCTACCTTTCACAGCACTTTGCATACAAGCTCTCAGTGTTTCAACATGCACTAGAGATATTAAGTTTCTACAAAGGTATTCCAAGTGTTTCAGACACATTCCTAGACATTTCCCTTGTCTGTCGTTTCGATTTCTGAGAGTTTGAACATTTTTGTACAGGTATCTGAGCCCTATGAAAAAAAAATGTGAAGTATTTAACCTTCTTCCAAAAACATCAACACATTGAAACTGAATTATAAATGTAAAAAGTAACGCACTCACTTCTCAGCTCTTTGATCACGATTTCCCAGTGATTAAACAGTGTCCGTCAGAAATTAAGACTCTGAATATGTATACTTAGTATTTCAAGCAAATTCCTAAATACTTCCCATCTATCATTGTTAATTCTCAGAGTTTGAATCACTGTTGTCCAGTGATTCAAGCTCATTCATTGTGAATTCCAAGTGTTTATACAGCGTTTTCTATGTATGCCAGCTCTTCAAACGTGAATTATTACTACTTTAAATACTACCCTACCTTTCACTGCGCTTTGAATACAAAATCTCAGTATTTGAGCATGCAGTAGAGATGTTAAAGTTCTACAACATATGTCAAGTGTTTAAAAAACACTCCTGCCCATTTCCCCGGTCTGTTTTTTGAGCTCTGACACTTTAACCTTTTAATACAGGTATCATACCAGCTCTTTAGAGGTACATTATTACTATTTAGAACACTAGCTGAACCATCATTTTTATTTCTTAGAATTTTGAATACTTTCATACCGTTATATCAGCTCTATGAAAATGAATTTATAAGTGTTTCACCAACTTTCTTCCATAAATGTCAACTCCTTTTGACTGAATTATAAATGTAAACAGTATGGCACTCACTTCTGAGCTCTTTGAACATGATTTCCCAGTGATTAAACAGTGATCTTTAGATATTAAGGCTCTATGAATATGTATTCTTAGTGTTTCAAGAACATTCGTAAATATTTCACTAGACACATTGTGAATTCTGATTTTGAATCAATGTTGTCCAGTGATTCACACTCATTCATTGTGAATTCCAATTGTTTATACAGTATTTCTCTATATATATATATATCAGCTCTTTAAACGAAAATTATTACTTCTTTAATCAGTAGCCTATCATTGGGATTACTAATAGTTTTGAATACTTTCTATCTTTTATATCCACTCTATGAAAATGAAATAAATGTTTAACCCACTTTATTCCAAAAATGCCAACTCATTTAGATATAAATGTAACCAATATCCAACTCAGTTCTCACCTCTTTGAACACTATTTCCCAGTGAATAAAAATTGTCCTACAGATATTAAAGTTCTTTATTAATGTATTCCAACTTTTTCAAGAATATTGCTAAATATTTCCCGTCAATCATTGTGAATTCTCAGTTTGAATCGCTGTTTTCCAGTGATTAAAGTTCATTCATTGTAAATTCCAAGTGTTTATAGAGCATTTTTCGATATATAACAGCTCTTTAAAAGTGAATTATTGCTATTTTAAAGATTATCCTACATTTCAGAGCTCTTTGAATACAAATTCTAAGTATTTCAACAGGCAGTAGAGATGTTATAGTTCTACAACACATTCCAAGTGTTTCAGAAACAGTCCTACATATTTCCCGGGTCTGTTGTTTTTGAGCTCTGATACCTTTAACGTTTTAATACAGGTAACGTACCAGCTCTTTAAAGGTACATTATCACTACTTTGAACACGAGCCTAACTATCATTTTGATTTCTAAGAATTTTGAAAACTTTCATATTGTTATATCAGCTCTATGAAAATGAATGTTTAAGTGTTTCTCTGGCTTTCTTCAATAAACGCCAGCTCATTTTGACTGAATTATAAATGTAAACAGTATGGCACTCATTTCTGAGCTCCTTGAACACTATTTCCCAGTGATCTTCAGATAGGAAGACTCTATGAATATGTATTCTTAGTGTTTCAAGTACATTCCTAAATATTTCCCTACTTTCATTGTGAATTCTCAGTGTGAATCACTGTTGTCCAGTGATTAAATCTCTACCATTGTGAATTCCAAGTATTTAAACATCGTTTTTCTATATATACCAGCTCTTTAAACGTAAATTATTACTACTTTATAATTAGCCTACCACTGGGATTTCTAATAGTTTTGAATTCTTTCCTCGTGTTATATCCGCTCTATGAAAATGAATTAAATGTTTAAACTACATTTTCCAAAAACACCAACTCATTTAGAATGAATTATAAAAGTAACCAGTATCCAACTCAGTCCTCAGCTCTTTGAACAAGATTTCCCAGCGATTAAACATAGTCCTACAGATGTTAAGGTTCTTTATTAATGTATTCCTAGTTTATGAAGCATATTACTGAATATTTCACGAGCGAATCATTGTGGATTCTCAGAGTTTGAATCTCTGTTGTCCTGTGATTCAAGGTCATTCATTGTGAATTCCAAGTGTTTATCCAGTGTTTTCCCATACATACCGGCTCTTTAATCATAATTACAACTTTAATCATTAGCCTAAGTATCATTGGGATTTCTAATAGTTTTGGATACTTTCCTCCTGTTATGTCCTCTCTATGAAAATGAAATAAATTTTTAACCCACTTTATTCCAAAATTGCCAACTCATGTAGACTGAACTATAAATGTAACCAGTATCCAACTCAATCCTCATCTCATTGAACACGATTTCCCAGGGATTAAACATTGTCCTACACATGTTAAGGATTTTATTAATGTATTTCTAGTTTATCAAGCATATTGCTCAATATTTCACCAGCAAATCATTGTGCATTCTCAGAGTTTGAATCTCTGTTGTCCAGTGAATCAAGCCCATTCACTGTGAATTGCAAGTGTTTATCCAGCGTTATCCCACATATACCAGCTCTAGAATGTGAATTATTACTATTTTAAGGACTATCCTGCCTTTCACAGCACGGTGAATACAAATTCTCAGTATTTCAACATGCAGTAGAGATGTTGCAGTTCTACAACATATTCCAAGTGTTTCAGAAATAGTCCTACACATTTCCTCTGTGTGTTTTTTTTTTTACCTCTGATACTTTTGACCTTTTAATACAGGTATCGTACCAGCTCTTTAAACGTACATTATTAATATTTTGAACACTAGCTGAACTATCATTTTATTTCTAAGAATTTTGAATGCTTTCATACTGTTATATCAGCTCTATGAAAATGAATTGTTTCATGGGTTTCGTCCATAAACGCCAACTCATTTTGACTGAATTATAAATATATACAGTATGGCACTCACTTCTGAGCTCCTTGAACACGATTTCCAAGTGATCTTCAGATAGGAAGGCTGTATAAATATGTATTCTTAGTGTTTCAAGTACATTCCTAAATATTTCCCTACTTTCATCGTGAATTCTCAGTGTGAATCACTGTTGTCCAGTGATTAAATCTCTACCATTGTGAATTCCAAGTATTTAAACATCGTTTTTCTATATATACCAGCTCTTTAAATGTAAATTATTACTACTTTATAATTAGCCTACCACTGGGATTTCTAATAGTTTTGAATTCTTTCCTCGTGTTATATCCGCTCTATGAAAATGAATTAAATGTTTAAACTACATTTTCCAAAAACACCAACTCATTTAGAATGAATTATAAAAGTAACCAGTATCCAACTCAGTCCTCAGCTCTTTGAACAAGATTTCCCAGCGATTAAACATAGTCCTACAGATGTTAAGGTTCTTTATTAATGTATTCCTAGTTTATGAAGCATATTACTGAATATTTCACGAGCGAATCATTGTGGATTCTCAGAGTTTGAATCTCTGTTGTCCTGTGATTCAAGGTCATTCATTGTGAATTCCAAGTGTTTATCCAGTGTTTTCCCATACATACTGGCTCTTTAATCATAATTACAACTTTAATCATTAGCCTAAGTATCATTGGGATTTCTAATAGTTTTGGATACTTTCCTCCTGTTATGTCCTCTCTATGAAAATGAAATAAATTTTTAACCCACTTTATTCCAAAATTGCCAACTCATGTAGACTGAACTATAAATGTAACCAGTATCCAATTCAATCCTCATCTCATTGAACACGATTTCCCAGGGATTAAACATTGTCCTACAGATGTTAAGGATTTTATTAATGTATTCTTAGTTTATCAAGCATATTGCTCAATATTTCACCAGCAAATCATTGTGCATTCTGAGTTTGAATCTCTGTTGTCCAGTGATTCAAGCCCATTCACTGTGAATTGCAAGTGTTTATCCAGCGTTATCCCACATATACCAGCTCTAGAACGTGAATTATTACTATTTTAAGGACTATCCTGCCTTTCACAGCACGTTGAATACAAATTCTCAGTATTTCAACATGCAGTAGAGATGTTGTAGTTCTACAACATATTCCAAGTGTTTCAGAAACAGTCCTACACATTTCCCCTGTCTCTTTTTTTTTTTTTTACCTCTGATACTTTTGACCTTTTAATACAGGTATCGTACCAGCTCTTTAAACGTACATTATTAATATTTTGAACACTAGCTAAACTATCATTTTATTTCTTAGAATTTTGAATACTTTCATACTGTTATATCAGCTCTATGAAAATGAATTAAGTGTTTCACGGGTTTCGTCCATAAACGCCAACTCATTTTGACTGAATTATAAATGTAAACATAATCGCACTCACTTCTGAGCTATTTGAACACAATTTCCCAGTGATTAAACACAGTCCTAAGATGTTAAGGTTCTTTATTAATGTATTCCTAGTTTATGAAGCATATTGCTGACTATTTCACCAGCGAATCATTGTGCATTCTCAGAGTTTGAATCTCTGTTGTCCTGTGATTCAAGCTCATTCATGGTGAATTCCAAGTGTTTATCCAGCGTTTTCCCATAATACCAGCTCTCTAAACGTGAATTATTACTACTTTAAAGACTCTCCTACCTTTCACAGCACGTTAAATACAAATTGTCAGTATTTCAACAGGCAGTAGAGATGTTATAGTTCTACAACATATTCCAAGTGTTTCAGAAACAGTCCTACACATTTCCCCAGTTTGTTTTTTTTGAGGTCTGATACACTTAACCTTTTAATACAGGTATCGTACCAGCTCTTTGAAGGTACATAATTACTATTTTGAACACTAGCTGAACTATCATTTTATTTCTTAGAATTTTGAATACTTTCATTGTGTTATATCAGCTCTATGAAAATGAATGTTTAAGTCTTTCACCGGCTTTCTTCCATAAACACCAACTCATTTTGACTGAATTATAAATGTAAACAGTATGGCACTCACTTCTGAGCTCCTTGAACACGATTTCCAAGTGATCTTCAGATAGGAAGGCTCTATGAATATGTATTCTTAGTTTTTCAGGTACATTCCTAAATATTTCCCTACTTTCATCGTGAATTCTCAGTGTGAATCACTGTTGTCCAGTGATTAAATCTCTACCATTGTGAATTCCAAGTATTTAAACATCGTTTTTCTATATATACCAGCTCTTTAAACGTAAATTATTACTACTTTATAATTAGCCTACAACTGGGATTTCTAATAGTTTTGAATTATTTCCTCGTGTTATATCCGCTCCATGAAAATGAATTAAATGTTTAATCCACTTTTTCCAAAAACACCAACTCATTTAGACTGAATTATAAAAGTAACCAGTATCCAAGTCAGTCCTCAGCTCTTTGTACAAGATTTCCCAGCGATTAAACATAGTCCTACAGATGTTAAGGTTCTTTATTAATGTATTCCTAGTTTATGAAGCATATTACTGAATATTTCACGAGCGAATCATTGTGGATTCTCAGAGTTTGAATCTCTGTTGTCCTGTGATTCAAGGTCATTCATTGTGAATTCCAAGTGTTTATCCAGTGTTTTCCCATACATACTGGCTCTTTAATCATAATTACAACTTTAATCATTAGCCTAAGTATCATTGGGATTTCTAATAGTTTTGGATACTTTCCTCCTGTTATGTCCTCTCTATGAAAATGAAATAAATTTTTAACCCACTTTATTCCAAAATTGCCAACTCATGTAGACTGAACTATAAATGTAACCAGTATCCAATTCAATCCTCATCTCATTGAACACGATTTCCCAGGGATTAAACATTGTCCTACAGATGTTAAGGATTTTATTAATGTATTCTTAGTTTATCAAGCATATTGCTCAATATTTCACCAGCAAATCATTGTGCATTCTGAGTTTGAATCTCTGTTGTCCAGTGATTCAAGCCCATTCACTGTGAATTGCAAGTGTTTATCCAGCGTTATCCCACATATACCAGCTCTAGAACGTGAATTATTACTATTTTAAGGACTATCCTGCCTTTCACAGCACGTTGAATACAAATTCTCAGTATTTCAACATGCAGTAGAGATGTTGTAGTTCTACAACATATTCCAAGTGTTTCAGAAACAGTCCTACACATTTCCCCTGTCTCTTTTTTT
The DNA here is from genome assembly GCF_963455305.1 of Plecotus auritus. Lineage (NCBI taxonomy): Eukaryota > Metazoa > Chordata > Mammalia > Chiroptera > Vespertilionidae > Plecotus > Plecotus auritus. The sequence continues at coordinate 100,963,273 of NC_137782.1, forward strand.
TTTTTTTACCTCTGATACTTTTGACCTTTTAATACAGGTATCGTACCAGCTCTTTAAACGTACATTATTAATATTTTGAACACTAGCTAAACTATCATTTTATTTCTTAGAATTTTGAATACTTTCATACTGTTATATCAGCTCTATGAAAATGAATTAAGTGTTTCACGGGTTTCGTCCATAAACGCCAACTCATTTTGACTGAATTATAAATGTAAACATAATCGCACTCACTTCTGAGCTATTTGAACACAATTTCCCAGTGATTAAACACAGTCCTAAGATGTTAAGGTTCTTTATTAATGTATTCCTAGTTTATGAAGCATATTGCTGACTATTTCACCAGCGAATCATTGTGCATTCTCAGAGTTTGAATCTCTGTTGTCCTGTGATTCAAGCTCATTCATGGTGAATTCCAAGTGTTTATCCAGCGTTTTCCCATAATACCAGCTCTTTAACGTGAATTATTACTACTTTAAAGACTCTCCTACCTTTCACAGCACGTTATATACAAATTCTCAGTATTTCAACATGCAGTAGAGATGTTATAGTTCTACAACATATTCCAAGTGTTTCAGAAACAGTCCTACACATTTCCCCAGTTTGTTTTTTTTGAGGTCTGATACACTTAACCTTTTAATACAGGTATCGTACCAGCTCTTTGAAGGTACATTATTACTATTTTGAACACTCCTGAACTATCATTTTATTTCTTAGAATTTCGAATACTTTCATAGTGTTATATCAGCTCCATGAAAATGAATGTTTAAGTGTTTCACCGGCTTTCTTCCATAAAGGCCAACTCATTTTGACTGAATTATAAATGTAAACAGTATGGCACTCACTTCTGAGTTCCTTGAGCACGATTTCCCAGTGATCTTCAGATAGGAAGGCTGTATGCATATGTATTCTTAGTGTTTCAAGTACATTCCTAAATATTTCCCTACTTTCATTGTGAATTCTCAGAGTGTAAATCACTGTTCAGTGATTAAAACTCTACCATTGTGAATTCCAAGTAGTTAAACATTGTTTTTCCATATATACCAGCTCTTTAAACGTAAATTATTACTACTTTAATCATTAGCCTACCACTGGGATTTCTAATAGTTTAGAATTCTTTCTTCGTGTTATATTCGCTCTATGAAAATGAATTAAATGTTAAATCCACTTTTTCCAAAAACACCAACTCATTTAGACTGAATTATAAATGTAACCAGTATCCAACTCAATCCTCATCTCATTGAACACGATTTCCCAGGGATTAAACATTGTCCTACAGATGTTAAGGATTTTATTAATGTATTCTTAGTTTATCAAGCATATAGTTCAATATTTCACCAGCAAAATATTGTGGATTCTCAGATTTTGAATCTCTGTTATCCAGTCATTCCAGCTCATTCATATTGAATTCCAAGTGTATAGCCAGAGTTTTCCCATATATACCAGCTCTTTAAAAGTGAATTATTACTATTTTAAAGACTCTCCTACCTTGCACAGCACGTTGAATACAAAGTCTTAGAATTTCAACATGCAGTGGAGATGTTATAGCTCTACAACCTATTCCAAGTGTTTAAGAAACACTCTTTCACATTTCCCCGGTCTGTCTTTATTGAGCTTTGAGACATAAACCTTTTAATACAGGCACCATACCAGGTCTTTAAAGGTACATTATTACTACTTTGAACACGAGCCTAACTATCATTTTGATTTCTTAGAATGTTGAAAACTTTCATACTGTTATATCAGCTCCATGAAAATGAATTTTTAAGTGTTTCACCGTCTTTCTTCCAAAAACGCCAACTCATTTTGACTGAATTATAAATGTAAACATTATCGCACTCACTTCTGAGCAATTTGAACACAATTTCCCAGTAATTAAACACAGTCCTAAGATGTTAAGGTTCTTTATTAATGTATTCCTAGTTTATGAAGCATATTGCTGAATATTTCACGAGCGAATCATTGTGGATTCTCAGAGTTTGAATCTCTGTTGTCCTGTGATTCAAGGTCATTCATTGTGAATTCCAAGTGTTTACCCAGTGTTTTCCCATACATACCGGCTCTTTAATCATAATTACAACTTTAATCATTAGCCTAAGTATCATTGGGATTTCTAATAGTTTTGGATACTTTCCTCCTGTTATGTCCTCTCTATGAAAATGAAATAAATTTTTAACCCACTTTATTCCAAAATTGCCAACTCATGTAGACTGAACTATAAATGTAACCAGTATCCAATTCAATCCTCATCTCATTGAACACGATTTCCCAGGGATTAAACATTGTCCTACAGATGTTAAGGATTTTATTAATGTATTCTTAGTTTATCAAGCATATTGCTGAATATTTCACCAGCAAATCATTGTGCATTCTCAGAGTTTGAATCTCTGTTGTCCAGTGATTCAAGCCCATTCACTGTGAATTGCAAGTGTTTATCCAGCGTTATCCCACATATACCAGCTCTAGAACGTGAATTTTTACTATTTTAAGGACTATCCTGCCTTTCACAGCACGTTGAATACAAATTCTCAGTATTTCAACATGCAGTAGAGATGTTGTAGTTCTACAACATATTCCAAGTGTTTCAGAAACAGTCCTACACATTTCCCCTCTCTTTTTTTTTTTTTTACCTCTGATACTTTTGACCTTTTAATACAGGTATCGTACCAGCTCTTTAAACGTACATTATTAATATTTTGAACACTAGCTGAACTATCATTTTATTTCTTAGAATTTTGAATACTTTCATACTGTTATATCAGCTCTATGAAAATGAATTAAGTGTTTCACGGGTTTCGTCCATAAACGCCAACTCATTTTGACTGAATTATAAATGTAAACATAATCGCACTCACTTCTGAGCTATTTGAACACAATTTCCCAGTGATTAAACACAGTCCTAAGATGTTAAGGTTCTTTATTAATGTATTCCTAGTTTATGAAGCATATTGCTGACTATTTCACCAGCGAATCATTGTGCATTCTCAGAGTTTGAATCTCTGTTGTCCTGTGATTCAAGCTCATTCATGGTGAATTCCAAGTGTTTATCCAGCGTTTTCCCATAATACCAGCTCTTTAACGTGAATTATTACTACTTTAAAGACTCTCCTACCTTTCACAGCACGTTAAATACAAATTCTCAGTATTTCAACATGCAGTAGAGATGTTATAGTTCTACAACATATTCCAAGTGTTTCAGAAACAGTCCTACACATTTCCCCAGTTTGTTTTTTTTGAGGTCTGATACACTTAACCTTTTAATACAGGTATCGTACCAGCTCTTTGAAGGTACATAATTACAATTTTGAACACTAGCTGAACTATCATTTTATTTCTTAGAATTTTGAATACTTTCATTGTGTTATATCAGCGCTATGAAAATGAATGTTTAAGTCTTTCACCGGCTTTCTTCCATAAACACCAACTCATTTTGACTGAATTATAAATGTAAACAGTATGGCACTCACTTCTGAGCTCCTTGAACACGATTTCCAAGAGATCTTCAGATAGGAAGGCTCTATGAATATGTATTCTTAGTTTTTCAGGTACATTCCTAAATATTTCCCTACTTTCATCGTGAATTCTCAGTGTGAATCACTGTTGTCCAGTGATTAAATCTCTACCATTGTGAATTCCAAGTATTTAAACATCGTTTTTCTATATATACCAGCTCTTTAAACGTAAATTATTACTACTTTATAATTAGCCTACAACTGGGATTTCTAATAGTTTTGAATTCTTTCCTCGTGTTATATCCGCTCCATGAAATTGAATTAAATGTTTAATCCACTTTTTCCAAAAACACCAACTCATTTAGACTGAATTATAAAAGTAACCAGTATCCAAGTCAGTCCTCAGCTCTTTGTACAAGATTTCCCAGCGATTAAACATAGTCCTACAGATGTTAAGGTTCTTTATTAATGTATTCCTAGTTTATGAAGCATATTACTGAATATTTCACGAGCGAATCATTGTGGATTCTCAGAGTTTGAATCTCTGTTGTCCTGTGATTCAAGGTCATTCATTGTGAATTCCAAGTGTTTATCCAGTGTTTTCCCATACATACTGGCTCTTTAATCATAATTACAACTTTAATCATTAGCCTAAGTATCATTGGGATTTCTAATAGTTTTGGATACTTTCCTCCTGTTATGTCCTCTCTATGAAAATGAAATAAATGTTTAACCCACTTTATTCCAAAATCGCCAACTCATGTAGACTGAATTATAAATGTAACCAGTATCCAACTCAATTCTCAAATCATTGAACATGATTTCCCAGGGATTAAACATTGTCCTACACATGTTAAGGATTTTATTAATGTATTCTTAGTTTATCAAGCATATTGCTCAATATTTCACCAGCAAATCATTGTGCATTCTGAGTTTGAATCTCTGTTGTCCAGTGATTCAAGCCCATTCACTGTGAATTGCAAGTGTTTATCCAGCGTTATCCCACATATACCAGCTCTAGAACGTGAATTATTACTATTTTAAGGACTATCCTGCCTTTCACAGCACGTTGAATACAAATTCTCAGTATTTCAACATGCAGTAGAGATGTTGTAGTTCTACAACATATTCCAAGTGTTTCAGAAACAGTCCTACACATTTCCCCTCTTTTTTTTTTTTTTACCTCTGATACTTTTGACCTTTTAATACAGGTATCGTACCACCTCTTTAAACGTACATTATTAATATTTTGAACACTAGCTGAACTATCATTTTATTTCTTAGAATTTTGAATACTTTCATACTGTTATATCAGCTCTATGAAAATGAATTAAGTGTTTCACGGGTTTCGTCCATAAACTCCAATTATTTTGACTGAATTATAAATGTAAACATAATCGCACTCACTTCTGAGCTATTTGAACACAATTTCCCAGTGATTAAACACAGTCCTAAGATGTTAAGGTTCTTTATTAATGTATTCCTAGTTTATGAAGCTTATTGCTGACTATTTCACCAGCGAATCATTGTGCATTCTCAGAGTTTGAATCTCTGTTGTCCTGTGATTCAAGCTCATTCATGGTGAATTCCAAGTGTTTATCCAGCGTTTTCCCATAATACCAGCTCTCTAAACGTGAATTATTAATACTTTAAAGACTCTCCTACCTTTCACAGCACGTTAAATACAAATTCTCAGTATTTCAACATGCAGTAGAGATGTTATAGTTCTACAACGTATTCCAAGTGTTTCAGGAACAGTCCTACACATTTCCCCAGTCTGTTTTTTTTTGAGGTCTGATACTTTTAACCTTTTAATACAGGTATCGTAACAGCTCTTTGAAGATACATTATTACTATTTTGAACACTAGCTGAACTATCATTGTATTTCTTAGAATTTCGAATAATTTCATAGTGTTATATCAGCTCTATGAAAATGAATGTTTAAGTCTTTCACCGGCTTTCTTCCATAAACACCAACTCATTTTGACTGAATTATAAATGTAAACAGTATGGCACTCACTTCTGAGTTCCTTGAGCACGATTTCCCAGTGATCTTCAGATAGGAAGGCTGTATGCATATGTATTCTTAGTGTTTCAAGTACATTCCTAAATATTTCCCTACTTTCATTGTGAATTCTCAGAGTGTAAATCACTGTTCAGTGATTAAAACTCTACCATTGTGAATTCCAAGTAGTTAAACATTGTTTTTCCATATATACCAGCTCTTTAAACGTAAATTATTACTACTTTAATCATTAGCCTACCACTGGGATTTCTAATAGTTTAGAATTCTTTCTTCGTGTTATATTCGCTCTATGAAAATGAATTAAATGTTAAATCCACTTTTTCCAAAAACACCAACTCATTTAGACTGAATTATAAATGTAACCAGTATCCAACTCAATCCTCATCTCATTGAACACGATTTCCCAGGGATTAAACATTGTCCTACAGATGTTAAGGATTTTATTAATGTATTCTTAGTTTATCAAGCATATACTTCAATATTTCACCAGCAAAATATTGTGGATTCTCAGATTTTGAATCTCTGTTATCCAGTCATTCCAGCTCATTCATATTGAATTCCAAGTGTATAGCCAGAGTTTTCCCATATATACCAGCTCTTTAAAAGTGAATTATTACTATTTTAAAGACTCTCCTACCTTGCACAGCACGTTGAATACAAAGTCTTAGAATTTCAACATGCAGTGGAGATGTTATAGCTCTACAACCTATTCCAAGTGTTTGAGAAACACTCTTTCACATTTCCCCGGTCTGTCTTTATTGAGCTTTGAGACATAAACCTTTTAATACAGGCACCATACCAGGTCTTTAAAGGTACATTATTACTACTTTGAACACGAGCCTAACTATCATTTTGATTTCTTAGAATGTTGAAAACTTTCATACTGTTATATCAGCTCCATGAAAATGAATTTTTAAGTGTTTCACCGTCTTTCTTCCAAAAACGCCAACTCATTTTGACTGAATTATAAATGTAAACATTATCGCACTCACTTCTGAGCTATTTGAACACAATTTCCCAGTAATTAAACACAGTCCTAAGATGTTAAGGTTCTTTATTAATGTATTCCTAGTTTATGAAGCATATTGCTGAATATTTCACGAGCGAATCATTGTGGATTCTCAGAGTTTGAATCTCTGTTGTCCTGTGATTCAAGGTCATTCATTGTGAATTCCAAGTGTTTACCCAGTGTTTTCCCATACATACCGGCTCTTTAATCATAATTACAACTTTAATCATTAGCCTAAGTATCATTGGGATTTCTAATAGTTTTGGATACTTTCCTCCTGTTATGTCCTCTCTATGAAAATGAAATAAATGTTTAACCCACTTTATTCCAATATCGCCAACTCATGTAGACTGAATTATAAATGTAACCAGTATCCAACTCAATTCTCAAATCATTGAACATGATTTCCCAGGGATTAAACATTGTCCTACACATGTTAAGGATTTTATTAATGTATTCTTAGTTTATCAAGCATATTGCTGAATATTTCACCAGCAAATCATTGTGCATTCTGAGTTTGAATCTCTGTTGTCCAGTGATTCAAGCCCATTCACTGTGAATTGCAAGTGTTTATCCAGCGTTATCCCACATATACCAGCTCTAGAACGTGAATTATTACTATTTTAAGGACTATCCTGCCTTTCACAGCACGTTGAATACAAATTCTCAGTATTTCAACATGCAGTAGAGATATTGTAGTTCTACAACATATTCCAAGTGTTTCAGAAACAGTCCTACACATTTCCCCTGTCTTTTTTTTTACCTCTGATACTTTTGACCTTTTAATACAGGTATCGTACCAGCTCTTTAAACGTACATTATTAATATTTTGAACACTAGCTGAACTATCATTTTCTTTCTTAGAATTTTGAATACTTTCATACTGTTATATCAGCTCTATGAAAATGAATTATTTCACGGGTTTCATCCATAAACTCCAATTATTTTGACTGAATTATAAATGTAAACATAATCGCACTCACTTCTGAGCTATTTGAACACAATTTCCCAGTGATTAAACACAGTCCTAAGATGTTAAGGTTCTTTATTAATGTATTCCTAGTTTATGAAGCTTATTGCTGATTATTTCACCAGCGAATCATTGTGCATTCTCAGAGTTTGAATCTCTGTTGTCCTGTGATTCAAGCTCATTCATGGTGAATTCCAAGTGTTTATCCAGCGTTTTCCCATAATACCAGCTCTCTAAACGTGAATTATTACTACTTTAAAGACTCTCCTACCTTTCACAGCACGTTAAATACAAATTCTCAGTATTTCAACATGCAGTAGAGATGTTATAGTTCTACAACATTTTCCAAGTGTTTCAGGAACAGTCCTACACATTTCCCCAGTCTGTTTTTTTTTGAGGTCTGATAATTTTAACCTTTTAATACAGGTATCGTAACAGCTCTTTGAAGATACATTATTACAATTTTGAACACTAGCTGAACTATCATTGTATTTCTTAGAATTTCGAATAATTTCATAGTGTTATATCAGCTCTATGAAAATGAATGTTTAAGTCTTTCACCGGCTTTCTTCCATAAACACCAACTCATTTTGACTGAATTATAAATGTAAACAGTATGGCACTCACTTCTGAGTTCCTTTAACACGATTTCCCAGTGATCTTCAGATAGGAAGGCTGTATGCATATGTATTCTTAGAGTTTCAAGTACATTCCTAAATATTTCCCTACTTTCATTGTGAATTCTCAGAGTGTAAATCACTGTTCAGTGATTAAAACTCTACCATTGTGAATTCCAAGTAGTTAAACATTGTTTTTCCATATATACCAGCTCTTTAAATGTAAATTATTACTACTTTAATCATTAGCCTACCACTGGGATTTCTAATAGTTTAGAATTCTTTCTTCGTGTTATATTTGCTCTATGAAAATGAATTAAATGTTAAATCCACTTTTTCCAAAAACACCAACTCATTTAGAGTGAATTATAAATGTAACCAGTATCCAACTCAATTCTCAAATTATTGAACACGATTTCCCAGGGATTAAACATTGTCCTACAGATGTTAAGGATTTTATTAATGTATTCTTAGTTTTTCAAGCATATAGTTCAATATTTCACCAGCAAAATATTGTGGATTCTCAGATTTTGAATCTCTGTTATCCAGTCATTCCAGCTCATTCATTGTGAATTCCAAGTGTATAGCCAGAGTTTTCCCATATATACCAGCTCTTTAAAAGTGAATTATTACTATTTTAAAGACTCTCCTACCTTTCACAGCACGTTGAGTACAAAGTCTTAGAATTTCAACATGCAGTGGAGATGTTATAGCTCTACAACCTATTCCGTGTTTAAGAAACACTCTTTCACATTTCCCCGGTCTGTCTTTATTGAGCTTTGAGACATTAACCTTTTAATACAGGCACCATACCAGGTCTTTAAAGGTACATTATTACTACTTTGAACACGAGCCTAACTATCATTTTGATTTCTTAGAATGTTGAAAACTTTCATACTGTTATATCAGCTCCATGAAAATGAATTTTTAAGTGTTTCACCGTCTTTCTTCCAAAAACGCCAACTCATTTTGACTGAATTATAAATGTAAACATTATCGCACTCACTTCTGAGCTATTTGAACACAATTTCCCAGTAATTAAACACAGTCCTAAGGTGTTAAGGTTCTTTATTAATGTATTCCTAGTTTATGAAGCATATTGCTGAATATTTCACGAGCGAATTATTGTGGATTCTCAGAGTTTGAATCTCTGTTGTCCTGTGATTCAAGGTCATTCATTGTGAATTCCAAGTGTTTATCCAGTGTTTTCCCATACATACCGGCTCTTTAATCATAATTACAACTTTAATCATTAGCCTAAGTATCATTGGGATTTCTAATAGTTTTGGATACTTTCCTCCTGTTATGTCCGCTCTATGAAAATGAAATAAATGTTTAACCCACTTTATTCCAAAATCGCCAACTCATGCAGACTGAATTATAAATGTAACCAGTATCCAACTCAATTCTCAAATCATTGAACATGATTTCCCAGGGATTATACTTGTCCTACACATGTTAAGGATTTTATTAATGTATTCTTAGTTTATCAAGCATATTGCTCAATATTTCACCAGCAAATCATGGTGCATTCTCAGAGTTTGAATCTCTATTGTCCAGTGATTCAAGCCCATTCACTGTGAATTGCAAGTGTTTATCCAGCGTTATCCCACATATACCAGCTCTAGAACGTGAATTATTACTATTTTAAGGACTATCCTGCCTTTCACAGCACGTTGAATACAAATTCTCAGTATTTCAACATGCAGTAGAGATATTGTAGTTCTACAACATATTCCAAGTGTTTCAGAAACAGTCCTACACATTTCCCCTGTCTTTTTTACCTCTGATACTTTTGACCTTTTAATACAGGTATCGTACCAGCTCTTTAAACGTACATTATTAATATTTTGAACACTAGCTGAACTATCATTTTATTTCTTAGAATTTTGAATACTTTCATACTGTTAAATCAGCTCTATGAAAATGAATTAAGTGTTTCACGGGTTTCGTCCATAAACGCCAACTCATTTTGACTGAATTATTTATGTAAACATAATCGCACTCACTTCTGAGCAATTTGAACACAATTTCCCAGTGATTAAACACAGTCCTAAGATGTTAAGGTTCTTTATTAATGTATTCCTAGTTTATCAAGCATATTGCGGAATATTTCACCAGCGAATCATTGTGTATTCTCAGAATTTGAATCTCTGCTTTCCAGTGATTCAAGCTCATTCATGGTGAATTCCAAGTGTTTAGAGTGCGTTTTCCCATAATACCAGCTCTTTAATCGTGAATTATTACTACTTTAAAGACTCTCCTACCTTTCACAGCACGTGAAATACAAGTTCTCAGTATTTCAACATGCAGTGGTGATGTTATAGTTCTACTACATATTCCAAGTGTTTCAGGAACAGTCCTACACATTTCCCCAGTCTGTTTTTTTTGAGGTCTGATACTTTTAACCTTTTAATACAGGTATCGTAACAGCTCTTTGAAGGTACATTATTACTATTTTGAACACTAGCTGAACTATTATTTTATTTCTTAGAATTTCGAATACTTTCATAGTGTCATATCAGCTCTATGAAAATGAATGTTTAAGACTTTCACCGGCTTTTTTCCATAAACACCAACTCATTTTGACTGAATTATAAATGTAAACAGTATGGCACTCACTTCTGAGTTCCTTGAACACGATTTCCCAGTGATCTTCAGATAGGAAGGCTGTATGCATATGTATTCTTAGTGTTTCCAGTACATTTCTAAATATTTCCCTACTTTCATTGTGAATTCTCAGAGTGTAAATCACTGTTCAGTGATTAAAACTCTACCATTGTGAATTCCAAGTATTTAAACATTGTTTTTCCATATATACCAGCTCTTTAAACGTAAATTATTACTACTTTAATCATTAGCCTACCACTGGCATTTCGAATAGTTTAGAATTCTTTCTTCGTGTTATATTCGCTCTATGAAAATGAATTAAATGTTAAATCCACTTTTTCCAAAAACACCAACTCATTTAGACTGAATTATAAATGTAACCAGTATCCAACTCAATTCTCAAATCATTGAACACAATTTCCCAGGGATTAAACATTGTCCTACAGATGTTAAGGATTTTATTAGTGTATTCTTAGTTTATCAAGCATATTGCTCAATATTTCACTAGCAAATCATTGTGCATTCTCAGAGTTTGAATCTTGTTGTCCGGTGATTCAAGCCCATTCATTGTGAATTGCAAGTGTTTATCCAACGTTTTCCCAAATATACCAGCTATAGAACGTTAATTATTACTATTTTAAGGACTGTCCTACCTTTCACAGCACGTTGAATACAAATTCTCAGTATTTCAACATGCAGTAAGATGTTACAGTTCTACAACATATTCCAAGTGTTTCAGAAACAGTCCTACACATTTTCCCTGTCTGTTTTTTTTTTACCTCTGATACTTTTAACCTTTTAATACAGGTATCATACCAGCTCATTAAAGGTACATTATTACTACTTTGAACACGAGCTTAACTATCATTTTGATTTCTTAGAATGTTGAAAACTTTCATACTGTTATATCAGCTCCATGTAAAAAATTTTTAAGTGTTTCACCGTCTTTCTTCCTAAAGCGCCAACTCATTTTGACTGAATTATAAATGTAAACATTATCGCACTCACTTCTTAGCTAGTTGAACACAATTTCCCAGTGATTAAACACAGTCCTAAAGATGTTAAGTTTCTTTATTAATGTATTCCTAGTTTATCAAGCATATTGCTGAATATTTCTCCAACGATTCATTGTGGATTCTCAGAGTTTGAATCTCTGTTGTCCTGTTTTCGAGCTGATCCATGCTGAATTCCAAGTGTTTAGAGAGCGTTTTCCCATAATACCAGCTCTTTAAACGTGAATTATTACTACTTTAAAGACTCTCCTACCTTTCACAGCACGTTGAATACAAATTGTCAGTATTTCAACAGGCAGTAGAGATGTTATAGTTCTACAACATTTTCCAAGTGTTTCAGAAACAGTCCTACACATTTCCCCGTTCTGTTTTTTTTCAGCTCTGATACTTTTAACCTTTTAATACAGGTATCGTACCAGCTCTTTAAAGGTACATTATTACTATTTTGAACACTAGCTGAACTATCATTTTATTTCTTAGAATTTTGAATACTTTCATTGCGTTATATCAGCTCTATGAAAATGAATTTTAAGTGTTTCACCGGCTTTCTTCCATAAACGCCAACTCATTTTGACTGAATTATAAATGTAAACAGTATGGCACTCACTTCTGAGCTCCTTGAACACGATTTCCCAGTGATCTTCAGATAGGAAGGCTATATGAATATGTATTCTTTGTGTTTCAATACATTCCTAAATATTTCCCTAGTTTCATTGTGAATTCTCAGAGTGTGAATCACTGTTGTCCAGTGATCAAAACTCTATCATTGTGAATTCCAACTATTTAAACAGCGTTTTTTTTATATATAACAGCTCTTTAAACTTACATTATTACTACTTTAATCATTAGCCTACCACTGGAATTTTTAATAGTTTTGAATTCTTTCCTCGTGTTATATCCGCTCTATGAAAATGAATTGTTTCACCAACTTTCTTTGAAAAATGTCGTCATTTTTACTGAATTATAAATAGTATAGCACTCACTTCTGAGCTCTTTGAACACGATTTCCCAGTGATTTAACATTGTCCTTCAGGGTCTATTCTTAGTGTTTCATTCACATTCCTAAATATTTTCCAAGTCTCATTGTGAATATTCAGAGTTTGAATACCTGTTGTCCAGTGATTAAAACTCATTCATTGTGAATTCTAAATGTTTATACAGTGTTTTTCCATATATTACAGCTCTTTAAATGTAAATTATTATTCCTTTAATCCTTAGTCTCTCATTGAGTTTTCTAATAGTTTTCAATACTTTCCTCCTGTTATGTCCACTCTATGAAAATAAATTAAATGTTTAACCCACTTTATTCCAAAAACGTCAACTCATTTAGACTGACTGATAAATGTTACATGTATCTAACTCAGTACTCAATTTTTTGTTCACGATTTTCCAGTAATTAAACATTGTCCTACATATATTAAGGTTCTTTATTAATCTATTCCTAGTTTTTCAAGCACATTGCTAAACATTTCCTCTGTCAAACATTGTGAATTTTCAATTTGTTTCAGTTTTTTCCAAGTTTCACGCTCATTCTTTGTGAATTCCAAGGATTTAAACAGCATTTTTACATATACACCAGCTCTTTTACTCTGAATTAATACTATTTTAAAGACAATCCTACCTTTCACAGCGCTTTGAATTCAAACTCTCAGTGTTACAACATGCACTAGAGATACTAAGGTTCTACAAACGTATTCCAAGTGTTTCAGACGCATTCCTAGACATTTCCCTGGTCTGTCATTTTGATCTCTGAGAATTTGAACAGGTATCTGAGCCCTATGAAAATGAATGTTTTTTTAAATAAATCTTTATTCAGATTATTACAATTGTTTCTCCTTTTTCCCCCCATAGCTCCCTGCCACCCGGTTCCCACCCCACCTTCTGCCATTACCTCCCCCCCACTGTCCTCATCCATGGGTGTATGATTGTTGTCCAGTCTCTTCCTGAACCTCCCATACCCCTTTTTCCCTGAGAATTATCAGTCCACTCCCTTTCTATGCCCCTGATTCTATTATATTCACCAGTTTATTCTGTCCCTCAGGTTTTTAATTCACTTGATTTTTAGGTTCACTTGTTGATAGATATGTATTTGTTGTTCATAATTTTTATGTTTACTTTTTTCTTCTTCCTCTTCTTTAAGAATACTTTTCAGCATTTCATATAATACTGGTTTGGTGGTGATGGACTCCTTTAGCTTTTTCTTATCTGTGAAGTTCTTTATCTGCCCTTCAATTCTGAATGATAGCTTTGCTGGGTAGAGTAATCTTGGTTGTAGGTTCTTGCTATTCATCACTTTGAATATTTCTTGCCACTCCCATCTGGCCTGCATAGTTTCTGTTGAGAAATCAGCTGACAATCATATGGGTGCTCCCTTGTAGGTAATTAACTGTTTTTCTCTTGCTGCTTTTAATATTCTCTCTTTGTCTTTTGCTCTTGGCATTTTAATTATGATGTGTCTTGGTGTGGTCCTCTTTGGATTCCTTTTGTTTGGGGTTCTGTGCGCTTCTTGGACTTGTAAGTCTATTTCTTTCACCAGGTCAGGGAAGTTTTCGGTCATTATTTCTTCAAATAGGTTTTCAGTATCTTGCTCTCTCTCTTCTTCTGGCACCCCCATAATGCTGATGTTGGTTCGCTTGAAGTTGTCCCAGAGGCTTCTTACACTATCTTCAACTTTTTGGATTCTTTTTTCTTTTTTTTCTTTTTGCTTTTTCGGTTGAGTGTTTTCTGCTTCTTTGTATTTCAATTCTTTGACTTGATTCTTGTGTTCCTCTAGTCTGTTGTTGGGTCTCTGTATAATATTTTTTATTTCAGTCAGTGTATGTTTAATTTTTAGTTGGTCCTTTTTCATATCTTCGAAGGTCTCGTTATATTTATTGGCCTTTTCTAGGATATTCTTGAAAATCCTTATAACTGTGGTTTTGAATTCTATACCCAGTCGTTTGTTTTCCTCCATTTCTTTTGTTTGTGATCTGTTTCTTTGACGCAGCATTTTCACTGCTTCCCTGAGTTGGTAGGGTAGATTTGTGTGCTAGGTTTCCTATATGGCCCAGTGGGTTGGCCTCCCCAGTTAACCTGAGGTGGACACTCTTGGTGCACCCCTTTGTGGACTGTGTGTACAGCCTTGTTGCAGTTAAGTCTTGATTGTTGTTGGTATCACTTGGAGGAATTGACCTCCAGGCCAGTTGGCTGTAAGGATCAACTGTGTCTATGCTGGGAGAAGTTCGGTGTTGGAGACAGCCTTATAGGATTAGACTTGCCAAATTGCAATAGACTCTGTGCTCAGCTTGGATGGGGTGGAGTCTCAGGGCGGAGCAGACAGTCTTGGCTTCCAGTCAGCCTTGCCCTTGCGCGCGTGTGCGCCTGCAGACCTCTGCCTTCCCCGGCTCCCGAGTCTCCTCCCGAGAGTTCAGATTCCCCCCCTTAAGAGCGTGGGTCCCCAGGGGCTCACCTGGAACTGGGCTTCAGTGCAATCAGAATTGGGGTTCAGTGCAGTCAGGAGCTTCGGACTCCCTTCTGCTAGGGAAAACCTGTGGCAACTTCTGCAGCCTTTGTGCACACTGGCCCGCGCGCCTCCAGACCCCTGTCTGCTGGGGCTCCCCCAGGTCTCCCCTGGGTCTCCGAGTCTCCGGGTGCCTTTCTCTCTACCTGACAGTCCAGACTTCCACTGTATGAGCCTGGTTCCACGGGGTTTTGCCCGGGACTGGGGTTCAGTGCAGTCAGAACTGGGGTTCAGTGCGGTCGGGGGCTTCCTTCCCCCTTCAGCCAGAGAAAGTCAGCCAGGATCTCAGCCACCCTTCTTCTCTGCGCGCACAAAGACCCTTTGCTGTACCTCCAATTCTCTGTGAGTTTTTCTCTTTCCTTCTAGTTGTAGAATTTTCACTCAGCCAGCTTTCCTGTGGTTCTGGATGGTGTCCGTTCTTTCTTTTAGTTGTAGTTTTGAAATTGTTGTGCGAGGCAGCAGTTTAGGTGCTTACCTATGCCGCCATCTTGGTTTCTCCTGAAAATGAATGTTTAATAAAAACTCTCAACAAGGTGGGAATAGAAGGATCATACCTCAACATAATAAAAGCTATATATATATGCTAAACCCACAGCTAACATCATACTCAATGGGCAAAAACTAAAACCATTTCCCCTAAGAACAGAAACAAGACAGGAATGCCCACTCTCACCACTCCTGTTTGACATAGTACTGGAAGTATTATCCATTGCAATGAGACAAGAAGAAGAAATAAAAGGCATCCAAATTGGAAAAGAAGCTGTTTTTATTTGCAAGTGACATGATATTGTACATAAAAAACCCAAAAGACTTCGTCAAAGAAACTAACAGACCTAATAAAGGATTTGGGCAATGTAGCAGGATACAAAATTAACGCCAAGAAATCTATGGCGTTTCTACACACCAATAGTGAACTTACAGAGAGACTAAAAAAGCATTCCCATTTACCATCGCACCAAAATAAATAAGATACCTAGGAATAAACTTAACCAAGGAGGTAAAGGACCTATAGGCGGAAAACTACAGGACACTGTAAAAAGAGATAGAGGAAGACGTCAACAGATGGAAGAACATACCATGTTCATGGATGGGTAGAATCAACATCATTAAATGTCCATACTACCCAAAGCAATCTATAGATTCAATGCACTCCCCATTAAAATACCAACGGCATATTTCACAGACCTAGAAAGAACTCTCCAAAAATTCATCTGAAATAAAAAAAGACCCCGCATAGCCACAGCAATCCTGACAAAGAAGAATAAAGTAGGAGGGATCTCAATACCAGATTTCAATCTGTATTACAAAGCCACTGTTCTCAAAACAGCCTGGTACTGGCACAAGAACAGACATATAGATCAATGGAGTAGAACAGGGAATCCAGATATTGACCCAAACCACTATGCACAGTTAATATTTGACAAAGGAGGCATGAACATACAATGGAGTCAAGACAGTCTCTTTAGTAAATGGTGTTGGGAAAATTGGACAGATTCATGCAAAAAAACGAAACTAGATCACCAACTTACACCATACACAAAAATAAACTCAAAATGGATACAGGACTTAAACATAAGACGGGAAACCATAAAAATACTAGAGGAATCCACAGGCAGCAAAATCTCAGACCTATAACGAAAGAACTTCTTCACTGATACTGCCCCTAGGGCAATGGAAGCCAAAGAGAAA
The DNA here is from genome assembly GCF_963455305.1 of Plecotus auritus. Lineage (NCBI taxonomy): Eukaryota > Metazoa > Chordata > Mammalia > Chiroptera > Vespertilionidae > Plecotus > Plecotus auritus. The sequence goes on from NC_137782.1 coordinate 100,980,159, forward strand.
ATAAACCAATGGGACTACATCAAAATAAAAAGCTTTTTCACAGCAAAAGAAACCATCAACCAAACAACAAGAAACCCCACTGTATGGGAGAACATATTTGCAAATGTTATTACTGATAAAGGTTTAATCTCCAACATCTACAGGCAGCTTAAACAACTTAATAAAAGGAAGGTAAATGATCCAATAAAAAAATGGGCAACGGACCTAAGTAGAATCTTTTTGAAAGAAGACAGAAGGAAGGCCAAGAGACACATGAAAACATGCTCAACATCACTAATTATCCGAGAGATACAAATCAAAACAACAATGCGATACCATCTCACACCTGTCAGAATGGCTATCATCAACAAATCAACAAACGACAAGTGTTGGCAAGGATGTGGAGAAAAGGGAACCCTCGTGCACTGCTGGTGGGAATGCAGACTGGTGCAGTCACTGTGGAGAACAGTATGGAGTTTCCTCAAAAAACTGAAAATAGAACTCCCATTTGACCCAGTAATACCCCAACTAGGAATATATCCTAAGAAACTAGAAACACCAATCAGAAAGGATATATGCACCCCTATATTCATAGCAGCACAATTTACAAAAGCCTAGATTTGGAAACAGCCTAGATGCCCGTCAGCAGATGACTGGATCAGAAAACTATGGTACATCTACACAATGGAATACTCTGCTGCCATAAAACAGAAGGAATTCTTACCATTTGTAGCAACCTGGATGGAATTGGAGAACATTATGCTAAGTGAAATAAGCCAGCCAACGAAAGAAAAATACCACATGATCTCACTCATTTGTGGGTAATAAAAAACATTATAAACTGATGAATGAAAAGATAGATACAGAGGCCGTAAGGAATCAAACATACTGTCAAATTACAGTGGGAAGGTTAGGGAGAGGTGGGGGAAATAAGAGATCAACCAAAGGACTTATATGCATGCATATAAGAATAACCCACGGATGCAAAACATTGGGGGGTGAGGACATGTATGGGAGTGGGGGGGCAATGGTAAGATATGTACACATATGATAACTTAATTAACAAAATAAATGAATAAATAAATAAATAAATAAATAAATAAATAAATAAATGAAAATATAAAAAAATGAATGTTTGTTTAACCTTCTTTCAAAAACGCCAACACATTGAGACTGAAGTATAAATGTAAACAGTATCACATTCACATCTCAGCTCTTTGAAAATGTTTTCCAAATGATGAACCATTGTCCTTCAGATATTAAGGCTCTATGAACATATATTCCTAGTGTTACAAGCATACTGCTAAAAATTTCCCCAGTCAATCCTTGTGAATTCTCAGTTTGAGTCACTGTTGTCCAGTGATTCAAGCTCATTTATTGTGAATTCGTAGTGTTTATACAGCCTTTTCCATATATACCAGCTCTTTAAATGTAAATTATTACCATCATTGTGATTTCTAAGAGTTTTGAATACTTTCATACTGTTATATTTTTACGTGTTAACCAACTTTCTTCCAAAAACGCCAAGACATTTAGATTGTCTCAGTGTTAATACACTGCCCCCAGGTATTGAGGTTCTAGAATCTTGTATTCCAATTGTTTCATGCACATTCCAAAACATTTCCCTGGTGTATCATAGTGAATTTTGATAGTTCTAAGCACTTTCAAACAGTTAACGGATTTCTATGAATATGAATACTTAGGATTGTGAAAAACTTTTTAGAAAAACATCTACTCATTGATACTGACTCACAAATGTGCCTTTGGACTTGAACTCTCAGTGCTTCAACACAGCCTCACAGATATTAAGGTTCTACAAACTTGTATTCCAAGTGTTTCAAGCACATTCCAAAAAGTTTCCTTGGTGAGTTCTGTGAGTTCTAAGCACTTTCATACAGTTAACTGTGTTCTGTGAACATGAATTCTTTGTTTTGTAAACAACTTTCCTCACAAAATGCCAACTCATTGAGACTGACATATAAATTCATCTTTGAACATGAGTTCTCAGTGTTTCAACACTGCCTCACAGATATTAAGGTTCTACAAACATGTATTCTAAGTGTTGTGTCTGAATTATAAATATTGTGAACACGATCCTAATCAGTTAACAGCTCTTTGAACACTGACCCACAGATATTAAGGTTCTGTGACTTTCAATGTGCAGCATGACGTCATTAAAGGCAATGTTAGCCTCAAAGTCTAGCCTAGAATCACAGCCTCTGAGCCAAACCACCACACTTGGAGAGCCCAGCCTAGCCCCACATAGCTGAGCTTATCACCAAAGGGCCGAGCCTCGCTCAGGGAGAATACAGGCAAAGTCTTAAGCAATGGCAGACTGGGCCCTAGGCCTCTCTCTCAGTGAGTCTTAGGAGGCCCTGGGCACACTACTCCCTTGGTTTCTCTATCAGAGATTCCTAACATGGCCCAGGACCCTGGCAACCTTGGCCCTGGGCCTCTTTTAGAAACTTCTAAAGAGTCAGTAAGTTCTTAGAGGCCAAGCCCCATAGAGATCCAGGGTCCCTAGAGGACTGAAAGGGCAAGATTTCTGGCTGAGGTCCACTTGGGTATCCCTGGTGGCTTCCATCCCCTCCTTGGGCCTAAGCAGCCCTAGCCTTAAGAGGCAGATAGTGAGGGTAAGGTGCTGTACTCATGCTGATGATGGCCTGTGACTTCTCTGAAAGAGTTATCTGGGTTTCAAAAAGGAAGTTATTAACTATGGGCCACTAACTTACCATGCAACCTGGCTGTCTGATGTCACTCACGGAGTCCGAAAGAGGCCACACACAGGAAGACTACATGAATTTGAAATAGTACATACATGACGGGACCTTGGAGGATCAGAGCTCTTATATAAGAGGTGTCCCAATTGCCCTTGGCCCCTACTGCCCAACAACAATTCCTTCTTCCAGCCTAGATTTGTGGGCTCGTGGAAGGCTCCCTATGACCTGCTAACAGAGGAAGGAAAGTTGTGGAGTGGCTTTGCATGATGTCAATATCCAACGAGAAACTGCACTGCTATGATACAACAGGCTATTCTGGATATTTGTGAAGGGCAGTGGTAATGAAACCATAGCAATGGGCAGAGCTTGGGGCCTCATTCTCCTTGTTTAGATGACAAATGACCAGATTTGCAATCAGATTCTGATTCATGGCTCCAACCATGATCTTGCAATTGTAGTCAGAGACATGAAAGACACATTATTGGAAGATCATTCCCAATGACATTTGGGCAGAAGTTTCTTAGACTGTTCTCAAACAATGTGCATGAAATATAGATATTTGTGTCGCATATACTGTTTATAACCATGAATTCTCACAGTTGAGGATTTCATTAATCAAGAATAGAAAGTGGTCCTAGAAGGTTTGGCTCGGTGGGTATAGCATCAGCCTGTGGACAGAAGGGTCCTGGGTTCGATTCTGATCAAGGGAATATGCCAAGGTTGCAGGCTCAATCCCCAGTAGGATGCGTGCAGGAGGCAGCAAATCAATGATTCTCTCTCATCTTGATGTTTCTATCTCTGTCTCTCCCTCTCCCTTCCTCTCTGAAATAAATAAAAAATATATCTATTAAAAAAATAAGATAAAGTAGCACATTCTTTATATTCCCTCATATATGGAATGTAAAACTACAAACAAACAAGCAAAACCTCCCACATAGAAATGAAATCATGGTGGGTACAAGAGGGGAAAAACATGAAGGAGGAAAGGAGGTAAAGGGGTCAAATACAAGAGGACATAGGAAGCTAGACTTTGGGAGGTGAGCACATAATGGATTATGCTATGTTGTACTATGGAGTCATAATATGACATTTATTTAATATTATTAACCACATTACCTCCCACTCTTGTTCATGAAAAGAAGATATTTTTCTGTTTTTGGACAAACATTTTTGTTTATCTACAATTTGTTCAACCAGCATGAGTGTAATCACCTGAGACTTGGTAATAGAACATGGGCGGCATGGTGTTAGCCATCAGACGGTTAGTGAGGAGTAGTGCTTAGAAAAATAAAAAGGATTCATAATGTTATCAAACCCAGCTCTGAATCCAGACTCCTGCCAAGCAAGGCAATTTCCAAGTACTGGGCTACAGCTTCAGTAGCTGGGGAGTGAAGAGTACTGGGCAATCCAATGGGTTTCCTGCATTCTAGTTCCCAAGTCTGTGGTAATAACATAGATTCTGAAAAATTTCCAAGTGGTCCCCTGCATCAGACATGGATGTGCTCTTACTCATCACTTAATTTATATCCAGAATCAGATTGAAGAGATTCAGGACATGAACAGATTATTCTTTTTCAACGGCTCAACAAAATATGAGGAAAATTGGAAAGTTCAGTTGTAACTGATAAGGAAGGAAACTAGAATAATTCATGATTTGTCATGGACAGGAAAATTGTGCAAAAAAGAGGAAGCACACAAGGGTAATAATGGCAGTGACGTCTCCTGTGGCAGTTGCCAACTTGAATAGATGCAACTCTCAGCAGGACATTAAAGGTGAAGGATGAAAAGTGACCCTTGAGGAAATGTGCTACTCTTTGGAAGAACTACATGAGTACAATAATTTACACAAGCAGAAAAGTATAGAATATGTGTGGAGATAATTAATGTTGGGGAAAATGTTACAGGGTACATAAATTTGGATGAGAGGGAATGTATTAATTTTAGCTCACCAGACAGAGACTCTGCATTTAAATTTTCAGAGTGGGTGATTAGAAAAGGCTCTAAAAGCTTATAGGGATGATTGGCTGACAAATGCATTGACTCATGGCCCAATAAATGTGACATGGAAATGCCCACTCTCTTTTTTTTAATAAAGAAAAAAAGCAGTTCAACATTTTATAGAAGGGAGAATGTTAGAGTGGATTGGTCATAAGAGTCCTATTCCAAACTCTGTGCATGTACACCTGGCATAACTTTCACCAATACATTGCAAAATATATTTAAGTGTGGAAATGGCATGTTTGAAGAGCTGTGTGTTGACGCTTCTATGAAGGCTTGACATTGGAAATTGAAACCTCTCAATGGAAAAATCCAAATGTAATGGGGGTCTATGGATACCCTGGTGATGAAGGGAATGCAACCACCACATTCATGGTAGATCTGATCACACTGAAAGACTGCAAGTCAAAGCAGCATCAATGAGTTTGAACTCTCCAAAAGATAAACCAAACAATCCCATTTACCATTGCAACAAAAAAAATTAAGATACTTAGCAATAAACTTAACCAAGGAGGCAAAAGACCTATCCTTGGAAAACTAGAGGATGTTGAAAAAAGAGAGGAAGATATAAACAAGTGGAAGAATATACCATGTTCATGGATTGGTAGAATCAACATCATTAAAAAGTCCATGCTACCCGAGGCAATCTACAGATTCAATGCAATTCCTATTAAAATACCAACAGCATATTTCAGAAGTCTAGCACAAACAGTCCAAAAATTATATGGAACCAAAAAATACCCCGAATGGTCATGGAAAATCTTGAGAAAGAAGAACAAAATGGGAGGAATCAAAACTTCAGATATCAGGTTATACTACAAAGTCCCTGTACTCAAAACAGCCTGGTACTGGCACAAGAATAGGCATATAGATCAATGAAACAGAACAAAGACACCAGAAAATCTACCCAAGCCATTACACTCAATTAATATTTGACAAAGGAGGCAAGAACACACAATGTAGTAGATACTGTGTCTTCAATATATGGATTGGGAAAACTGGACAGGTAAATGCAAAAAATAAAAAATAAAAGTAGACCACCAACTTACACCATACACAAGAATAAACTCAAAATGGATAAAAGACCGAAATGTACATTGTGAAACCATAAAAATCTTAGAAGAAATGATAGGCAGGAAATCACAAGACATCTTCTGTAACAATATGTTTACTGCTACATCTCCTAGGGCAAAAGAAACTAAGGAGAAAATAAACAAATGGAACTATGTCAAAATAAAAAGCCTATGCACAGCAAAAGTAACCATCAATGATATGAAAAGGGAGTTCACTGCATTGGAGAACATATTTACCAATGATAAATCTGATAAGGGGTTAATTTCAAAAATATATAAGAAACTCATACAACTTAATAAAAGGAAGACAAACAACCCAATTTAAAAATGGGCAAAGAACCTAAACAAAGTAGACATACAAAAGGCCAAGAGACATATGAAAAAGTGCTCAAAGTCACTAATCATCTAAGAGATGCAAATTAAAATGACAATGAGGTGTCACCTCAAACCTGTCTGAATAGCTACTACTAACAAATCAACAAATAACAAGTGCTGGCGAAGATATGGAGAAAAGGGAACACTGCTGGTGGGAATGCATACTGGTGCAGCTACTGTGCAAAATAGTATGGAGTGTCCTCAGAAAATTAATATGGAACTGCATATGAGCCAGCGATCCCATTTCTAGGAATATATTCTAAGAAACCCGAAATACCAATAAGAAAGCTTATACCTACAACCCTATGTTCATGGCAGCGCAATTTATAATGGCTAAGATTTGGAAACAGCCTATGTGCCTATGAGTGGATTAAAAACTGTGATACATCTAAAGAATGTAGTACTACACAGCTGTAAAAAAGAAAGAACTCTTACCATTTACAGCAGCATGGATGGACCTGGAGAGCATTATGCTGAGAGACATAAAGCAGTCAGAGAAAGGTAAGTATCACATGATCTCACTCATGTGGAATCTAATGAACAAAATAAACTGATGAATAAAAATAGGTCTGGAGACAAAGCAACATCAAACAGACTGTTAAAACTCAGAGGGAAGGCAGGGGAGGATGGGTGGGTGTGAAGAGATCAACCAAAGAACTTGTATGCATTATATGCCTAACCCATGGACACAGACCATAGGGTGATGAAGGCCTGGTGTGGGGGGTGGGGGAGGGCTGGGAGAGGCCAATGGGGGAAAAAGGGAACATATGTAATACTTTCAACAATAGTGATTTAAAAAACAAATAAATAGTGGAGTTCAGCGTCTCTTTGAGAATATTAGTGAAGCTCAAAGGATTAGCAGGCAAGTCCCTTGGACTGTCTTTTAGAGAGTCCGAGCAAGGCCCAAGACCGAGGCAGCCTTAGCCCTGGGCCTTTCTCTTACAGAGTTTGAGTAAAGCAAGAAGTAACCCTAGAAGCTAAGCTCTATAGAGACCCTGGCTCCCCAAAGAACTGGGGGAGGCACCATTTCCAGTCTCTGATTGAGGTCCATCTGGGCATCACTGGTAGCTTCCATCCCCTCTTTAGACCAAAGCAGCACTAGCTAAGATGAGCTAATATTTATGGTATGGGCCTGTAATTGCCGTGAAGATAGGCTCTAATTGGTCACAAAGAATTATCTCAGGTGCTTAACCAAGTTACCATGCAACCTGAACTATGCATAATGACCTGGGTGTGATGTATACCATGGGGGTCACAAAGAGGTCATGTACAAGAAGACAACATCAGCTTAAAGTAGCCCATACAAGATTGAACTTGGGGGGATCAAAGCAGTTATATTAGAGGTGGTCCAAATTCCCACCAGCCCTACTGCCAACAATGAATCCTTCTCTCAAGCCTAGACCTGTGGACTCATGGAAGGCTCCATATGACCTTTTGGCAGAGGAAGGAACGTCGAGGCCTGGGTACCAATGATTTTGCAGAATTTGAGGACCCACCAGAAAGTGCGCTGCTGCCGCATCGCCGACCCTCTCTGGACATTCGTGAAGGATCGTGGGCAATGAAACCTTTACAACAGGCGGATTTGGGGGCTATTCATCTCCACATTCACTTTTTAGGGATGACAAAAGACCAGATGTGTAAGGAGATACTGATTCATGGTGCTGGCCATTATTTTGCAAAAATAGGGACATGAAGGAAACATGATTGGAAGATCCTTCACAATGACATTGGGCATAAGTTTGTTGGACAGTTCTCACTTAATCAGCAAAACTATACAAGGATATTTGTGTCTCCTATACTATTCCTCACAATAAATTCTCACAGTTGAGTATTTCATTAATCAAGAAGATAGAGTGGCACATTCTATATTTTTCCTCATCTATGGAATATAAAACCACACACAAAAGAAAGAAACAAACAAATAAAATATCTTCTATACAGCCCAAATCATGGTGGTTACAAGAAAAGGAAAAGCCTGAGAAAGGTTAAGGACGGTCTTGAAGAAGACAGAGGAGACCACACTTTCCTGGTGAGCACATAACACGGTGTGCCATGTTGTACCATAAATTCGAACAACTGAAATTTATATAATCATGTTAACCAGGTTATCCCCCAAATTGTAATAATGAAGTTACATTTAAAGCAACTCTCTTAGTCCCACATGCGCTTAAGAAAAGAGGAGATACTTTTTTCAGGTTTTGAATAATATAAATATATTTTTATTTACCTACCCTTTGTTCAACAAGGGTCAGATAAGTCATCTGTTGAGACTGAACAGTAGAAGGTGTGCTGTAGGGTGTCAGCCATCAGATAATTATGGTGGAATCGTGTCTAAGAAAAGAAAAAAGAACAAATAGCTAAGGGTTACCAAGCCCAGCTCTGATCCCAGACCCCAACCAAGCAAGGCAGTTTTTAAGTCCTGGGCTACAGCATCGGTAGGTGGGGAGTGTGGAGCACTATAGTTGCCCCTGGTTCTATGCATGACTGAAATAGCCAGGACGCCAGAATGATCTCCCATAATCATTACTGCTGAGTGAGGGCTACTATGAGAGAGTCTAATCAGAAGCCATTAGAACTGCCTGTAACTAGGTAAGCAGTAAATGAAAAGCTGTACCACATACCTGGATGAATAGAAGAGATTTGTGCCACCAGGAAAATTTTCAAAGATGCAGGAAGTGCCGATTGCAACACACTCTCAGTAAGCTTTTGATTTGGCTTGTGCAAAAGGAGAAAGAAAAATGAGGAGAAGGAAGAAGAGTGGGAAAGGGAGGAGAAGGAGAAAAATAGAGGAAACAACATAGAAAAGGGTTGTTCATTCACCCAGACTGTAAGTACAGGTGACCTGAGCTGCTGCTGCTGGACCAATGTGGTTACAGTGCAGGCAAAGCCTCCTCCTTGTGTTTCATGGTTCAATCGAAGTTGCCTTCCCTCCGCTGGCAAGGCCAGCCTAAACCTTCATTATCTCACTTCTGGGGTGAGTCAGCTTACAGCTTTATGCTCTTTGCAGAGGTCTTGAATGTCTTTTCCATGCACAGGATGTACTACCTGTTGGTCCATTACATAGATGACATTAGGCTCACTGGACCTAGTGAGTGGGAAACAACTCTAGACGTGCTAGACTTTTAGAGAGAGAAGTTAAAGAAGAAATCTGACTAAAATTCAGAATTCCTCTCAATCGGTGAAATATTTTTGTGTCCAGTGGTATTCAGCAGGAGAAGTAACTGTTTTGAGGTAGAAAATAATTGCTGCCGCCTGGCCAGCATGGCTTCATGGTTGAACATTGGCCTGCGAACCAGAGGGTCATGGTTTGATTCCTAGTCAGGGCACATGCCCGGGTTGTGGGCTGGATCTTCAGTGTGGAGCATGCAGAAGGCAGCCAATTGAAGATTCTCTCCCATCATTGATGCTTCTCTCTCTTTCTCTCTCCCTTTTTCTCTGAGATCAGTGAAAATATAATAAGAAAAAATAATTGCTGTCATCCAGCCCCCGCAGAGACAATGATGCAGGCACAGTGCCCAGTACGCCTCTGGATTTTAGAGGCAGTAGATTCCTCAGTGGAGTATGTGACTCTAGCAAATTTATGGAGAGACGATAAGGTCTGCTCCATTCCAGTTGGACCTGAAAAAACACAGGGCACTGAAACAGGCTCAGGCTGCTGTGCAAGCTGTTCTGTGACTGGGTCCATATACCCAGCAGACATGATGGTCCTGTGAGTATCTCTGACAGATACCGATTCTGTCTGGGATCTTAGAAAGACCTGTGGGTGAAAAAAAGTGTAAATGCTCAAACTTTACAACCAAGGTCTTGAAATCATCAAAATAACTATTGTTCTTTTGAGGAACCACTGTGGCCTCCTTTGTGTCAAATTGGGCAAATAAAGTTCTTTTTTTAAAAAAAGTATTTTTATTGATTTCAGAGAGGAAGGGAGAGGGAGAGGGAGAAAGAAACATCAATGATGAGAGAGAATCATTGATTGGCTGCCTCCTGCATGCCCCCTGCTGGGGATCGAGCATGTGCCCTTGACTGGAATTGAACCTGGGACCCTTCAGTCACAAGCTGATGCTCTATCCACTGAGCAAAACCAGATAGGGCTAAAGTTCTTTCTTAATTAGGAAGCCACATGCTTAGTCCATCATTCATCATGCAAAATCTTTTCCAGCCAGTAAAACAGCATTTAAGAGTTTCTTCTTTTGTCACTTTAGTGTCCAGAATGAGAAAACTAAAGAAGACAACACAGGGTAGCAGAAGCCCTCCACTCTGTTCCCACCTCCTGAGCCCCAGAGAAACAGCAGGAACTGAGTCAGAAGCTGGCAAACCAGAGCCTCATGTTGCACTGTGCTGCGCCGTGCTTGGGAGAAGTAACCCCAGATGCCATGGTCCTTCAGGGGCCTTTAAGTGTCAAGGGAAACATTCCCTTTCTCAGTTCCATGAGCACTACACAGATGGTTTCCAAACGCCCTTCAGCCCAAAGTCACCCTGGTATGAGGGGCAAAGAGGCAGGGGATGGGCCTGTTGCCCCTCAAAATGCACTGAGGTTTTTCTCAAAGGGTTTCTTTGGTTTTGAAGAGGAAAAGTCTAAACATAAGACTCCAAGTGACCAGGCAACCCAGCTGTCCATTATGACATGGGTAAGATGGAACCCATGGAGCCAAAAGGTTGGTGACACACAGAATGACTACACATCCATTTAAAGAGGTTCATAGGTGATCTCACCTGGGAGGACTCAGGAAGCTCAGGGAAGTCATGTAAGTGCTGGCCCAATTGTCCTTGATCCCGCTTGCAGCCGAGCTTTGGACTCATGAGAAACTCCCGAAGACTTGTTGACAAGGGGAGAAATGATGTGGCCTGGCTTAGCAATAAGCTAGCGTGATCTTGATGACCAAGCAGAGAGCAAGCAGCTGCAGCCCGACAGAGCCCTGCAGACATTCCTGAAGGGCAGGGCCAGGTAACCCATCCCAGGGGCCACAGTTCCCAGCAGGTCACTGTCACTCACTCTGCTTGAACAACAAATGATCTGAGATGAAAGTACATGTTGATTCATGGCTCTGGCCAAAATGTCTACCATAGAGATAGGCAGAAAAGAAGCATGAATGGGAAATTATTCACATTAGAATATGGCAGAGGCGTGAGGACAGTTTTCACTCAATGGGTACGATATAAGAGATTTTGGTGAATAACTGCAGAGTGCATAGCTGCAGCATGAAAGAGCCCATGAAAATGTCCTTGAACAACAGGGGTGAGGAATCTATCACAGTGGGCAGCTTCCTGCAGGTCACCTGATCACTCACTGTGCTTGAAGGTCAAATGATCTGACATGACAGCATATGCTGATTCATGGCTCTGCCACTATTTCCCATCAACAGCGAGGGACAGAGGTGTGAGGACAGCTTTCACTCAATGGGCAAAAATATAAAAAGCTATTTGTGCCTCCTATGATGCTTATCACAAAATATCCTTAGAGTGGAGGACTTAATCCAGGGGGTATGTTGGCACATTCTGTATTTTCCCTCATCTATGGAATGTAAAAGCCAGAAGCAAAACAATGCTACAAATAAAATCACTTTTTAGTTTTGGCATAACATGAGCATATTTTTGTTTACTTTCCTTTTGGGAACTAAGGATCAGGTGAAGTCTCTGCTACAACTGAGCAGCAGCAGGTGTACTGTAGGGGGCTAACCATCAGATATTTAAAGAGGAACATTTTCTAAGAAAATCCTTCATTATGAGTTAATACCAAGTTGAGATTCTGGAGTCAAGCCATATAAGACAATTTCTAATATGTGGTCATAGCATCACTAGATGGAGGAGTGAGGACCACTGTAGCAATCCAATGTGCTTTTTCATTTCTAGTTTCCATGTCTGTGGTGATGACATCGACGTTCTGAAAATTTTCCGAGTGGTCTGCAACAGCACACATGGATTGCTTATTTGCTTTACACCCAAGGTCCCAGGTTCAGCTTGAAGATCTTCAGGACATGAGCAGACACTTGTCTAAATGGTTCCAAAACAGATGTGATAGATAAATTGGAAAGATTCATGGTAGAAATCTGGCAACTGATCTCATGATTCCCTGGGTTGGAGAGAGCTGGCCTAGAAGCAACCCTGGAAGCCAAGCTGCATAGGTGTCCTGGCTCCCAGACCTGTAGGGCAAAAATGATCGCAGTCTCAGGCTGATGTCCACCTGGGCATCACTGATGGCTTCTATCCCTTCTTTAGCCCAAAGTAGTCTTAGCCAGGAGGGGCAAATATTCAGGGCAATGAGCTGTCATCACACTGAAAATGGACTGAGATTTGTCCCAAAGCGTTTCCTTGGTTTGAAAGAAGGAGTGTTTAAAGATGGGTATCCAAATTTCCATGCTACCTGAATTGTCCGTTATGACCTGGGGTGGTGTCAAGCATGATCAAACCTGGGAGGACCAAAGCAGTAATATAACCTGTGACCCAATTTACTTCAGTACCAACTTCTATACAATGAATCTATCTTTCAGCCTAGACCTATGGATTCCTGGAAAGTGTCCTATGACCTCAATACAAAGGAAGTAAAGTTGTGGCCTGGATTACTAATGATTATGCATGGTATTGATGGCCAACCAGAAAGTGGACAGCTGCAGCACGACAGACCATCTCTGGACATCAGTGAAGGACAGTGGGTAACAAAACCTTCACATTGGGCAGAGGTTGGGGCAGTTCACCTTATCATTCACTCTGTCCAGCTATGGAAGGAGATAGTGATTCATGGCTCTGTTTAGTATTTTGCAACATTAGGCAGAGACATTGAAAAGGGCATAATTAGAAAATTCTTCACAAACTTTTTGAGCAAAAGTTTATTGGATGTTCTCACTCAGTGGTCATGAAGCATCCATCTTATATAAATACTGCTATTTGAAATTTTAGCCCTGCTATTTGGCTTCTGTAAATTCTTGCTTGCTAAGACTACTCCCACTTCAGAGAGGCCATTAAACCTTCCCCAGACAAGGTTATCAGTGCTGGCGCCAGGCCAGGCCTCTGGTTGAGGTCTCAAGGCCCCAGCACATACGGGTTCTTTAAGAATTTGCAAAAGGGGCCAGAAACACCCCATATTTGGGAGACAAAGAAGGTAAAAACATATAAATAGGGAAAATTCCTGCATGTTGGGGCCAGAATTTGAGAGACATTCTCCTCTGGACCCGCGCGTAATAAATGTAACTCCATCTCTCTAAGTATTGCTTTGTTCTTCTTCGGTTTTCTGTAACATTATTGGTTCCCTGAACCGAGGAACAACTGTGCTTGGCCTTTATGGCCTCTGGTGAATGGGCCGGGTTTGGGACCGGGGAAGCCGGATAGGCCTCCGGCAGGTGCCGCTCTGCTGATTTAGCAGAATTGAACCGGGAGACTCCGGGCACTCCCGGACCTCAGCCCAGGACCCGGCCGGCATCTGGAGAGAGTGGACGGACACTTCTGGACCTGTCGACAGAATCTGTAAGGTAGGGGCCCCGTCAGTTCAGCCCACTCCAAGTGAGTGGAAGGGGGAGCTTGATCACCTCCCCGGAAGCCATACAGCTTCTTCAGGCAAATCAATCAGGAGTCAGGAATCAGGTGATTGTTTAAACTCTGGGTAAATATCTGGTAGAAGTCAAAAATTCGGACTAGCTAGTATATAAATGTGGCACTCTGGAGGTGAATGAAGGAATTATGAGTTCACTTTGCTGTTTGTTTGTGTGGGACTAGCCAATTTGCTACTGAGAAGGGGGACTGGACGCAGCATTAACTCCTCCGGTAGGTTCTCACCAAGACTTTGGTTGAGAATTCTGTTCTGGGGCATGGGTGCCGGGAGTGCCCTCATGCCCATCTGGGGATTTGGGCATTGTTTTGTTTATCTGCTCAGCTCCAATCTGGGCTAGTCTACTGAGAGAGTGTGAGTATGGATGTTTGTCTGTCTTGGCATAATTATCTGTTCATTAACTGGTCTGTGTGAAGCAAAAGCCACTTTGTGCATTCTGGTTGTACACATGAGAGTATTTGTTATCTCTTTCTATTGTTTAATTTGTTTAAAGATAGGGCGGACCTGTTGTGATGGTCTGCAAACATCTTAAGCAGCGCTGCTGAGTTATTTTTCTCAGAGATGTTTGCTCTCTATCACAGTGGGAAGGAATCAGCCCATTTAGCTAATAAAAATTTTTCTCTCTGTATAAGTAAGGGTATCAGTTTGCTCTGATTTGTGAATTTGCTGTATTAAAGTGAAATGTTAAAGTCCTAGTGTTAATTTAAAGGTATAAATTTGTGATATTTCAAAGAGCAAAGAACTTTTATTTTTGGCTTTCTTACCTCTTTTGGTGGTTGGAGACTTCCAGGGGCAGGGCTTACAGCTCCGCAGGGCGGAGAGATTTACAGGCCCTGTCCCTGCCTGTGACATCATAGTCCAACATTTGTTTGACTTGCTGTTTTCAGTTATTAGGATCCTCATAGAGGACATAACCTGGGTTTCCCTTCCTCTCTCATCCTGATTCTAATAGCATCTGTAACTGGATTAAAGATCTTTTCTTTCAGGAGGCCACCCAGTCTTTCAGTTCACAAGAAATCTCCCTACACACCCTTATCTTCCTCCTCCCTATCTTTCCAGGCTGACTAAGAGTCATTTTTCTCCACAGGTCGGACCTCAGCCTTCGAAAGGGAGGACTACTACAGTGGTAGTCTGTTTGAAACTCCCACTGTTTCTATTTCTCCCCTCTATAGGAATTGTCTTCCTCTGACTCACAATCAGAAAGAGAGACAAGCAACTGGACTTGGGGACGGGACGGGGGAAGAGGGGGTTGTCCACAGTTAATTATGAAGCAGGGAGAGATAGGTTTTTGTTGATTTTTACTGGCTGCAGACCTCTCTGGTGGGGTAGGGGTCTGGTCCAGGTGTCTTATCAGAACTTCACTAGATTCAAGGTCGCAAGTTTTCTGCAAGCATATTAATACATTTAAAAACTAAACTCCCAGGAGCCAAGCGGAGGAGAAACAGAGCTGAAGTCCGCAGCTGCCCTGGTGATTTAAAACTGGGTGCTAGGCAGACTCATCACCCAAGAGCCAGATGAAAGAAGGGGGTGAAGGGGGTTGGATGCCTGAGCTGCCTGCAGTGGCCCTGGAAGAAGCCTCAGCAGCAGCGAGAAAAGCAGGGGACAGCAGACATTTACCTGACACTAGAGCTGCCCTGCTGCTGCCCAGTGAATAAATGAGTGTTTTACAAGCAATACAAGACTTAGGCCTTTGGCTTGCTGGCTGCAGCAATTAAACCAGAAGCCAGTGACTGCTACTAGTCTCCCTGCAGCCCCAGAAATAGAGCAGCAGGCCTGGGGTCTGTAAAAGCAACAGATAGAGCTAGTGAAAGCTCCCTGTTTGCAAATGTACTGAAAGGGTTCAGTACCTGTTGCTGCTGGAAGAGGAGGGGCTGAGAGCCCCTTCCAGTGCACTCCCTTGGGAGAGGCCTGGTCGCTGCTCTGCCACAAAGGGGACTGGCAGGAAGACAAGGGGTCTAATACCCAAGACACTGCCACAGAAGCACTTTGCAATATGCAAAGCTGTTTCTAACTGCAACTCTGGCTGTTTTGGACTGGCAGCTTAAAGTCAAAGAGCAAAGGAAAGGCACTCTCCCTGGACCAGGGAGCCTTCAGGACTTTGTGATTCTCCAAGAGAGGAGGAGTCTGACTGAGGGATGGCAGAGACCCGGTTGGGTTGGAAGGACCTAAGGCCACATGTTAAACTTATAAATTACAGCTTTCTAGGCAGATGTCCAAGCCCAGTTATGTAGGGGTTAAGCTGCCTGTTTACAGCAAAATAACTTTCTCCCATGCCAGAATAAATTTTAGGGAAATTAGACAAGCTGTGTTTGTGGCTAGAAAGAAGAACTGGCCACCATGCACAGCCCTGACAGTGGCCTGCAGAAAACTGTATAATAGACTTAGATGATGCCTGCATCTTTATGGACATGACTCCAGAAAGACAAGGACAATTTTGCTTTGTATGGGAAGGTCAAGAATAAACCTTAGTCACCTCCCTAAGATATTTGTATAGCCCTACCATATGTCATATATGGTAGCAGAAGATTTGGTTACCTAAGGTGGCCACAGTGCCAATATTGTACTTAATTGTGTTAATAATATTGCATTAACCTTACAGATTTGAATGCAGTTGCCAAAAGGGCAAGTACCCAAATGGGCAAGGAAAATACCCATCTGGTTTTGGTCTCTATTGAAAGACAGTTGGCAGCCTGTATACTGTCTTGCAGGCCTGTGTGGCCATATCCATGTCAGGTGTGGCACAAACTTCAACTTTAGAAAACTGGAGAAGGCCTGTTTGGAACAGAGGGAAGTAGTGAGTACCAGCCCTTTGTTACAGGAATTACAGACCCCATGAGGTCCTGTGATGTGTGAGACCCTATAAAGGAATAAAGCTCCCTTAGTCCTTTCTGAGAGGGCATGTCATCCCCCCAGAGACCATATGAAATTTTAAGGACAAGTTAAGTAGGGGGAACCCTACTACAAGGACAGCTATAATTGTCTACTTGAATATAGACACATTTTGAATTTCTCCTTGTCATTTGAAGACAGTTATATTACTCTGAAGAATCCATAGAAAGGACTGACAAGGAAAATCAGAACATCTTAAAGCAGGTCAGTATATTTTTCTCCTTATATAATTCCTCTGAAATTTGGCAATGCTTAATAAATCATGGCAATACATTTCTCTGCATAAATTCAATAAGACCGGTTTCTAATAGTGGTTTTATTGACCAGAAACTTTGACTGTAGTGTCATGTTTTAAAGAGCCCTGTCTGAACTCTGAAGACTTGAAGCCAGTAAGAGTGCCAAGGAAAAGCCTGGTATCCTGCTTGGGAGTCCTGAAAATGGCTGGTGCTGGAGCATCAGGCCCAGGCCCTACCATCACTGGTGGTTGGTCAGAGTAGAAGGGGAGCAATAAGGATGACTCTGCCTCCCTGCGGAACCCCACACACTCTAGGGTGTGATGAGTAGGAGGGCTACTGAGATGGGCCTTAAAACCTAGGGCGTGGGCCCAGGTGGGGTCGCTGCAGGTGAGGGATTCACCTAACTCAGCAGATACTACAGGCAGGCCTGACGGCAGCTGGATGGCTTGGCTTCCTGGCCCTACGGGGCACAATATGATTCAATCATGAAATTCCGGCAAAGGTAGTCAGTTATCATTCTTGTTGTGTTTATGCAAACAATCAGGCCAAATTAAATACAATAGGTAAATTAGTCTTTATCTGGCTCTTTTGATAAACATAGAGGTAATTTTGAGGAGAAAAATTCTATTTCAATAGAGGTCATTAAAACTGAAATGTTTTCTTTCCCTTCCACTGGACCATTTGTTACAGTTTGTCTCTGCCAGGTCACAAGCCCACCTCCTTCTGTGCCCAGGCCTCATCGTCCCTCTGACAGACAGCAAGGATCTCTTGGCTCTGAGGGAAAACTCCGTCCCTCCTCAGCACGAAGCAGCTACAGAAGAAATTCAACGTCCATTTTCCCTAAAGAATTCAGAGCCAGGATCCTTGAGGTAATATATTAGGCAGTTAGACAGACATGAGCAGAGCAAGGATGATGGGCCAACTAGTGCTACAGGATGTAACTAAGTCTTTCCACCTCTACGTATGAGAGACAAGGGGCATAGGCAAAGAGGTACTCACCAAAGTCTCAGCCCCTAGAAAAGGCTGGTAGCCTATTTGTCCAAAAAACTTGACCCCTTTGCAATTGGGTGACCTACTTGCCTCTGGGCGGTAGCAACCACAGCTATGCTTATTGAAAAAGCAAATAAGTTAACCCTACGGCAGTAACTAATCCTAACTGCCCCACATGAGGTCGAGGTTTTACTCCAGAACACACTAGAGCACTGGATGTCAAACACTTGAGTCACCCAGTTTCAGGCTCTCTGGTAGACAAAAGAAAAATCAGTAACAATGTGTACTGATAGCAGGTATGCATTTACAACAAGGTAAGGGTTCTCCACAGAAGCAAGAGGGAACTGGGCCACAGATGAAGCTGCCCAGGAGGCTGCCCTAAAACCAGTGGGGCCTCTACAGATTCTAGTGACTCTTCCAGATCCTGACCTACCCAATCGAGAAAAGCTAAAATCCATAACCAGTCTTTCTTCAAGTTCTTACAGGCTTTACAGTCTACCCAGGAAGCAATCTGGAAGCACATCTGAGACCCTCTGCCTGTACCAACTTCTGATCTGGTTCATCCCTTCCACCCTGGTGACTCTGTTTGGGTAAAGAAATTTGCCACCCAAGGACTGACTCCTACTTGGAAAGGACCACCTCCACGGCAGTCAAGGTCAACGGAATCCCAACGTGGCTTCATCACACCTGGCTTAAAACAGCCCAGGAAAAATTGAGAGTCCAGGACTCTTCAGACTCTCTAAAGATTACTCCTGGCCCTCATTCTGGGCCCTTATCTTATAAGTAGGCCCACTAACTTTATTTGACAGAAAATTAAGATTATAGTCCCCAGGGGTAAATATAACTACAATGACTAAGAGTCAATGATTTGACTCATGTAATAAAACCAGTAGGGAATGAAGCATCCATCTTATATAAATACTGCTATTTGAAATTTTAGCCCTGCTATTTGGCTTCTGTAAATTCTTGCTTGCTAAGACTACTCCCACTTCAGAGAGGCCATTAAACCTTCCCCAGACAAGGTTATCAGTGCTGGCGCCAGGCCAGGCCTCTGGTTGAGGTCTCAAGGCCCCAGCACATACGGGTTCTTTAAGAATTTGCAAAAGGGGCCGGAAACACCCCATATTTGGGAGACAAAGAAGGTAAAAACATATAAATAGGGAAAATTCCTGCATGTTGGGGCCAGAATTTGAGAGACATTCTCCTCTGGACCCGCGCCTAATAAATGTAACTCCATCTCTCTAAGTATTGCTTTGTTCTTCTTCGGTTTTCTGTAACAGTCAAAAATATTCAAAGATATTTGTGTCTCATTTAATGCTCATCAGAGTGAAACCTCAAAGTGGAAGATTTCATTACTCAAAAGTATAAAGTGGCAGATTTCATATTTTCCCTCATCAATGGAACGTAGAAACACAAACAAAAGAAACAAAATCTCCTACATACAAATGGAATCATGGTGGTTAAAAAGGAAAACATGAGGGAGGACCAAGTGAATAAAAGGGGTTAACTGCCTGGGGACAGAGGAGACAGACATTGGGTGGTGAGCACATAGCTGAGTGTGCTCTGTTGCACTATAAAGTTGTACAAGTGAAGTTTTATAATGTGATTAACCCAAAAATGTAATAATGAAATAATTTTTAAAATAAACTTTGTTAGTCCCATGCTTGCTTAAAAAATGAAGAGACATTTTTCTGTGTTTGAAAACTAGAAACATATTTTTATTTACCTATCATTCATTCAATAAAAATCAAGTGAATAAGCTGTTGAAGCTGGGCAGTAGTGATTGTGCTGGAGACCATTAACCTTCAGAGAATTAGTGAGGAACTGTGTGTTTGAAAAGGAAATAAATCACGATTAATTGTTGCAAAACCCAGTTTAGATTCCAGGCTCATGCCAAGCAAGGCAATTTCTACACATGGGGCAATTTCTACAGCATCACTAGATGGAGACATGAGGACTGCTGCGGGAACCCAGCAGGATTCCTACATCCAGTTCCTATGTCTCTGGTGATGACATGCAATCTGAAATAGTTCTGAGTGGTCCCCTCAGCACACATGGACACACTCCTTCTCATCACTTGAGATCGCTTGCTGAACTCATGTCCAGGGCTCCAGATGCTGCTTGAGGAGCTTCAGGGCATGAATAGCTTATTTCTATGCTTCCAGCTAGATGTGGAAAAACATTGGAAAGTTTCCTGGTAGACACACAAGGGGAATCACTCTGGTGACCGCTCCTGTGGCAACTGCCAGCTTGACTAGATGCCCATCAGAGCAGGACACTCAAGGTGAGAGACAATGTGGCCCTTGAAAAAGTGTGCTGCTTTTTGGAAGAACTATGTGAGTTCTCTAATACACAAAAGCAGACAAATATGAAATAAGTGTGGAATTAATTAATGGTGGAGGGCAATGTTCATAGAAACATAAATTTGGATGAGGAGTAGAGTTTATAACATAAAAAGAAAATCAATCATTTAGTGTTAAATAAGTCTAATTCCAGAGTCGACTCAACACAATGTCTAAATACTGGGTGGGCTACAGCATCACTAGATGGAGGAGTGAGGGCCGCAGTGAGAATCCAATGGGTTTTTTGGTTGTTGTTTCCATATCTGTGGTGATGACATAGACATTCTGAAAATTCCTGAGTAATCCGCAACAGCAGGCAGGGATGGTTTCCCTGGTTTATAGCCAGCACACCTCATTCAGCTTGAAGAGATTCAGGAAATGAATAAATCTATTTTCACAATGGCTTCAAGCCAGATGTGAGAAAAAATGGGATGGATCATGGGAGTGTTGTAACCGATAGGGGATAAAACTGGAATAATCCAGGATTTGTCAGAGACTGGAGAAATGTGCAAGAAGGAACACATAAGGGTAATAAAGGCAGTGACCTCTCCTGTGGCAGCTGCCACCTTGACTAGACTCAAATCCCCACAGGAAACTAAAGGTGAGAGGAAAGCATGACCTATGAAGTAGTGTGCTACTCTGTGGAAGAACTATGTGAGTACTGTAACTTACCCAGGAAGAAAAATATACAATGTGTGTGGAAATAATTAATGGTTGAGGACATGTTGAAAGAAACACAAATTTGGATGAGAGGGAACCTATTAATTCAGGTCCACAAGAAAGAATCTGCATTTATACCGGCAGCATGGGTCATTACAAAGGCTCTACAAGTTGATCCACATGGAGAAGCTAGGCCACAAAGGGATGGGTGTAGCTAGTGTGGAGGCCCAGGGAGGAGAGGTTCAAAAAGGAAGGTCACCAGGGTGGATGCCCAGAGGTGCCCTAGGGCTGAGAGGCAGGCAGATCAGTTGACAAGCCCCTTTGAAGACCCAGGGACAAGGGTGTGTGAGGACTTGGCATGAGAAGAGTCAGCTAAGATGGGGCAGGCAGATTCCAGACCCATTCTCAGGTTAAAGGGATCTATCAAATGTGGAAGTGGAGAGAGGAGGGATCAAGCCTGCACCACACACTTTTGGCTTCTGTGATTGACAGCTGGTGTCCTTGGATAAGTAGGGAGCTCAGAGGAGCCAGGGAGAGTGGAGGAAGCCTGCAGCCTAGGCAATGTGGGCCTAAGGCAGCCGACCTCAGGCCTGCAGCTTAGGAGTGTCAGTGCTAGGGGAGCAGGTGGGTCAGCTCTACAGAGGGGCAGGGAGGAAGCTGCCTCCATGGTGGAACACAGGAGTGACAGGAAGCTTTCAATGAGTGTTTGTGGAATGCATGAGGGAGTGACTAAGGGACTGGCAAGTGTGAGCCATGAAGAGCCTTCCCAGAGGGGAGAGAATCATGGCACAGAGGTTGAGAGCTCCAAGGGGTGACTGGCCAGTGTCAGACCCTCCAAACCAAAGGCACAGGGGAGGAAGCCTGCAGGGGCTGCTGCTCAGTTTGGCTCCAAGCATTGGGGAGGGCAGCTCGCCAAGTGGGCAACTCCCACAGATGCAGGGCCTTGGGAAAGAGGGAAAAAGGAGGCCAGAGGAGGAACCTTACAGAAGAGGTTTGGTGAGGAAGGAAGGAACATGCAGGTGGCAGCTGGACAGGCCACCATGAGATTAAGTCAGGTGGGGATCTTCACATGCCATCCTCCTCCCTCATCTGGCTCTTCCTAGTTGAGTAGCCTTGGAAAATCCAAAGGATCATTTTAAGCTGAGCTCCTGCTGTGATATAAATCCCATATCAAAATGGGATTCAACTTATGGGAATATAAAATACACACAAGTCTGGAAAAGGCTACTGCCTGGTAAACAGGAAACCTCGCTTCCCCATTCTCTGACCTCGTGGCCAAGAAAGGTCAGGATTCCAGGGGCCCAGGAGCCTTGGGGGCTGATGTGAGGAACCTGGAGGGCTGATGCGGGGAGCCTCGGGGCTGAGGCAGGGAGCCCAGAGCCTGACAACGCTGCCAGTGACAAGCGGCGAGGAAAACTAGGACTCACTTCTACTCCATCTCATTTTATTACAAACCCATCCTGTGTTCCAGAATCAATGGCTATTTAATACACACCTCAAAGTACTCGGAAGACAGACCATGTTAGCATACCAAATTCTCTCTCAGTACATTAACTCAAAAGGAAAACATATTTATAAAACCCAAATCACCAGGTTTAGTACATCCCAGGAAGAGCCCCTTAGTAAACAACAGGAAACAAAATGCTGTATCAGGAACCCAGCCACATACACACAGCAGGTGAGACTCCTCAAGAGTAAGATTGCCAATTGATGTAAATATAGGGTGTCCCCCCAAAAAGGTACACACTTTAACAGCTGATAACTCACTTAATTTTCACTCTTTTTCAAGTTTAACTGATTTGAAGAAATGGGTGAAGACAGACTAAGCTTTGAATGTAGAAAATTTCTCCACGAGGCTTTTTATGGGGATACACAAAAGTTAAAGTTTAGGGTACACAACGCACAGCAGTTGAGGAACTGAGGGAAGCTGTTGAAAGAGATGCGCACAAATACCAACCGAAGGAAGGATTCTCGGTGTTTGTGGCACCACGGCTCACGTGGTCCAGGTGCTGCTGATGAAGCAATGGAATCACAAACATCGAGAATCGCTATGTTCTGTGTTTCTGTGCACCCTCTGTCCACAGCGGCCCTGGATGCCTGGACTGTGGCCCACTCTGCACCATGCACTTCATCCTATATGTGTCCCCATAAGGAAGTCCATAGAATACATCTTGGTTCAGAGCTTAGCCTGGCTTCACCCATTACAACAATTCCATTAATCCTGAGGAGTGAAAATTGAGTTATCAGCTGTTAAAGTGTGTGTACATTTTAAGAGGACACCCTGTAGCACAGGGGTGGGAAAACTTTTTGACTCGAAGGCCACAATGGGTTCTTAAACTGGACCGGAGGGCCGGAACAAAAGCATGGATGGAGTGTTTGTGTGAACTAATATAAATTCAAAGTAAACATCATTACATAAAAGGGTACGGTCTTTTTTTTTATTTCAATAGTTTTATTCATTTTAAAAATTTTAACAAGAAGAATGTAAACACTAATTATTATAATTTGAAACTTCAAAAAATGGAGGAATCATAGCACAATAACATACCTTATATTGAAGATGGCAAAGGCAAAATAAAATTGCCTAACAAAGGAAAGGTACAAAAGCCTTTCAAATTAAATTTAAATATAATAAAATAATTTAAAACTAAAACAAATAGAAAAGAACAAAATGTGTAAACAGTAAATTAAACATTTTCTTTAGTGCAACTTCCAAATTATGCCCGGGACATAGATGTAGATGGCAATGTAGACTGGGTTGAAAGGTTTTTGGTCTTTAAAACATCAACTTCAGTGGGAACAGTGTTGTTGGTCTCCTTTTTTAGCTAATGCATCAAAGTCTGGAGTTAGTTTTGTTGTGGCTATTCTCAGGATAGATCTGAGGTCTTCGTCAGTTAAGCTGGATCTGTGAGGGGCTTTGTTGATGTTCATGACGCTAAATGTCTGCTCACAAACATAGGTTGACCCAAACAGCACCAGTATCTTCTGTGCCATCCTCCGGATGTTTGGAAAAGTGGCTTCATTAAGTGAAGCATAAAAGTCTTAGTTCAAGAGAGCTGAATTTCCCCTTTAGGACAAAGTCAGACTGAAGATCGATGAGTTCCAGTTGCACCTCTTCTGGTGCTGTTTCAGGGTTTTGTGACAAAGGACAGGCCACCAGTTGAAGTGACTGGTCAATTTTTTCAACATCAGAAAACCGACGACAGAATTCTGCATGCAGGTCATCCAGTGATTTGCTGTATTTCTTCACGTTTTGGATGGTCTCCTTCTGTGTGGCTAGTGTGGCAAAATGAGTGAAGACTTTGTCTGAAATTTGTCTCTAAAAGAAAATCAGCTTCGATTTAAAGGCTTTCACATTAGTGTACATGTCATGTACATACTGATCTTTTCCCTGTAGCTTCACATTTAGCTCATTCAAATGTGAAAATATATCTACAGCAAATGCAATGTCACACAGCCAATTCTTGTCACTCAGCTCAGTAAATTCGTCAGACTTCCCCTTTAATTTCAAAAATGCACCAATCTCTTCTTTGAGCTCCCACACTCGTTGGAAAACTTTCCCCAAACTCAACCAGTGGACATGAGAGTGATAAAGTAAGTTGTGGTGATCTGCATCAGTTTCCTCCAGAAACTTAATAAACTGACGGTGCTGAAGTCCCTTTGCTCGAATGAAATTAACAAGCTTTACGACTGGATTAACAACATGATTAAGTTGTAATATAGACTTGCACAATGATTCCTGGTGAATAATACAGTGAAGAAAAATAACATCTTGGTTAGGGTTCTCCTCTTTCACTTTATCCTGAATTCTTTTTAGCAGTCCAACATTTTTTCCAGTTAAATTTGGAGATCCATCTGTCGTGACATTAGCAAGTTTACTCCATGGTAGCTTCATTTTCTCGATGACAGTAGACACCCGGTCATACAAGTCCTCTCCCCGTGTTTTTCCTTTCAGTGGCTCCATGGCTAAAAACTCCTCCATAATTTCAAAATTGTCACTAATTCCTCGGATAAAAATTAAGAGCTGAGCAGTGTCCTTTACGTCATTACTTTCATCCAATGCTAGTGGATAAAACTTAAAGAACTCTGCCTTACTATTTAACTTGCTGGCCAAGTCTTCATCAATCAGTTCCACTCGACGAGTCACTGTCCTGCGCGATAAGCTGAGTTTTTCAAACTTGCCTTTGCTCTCTGGACACAAGAGACCTGCTGTCTCTATCATCCATTCTTTCAAAAACTCACCTTCAGAGAGAGGTTTGCTAGCTTTTGCTAATTTGAATGATAGCATAAAACTTGCTTTGGTAGTTGTCTCTTGAATTACAGTTTGTCTGTGAAAGACATTTTGCTGAGCCTGTAATTTAGCCATCAACCTCTGTGCAGTAGCCTCCCGTTCTTGAGGTGACTGCTTGCTAGCATAGTTGCCATGCTTTGTGGCAAAGTGACGGCTGAGATTGTACTCTTTGAAGACTGCAAGTGTTTCCTGGCATATCAGACATACTGGCATTGATCGGACTTTGGTGAAAAAATATTTTGTTGTCCACTCCCTCTTAAACACTCGGCATTCACTGTCCACTTTCCTTTTCTTTGGTCCACTCATGTTTAATATTGGGCTAAAACCAACAGTACCGTTCTCTTATTAAATTCTTTACTAAAATAAGACAGTAAAGTATAAAAACAAGTGGTTAAATTTGCTCTACTATGACATTTTTGGTCTTCTAAAAAAAAATATATATATATATATATAACAAAATCATCTGAAAAAGTTCAGACATGGGACAGAGGCACACCCTGACCATAGATAACAACCCCTTTCCTCCATAGGAAACCTGTATATCTTTCACACAGGCCCTTTCTTTATGGTAACACACATAGCTGCACATTTCTGTGTCTTCCAGATACACTTGTATGGGAGGTGCTAGGGCAGTGCAAAACATGGATAACCAGTAGTTACCACTAGCACTTGCGTTACTGGCAAAAAACAGCCGCAATGCACATAGTGTGAAAGAGCCCATTATCAATGTCAGATTGCATCCACTGGACTCTATAAAAACAACCAAGTGCCACTTTTAAATGCCCATTGCAACAGTTTTTCTTATTAAAAGCTGGAAATGGCAGGATATTTATATATATACCCTTACTGTGACAGCCTGGCAGAGCATTACAAAGGAGAAAACCCAGCATCTGGTGATGTCCATAAGTACAAGACTTCAGGCTGTCATTACCAGGAAAGGGTTTCACCCAAGTATTAGATATGAACGTTTGATTTTCAGTTTTTCATTTGTCCAATTACTTCTGAAACCCTGAAATTAAGCGATTTTGTAATAAAATCTTTAGTTCATCACATTTCTATACAATCTTTTTGTTCAACCCACTGAATTAGGGTTCGTTCACACTAGCCGTGCTGCCGTTGCAGTGTGGTGCAGTACTGCAATGCAGCGCAGCTAGGGTTAATGCAGGGTACACAGGTTTCCATCATGTTTGCATTGATGCTAATGTGCAGTGGTGCATGTTAACACAAATGCCCCGTAGCACGCATTTTTACAGGCACAAGGGGGAGAAGCAAACGCAGCGCAAAATGCATTTGTTTTGCCGCTAACACATGCGGTTAGTGGCCACGGTAGCGTTACTGATACCGCATCCGTATCAGCAAAAAAATGCAGCCGCAGCATGGCTAGTGTGACATGTCCTCTGTGTGTCTTTTTCCCTGCTGTGCGCGTCCGCAGTGGGAAAAAAACCTGCAGTGGATACAAGCCCTAAAAGCTGAAAGTCTTTGTTGTTTTATTAACAAGTCATTGTGATGTACAGAATGTGGGAACAGGAAAAAATTGTGTTTGAGTAGAGCTCTTAATCTTACCTCAGAAAGGCTCTGATACTGTGCTCTCCAGGGGCGTGTCTCCCTACATCACCGTGTCTAAGCATTCCCAGGGTGATGTCAGGAGACGCGTCCGCGGGCATTACAAGGAGCCTCTGGAAGATTGAGAGGTTGTTCCTTCTACTGAATGGGCGGATATAAATCCGCCCACTCAGAAGAAGGAGCTGCGGCCTGCTGGTGAAGGAGCGGAGGGGAGAACAAGAGAATGCTCCGCTCTTCCGGCTCAGCGGGCCGGATAGAACAGCCGAATGGGCCAGATCCGGCCCGCGGGCCATAGTTTGCCCACGGCTGCTGTAGCACATATATTTTGGGGACACCTTGCAGCACATATATATATCACGAGTGTGTATACCTGTATTTAATATATTAAATTAAGTTTCTAACCCAGGAAGTCACTCAGAAATACTACTGCTCGCCTCTTCTATAGCAGAAGCTGGAGCAGGAACTGGCTGAGCAGTTTATCCCCTTTAGCCCGCAGCCTTGCCGACATGGGAACCTCCGTCAACTTAACTATTTTCTCCCTGCACTTAGCAGGCGTTTCATCAATTTTGGGTGCTATTAATTTTATTACCACTATTATTAATATAAAACCACCAGCCCTTTCTCAATATCAAACACCATTATTTGTCTGATGAGTTTTAACTACAATTGTTTTACTCCTGTTCTCTCTCCCAGTCGTAGCTGCTGGAATACTAGTAACAGACTGGAACTTAAACACTACTGTTTTTTATCCTGCTGGAGGAGGAGACCCCATCTTATATCAACATATATTCTGATTTTTTGGTCATCCAGAAGTTTATATCCTTATCCTCCCTGGATTTGGGAGAATAGCTGCGTTCTGTGTTTCTGTGCACCCTCTGTCCACAGCGGCCCTGGATGCCTGGACTGTGGCCCGCTCTGCACCATATACTTACTTCATGTAGTAGCACATTTGCACTATGGCTTTCCTATGGAAGCTGTACTTGCTATTAAAGGTGGATTGATGCACTGATTTCCCTCATCTTCAGGTTATACATTAAACACAACTTGACAGCAAAGATCCATTTCTTGATTTCATTTGTAGTCCTTAATATAAACTTTTTCCCCTCAACATTTCTTAGGCTTATCAAAAATACCATGATGCTACTCTGATTACTCAGACACATACAACTTGAAATACTGTATCATCTATAGGTTCATTCATTTCACTAATTACTGTTATACTTACAGTCTTCATGATATGAGAAGCATTTGCATCTAAACCATAAGTCTTAATAGTAAAATTACCAACAACTAATCTTGAATGACTACACAGATGTCCTCCACCTTAGCACACATTTGAAGAGCCTACAGACATAAATCCCAAGAAAGAAAGGAAGGAATCAAGCCCTCTTAAACTGATTTCAAGCCAATGTCATAGGCATACTGTCTTTCTCTAAAATTGAGATATTAGTAAAATTTATATAACTTTGTCAAAATTAAATTATAAGTGGAACCCCTATATATCTCTATGATATATCCATTTCAACTAGGCGTTTAAGACACAGCATCATCAATTATGGAAGAATTATCACACTTCCAGGATCAGACCTTAATAGTTGTTTTCCTAATTAGCTCTCTTGTACTATACATTATTTCACTTATATTGCCATCCTGACTCATACAAGTACTGTAGATGCACAAGAAGTAGAAACTATCGGAACAATTCTACCAGCTACTATTCTAATTACAATTGCCCTACCTATGAATTCTTTATATAATAGACAAAATTAACAACCCTCCTATAACTATTAAAACAATAGGCCCCCGATGATACTGAAGCAATGAATATACAGATTATGAAGACCTTAATTTTGACTCAAACACAATCCCTACTTCTGACCTAAACCCAGAGAGCGCGGCCTTCTAGAGGTTGATAACCAAGTAGTATTGCCTATAGAGATTACAATTCGAATATTAATCTCACCCAAAGATGTACTACACTCATGAGCTATCCCTGCACTAGGATTAAAAGCAGATGCTATTCTGGGCCCTGCCCAAATCAAACAACACTCCTATCCACCCAACACGGCTTATATTACGGGGAGTGCTCTGAAATCTGTGGATCTATCATAGTTTTATGCCAATCATTATTCAAATAATCCCACTAAAATATTTCAAAAATGATCATCCTCCTTACTATAATTTCATTAAGAAGCTAATTAGCATTAACCGTTCAAGTTGGAGAGTGGAAATTTAAACCTTCTTTCTCTCTTTTTTAAATCTTTATTGTTGAAAATATTACATATGTCCCTTTTTATTTTTAACCTATTAATGATATGCCTCAATTAGATACATCAACTTATTTATCACAATTTTATCAATAATTCTTAGATTATTTATAACTAGAGGCCCAGTGCATGAAATTCGTGCACTGGATGGGGAGTGTCCCTCATCCCATCTTGCACCCTCTCCAATCTGGGACCCCTTGGGGGATGTCTGACTGCCGGTTTAGGCCCAATCCCTCAGGCCTAAACCGACAGTTGGACATCCCTCTCACAATCTGGGACTGCTGGCTCCTAACCGCTTGCCTGCCTGCCTTCCTGATTGCCCCTAACCGCTTCTGCCTGCCAGCCTGATTAACACCTAACTGCTCCCCTGCTGGCCCAATTGCCCCCAACTGCCCTCCCCCGCTGGCCTGATCTTGCCCCCAATGACCCTCCCCTTCCAGCCCGATCTCACCCCCAACTGCTCTCCCCTGCTGGCCTGATTGCCCCCAACTGCCCTTCCCTGCCAGCCTAATCACCCCTAACTGCCTCTGCCTGCCTGATCACTCCTAACTGCCCTCCTCTGCCAGCCTGATCTCGCCCCCAACTTCCCTCCTTTGCTGGCCAATTTGGTTCTGATTGGTCGGTTTCTTTTTTTAAAAAAAATATATTTTATTGATTTTTCACAGAGAGGAAGGGAGAAGGATAGAGAGCCAGAAACATCGATGAGAGAGAAACATCGATCAGCTGCCTCCTGCACACCTCCCACCGGGGATGTGCCCGCAACCAAGGTACATGCCCTTGACCAGAATCAAACCTGGGACCATTCAGTCCACAGGCTGACGCTCTATCCACTGTGCCAAACTGGTTAGGGCTGATTGGTCGGTTTCTTTGCCAGTCAGCATCAAAAACTCCACCTCCTAGGCAGCCATTGGGTCCTCGCAATTCACCCAGATTTAGTTCTGATTGGTCGGTTTCTATGCCAGTCAGCATCTTTGGGCCTATCTCCAGGCCTGATCTTAGAGGCACAGCTGATTAGCAGCTGCCCAAGGCTGTTGGTGAGCAGCTGTACTGCTGACCTCTGAGAGAGAGAGAGAGGCTTGGCTGCTGGCGAGGGAGAGAGAAGCAGGGTGTGATCACCCTGCTTCTCTATCCGGGCTTCGCCAGCAGCTGCTGCCGCTGCTGATGAGCCCCACCTCTCTCTCTCTGAGAAGTAAGCAGTTCAGCCCATTCACCTGCTGCACGCACATCCTGGTGAACGGTCAAGCCTCCCAGTTGTTGCAGATGTGACAGACCCAGGGTTTTTATATATTAGGATAATACAACTTAAAATTTCAAAGCACTTACTATTCAAACCAAGAACCTCTAACAACTAAATTGCTAAAACTTTCAACCCTTTGAGAAACTAAATGAACTCAAATCTATTTGCCTCTTTCATTACCCCTATGATAACAGGCTTACCCTTTGTCATTTTAATTATATTTCCAAATATGCTCTTTCCATCAACTACATAGCTTGTATTAGTAACCTCCTAGTCACAATTCAACAATGACTTATTCATTAACAACAACACAAATATTAATTCATAGTAAAAAGGGCCACACTTGAAAGCTTATATTAATCTTACTAATTATATGTTTTGGTTTAACAAACATTAGATCTTTTAGCCCATTCATTTACTCCTACTGCTCAACTCTCAATGAATCTTGGAATAGCTTTCCCTCTACTAGTATGAGCTCACAGTAATTTTTGGCTTTTGACATGAAACCAAAGCACACTTGCACACTTTTTACTACGAAGAACCGCAATTCCCTTTATCTCCATATTAGTAATCCTCAAGACAATCAGTCTATTCATGCAACCAATAGTACTAGCAGTACAACTGACAGCCAACATTACTGCAGATCACCTACTTATCCACTTAATGGGAGAGCAACCCCAGCTGTAATAAGCATTAGTATAACCAGCGCCCTCATGACATTGATTGTTCTTATCCTATTAACTATTCTAGAATTTGCAAGTAGCTCTAATTAAAGCTTATGTATTCACCTTACTGGTTAGTCTTCATCTTCATGACAATGGTTAGTGACCCACCAAATGCACGCATACCACATAGTCAACTCAAGCCCCTTATGACTTACAGGAGCCCTATCAGCCCTCGTCATAACAGCAGGCTTAGTTATATGATTTCACTTTAACTCACCATTATTATTAACTGTAGATCTGGTTACTAATATATTAACCATTTACCAGTGATGATGAGATATTGTTTGAGAAAGCACATTTTAAGGCCATCATACACCAATTGTACAAGAAGGACTCCATTACAACATAACTTTTTAATTTATCGTCTCCGAAGTATTTTTCATTTCAGGATTTTTCTGAGTTTTCTATCATTCAAAGCTAGTCCATACTCCAGAACTAGGTGATTATTGATCCCCATCAGGCATCAACCCTCTTAATCCCTTAGAAGTACCTCATCTACATACATCTGCTCTGGCATCTCTATCACTTCAGCTCATTATAGTTTAATATTAGGGAGTTGCAAGCACATGGTTCAACACTATTCATTATGATTTGTGTAGCCTTGTACTTCACATTACTTCAAACCTCAGAATACCACGAAACATCATTTTCTATCTCAGACAGTGTCTACAGGTCAACGTCCTTTATAGCCACAGGCTTTATTGGCTCTACTTTCCTTATTGAATGCCTCCTACAACAACTAAAATTCCATGTCACATCTCATCATTTTGAATTTGAAGCTGCTGCCTGATAATGACACCTTGTAGATGTCATATGACTACTCTTATATGTCCCTATTTATCGAAGAGGATCCTATTCTTTTAGTATTAATTAGTACAACTGACTTCCAATTTTTACCAGTTTTGGTAAAATCCAAAAAAGAATAATTAACCTTTTACTTACTTTATTTATCAATACTAGCATCTTTACTTGTAATAATCCCATTTTATCTTCCCCAAACAAATGTTTATGCCAAAAAAATCAAGCCCTTATGAATGTGGTTTTGACCCAAGAAATGCTAAAGGGGTTGTTGTAAAAAGAAGAAATAGAAAGAGAAGGAGGAACACAGGTTTAAAGAATAAAAATGGTAACAAACAAGTACCTATCAAGTACCTTAAATGTAAATGGATTAAATGCTCCAATCAAAAGACACAAGGTAACTAAATGAATACAAAAACATGACCTATATATATGCTGTCTACAAGACACCCACCTTAGAAAAAAGGACTCACACAAACTGAAAGTGAAGAGATGGGAAAAAAAATTCCAGGAAAATAGAAATGAAAAGAAAGCTGGGGTAGCAATACTCATATCTGACAAAATAGACTTCAAAGTGAAGGCCATAATAAGAGATAATGAAGGCCCCTCCATAACACTAAAAGGATTGATACAACAAGAAAATATAACTCTCGTAAACATGTATGCACCCAATACAGAAGCACCCAAGTACATAAAAAAAACTCCTGGATGAGATCAATAGTAATACAATCATAGTAGGTGACTTTAACACCCCACTGACATCACAGGATAGATATTCTAGACAAAAAAAATCAATAAAGAAATAGCGACCTTAAGTGACACACTACATCACATGGAATTAATTGACATTTTCAGGACATTTCATTCTAAAGCTAAAGAATATACATTCTTCTCAAGTGCACATGGGACATTTTTAAAGATAGGCCACGTGTTAGGACACAAGCTAAGTCTCTACAAATTCAAGAATATTGAAATAATATCAAGCATCTTCTCAGACCACAATGGCATGAAATTAAAAATCAGCTACAATAAAAACACTCAAAAACAATCAAACACATGTAGACCAAATAGCATGCTATTAAATAATAAATGGGCTACCAAAGAGATCAAAGAAGAAAGAAAACACATACTGGAAACAAATGAAAGTGAACACACAACAAATCCAAATCTATGAGACACAGCAAAAGCAGCCTTAAGAGGGAGGTTTATAGCACTACTGGCCAACCTAAAAAAAATAAATAAATAAAAAATAAGAAGAAAGAAAGAAAGAAAGAAAGACTTGTAATCAGTTATATAACCCTAAAACTTAAAGAATTAGAAAGAGAACAACAAGAAAAGACCAGAGTAAGTAGAAGGAAGGAAATACTAAAGATCAGAGTAGAAATAAATGACATAGGGTCTAAAACAAAACAAAACAAACCAACAAAAGATCAATAAAACCAAGAGCAGGTTCTTTGAAAGGATAAACAAGATTGATGAACTTTGAGCCAGAATCATCAAGAAATAGAGAGAGCCCAAATAAATAAAATTAGAAATGAAAAAGGTGAATTAACCACTGACCCCACATAAATACAAAGAATCATAAAAAATACTATGAATGCCTTTATTCCAAAGTAATGGAATAAAGGACTTGGACAAAATGGACATATTCTTAGAAAAATTCCAATCTTCCAAAACTCAATCAGGAAGAATCAGAAAATTCTGATAGGCCAATAATGACTGATGAAATTGAAGCAATAATAATAATAATAATAATAATAATAATAATAAAAACTTCCAGAAAACAGAAGCCCTGGCCTAGATGGCTTCACAGGGGAGTTTTAGAAAACATTCTAAGAACTAACACCTGTACTCCTCAAACTTTTGCAAAAAATTTAAGAAGAAGGAACACTTTGAAGCTCTTTCTATGAGACCAGCATTAACTTAATTCCAAAACCAGATAAAGACACTGCAGAGAAAAAGAACTACAAACCAATATCCCTGATGAACATAGATGCTAAAATCCTCAACAAAATATTAGCAAATTGGATCCAGCAATGCATCACAAAGATCATTCACCATGACCAAGTGGGATTTTTCCACTTGGGTATGGAAGCTGGTACAATATTCACAAATCAATAAACGTGTTGCATCACAGAAACAGATTGCAAGACAAAAATCACATGATCATATCAATTGATGCAGAAAAAGCATTTAACAAAATCCAACACCCTTTCTTGATAAAAACTCTTGGCAAAGTGAGAATAGAGGGATCATATCTCAACATAATAAAAGCAATATATGACAAGTCTACATCATACTCAATGAAAAAAACTAAAACCATTTTTCCTAATAACAGGAACAAGACATGGATGCCCTCTTTCACCACTCTTGTTCAACATAGTATTAGAAGCCCTAACCATAGCGATTAGACAATAAAAAGAAATAAAAGGCATCTAAGTTGGAAAGGAGAAAATAAACTGTCATTATTCGCAGATGACATTATATTGTACATAGAAAACCCTAAAGACTCCATCAAAAAATGACTATATTCAATACATAAATTCAGAATGTAGCAGGATACAAAATTAACACCCAGAAATTGATGGCATTTTTATACACCAACAATGAACTCTCACAAAGAAAAAGCAAGAAAACAATCCCATTTACCTAAATACTTTTTAACAAAAAATTAAGATAATTAGGAATAAACTTAACCAAGGAGGTAAAAGACCTGTACTAAGAAAACTATAGGACATTGAAAAAAGAGATAAGGAAGATATAAACAAGTGTAAGAATATACCATGTTCATGGATTGGTAGAATCAACATATTAAAATATTCAGACTACCCAAAGTAATCTATAGATTCAATGCAATTCCTAGTAAAATGCCAAATACCTATTAAAATACAAGGAAAGTGAAAGAGAAACAGCACCAGCCCTGGCCTGGCGGTTCCACCGCCCCCTCTGCCCTCCCACTGCAGGCAGGAGCAGCACCTCTCCAGTACTAATTACTTTTAAAACTCTTTTTGTAAAGAGAGAGATTAAATTTTGGAGGTATTTCAGGATCCATTGGAATAACTTAAGTCATTTTTCAGTCAATTAAAAAGTCTCTTAAAATTTAAATATGAAAAGGTTGTAAAACAAGCTTCTATAATAATAAAAGCTTAATATGCTAATTAGAGCAGACATCCTTCCAGACAACCTTCCCGATTAACAAAGGGCTGCAAGGGAAGCCTGGGTTCCAGGTGCCAGAAGGAAGCCAGTGCCGGCAGCCGGGGGAAGAAAGGCCTACTCTTGTATGAATTTTGTGCATGGGGCCTCTAGTAATTATTATGATATACATTTTGTAAAAACTGGGTAAGACATCAGTTAAACTTTAAAATAGTGTTAGTATTAAATATTTTATCCAGACTACAAGATTTTCTTTAATTTACATAAGTATTTAATTTTTTAGGCCAGTAAATGATTATATCCTGTAATGCCATTTGGAGAGAGAAAATGCACAACACATAATACAAAGATGAATACATATCATACAAATGCTACAGACCATATACATAATTCAAGAGTAATTCACCTTTTTTCCTTAAATATATATTTCCATATTTTTTAATCCTGAGCAGCGAGGATATTTTTTTTCATTGATTTTTAGAGAATGGGAGAAGTGAGGGGGGGAGAGAGGGAAACATCAATGTGACAGAGACACATCTATTGGTTGTCTCCCACACATGCCCTGACTGAAAGTGGGATCCGACCTGCAGCCCAGATACATGCCCTTGACTGGGAATCAAACCTGCAACCCTCTGATGCATAGGACAATGCTGTAACCACTGAGCGCACCAGACATGGCTGTATTTTCATTTTTTAAATTAAAAGTAATTTAATGTATGAGAATTTTTAATGTATGGAAACCTCAATTTTCAATGATAGTGAAACATTAAGCAACCAATATTTCCTACAACTTTTATTAACATATTTTATTATTTTAAATTTAGGCACCCAGAGACCACTGCCATATGCCCATTTTAAAATGAGATTTCTAGTGAGATCTTGCTATTTCTGTAAAGCAATTACCAGTAACAGGATTTCTTTCAGGAGTATTATTTAACGAGAGCTGGGCTCCGGAAGTTTCTGGCCTTGGAAGCACAATTTCCCGTATTAATTGTAGTGGGTTTTCTGTTTTGAACATTGGCAGTCTGAGTAAATTCTCTAGGGAGGTAATGTAGTGGGTCAAAGTCTGCTGCTTATGAGTACCATGTCCTCAAGTGGTATTCAACCTTCTTACATGCCTTGATTTCTCTCCCTGGCTGTCTCATACAGCTGTGAGTGAGGATTCCAACCACTAGGTGACCAACCTTTATACGGGCATCCCTGGATGAGCCAATTTCTTAATTACAGTTGAGTTGGAGGTTCCCTATGGGGACCCTACACGTCGTGAGGAATGACCTCTGACACCTCCATAAAGATTCTTACTCATCTAAGAGCATCTGAGATTCGGGCTGGAGGGAGGATGTGCCCCTTATCTTCAGAGCTGAATGAATCAATGAAATGTGATTTTATTGATTTCAGAGAGAGAGGAAAAAAGAGAGAAACATCATCGATGTGAGAGATATATCAATCAGTTGCCTCTTGTTCAACCCACAACCTGGACATGTGTCCAAACCTGGAATTGAACAGGTGACCTTTTGCTGCATGGTACAACATTCAGTGAAGGTAGTCACAATGGCCAGGACAAAGATTTTTTACCTGGTGTTTAACAGTGGCAATTTTAGAGGAGGCCTCAATGGAATATCTCAATAGAATATTCATCAACTCTCCAGGTGTGTCATTTGATATGCTGATGTATTACAATGAATGTATACAGTGATGTGGGTCATTCTCTGATCAGTTTCACCTTAAAAAATGTCACTGGAAAGGGATTTGAAGCAACATGGGTCTGCTGGGCATGGTCTGGAACATGTACCCCATTTGCTCCTAAGCATCCTAGGTTAGGGAAGATAAGTTCTTGTGATTTAGTAGTTGTGCCTATAAATTACTAGGCCCTGTTAGAGTCTCAGATTTCCCATTCCACTTGTCAAGGAATTTACCTAGCTTTTTAATAACATGCCTCAACTCTATAAACTTGGGGACTCTTGTTAGTATTGAACTCAACACAATGACCATCAGTTGACAGACACTAGACACCAGAGCCAAAATCAGGACCCCAAACACACACCCTGGACTCCAGAAGCTGTACCCTACAGCAACTACAAACCAAAAGCTAGACCCCGGCCCTGGGACTCAAACTCAAAGCGATTTCCCTGACTCAAGCATACTATGCAGCACAAAAGCCAGAAACCAGATGCCAGAGACTGACAGCTAATTCTTAAGACCAGACTCCATACACCAGAATTTGAATCTATAGCTGCACTTGTCATACCCAAAGAGACCCAAAACGCCAGACACAGAGCCGAATACATATTTGATCTGAAACCACAGACCCTGGACATATAACAGGGATCTATAACTAAGATGCCATAGCCACAATGTGGAGTTAGAGACAGACAACAGACCTCAGTTGCCAGATGCCAGATGCATGAACTGAACCAGATCCTCACATTGTACACAAATCCATGATTCAATAAAGGGAACCCATGTCACTCTAAGACCAAGCAGCTAGTTTCACAAATACTTTTTGTATGACAATGTGAATGTATAAGAGGAAAAAGTACCTTGCAGAACTTCAAAATTCTACCAAACCCTGCAGTACTACACACAAAAGGCTAACAGAATGAAAAAATAAGAATAATGATTACCTTTGCTGGCAGGTATCCATGATCTCTTGGCTGCAGTGGTGTCAGAAGTTAACCATGTCACAGCCAATAATTTCACAAGGCCGGCTCTTATTTACCTCATACATTATAAATTCTAACAACTGGGTTAATAACCAAACTGACATGATCAGATTAACAAGAGATGTACAACGCTTAATCCATGCACAAGGAAAACTCACATACAAATGAATACCAAAGACAATGAGGTAATATTAGGAACAGAAAATGTTGGAAAATGGGGAAACAGGGTCTTAGATTGTAGAGGTGAAATGGGTAATATTTAGGAAAAGCACAGGCTATGTGGCATGTTAATTTTAGTTAGGTAATCCCAAAAACTATATGATGAGGGGGGTAAGATAGGCATATCAAGAAACTCCTGGTAGCCTGGCTGGTGTGGCTCAGTGGTTGAGCATCAACCCATGAACAAGGAGGTTATGGTTTGATTCCTTGTTAGTGCACATGCCCAGTTTGTGGGCTTGATCCCCAGTGTGGGGTGTGCAGGAAGCAGCCGATCTCTCATCATTGTTTCTATCTCTCCCTCTCCCTTCTTCTCTGAAATCAATAAAAATATATATTTTAAAGAAACTCCTGACCTCCCCCCCACACAGACAGCACCTTTAGTCAGTGTGTGCTCTACCCTCAGGCTCCCCACAGAGCTGTCACACAGCACATGCTCTACCCCGAGCCCAGGTCAGAGCTGCTGGTGTGACCTGGTATGCCCAGCCACAGGTCACAAGACCATGCTGCATGTGTGAGAGGGTCCTAGGGCGCCATCCTGCCTTGAGTGCTGGGGCTGCAGAGTGAATTGCATGCCACAGGGCTCTGGGTCCTCATGGGGAGTTGCAGGCCAGAGGAACTGTGCATGCACCCCCACCACCCCGAGAATCTGAAGTGGACAACTGAAGGACCAGAATCATGGGAGAAGGAACTACAATTCAGAGCAGATGATAAAGGTATGAAACTCAAGGCACACCCAGCCTCTGGTCTAGCGAGTCCCAGATCATTGGACCACTAGGGGATTCAACCCCTTGGATCCCAAGCAGGAAGTCCAGCATCAGGAAGAGGAGACAGCAAAAAGGAGGAGACAAAGAAAAACCCCCAAAGGATAGAAAAGGAGAAATCACCAGAAAAGGAAATGGAGGCAAGCAATATGTCAGAGAAATAATTCATAGTAAGGGTCATGCAGTTCCTAAACCAACTGGATGAGAAAATTACCAACATATGTAAGAATCAAGAAAAAATGAAGAATGATATAGCTAAAATAAAAACCACAATGGAAGGTTTCAATAGTAGACTAGAAAAAACAAAGGACCGAATCAGTGAGTTAGAAGACAGGGTTTTAAATATACCCAATCAGAACAGCAATTGGAGAAAAACTTTTAGAAATCAGGAGAAGAGCCTAAGGGAGACTTGGGACAACATGAAATGAAGCAACATCAATATAATAAGGGTACCAGAAGGGGAGGAAGAGGGGTAAGGATTAGAAAACCTATTTGAAGAAATAATGACAGAAAACTTCACTAACTTGGGGAAGAAAAAAGTCACACAAACAAAGAGAGTCACAAACAAGATGAACCCAAAAACACCCACACCAAGACACATCATAATTACAACGGCAATTGTTAGTGACGAAGAGAGAATCTTAAAGGCTGCAAGAGAGAAATAGAGTTACCAACAATGAATCTCTCATTAGACTATCAACTTACTTCCCAACAGAAACACATCTGGCCAGAAGGGAATGGAATGAAGCATACAAAGTGATACAAAGCAATGGAATGACTTCAACAATACTCTTTCCAGTTAGGCTACCATTTAAATTAAAAGGGAAATCAGGAGCTTCACAGACAAGAAAAGGCTGAGGAAATTTATTACTATCAAGCCAGAAATGCAAGAAATGCTAAAGGGACTGTTGTAAAAAGAAGAAATAGGAAGAGAAGAAGGAACACATGCATAAAAATTAAAATTGCTACAAACAAGTACTTATCAATAATAACCTTAAAAATTAATGGATTAAGTGCTCCAATCAAAAGACATCAAGTGGCTGAATGGAAAGAAAACATGACCCATACATATGCTGTCTACAAGAGACCCACCTCAGATCAAGGGACTCACAATACTGAAAGTGAAGGAATGGAAGAAATTTTTTCAGGCACATGGAAATGAATAAAAAAAAGCTGGGGTAGCAATACTTATATATCACAAAATAGACCTCAGAGTGAAGGCCATAACAAAAGATAAGGAAGGCTACTTTATAATACTAAAGGGATTGGTACAACAAGAGGATATAACCCTGGAAAACATATATGCTCCAATGCAGGAGCATCCAAATACATAAAAAACTTCTGGAAGATATTAAGGGAGAAATCCACAGCAATACATTCATAGTAGTGAACTTTAATATCCCATTGACAACACTGGAGAAATCTAGACAAAAAAATCAACAAAGAAACAGCAATCTAAAGGACTCACTAGATCAGTTGGAATTAATTGACATCTTCAGAACATTTCACCCCCAAAGCCACAGAATATACATTCTTCTCAAGTGCACATGGGACATTTTCATAGACAGAGCACATATTAGGACAAAGGCTAAGTCTCTACAAATTCAAGAAGACTGAAATCATATCAAGAATCTTCTCAGATCACAATGGCATAATATTAGAAATCAACTACAATAAAAACAATTTTATAAAAATCAAACACTTGGAGGCTAAATAGCATGTTACTAAAGAATGATTGGGTTACCAAAGAGATCAAATAAGAAGTTACAAACATCCTGGAAACAAATGACAATGAAAACACAACAATCCAAAAATGATGGGACACATTGAAAGCAGTCGGGAGAAGGAAGTTCATAGCATTACAGGTCTACCTCAGAAAACAAGAAAAACAGGCAATAAATTATCTAACCCTACAACTTAAAGAATTAAAAAGAGAGCAACAAGAACAGCCCAGAGTAATCATAAGGAATCAGATAATAAACATCAGAGCACAAATAAATGGCATAGAGGGAAAAAAGATCAATAAAACCAAGAGCAATTTCTTTGAAAAGATACACAAGATTGTTGAATTTCTAGCGAGGACCACCTAGAAGTAAAGAGAGATTGCCCAAATAAACAAAATCAGAAATGAAAGAAGTGAAGTAATAACCAACCCCACAGAAATAAAACGATTGTACAAAAAAATACTATGAACAACTCCATTACAACAAACTGGACAACCTAGAGGAAATGGACATGTTCCTAGAAAAGTACAATCTTCCAAATCTCAATCAGGAAGAATAAAAAAATCTGAAAAAGCCAATAACTATGGAGGAAATTGAAGCAGTCATCAAAAACCTTCCAGCAAACAAAATCCTGAGCTGGATAGTTTCACAGAGGAGGTTCACCAAACATTCGGAGAACTAAAATTACCCTCCTCAGACTATTCCAAAAAATTCAAGAGGAAGGAACACTTCCAAGCTTTTTCTATGTAGCCAGCATTACCCTAATCCCAAAAGCAGATAAAGACACCCCAAAGAAAGAGAATTACAAGCTAATAACCCTGATGAACATAGATGCTAATATACTCAACAAAATTCTAGCAAATTGGATCCAGCATTACATTCAAAAGACCATACACCATGACCAATTGGGATTTATTCCAGGGATGCAAGGCTAGTATAATATCCACAAATCAATCAACGTGATACATCACATATACAAATTGAGAGACAAAAATCACCGAGTCATATCAATTGATGTAGAAAAAGCACTTGACAAAATCCAACACTCTTTCTTGATAAAAACTCTCAGATAAGTGGGAATAGAGGGATCATACCTCAACATAATAAGGGCCATATGACAAACCTACAGCCAACAGCATACTCAGAGGGCAAAAAATAAAACCATTTCCCCTAAGAACAGGAACAAGACAGGGATACCCACTTTCACCACTCCTGTTCCACATAGAACTGAAAGTGCTAACCATAGCCATCATACAAGAAGAAAAAATAAAAGGCATCCACATTGCCAAAGAAGAAGTAAAACTGTCATTATTCACAGATGACATGATATTGTACATAGAAAACCCTAAAGACTCCATCAAAAAACTACGAGGCTTAAATGAATTTGGCAATGTAGCAGGATACAAAATTAACACTCAGAAATGTATGGCTTTTTATACACCAATAATGAACTCACAGAAAGAGAAAGTAAAAAAAAAATTCAATTTATCGTTGCAAAAACAAACCAACAACAAAAAACAAAGATACCTAGGAATAAACTTAACTAAAGAGGTAAAAGGCCTGTACTCAGAAAACTACAGGACATTGAAAAAACAGATAGAGGAAGATGTAAACAAATGGAAGAATATACCGTGTTCATGGACTGGTAGACTCAACATCATTAAAATGTCTATACTACCTGAAGCAATCTATAGATTCAATGCAATCACCATTAAAATATCAATGGCATATTTCATAGACCTAGAACAAACTCTCCAAAAATTCGTATGGTGCTGAAAAAGACCCCAAATAGCTGCAGCAATCCTGAGAAAGAGAAACAAATTTGGAGGAATCATAATACCAGATATCAAGATATATTACAAAGCCATTGTTCTCAAAACTGCCTGGTACTGGCACAAGAACAGACATATTGACCAATGGAACATAACAGAGAACCCATAAATCAACCCAAGCAATTATGCTCAATTTATATTTGACAAAGGAGGCAAAAGCATACCATTTAGTGCACAGGTAGACCCAGGGCCTGCAGCTTCCATAGGGCCTGGGTTGGGTTCCTCTCCAAGGCCAGGGTGGCCGCCATGGAGATCTGAGTTTTGCCCACTCATCTTGGGGGAACCTTCAGCACATCCTGGAAGAAATGTGGCCACCGGGCTGGTTTTGCAACTTTGAGAGCCACTCAGCACCCTCACGCTTCTTCTCCGCCAACTTGAGGAAGAAGTGAGAGACACTTCATCATGGCGGAAATACTAGTAGAAGCCCAGAGAGAGAAGAAAAGCTGTGTGAGGACACAGTGAAGAAGCGGACATCTATATACCAGGAAAAGAGTCCTTATGGAAATTCAACCGTGACAGTGACACCTTGATATTGGCCTTCTAGTCTTCAGAACTGAGGAGCAGCAGTCTCGTGAGCAATGTGCCCCCATCCGAGGAGCAGCAGCTGCATAAGCTGCCCGCCACAATCCAAGGATCAGCAGCTTTGTAAACAGCCTCCCCCTCTCCAAGGAGCAGCAGCTGGAAGATCAACCCAGCCACACCAGCCAGAGGAGCCACCACTGCTGCGAGCAGCGGCACAAGCAGCACCCACTAGAGGAGCTTCTGCTAAATGAGGAGCAACCGCCACCCAAGGAGCCACTGCTGCCTGAGGCACAGCCCCTGCATGACTCGACACCTAGGTCCTTCAGTAAGAGCAAAAATGGGGAGACAAAATCCCCAAAGGAAAGAAAAGAAGGAATTACCAGAAACTGAGCTAAGTGAAACGGAGGTATGCAATATGTCAGAAAAAGAATTCAAAATAAGTGTTATACAGTTCATAAACCAGATAGATGAAAAAATCAACAACTTATGTAAAAACCAAGAAGAAATAAACAGTGTGTAGCTTCAGTAAACAACACTAAGGAAAGTTTCAACAGTAGACTAGAAGAAGTGGAAGACTGAATTAATGAATTAGAAGACAGAGAAGAAAAATGCACCCAAACTGAACTGCAATTGGGGAAAAAAACTAAAAGACAGTAGGAGAGCCTAAGGGAACTTTTGGACAACATTAAATGAAGCAACATACAAATAATAGGGGTGCCACAACGACAGGAAGAGGAACAAGGTTTAGAAAACATATTTGAAGTAATAACGTCAGAAAACTTTCCTGATGTGGGGAAGAAAACAGTCACACAAGCACAGAGAGTCCCAAACAAGATGAACCCAAAAAGACCCATACCAAGACACATCGTAAATACAATGGCAATTGTTAACAACAAAGAGAGAATATTTTTTAAAGTTCTTTATTGATTAAGGTATTACATATGTGTCCTTATTTTCCCATTATCTCCCAACCCCCCCATTCATGCCCTTACCCCCCTGTTGTCTGTGTCCATTGATTAGGCTTATATGCACGCATATAAGTCCTTTGGTTAATCTCTTCCCCTTACCCCCACCATCCCCTACCTTCCCTGAGGTTTGACATTCTGATTGATGTTTCTCTGTCTCTGGATCTGTTTTTGTTCATCAGTTTATGTTGTATTCCATAAATTCCATAAATGAGCGAGATCATGTGATATTTATCTTTCTCTGCCTGGCTTATTTCACTTAGTATAATGCTCTCCAGCTCCATCCATGTTGTTGCAAATGGTAAGAACTCCTGCTTTTTTACAGCAGCGTAGCATTCCATTGGGTAGATGTACCACAGTTTTTTAATCCAATCATCTGTTGCTGGGCACTTAGGCTGTTTCCAAATCTTAGCTATGGTGAATTGTGCTGCTATGAACATAGGAGTGCATATATCCTTTCTGATTCGTGTTTCTAGTTTACAAAGAGAGAATCTTAAAGGCTGCAAGAGAGAGACAGAAAGTTATGTACAAGGGATCTCCCATTAGATTATCAAATGAGTTCTCTACAGAAATACATCAGGACAGAAAGGAATGGAAGGAAGTTTACAAAGTGATGCAAAGCAAGGGACTGAATACAAGAATATTACATTCAGCAAGGCTAACATTCAAAATTGAAGGGGAAATAAGGAGCTTCACAGACAAAAAAAAAAAAAAAGGTTAAGGGAGTTTATCACCACCAAGCCAGCAATGCAAGAAATGCTAAAGGGAATGGTATAAAAATAAACAATAAAAAGGGAAGGAGGAACACAGGCACAAATAATAAAAATGGCTACAAACAACTACCTATCAATAATAACTTAAAACATAAATGGACTAAATGATCCAATCAAAAGACACTGAGTGGCTGAATGGATAAGAAAACATGACCCATACATTTTCTGTCTACAGGAGACCCACCTTAGAACAAGGGACTCACACAGACTGAAAGTGAAGGGATGGGAAAATATCTTCCAGGGAAATGAAAAAAAAAAAAAGCTGGGGTACCAATACTTATATATCACAAAATATACCTCACAATAAATGCCATAACAAGTGATAAAGAAGGCCACTACATAATACTAAAGGGATCGGTACTGCAAGAGGATATAACCCTGATAAACATATATGCACCCAATACAGGAGCACCCAAATACATTAAAAAGAAACCTCCTTGAAGATATCAAGGAAGAGACTGACAGCAATACAATCATAGTAGGGGATTGTAATACCCCTTTGACATCACTGGAAAAATCATCTAGTCAAA
The DNA here is from genome assembly GCF_963455305.1 of Plecotus auritus. Taxonomy (NCBI): domain Eukaryota; kingdom Metazoa; phylum Chordata; class Mammalia; order Chiroptera; family Vespertilionidae; genus Plecotus; species Plecotus auritus. The sequence goes on from NC_137782.1 coordinate 101,024,984, forward strand.
AATCAGTAAAGAAACAGCAATCCTAAATGACTCACTAGATCAGATGGACTTAATTGACATCTGCAGAACATTTCATCCCAAAGCCAGTAAATATACATTCTTATCAAGTGCACATGGGACATATTCAAAGATAGACCACATATTGGGTCACGGGCAAAGTCTCTTCAAATTCAAGAAGATTGAAATTATATCAAGCATCTTCTCAGACCACAATGGCATAATATTAGAAATAAACTACAATAAAAACAATTAAAAAATCAAACACTTGGAAGCCGAATAGCATTCTATTAAACAATGATTGGGTTACCAAAGAGATAAAGAAGAAATTAAAAACATTCTGAAAAAAATGATAATGAAAACACAACAATCTAAAAATCTATGGGACACCGTGAAAGCAGTTCTGAGAGGGAAGTTTATAGCTCTATAGGCCTACCTTAAAATACAAGAAAAAAATGATAATAAATCATCTAACTCTACAACTTAAAGAATTAGAACAAGAAAATCCCAGAGTGAGCAGAAGGAATGATACAATAAAGAGCAGAGCAGAAATAAATGACTTAGAGACAAAATAACGACAACACACACAATACAAAAGATCAATGAAACGCAGAGCTCTTTCTTTGAAAGTATACACAAAATGGATGAACCTCCAGCCAGGCTAATCAAGAAGCAAAGAGAGAGGACCCAAATAAACAAAATCAGAAATGAAAGAGGTGAAATAACAACAGCCCTCACGGAAATACAAAGTATCCTATATAATAAAGAGCTAATATGCAAATGGTCATCACGCGGTCATGCCATCACGCCGTCACACCAGGGCTGGGGGACCTGAGGCCAGGCCAGGGGGCCCTGAAGCCATCCCCTCTTCCCCAGTGCCGAGGCTAGGGGACTGGAGGTCAGGAAAGAGGACCTGAGGCTGAGTCGGGGGACCTGAGTCCATGCCCCCCATCGAGTGGGGCTTGATGGGGGACTTTAGTCTGTGCCTCCTGCCCAGTGCCAGGCCGGGGGACCTGAGGCTGCAACACCAGCCAATGTGGGGCTTGATAGGGGTTGGGCCAGCCGGGTCTGGGTCCCGAGTGATTTCAAAGCACACACGGGTGGGTGGGGACTTGACTCTGGGTCTTGTGGCATGCCCCAGATACTGACAGGAGGAAGATTTGAGATTTCCATATACATTTTACTAATTTTCTTTCATCTCTGACACTTCTATTATAGAGAAAGGTCAAATAGCAATATTAAAATATTTCCTCTACTTAATTCCCTTTTAATGTGCATGAATTTCATGCACCAGGCCACTGGTTGTAAAAAAAAAAATACTATGAACAACTCTATTCCAACAAACTAGACAACCTAGAGGAAACGGACATATTCCTAGAAAAATACAAGATTCCAAAACTCAATCAGAAAGAATCTAAAAATCTCAATAGGCTGATAACTATGGAGGAAATTAAAGCAGTCATCAAAAAGCTTCCAGCAAACAAAAGCCCAAGTCCAAGTGGCTTCACAGGGGAGTTATACCAAACATTCAAAGAAGAACTAAAACCTATCCTCCTCAGACTATTCCAAAAAATTAAAGAGGAAGCAACACTTCCAAGCTCATTCTATGAAGCCAACATTACCCTAATACCAAAACCAGATAAAGACACCACAAAGAAAGAGAATTATAGGCCAATATCCCTCATGAATATAGATGCCAAAATCCTCTACAAAATTGTAACAAATCAGATCCAGCATTACATCAGAAAAATTCATATATCATGAACAAGTAGGATTTATCCCAGGGATGCAAGAATGGCACAATATCCACAAATCAATAAACATAATACATCACACAAATTAAGAGATAAAAATCACATAGTCCTGTCAATTGATGCAGAAAAAGCTTTTGACAAAATCTAACATTATTTCTTGATAAGAACCCTGAGCAAAGTGGGAATAGAGGGATCATACATCAACATAATAAAAGCCTTCCTTATATGACAAACCTCAGCCAACAGCATACTTAATGGGCAAAAACTAAAACCATTTCCCCTAAGAACAGGAACAAGACAGGGATGCGCACTGTCACCACTCCTTTTCCACATAGTACCAGAAGTGCTAGTCATAGCAATTAGACGAGAAGAAGAAATAAAAGATATCCAAATTGGAAAAGAATACATAAAACTGCAATTATTCACAGGTGACATGATGCTGTACGTAAAAAAACCCCAAGCACTCCATAAAAAATTATTAGACTTAATAAATGAATTTGGCAATGTAGCAGGATACAAAATTAATGCAAGGAATCTATGGAATTTTTATAGACCAATAGTGAACTTACAGAAAGAAAGGTTTAAAAAATCCCATTTACCATTGCACCAAAAACATTAAGATACCTACGAATAAACTTAACTGAGGAGGTAAAAGACCTGTACTCAGAAAACTACAGGACACTGAAAAAAAGAGATAGAGGAAGACATAAACAGATGGAAGAACATACCATAGAATCAACATCATTAAAATGTCCATAGTACCCAAAGCAATCTATAGATTCAATGCACTCCCCATTAAAATGCCAATGGCATATTTCACAGTCCTATAATGAACTCTCCAAAAATTCATCTGGGATGAAAAAAAAAAAAAGACTCCAAATAGTTGCAGCAATCCTGAGAAAGAAGAAAAAAGTAGGAGGGATCTCAATACCAGATATCAAGCTGTATTACAAACTCACTGCTCTCAAAATTCCCTGGAACTGGCACAAGAACAGACATGTAGATCAATGGAACAGAACAGAGAACCCAGAAATCGACCCAAGCCACTATGTTCAATTAATATTTGACAAAGGAGGCAAGAGCATACAATGGAGTCAAGACAGTCTCTTCAATAAATGGTGTTGGGGAAATTGGACAGATAAATGCAATAAAATGAAACTAGACCACCAACTTACATCAGACACAAAAATAAACTCAAAATGCATAAAGGACTTAAATGTAAGATAGGAAACCATAAAAATATTAGAGGAATCCACAGGCAGCAAAATCTCAGACATATGCCAAAGCAATATCTTCATCGATATAGCTCCTCGGGCAATAGAAACTAAAGAGAAAATAAACAAATGGGACTACATCAAAATAAAAAGCTTCTGCACAGCAAAAGAAATCATCAAGAAAACAACGAGAAAGCCCACTACATGGAAGAACATATTTACCAACGTTATCACCGATAAGAGTTTAATCTCCAACATTTACAGGGAACTCATACAAATTAACAAAAGGAAGACAAACAACCCAATCAAAAAATGGGCTACAGATCTAAATAGATATTTTTCATAGGAGGACAGAAGGAAGGCCAAGAGACATATGAAAACATGCTCAAAGTCACTAATCATCTGAGAGATGCAAATCAAAACGACAATGAGGTACCATCTCACACCTGTCAGAATGGCAATCATCAACAAATCAACAGATGACAAGTGTTGGCAGGATGCAGAGAAAAAAGAACCCTCATGCACTGCTGGTGATAATGCAGACTGGTGCAGCCACTGTGGAGAACAGTATGGAGTTTCCTCAAAAAACTAAAAGTGGAACTGCCATTTGACCCAGTGATCCCACTTCTAGGACTATATTCCAAGAAACTAGAATCATCAGTCAGAAAGAATATATGCACCCCTATGTTCATAGCAGAACAATTTACAATAGCTAAGATTTGGAAACAGCCTAAGTGCCCATCAGCAGATAAGTGGATTGAAAAACTGTGGTACATCTACACAATGGAATACTATACTGCTGTAAAAAGGAAGGAACGCCTACCGTTTGCCACAGCATGGATGGTCCTGGAGAGAAAGATAAATATCACATTATCTCACTCATTTGTGAAATATAATGAACAACATAAACTGATGAACAAATATCGATCCAGAGACTTAGAAGCATCAAACAGACCATCCAACCTCAGAGGGAAGGCAGGGGAGGGTGGGAGAGTGAGGTAAGAGATCAACCACAGGACTTGTATGTATGCATATAAGCATAACCAATGGACAAAGACAATAGGGAGTGAGGGCATGTGCTGAGGGGGTGGGAGCTGCCAGGGAGAGGCCAATTGGGGAAATGGAGACATATGTAATTCTTCAAACAATAAAGAATTTTAAAAAATTAAAAGAAACCCCTGGTAAAGTTCTCTTCTAACACCAGTGTTTTCCAACTAAATCTTTTAGAAAGGAATGGGAGACAATTTTTATTTCTTAACAATGAGCTTAAAATCAGTACATCCAATGCAAAATTTTGGTACTCTTTGAAACTTTATTTATTTATTTATTTATTTATTTTCTCTTGGTACACATGAATTTAGCTTTTGTTTTATTGCCATTGATTGCTAAGGAATTTTAAGATAAAAATACAAAGTCATTAACATCAAGAGACACAAGGGCACTTTGGATTCCAAAATATCTTTATAAGGGGGTGTAAGTAAGGGGAACCTCACGTGTCACTTGCTTATTTTTTAAACTATTACTCTTTCAATTCTAATCTTTGAATAAAATATTTTTTCTACAATATAAAATGACTTTTTTGATAAAAATCAGCACAGTATCATTGTCTATTTTACAATAAATCTGAAAGGAAAATATGGAAAAGAATATTCTTACACCATATAACATAACTTGTTTTTTTAATTGAAATTTTTTTGTTAATTGCCTAATCACCTAAATCAGTGAATAAGAATGCTCAGCTTCCAATCCATGAATATAGAATACAATATAATTTATTCTACATTTTGCTTCAAAGTTACAGAGATGACATCCATCCTATCCAATAAAAGAGTGATATGCAAATTGACCGTACCTCCGCTACACCCACAAGCCACGCCCACCAGCCAATCAGGAGTGATTATGCAAATTAACCCAAACAAGATGGCTACGGCCACAGAGAGAGCAGGAGGCTTGGGTTGCCCCGGCAATGGAGGAAGCCAAGCTTTCCTGCACACCCTGGCCAGCCCAGGCCTCTGCTCAAGGCTACAAAGTTTCCGTTATAGAAGATAAATCAATCCCAACAAAAATGGCGGTGGCCACAGAGCAAGGAGGAGGCTTGGCTCTGCTCAAGGCTACAAAGTTTCAATTATAGAACATAAATATATCCCAGATACCAGGGCCTCCGCTTGGGTTGCAGGGGACATGGCCGGCCCGCAAACCACCATAGGCCCCTCACCCAGGCTGCCCCACACCCCAAGAGAACCCCCACCCTGATCTGGAACACCCTTCAGGGCAAACCACCCGGCTCCCACCCATGCACCAGGCCTCTGTCCTATATAATAAAAGAGTAATGTGCAAATTGACCATCACTCCAACACACAAGATGGCTGCCCCCATGTGGTCAAAGATGGCTGCCCCCATGTGGACACAAGATGGCCGCCACAGATGGCCAGCAGGGGAGGGCAGTCGGGAGGGACCAGGTCTGCAAGGGAGGGCAGTTGGGGGTGATCAAGCCTGCAGGGGAGAGCAGTTAGGGGTGACCAGGCCTGCAGGGGAGGGCAGTTAGGGGTAAACAGGCTGGCAGGGGAGCCGTTAGGCATCAATCAGGCTGGCAGGGGACTGGTTAGGGGGTGATCAGGCTGGCAGGCAGAAGGGGTTAGGGGCAATCAGGAAGGCAGGCAGGCGAGCAGTTGGGAGCCAGCAGTCCTGGATTGTGAGAGGGATGTCCGACTGCCCGTTTAGGCCCGTTTCTACCAGGATCTGGCCTAAACGGGCAGTCGGACATCCCTCAAGGGTTCCCAGATTGCAGAGGGTGCAGGCTGAACTGAGGGATACACACGCCCGTGCAAGAATTTCGTGCACCGGGCCTCTAGTATAATTATAAAGCCTACTCTACATTTTCAAGTTTTCAATCCAAATATATAGATTAGAACAGGTCACTTTATTACTGACAACATTCATGGAAGGGCCAGATTCCTCATAAAAAGACAAAATAAGTTTGATTGGGAGCTGGCCATTGCTCTACTCACCCATCAACAGAATTATGGAAGTCAAGAGGCAATATTTTTTCCTTTTTAAAATAGCAAAGGAACAAAAGAAGATTGGCTGTCTGTTGAGTGGGCCCCACATTAGAGTGCATAGCTCATCAGGATCAAAGCTGGCACCTGTGAGCAGTTAACTTCCTAAGAGCACTCACTGGGCATTATGTCATCTGTATTACAGCTTTCACCGTGGAAAGTATTTGAAAATACTTTATGCTCAAAATATACACTGAGTGGCCAGATTATTATGATCTCTGAATGCATAATAATCTGGCCACTCAGTGTATATCCTATATTATAAAAAGCTAATATGCAAATTTTCCCCTCGACCAGCAGGCAGGCCGGCCAACCACCCATATCCTCCCCCTGGCCAGGCTGGCCGGACCCCAACCATGCACAAATTCATGCACTCACTGGACCTTTAATATATATATATATATGAGTGTGTGTGTGTGTGTGTGTGTGTGTGTGTGTGTGTGTGTGTGTGTATACTAGAGGCCCGGTGCATGAAATTCTTGCATGGGGGAGGGGTGTCCCTCAGCCCAGCCTGCACCCTCTCCAATCTGGGACCCCTCGAGGGATGTCTGACTGCCCCTTTAGGCCCGACCCTAGGGTCGGGCCTAAACGGGCAGTCAGACATCCCTCTCACAATCCAGGACTGCTGGCTCCCAACTACTCGCCTGCCTGCCTTCCTGATTGTCCCTAACCCCTTCTGCCTGCCAGCCTGATCACCCCCTAACCAGTCCCCTGCCAGCCTGATTGATGCCTAACGGCTCCCCTGCCAGCCTGTTTGCCACTCACTGCCCTCCCCTGCAGGCCTGGTCACCCTTAACTGCTCTCCCCTGCAGGCCTGGGTCCCCCCCAACTGCCATTCCCTGCTGACCCCGTCACCCCTAACTTCCCTGCTCTGCAGGCCTGATCACCCCTAACTGCCCTCCCCTGCTGGCCATCTTATGGCAGCCATCTTGTGTCCACATGGGGGCAATCATCTTTGACCACATGGGGGAAGCCATCTTTTGTGTTAGAGTGATGGTCAATTTGCATATTATTCTTTCATTAGATAGGATTAGATAGGATAGAGGCCCGGTGCACGGATGGGGGCTGGATGGTTTGCCCTGAGGGTGTCTCGAATCAGGGTGGAGGTTCTCTTGGGGTGTGGGGCCACCTGGGTGAGGGGCCTATGGTGGTTTGCAGGCTGGCCACGGCCCCCAGTGACCCAAGAGGAGGCCCTGGAATCTGGGATTTATTTATGTTCTATAATTGAAACTTTGTAGCCTTGAGCGGAGCCAAGCCTCCTGCTCGCTCCGTGGCCGCCCCCATTTTTGTTGGGATTTATTTATCTTCTATAATTTAAACTTTGTAGCTTTGAGTGGAGGCCAAGGCAGGCCAGGGCTGCAGAAACTTGGCTTCCTCCATCGTCAGGAGCAACTCAAGCCTCCTGCTCTCTCCAGCTCCATGGCTGCCGCCATTTTTGTGGGGATTTATTTATCTTCTATAATTGAAACTTTGTAGTCTTGAGTGGAGGCCTGGGCCAGCCAGGGCAGGCGGAAAGCTTGGCTTCCTTTTTTGCTGTGGAAACCCAAGCCTCCTGCTCTCACTGTGGCCGCAGCCATCTTGGTTGGGTTAATTTGCATACTCGCTTTTTATTGGCTGGTGGGCATGGCTTGTGGTATAGCGGAGGTACGTTCAATTTGCACTGCGTGGCCAGAAAATTATGCGTTCAGAGATCATAATAATCTGGCCACTCAGTGTATAGTATCTATTCCTTGTCCTGGAGGATCCAAGTATCTATACTAATATAAACCTAGGTGGCCCTCGCATGTGACGTTGCCACAAGATGGCTTCCACAAGATGGCTGCCACAATATGGCCAAGTGCACAGAGGAGGCGGGGCCAAGCAGCAACTTTGTGTGGTGAGGCCTGGGGGTCCCAGCATCTCCTCTGCCTCACGAAGAGCAGGCGTGTCCCATTGGAGAAGGCAGGTTGAGGCAGGGGAGGGCAGTTGGGGGGAATCAGGCCAGCAGGGGAGCAGTTGGGTGTCAATCACGCCGGCAGTGGAGTGGTTAGGGGGTGATCAGGCTGGCAGGCAGAAGTGGTTAGGGGCAATCAGGCAGGCAGGCAGGTAGGCAGGCAAGCGGTTACGAGCCAGCAGTCCTGGATTGTGAGAGGGATGTCCAACTGCCGGCGTAGGCCTGATCCTGTACATCCCCCTAGGGGTCCCAGATTGGAGAGAGTGCAGGCTGGGCTGAGGGACACCTTCCCCCCACCCCTGTACACGAATTTCATGCACTGGGCCACTAGTAAATCTAACATGATAATGGGCTTCTTCAGTCCAAAGGCAGGACTTCTTTGCAGTAGAGTGTCTCCAGTGTTTCACAAAAATAAATAAAAGCAGCAGCTAACATCTTTTCAGCTTCTTGACCTCTCCGCATTTCGTTGCTTCTTCCTCCCATCTCATTTCCTCTAAGTCATGTTGCATACCTAGTCTTAAACACTTTGCTTCTTCATCTTTGTAATTTATTTTCGTCATAGCCAAAGAATGTGCTTAGATATTTCTTCCTGATATTCTCCTTCATCATTGATAAAATCTTCCATTTTGGAGTCATAGTTCTCATCTTCCTCCTTTTCATATTCTCATTGTCTTTTGTAACCACCAGGGAAGGGAAACCCTTGAGAACATTGGGCAGATCTGTAACCAGCTAAAGAAGGCTTCATTCCATTCATCTGTCCATTGGTGGGCCAGGTAATGATATTCTTAGAAGATATTGTTTCTGAGACAAAAGTGCATTTGGGTTTATGGGGGGATCTAAGCTACTAACTAATCACCCAGGTCCCAAGGTGCTCACTGGTCTTCTAGGGCCTGAACTGCTGACAGTCTGTCCAGCTGAAACTGTGCCACTTACTGATCGCCCAGAGCCACTGACTGACCGCTTGGGGGGCACTGAGCCACTCATTGGTCGTCGGTTATGTGGATTGTGCACAGGCCACCCAGAGTCACCAGAACTGACCACTGACTTCCTAGAACCACCTGGGCCACTGATGGGTCATCCAGAGCCACCTGTACTGCTGACTGTCCTTCCAGGAGGACTTAAGTCACTGGCTGGCCTCTTGGTCCCACTGATTGATCGCTCAGGTTCTGAGCTGGAGCTGCCATTCTGGTGCCTGGGCACGGAGCCAGAACTAACCATAGGCTGAAGACTCCCTGTGATGGGCTGCCCAGGAGCTAGGCTGGAGCTGCTGCCTGATGGCCTGACACTTGGACTCTTAGCCTTATGTGGGGAGACCACAGGTCCAGGTCTGGAATGGCTAGGATAGAGAGGAGATTTTTGACTGTGTGCTCAGTAACAGATTTCTGAGTCCCTTTAGCAGAAGTCTTTGGAACACTTGGTGAAAAGGTGCTCAGGTGGGTCTTTCCAGCCCCATTGTCAACAGGCCTGTCATGGTCCTTCCGAAGTGAGGCTTAGGAGCAGTTGCTAGATCTTACTTTGGTCCTCTCTCCTGGCATGGATTTGGATGAAAACAAACCTAAATGTTTCTTCTTATCTGTGCTGGGTCTGAATTTCTTCTCAGTATGAAGAAGGTGAGTACCTTTGGGGGAAGGATGCTTGTCCCTGGAAACTCTGCTAGGTATTGTGCCCATACTTTCAGTATGAGAGGGCACCATTTTGGTCAGAGGTAGTCCTGCATCTGCTTCAGGCTTCTTTTTCATATGTCTTCATTCAAGAAGTTTTCACTCCCTAAGTTCTTGTGCAATCATAGGCCACTTTTCTGTGTTTTTTTTCCACTACCTTGATTTCCACTGGTTCATACTGTTGGAAGCTAGCCATTGTCTTCCCCATGAGAAAAGTGTAAACAAGGAATGCAGAAGGCTCATGAACCTTGAGCTCTGGCAAGGGCCAAAACTATGCACTGATTGTTTAGTTGAGACAATGCTGGCTCAAGCAATTTCCTGACCAAACAGACTCAAAGTAAATCTTTACTAATATTTACTGACCTTTAAGATAGTCTTTATGTTACCAGAATTGCCTGCCTGACTAAGGGCAATATGTGTATCTAAAATTGAATAAAAGACTGTCAGGGCTTGGGCACCAGTGAAGTCCTTGCCCTTGCATTGGACTCTCTGCCTGGCCCCCCATTATTTCCAAATTATTATTTCTTGTCTTGTCTCATCATTTGACCACAGCCTTTCTCCAGATCCCAAACCCTGAGCCATGTGGGACATGAACTCTCACATCTGGCACCTTGAATGATGGATATCTGGAAAAGAAGATTTATGCTGGAGCAGAAAAACAAAGTTTCACCAGCGAGGTGGGGAAAAAGAATTCACCAGATAGGTGGGGAAATTCACCGCATGCAAAGCCCACAGCCAGCTGCAGAAGTCGAGATCTGTAAGTAGGGTGGGAACATCTTTTTTTAGTCAGGCTAATGGGCAGAATTTGTCAAAAGGGGAGAAGCTTTATTGTAGACTGTTGGTTTGCATGCTTAAGGATAAAGGGATTAAAGTGTCAGAAGGTATTCTCTTACAGTTTTTGCATGTTATTATAGAACATAATCCCTGGTTTCCTGAAGAAGATACATTAGATGTTGAATGTTGGGAAAGAGTTAGTCATAACTTGAAAAAACCTCAGCAGCAGGGAAAAATTTGCCTCCAAATTGTTTCTCCTTGTGGAACATGGTATTGCATTTGCTAGAGCCTTCTAGAGAAACAAAACAGGACAAACCCCCTCCCCTTGCACCTTCTGCTCCTAAAGAGGAGCAAAAAGAAAAATTGGAGGAATGGCCTTCATGGTCCCCTCCACCTCCATGTCCTAATCCTGAAACATTTAATTCACCATTAATAGAATCACTTATGCAAAGAGCTATCCGAGAAGGATTAAAGGACATGACGGTGGAGGACCAACTCGCTTTTCCTATTATACAAGTAGCTGACCCACAGCTCCTAAATCATATAATAAGATAGCATGAAAAATTTGACTTTAAAATAATAAAGGCCTTGCGTGAAAGCATTGTCCAGAATGGTCCTATAGCTCTTTTACTGGAGAAATTATGACTAATATTTCTGAAGCATTATTAGCTTCTTATGATTGGTATTCTCTGGCTCACGGAGGAGATTATTTACTATGGAAGGGAGAATTTTTGGAGAAATGTCAGGAGCAAGCCCATGCAAACTGCGGGCTGAATGCTCAAATAACTTATGAAATGCTGACAGGACTGGGACAATATAATGACATGCAAAATCAGCTAAATTATGTGCAACAGGCATATGAGCAAATTAGACTTTGTGGAAGAAGAGCTTGGTGGGCTTTACCATCAAAAGGGGACCCTGAGGGAGCTTTTAGTAAATGTATGCAGGGGCCTACAGAGTCATTTTTTGACTTTATGGCTTGCCTCACTCAAGCAGTGATATGACAGATTCAACATGAAACAGCAGGAGACATTTTAATTCAGCCATTAGCTTATGAAAATGCCAATGCTGATTGTAAGAAATGCCTGACGCCTCTGAGAAAAAATAGTACCATTACAGAAATGATTTGAGCATGTCAGAATGTGGGGTGAGGCACTTTTCAATCAAACTTACTCGCTGCCGCCATAACGGTGGGGAATAAAAGGTGTTATAATTGTGGAAGAACAAGACATTTTAAAAAAGAATGTAAGCAACCAAGAAGGACACAAGGTGGCAATCTAGGGAAAGGCGTGAACATTCTGCCTCCCAATTCAATCAACACAGATTAAACCTCTCTGTGTCCTAGAAGTCAGAAGGGAAACCATTGGGTTGGTTAATGTAGATCGAAATTTCATAAAAATGGACAGCCATTAGATCAAGACATAGGGAATGGACAGCCACAGGGAAACGGCCCCCCAGCCCCATCATCAATAGGGGAAATTTGCCCTGCAAGGCCCACAGTGGACTCCCTCATCTGAGCCACTCCAGGGAGCGCAGGCCTAGTTTTTAACAGTACTATAGCGGTCACTTTGACCCCTGATATGGTTCGGCAAGCTGTTCCTACAGGAATCTGGGCACCTGTACCATCAAGAACTTTAGGATTAATCTTAGGGAGAAGTGGAAAAACTCTGAAAGGACTAACTGTTCTGCCTGGAGTCATAGATTCAGACTATGAGGGAGAAATTAAGGTAATATTAGAATATAATCATATTATGCAACTTACTTCAGGACAAAGAATTGCTCAGATACTACTTCTACCTTTTATTCAGCAAGGTGAAGCTATAAATAGGAATGGAGGAACACAAGGATTTGTAAGCTCAGATCGCTATTGGATACATGAAATTAGCAAAACCCATCCTATGATTAATTTAAGAATAGAGAGAAAACGGTTTAAAGGTTTAAGAGACACTGGAGCATATGTCAGCATTATCAGCAAAGAATTCTGGCCTCCAAGTTGGTCCATGGTAGAAGCTATAAGCTCTATCATGGGGGTTAGAGTTCCTGATAATACACAATGCAGTGCTGCAGTGTTAAGGTGGCAAGATGAAGAAGGACAGACAGGATGGTTTCAGCCTTACATAGTCTCTGGGATTGCAATCAACTTATGGGGCCGGGATGTTTTAGAAGGTTTACAAGCTTGTATTATTACCAGCAAAGGACAGCAGTTAATAACTCAGATGGGATATCAGACTGGTCAAAGCTTAGGAAAAAATAATCAGGGAATTAAAGAGCCCATCGAAGCCAAAGGAAACCTAGAAAGACGAAGATTAGGGTATCAACATTTTGAGGAGTGGTTATTGCTCAATCTCCTCACCCTCATGCAGATCCTATACAATGGGAAGATGATAGACCTATATGAGTGGATCTGTGGCCATTAACCAAGGAGAAATTAGGTCATATTCATGAATTAATAGAGGAACAAATAGAGCATAGATCCTTCTAATATTCCTTGGAATACACCTATATTTACTATACCTAAGAAGGCAGCAGGAAAATGGCAATAGTTACATGATCTTAGAGCGGTTAACACTACTATGCATACTATGGAAGCTTTACAGCCTGGATTCCCAGCGCCTTTGCAAATCCCTCTAGATTGGTCTCTTATAGTAGTAGATCTTAAGGATTGTTTCTTGACCATTCCCTTGGCACCTCAAGATAAACAGAGATTTGCATTTTCAGTGCCAGCTATTAATAATATAGACCCCATGAAAAGATATCAATGGAAAGTTTTGCCTCAAGGAATGGCCAATGGCCCCACCTAGTGTCAAAAATATGTAGCTCAAGCTGTTCAGCCTTTAAGGGACAAATATTCCCGATGTTACATTATTCGTTACATGGATGACTTGCTCTTAGCAAGTCTATGGGAAGAGCAGACTTTGGCAATATAAAAATTGCTCCAGAAAAGGTACAGAAAGAAACGCCTTTCAAATATCTGGAAACCATAATTGAAAAGCAACGTATCAGGCCTCAAAAGGTGGAAATAAAATTGCCTTAAAAGTTTAACTGATTTTCAAAAAGTATTAGGGTATATTAACTGGTTAAGACCTTATCTTAAAATCTCTACAGGAGAAATGACAATTCCTCATCCTGAACATTTACAGATGAAGCTAGGAAGGAGTTGCTAAGAATTGAGCAGGCAATCTCCTCAGCCCAAGTAGCATGGGTAGAGCCTGAATTGCCTTTATTGGGACAGATTAACCCTACTGCAAATAGTCCCACTGGAGTCATCTTCCAAAAAACTCTCCTGCTATTATTGAATGGGTCCACCTAGGGCATCAATCCTCTAAAACTGCAGTTAATATGTAGAACTTATGGCTCAGTTGATACCTCAACTTAGAAAGTGGTGCAGGTAGCTTAGAGGAGAAGAACCCCAATGCATTTACCTTTCCCTCACTGGGAAGCAATTAAAAATACTATTTCAAACTGATTTGAATTGGCAAATTGGACTAAGTGGCTATTCAGGGGAACTTAGTTGTCACCTATTAAAAGACAAATTACTACAATTTTTATATTATACCTCCTTATTATACCAAAAAATTCTAGGCAGGAACCTATTCCTGGAGCATTAACTGTTTTTACTGATGGATCATCGAATGGTAAAGCTTCCTATCATACAATGAATTCAGACCGAGTCATAATGACCAGTCATACTTCTGTACAAAGAATTAAATTAGAGGCTATTAAGGCTGCATTGCAGGATTTCCAAGAGCTTCTTAATATTATCTCTGGCTCTTCTTATGCTGTGGGCCTAGTGAATAGAATTGAAACTGCTCAGTTAAAATGGCTCAGTGACCAAAGTTTATTTTTTACTATTTAAACAAGTTCAGCAGATTGTACACTCACATCAGGGCTCACAGTGTATTACCTGGCCGGCTAACAAAAGGAAATGCATATGCTGATCAATTGGTTGCTTTATTAAAACAGGCCTCAGAATCTCATCAACCTGCCAAAATGTTGTCCAAACAATTCTCGATCACTCGACAACAGACAAAACAGATTATCAGAGAATGTCTCACTTGCATATTACATCTGCCTCAAGGGTCTAATATAGGAATTAACCCTTGAGGATTGATAAGGGAACATATGTGGCAAATGGATGTAACACATTATACTCCTTTTGGACACCTTGGGCATTGCATGTCTCTGTATATACCTTTTCAAAGGGCCTATGGGCTACTGCATCTTCAGAGGAAATGGCAAAACAGATTATTAATCATTGCCTAGATGCTTTTGCCGTCAAGGCAATTCCAAAAATCATTAAAACTGTCAATGGACCAGCTTACACAACCTGTCATTTCCAGCAATTTTGTAAAAAGTGGAAAATTCACATCCCCCTGGGTCTCTCATATGCCCTGTGCCAGAGCAAGCTGCGGCCTCGAACCATTGCCCGGCCTCTGCCCATAGGCAGCAGGCACTGAAGCAGGTTGCACAGGGGGAAGCAGAAAAAAAAAAGTGGAAAATTCAGCACATTACATGAATACCATATAATTTGCAGGACAGGCAATTATAGAACACCAGCATCATAGGCTAAAATCCCAACTTGAAAAACAGAAAAGAGGGAATATGGAGAAATCGCCTGTAGGTAGACTACACTAAGCCTTAATTACTTTAAATTTTTTCACTTGTGATGCCGATGGCAAGACACCCATGGAAATAAATTGGTGTCAGAAGAAGCCAAAGGAAAATGGTCTGGTTAAATGGAAAGATCCCGAGTCTGGTTTATGGAAGGGCCCCAACCCCCTGTTAACATTTGGTCAAGGCTACACTTGAATATTTCCAGAAAATTTCTCAAAGCGCATGTGGATTCCCACAAGAAATATTAAACTTCAACATGGATCCGAGGGAGGAACTGGCCAGGTTAATGAGGACCTTGTACCTGGAGCCATGTCTTAACAGCTGCAGACAATCGACTACCCCAGCCGCAGATAGCAGCAGCCCCAAGCAACCCACTGAAGATAAGGAATGGGAGGAGGACGAGACAAATAGCCCAGAGGTCACCTGCGAGATGGTGAAGAAGATGGTCCAGAAAGCAGAGAGAATTTGTGAGGAGACCAGAACCCCAAGAATGCCTGAGAACGTCTTTCTTGCCCTGCTAGCAGTCATCAGCTGTGCGGTAATGCTACCGGGGCAAATGGGGAAGTATTTTGGACTTATGTTCCTGATCCTCCATGGGTAAGACACCTTACGTGGGCTGATCCCCCACCTAATGTAGTCACCAATAACACCAAACACCTTGGTCACCCAGGAGGACCACGGGTGGGGCAAGGAAGTATATGGGCAAAGTATAATTACATGGGTATCACCACCTAGCTTCCCTTTTGTATGACACAGAACCAAACCACAGCTCCTTTGTGTGTAAAATTAAAAAAGAGGCTTCTGACTAACATGGACACCAAAGAAGGGGGAAGCAAAAGCCGAAGTACATCTACTATCACTACTTGCTCTGGGGAGAGGTGCAGAAAATGTAACTTTACTAAGACACCCCACCACACTAAGCCGTTATGTAAAAAGTCTTATGAATGGCACCCTACCGAGGAAGAAATTAATTGGCAAGACTGTTATAGTGACCACCCCACCAGCAGCAAACTTAATAACAGTTTTTCCTTTGTGGGTTGGAGCCCGTATGGTTTTGCATATAGTAACAATCACACCCTAAAATGGAAGGGGAATGCATCCTATCCATATGTTGAAGCTAATCACTCCATTTCATGGCATGGAGGAGGATTTGTTGGATCTCAATTTCAACATGACAATTGGCCCCTAAAAAATACATAATGGAAATTAGCTGCTGCACTTGCACCTATTAAATAGTATAGTTTTAACTATAGCTCAGATAATTCCATTCGTACCTTATGGGGAACTCCCAATAAGACAGTATTTGCCACCGCCTGTGTATTTGATCCGTTTTTACTCCTCTCAGGCCCCATCCAGATGCACCTTAATATTACAAGTGATCTGTATGAGGTGTCATGCACAGGCTGCACAATATCCCATTGTATTAATTTCACATTCCAAAAGGATTCCCTCATGATTTTAAAACAACCGGCTTTCGCTTAGTTTCCTACTAACCTAACCGAGCCTTGGGAATCTCATCAAACCTACTAACTGTTACATGATCTGGTAAAAATCTTAAAAAGAGGAGAAACCAAAATGGCAGCATAGGTAAGCACCTAAACTGCTGACCCACACAACAATTTCAAAACTATAACTAAAAGACAGAACAGACACCATCCAGAACCACAGGAAAGCTGGCTGAGTGGAAATTCTACAACTAGAAGGAAAGAGGAAAACTCACAGAGAAGGAGAGGAAAAGGGCTGAGGTACAGAGACACGTGCACGCAGAGAGGAAGGGCGGCGGAGTGCCTGGCTGGCTTTCTCTAGTGTTAGGGGGAAGGAAGCCCCCGACGGTGCTGAACCCCAGTTCCGACTGCACTGAACCTCAGTTCCGGGCGAAACCCTGTGGACCCAGGCTCATTCAGGGGGAGTTTGGACTGTCAGTTAGAGAGAAAGGCACACGGAGACTCAGAGACTCGGAGACTCAGGGGAGCCATGGCGGCAGGGGTCTGGATGCGCGAGTGCGCAAAAAGACTGACTGCGGAGGTTGCCGCAGGCTTTCCCTAGTGGAAGGGAGTCGGAAGCTCCTGACTGCACTGAACCCCAGTTCTGACTGCACTGAACCTTGGTTCCGGGCAAGCCCCTGGGGACCCACTCTCTTACCGTGGAAATCTGGACTGTAAGGTGGAAACTCGGGAACCATGGAAGCCAGAAGTCTGGAGACGCGCATGCAAGGGCAGGGCTGACGGGCAGTGTGGCAAGGCAGAAAGGCGGCTCCAGGCCAGAGCAAAAAGGCAGTTCCAGAGCTAAGGCAGTGCTGGCAGCCAGGGTAAGGAAGGCCCATTGTTGCACGAATCTTCATGCATCAGGCCTCTAGTTGTGTTATAATGCTATAGTAATTAAAAAACTTGGATAATGTCCTGTGAATAGATAAACTGATGGAACGGAAAACAAAGTCCAGTGATAGACTCAAATACATATGGAAATTTGGTAAAATAAAAATATCTCCTTAGATCAGTGGGAAAATATGCATTATATTAATAAAGAGTGTTGGAACAACTGAATGGTGAAAAATATTGAACCAAAAATTAACTCATTTTACTCATAACTAATATAAAAACTGAAAGCTACCGAAAACCTAAGGGCACAAAGATATCAAAAGTGAAAGAACAGAAAAAAATATATTAAGCGAATATAAACCAAATAAAAAGTATATGATAACAAAGGAGACTTGAAGGCAAAAAGCATTACTATAAATAAAGAGCACTTCATATGAATAATTGCATTTTACCAGGAATATCCAAATTCACAAGCACTTCATAACATGAAATCAAAGTACATAGAAGAGACCTACAAGGGAAACTAGATACATTTGTAATCGTAATAAGTTTAACACACCTCTCTCATTCAGAGACAGAGCATACCTCTTTCAGAACCAATAGCCTCACACAAAGACTTCAGTAAGGATGTAAAACACTTCAACAACCTGAGCAGCAAACTGCATTCAACAATCAGATAACCCACTGTACCCAACAACCTTTCCTGCTGAAAGGCACTAAGGTATTACTCCCAAGTTGCACATGCATACAACTCCTTTGGTTGATTTCTCCCCTTACCCTCACCCTCCCCTGCCTTCCCTCTGAGGTTGGACGGTCTGTTTGATGCTTCTAAGTCTCTGGATTTATTTTTGTTCATCAGTTTATTTTGTTCATTATATTCCACAAATAAGTAAGATCATGTGATATTTATCTTTCCCTGACAGGCTTATTTTGCTCAGCATAATGCTCTCCAGGTCCATTCATTCTATTGTGAATGGTAAGAGTTCTTTCTTTTTTACAGCTACATAGTATTCCATTTTGTAAATGTACCATAGTTTTCTAATCCACTCATCTGTTGATGGGCTGTTAGGTTGTTTCCAAATCTTAGCTATTGTAAATTGTGCTGGTGTGAACATAGGGGTGCATATAATTTTTCTCATTGGTGTTTCTGATTTCTTGGGATATAGTACTAGAAGTGGGATTACTGGGTCAAATGGGAGTTTCATATTTAAGTTTTTTTAGGAAATTCTATACTGTTTTCCACAGTGGCTGCACCAGTCTGCATTCCCACCAGCAGTGCACGAGGGTTCCTTTTACTCCACACCCTTGCCAGCACTTGTCTTTTCTTGATTGGTTGATGATAGGAAAGTTCTTAGTTTTAAAAGTTCTGAAATACACTCCTAAACAGCATTTCATTCAGCTCTTAGAGATGCTCCACTATAGCCACCCCTTTGTCCTGCTGACCTGCACTGACGTGCTACTCCCAAGATGCACACAAGATGGCAGTGGAGGAGCATTTCAATTATTTTTCAAGTGAACCTGCTGGACTATGAAGCAGGTGTAAACTAACTTCAAAGAATTGAAATTATACACAATATATTTCTTGTTGTCATTGTAGTTAATCCAGAAATCAAGAACGGAAGTACCTAGAAACTCCTTATATTTAAAAGTTGTCAAATACACTTCTAACCCCAACAATACATCACAATTCAAGTTAGAAAATAAGTTGAACTAAATGATAATACCACATACCAAAATTTATGAAAAAATGTGCACTCATAAATGCACATACTAGGAATAAAAGTTGAAAATTTACATGTTTTGCATCCATATTAAGAACCTAAAATAGTAAATTATATAGAGATAAAACAGAAGAAAGGAAATGTGTGCACGTAGAGATGTCTGAAGGGAGATATACTTAAAATGATAGCAGTTTTTTTTAACTCTTGGGTAGAATTTTGAATTAACTCCATATTTTATTGCTTAAGTAAACTGCACACAGAAAGCCATTTTCATTTTAGGAAAAATGTTTTAGAGGAAAACATGGGATAATCCTAGATAATAAAGAGATAATATGCAAATTGATCATCACACCCTCACACAAGATGGCCATCCCCATGTGGTCATAAGATGGCTGCCCAATGTGGTCATAAGTTGGCCATGCCCATGTCATCACAAGATGGCCATCTCCATGTGGTCACAAGATGGCCTCACCCATGGGGTCACAAGATGGCCACCCCCATGTGGTCACAAGATGGCTGCCACAAGATGGCCAGAAGGGGAGAGCAGTTGTGGGGGACCGGGCCTGCAGGGGAGGGCAGTTGGGGGTGATCGGGCTGGCAGGCAGAAGCTGTTAGGGGCAATCAGGCAGGTAGGCAGGTGAGCAGTTGGGAGCCAGCAGTCTCGGATTGTGCGAGGGATGTCCCAGATTGCAGAGGGTGCAGGCTGGGCTGAGGAACACCTCAACCCCCAGTGCTCGAATTTCATGTACCGGCCCCCTAGTCCTATCCTATATTATAAAAGGCTAATATGAAAATCAACTGAATGGCAGAACGACTGGTCGCTATGATGCGCACTGACCATCAGAGGGCAGATGCTCAACGCAAGAGCTGCCCCCTGGGGGTCCGTGTGCTCCCACAGTGGGAGAGCCCGTCAGCCAGTAGCTGGGCTCACCACTGGCCAGTGCAGCAGTGCTGGCGGGAGCCTCTCCTGCCTCCATAGCAGTGCTAAGGATGTCCAACTTCCAGCTTAGGTCCCTTAGTCGGACATCCCCTAAGTGCTCCTGGACTGCGAGAGGGAGCATGCTGAGCTGAGGGAACCCCCCACCCCCATGCATGAATTTCATGCACTGAGCCTCTAGTTTATAGACTGTTGTGATAGCAAAACAAGTTTTTCCTTTGCTCACCAAGGCTGCTCTCTTAGACTAAAGAGAATAAAAATTCTTCCTAATTTTTTAGCCCAAAGTGGCTCCTTTCATAATCTGCACCTCTTCCTGTGCAATCCCAGCAGTTCTGAGAAAGGGAAACCCTAAAGCTTGGGGTCCCTGGAATCTACCTGAGCCTGGTTCTAAGATTTACAAGCAATGTGTTTTTTTTTAATTTATATTTTATTGATTTTTTACAGAGAAGAAGGGAGAGGGATAGAGTTAGAAACATCTATGAGAGAGAAACATCAAGCAGCTGCCTCCTGCACACCCCCTACTGGGGATGTGCCCGCAACCAAGGTACATGCTCTTGAACGGAATCGAACCTGGGACCCTTCGGTCTGCAAGCCGACACTCTATCCACTGAGCCAAACCGGTTAGGGCACAAGCAATGTTCTTTTTAACACAGAACAGATTTCTCAAAGTTTTCATTTTGTAACATGGAAAAAAAAAACCCTTTTTTTGGTTAATCCTCAACCTGAGGATATTTTCTCCATTGATCTTTTAGAGAGTGGAAGGGAGGGAGGGAGCAGGAAAAAGAGAGAAAAATCAATATGAGGGAGACACATCAATTGGTTGCCTCCTGTACTCATGGGGTATCAAACCTGCAACCCAGGTACATGTCTTTGACTGTGAATCAAACCTGCAACTCTTCCCAGTGCGGGCTGACCCTCTAACCACTGAGCAACACCAGTCAGGCCAAATTCTCCTGTTTTATAGTGTAGTTCATTCATTGCTGACAATCCAAGCCTCAGCACCTTGGCTCTGCCTCCAGAGAGACTGTAAGATGGGACCACGCAGCTCAGGTAAGCAGTACACTCCAGAATTCTGGTGTTCAGCCTGCAGTATATGCTCATGAAAAGTGTCCCCACAGGAAATGCTCACTAATGGCTACCCCGTCTCTCAAATCAGAAAAAATCCTGCTGGTTGTCCTGTATCTGTGACCTGCTGTTTGCCCAGTGTCCCAACACCACTTATTTTAAAAGGCACATTTTCACAACTGATCTAAGGAGACATCTTTATCTTACAAAATTTACTGACGGATTTCGGTAACTTACTAAACCTTCTATTCTGTTCAATTAATTCACGTACAAATTAATGTGAAAAACAATGAGGAAACATTTGCTATATAAAACGCTTTGGGACATGGTAGAGTGAAGCATAATAGTAATTCCTCCTCTGGAAAACCTGCTATTTGAAATTCTCTGATATTTTTAGATAGTCCCTTGCTCTGTAAGTCAACTCTGTCATTTTTAGATGATCTCTTATTCTATAAAATAACTTTGCTTTTAGCTTAAATAATAGGAAAGATAAACTTAACTGCCTGACCTTCTAGGCTAGCCATCCAATGTAAGGGGCTGAAACAATGATACTGATATGTACTCCCATACCAGGTGTCTGTATAGATATGATATGTACTCAGGGTTACAAGTTGTCTGTATAGATATGACAGGTGTTTGTTAGATATGATATATACTCAAGGTTACAAGCTGTCTGCAAAAAAAAACTTACACAAAGACCTAGAATGATATAAAAAGAGAATACTCCTTCCTGTGATTGTTCAGAATTTGACAGAGGTATTCTGCTCGGAACCTGTGTGAAATAAAGATGACTCCTAACTAACTGACCCATTACGGTGTCTTGTCTAGCTCGCTGATTTATGATCCAACATTTGGAGGCCCCAGCAAGATAAGAGACAGGTGCCTGTCGGCACCTGGTCTCAGATGCCTGGATGGACGGCCTTGCCCGCCTGGCTACCAGGCCATGAAGATCTCTAAGGGGAGGTACCACCTGATGAAGTACCAGGGCCCTGGAGACACTTCTTGGTGGTCTTCATAGCCAGACAAGGGACACCTGACATGCCGCTACATTCTTGATGAGTCATCAGAAAGAAAGCCGCATGAGGTGAGTGAATTCAAATTCCACCTGTTGACCTGGCAGCAAGCCTTTGGCCACCTGAGCACTGTTAGCTGTTCACTGGGCCAAGCCCAACCACTAGCGTTCGTCACCACTTCTGGCTTTCCACGTGGCCCCTCCAATTGATGACGTCGGCATTTCTGGCCAGTCCCCAGGCCCCAAACCCTTGTCCACTAGAGCAGTTCAGGCTGTCCATGTGGCCCCACCCCTTGATGACGTCACCACTTCCGGCTGGTCCCTGGGCCAAGTCCTTATCCACTTGAGCACTTTTGGCTGTCCACGTGCCCCCGCCCCCTTGATGACGTGAACACTTCCTGCTGGTCCTTGGGCCCCAAACCCTTATCCACCTGAGCACTTCTGGCTATCGAAGTGGCCCCTCCCCCTTGAGGATGGCAGCATTTCTGGCCCAACATCGGGCACCAAGCCCTTATCCACCTGAGCATTTCTGGCTGTCCATGTGGGCCTCTTCCCGTTGATGACATCAGCACTTCAGGCTGGTCATCGAACCTCAAGCCGATGTCTACCAGAGCAATTCTAGCTGCTCACCTGGGCCAGACCATATCCTTGGTCACCTCAGCACTTCCGGCTGTCAACCTGACCAATCCCCCGTGATGATATGACCAGTTTGAGCTGGTCACCTGGGCCCAACCCTTGTTCATGTGACTATTTCCGGCCGTTCCCCAGGCCCTTGTTCGCCTGACCAATGAGACACACTGGCCGGCTACTTACCTCCTAAGAAAAGGGGTGACTTCCCAATATCTGGAAGTTGGCTGAACGGCCTAACACCCACAGCCCCAGGTCACCTTAGGCTCACAGACTGCCTAATCCCCGGTGTGAAGGGTGGCAAGCAGGGGTCCGCCAGAACTCCTTTAAGACAATCATGGGCATACATGAACACAGGGACACCCCATGCTCCCCAACATAGGAGCATCTCATTCTGGTGTGACCTGCGACACAGACAGCCCTGCCTCTGGACTATGAATTCCGGGAAAAGCAGTGTTGAAGCCCTGAAAACCAGTTCCATACTGGGAGCAAAGACCTGGCCCCTCAATGGTCATTAAAATTTCGCTGCCAACTGAAGGCCAGCTATTTACTTAATACCTAGGAAATGTCCTTCCGTGAGGAAAAATACATTCCCACTGCCTTCTTGTGTGTGGACCACAGGAAGCTGGGGCGTTTGCGAACTCTTAGGATCCTCCAATGCATTCTCCTGGCTCTAACAGACTTTACACTTGACCACTTCCAGCTGTTGACCTGGCAGCAAACCTTTGTTTACCTGAGCATTTCTAGGTGTTCACTGGGACAGGCCCAACCACTTGGCTTCGTCACCACTTCTGGCTGTCCACGTGGCCGGTCCCCTTGATGACATCAGCACTTCCATCCTGTCCTGGTCCCCAAGCCCTTGTCCACCAGAGCACTTCAGGCTGTTCACCTGGGCCAGCAAATATCCATGGTCACCTTAGCACTTCCGACTCTCCACCTGGCCCCTCCCCATTGATGATATGAACACTTTAAACTGGTTACCGGCCCCAACTCTTGTTCATGTGACTATTTCCCAGTTTCCCAGGCCCTTGTTTGCCTCACCAATGAACCACACTGTCTGGCTACTTAGTTACTAAGAAGAGGGTTGACTTCCCAATCTCTAAGTTTGCTTCAGGGCCTAACAACCACAGCCCCAGGTCACCTTGTGCTCACGGATTGCCTCTTCCGTGGTGGGAAGATGGCAAGAAGGGAGCCAGCAGCACTCCTTTAAGACAACCCTGGGTGTCCATGAGGACAGGGATCCCCCATACGGCTCAACATGTGGGCATCTCACCCTGGAGTGACCTGCGACTATGACAGCCCTGCCTATGGGCTTTGAAATCCGGGAAACAGCAGTGTTGAGGCCCTGAAAACCCTTTCCAAACTGGGAGCAAAGACCTGCCCCCTCCATGGTCACTTAAATTTCGTAGCGAACTGAGGGCCAGCTTTTTGCTTAATTCCTGGGGATCAACCTTCAGTGAGGAAAACTACCTACTCGCTGCCTTCCAGAGTATGGTGCACAGGAAGATGGGGAGTTTCTAACCTCTTGGGATCCTCCAATGAATTCATCAGGCTCTACAAGCATTTACACTTGACCACTTCCAGCTGTTGACCTGGCAGCAAGCCCTGGTCTACCTGAGGATTTCTAGCTGTTCATTGAGAGAAGGCCAACCACTCGGCCTCATTACCACTTTTGGCTGTCCAGGTGGCCCCTCCCTTGATCACGTCAGAAGTCTCAGTTGGTCCCGGGCCACAAAATCTTAACCACCTGAACACTTCGGGCTGTCCACGAGGCCCTTACCCCCTGATGATGTCAGCACTCCCTGCAGGTTTCCACGCCCCAAACCCTTACCCACCTTAGCACTTTGGGCTGACCATGTAGCCCCTCCCCCTTGATGACATCAGCATTTCTGGCCAGTCTGTGGTCCCCAAGCACTTATCCACCAGAGCACTTCCGGATGTTCACCTAGGCCACACAATATCCTTGGTCACCTAAGCACTTCTGACTCTCCACCTGGACCCTCCCCATTGAAGATATGAACACTTTAAACTGGTTACCAGGTCTCAACCCTTGTTCATGTGACTATTTCCTGCTTTTTCCCAGGCCCTTGTTCACTTTACCAATGAGCGAACCTGGATAGCTACTTAGCTCCTAAGAAGAGGGGTGACTTCCCAATCTCTGGAAGTTGGCTTAAGGGCCTAACACCCACAGCCCAAAGTCAACTTTTGCTCACATACTGCCTCTTCCCCGGTGGGAGGGTGGCCAGCAGGAAGCAGCCAGCAATCCTTAAAGACAACACCTGGCGTCCATGAGGCCAGGGATCCCCCATGCTGCCCAACATGGAGGCGTCTCACCCTAGAGAGAACTGCGACTCTGACAGCACTGCCTATGGGCTTTGAAATCCAGGAAACAGCAGTATTGAGGCCCTGAAAACCCTTTCCAAACTGCTAGCAAAGACCTGCCCCCTCCACGGTCACTTAAATTTCGTAGCGAACTGAGGGCCAGCTTTTTGCTTAATTCCTGGGGAACTGTCCTTCCATGAGCACGGATACCTTCTCGCTGCCTTCCAGAATATAAACCACAGGAAGTTCAACAGTTTCCAACCTCTTGGGATCCTCCAATGCATTCTTCTGGCTCTTTACACTTGAACACATCCAGCTGTTGACCTGGCAGCAAGCTCTGGTCAACCTGAGGATTTCTGGCTGTTCACTGGGACAAGCCCAACCACTCGGCCTCATTACCATTTCTGGCTGTCCACGTTGCCCCTCCCCTTGATGAGGTCAGCAGTCTCCTCTGGTCCTGGCCCCAAAATCTTAACCACCTGAACACCTTGGGCTGTCCACGTGGCACCTCCCCCTTGATGACGTCAGCGCTTCTGGCAGGTCACCGGGCCAAAAACCCATAATCACCTGAGCAATACAGCTTCTAGACGTGGCTACTCCCCAGTGATGACGTCAGCACTTCCTGCTGGTACCAGGTCCCCAAGACTTTATCCACCAGAGCACTTCCGGCTGTTCACCTGAGCCTGACCATATCCTTGGTCACCACAGCCCTTCTGACTGTCCACCTGGCTCGTACCCATTGAGGATATGAACACTTTAAACTGGTTACCCGGGCCAAACCTTTGTTTGACTATTTCCCATTGTTCCCCCGGCCCTGGTTCACCTCACCCATGAGCCACACTGGCTGGTGCTTAGCTTATAAGAATAGGGGTGATTTTCCAATCTCTGGAAGTTGGATTAAGGGCCTAACACCCACAGCCCCAGGTAACCTTCTGCTCACAGACTGCCTCTTTCCCAGTGGGATGGTGGCCAGCCGTGCGCCCCCAGCACTCCCTTAAGACAACCCTGGTTGTCCATGATGCCGGCATCACCCATGGTACTCAACATGGGGGCATCTCACCCTGCAGTGACCTGCGATTCTGACAGCCCTGCATATGGGCTTTGAAATCTGGGAAACAGCAGTGTTGAGGACTTGAAAATCCTTTTCAAACTGGTAGAAAAGACCAGACCCCTCCACGATCACTTAAATTCATAGCGACAGAGGGCCAGCTTTTTGAGTAATTCCTGGGAAACTGTCCTTCTGAGAGGAGAGCTACCTTCTCACTGCCTTCCAGAGTATGGTCTACAGGAAGTTCGGCAGTTTCCGAACTCTTGGGATCCTCCAATGTATTCTCCTGGCTCTACAAGACTTCACACTTGACCACTTCAGTTGTTGACCTGGGAGGCAGCCCTGGTCAACCTGAGGATTTCTGGTTGTTCCTGGGACAAGCTGAATCAATCGGCCTCGTCACCACTTCTGGCTGACCACATGTCCCCACCCCTTGATGACGTCAGTAGTCTCAGCTGCTCCTAGGCCCCAAAATCTTAACCACCTGAACACCTAGGGCTGTCAACGTGGCTCCCCCCGCAAGATGACGTCAGCAATTCCGGCCAGTATCCGGCCCCAATCCCATAACCACCTGACCACTTCAGCCTCTCGATGTGGCTCCTCCCCCTTAGTGACATCAGCACTTCTGGCGTGTCCCTGGGCCCCGAAATCATAACCACCTGAGCACTTCAGCCTCTACATATGGCCCCTCCACGGTGAGGACATTAGCACTTCCTGCCTGTCCCTGATCCTCAGCATTTATTTACCAGAGCTCTTGGGGCTGTTCTCCGGGGCCTGACCATATCCTTGGTCACCTCAGCCCTTCTGACTGTCCACCTGGCACCTCCCCTTTGCGGATATGAAAACTTTAAACTGGTTACCGGGTACTAACCCTTGTTCATGTGACTATTTCCAGCTGTTCCCTCAGCCCTGGTTCACCACACCAATGAGCCACACCGGGTGGCGCTTAGGTCACAAGAACTATGGTGATTTACCAATCTTTGGAAGTTGGTTTAAGGGCCTAACACCCACTGCCCAGGTAACCTTCTGCTCACAGACTGCCTCTTTCCCAGTGGGATGGTGGTGAGCAGAAAGCCCCCAGGACTCCTTTAAGGCAATCCTGGTTGTCCATGAGGCAGGGATCCCCCATGCTACTCAACATGGGGGCATCTCAACCTGCAGTGACCTGCGACTATGACAGCCCTGCATATGGGCTTTGAAATCTGGAAAACAACAGTGTTGAGGACTTGAAAACACTTTTCAAACTGATAGAAAAGACCAGACCCCTCCATGGTCATTTAAATTTTGTAGCGAACTGAGGGCCAGCTTTTTGCTTAATTCCTGGGGTACTGTCCTTCTGAGAGGAAAGCTACCTTCTCGCTGCCTTCCAGAGTATGGACTACAGGAAGTTCGGCGGTTTCCGACCTCTTGGGATCCTCCAATGTATTCGCCTGGCTCTACAAGACTTCACACTTGACCTCTTCCAGTTGTTGACCTGCGAGGCAGACCTGTTCTACCTAAGGATTTCTGGTTGTTCATTGGCACAAGCCCAAACAATCGACCTAGTTACCACTTCTGGCTGACCACGAGTCCCCACCCCTTGATGATGTCAGCATTCTCAGCTGGTCCTGGTCTCCAAAATCTTAACCACCTGAAACCCTCGAGCTGTCTTCATGGCCCCCCACCTTGATGACATCAGCATTTCCAGCCAGTACCCGGGCCCCAATCCAATAACCACCGGACAACTTCAGCCTCTCGATGTGGCCCCTCTCTCTTAATGACGTCAGCTCTTCCGGCATGTCCCAGGGCCCCAAACCCATAACCACCTGAGCACCTCAGCCTCTACTTGTGGCCACTCCCCCCTGAGGACATCAGCACTTCCTGCCTGTCCCTGATCCTCAGCCCTTTATTTACCAGAGCTCTTCCGGCTGTACACCGGTGCCTTACCATATCCTTGGTCACCTCAGCCCTTCTGACTGTCCTCCTGGCACCTCCCCATTGCAGATAGGAATACTTTAAAAAGGTTACAGCGCCCCAACCCTTGGTCATGTGACTATTTTCCATTGTTCCCCCGGCCCTGTTTCTTTTCACCAATGAACCATACTGGATGGCGCTTAGCTCATAAGAACAGGGGTGATTTCCCAAACTCTGGAAGTTGGCTTAAGGGCCTAACACCGACAGCCCCAGGTAACCTTCTGCTCACAGACTGCCTTATTCCCGGTGGGATGGTGGCCAGCAGTGGGCCCCCAGCACTCCTGTAAGACAACCATGGGTGTCCATGGGGCCGCGATCCCCATGCTCCCCAACATGGGGGCATCTCACCCTGCAGTGACCTGCAACTCTGACAGCCCTGCATATGGGGTTTGAAATCCGGGAAACAGCAGTGTTGAGGCCTTGAAAACCCTTTCCAAACTGGGAAAAAAGACCAGCCCCCTCCACGGTAACTTAAATTTGGTGGCGAACTGAGGGACAGCTTTTTGCTTAATTCCTGGTGAACTGTCCTTCTGAGATGAGAGCTACCTTCTCGCTGCCTTCCAGAGTATGGACCAAGGACGTTCAGCAGTTTCCGACCTCTTGGAATCCTCCTATATATTCTCCTGTCTCTAGAAGCGTTTCCACTTGACCACTTCCAGTTGTTGACCTGGGAGGCAGGCCTTGTCTACCTGAGGATTTCTGATTGTTCATTGGGACAATCCCAAACAATCGGCCTCATTACCACTTCTGGATGTTCACGTGTCCCCTCCCCTTGATGATATCAGCAGTCTCAGCTGGTCTACGCCCAAAAATCTTAACCACCTGAACACCTCGGGCTGTCCACGTAGCCCCCTGCCTTGATGACGTCAGCACTTCCGGCCAGGTCCAGGGCCCCAATCTCATAACCACCTGACCACTTCAGCCTCTCGATGTGGCCCCTCTCTCTTAGTGACATCAGCACTTCCAGCGTGTCCCTGGGCCCCAAAACCATAACCACCTGAGCACTTAAGCATCTACACGTGGCCCCTCCCCTGTGAGGACGTCAGCACTTCCTGCCTGTCCTTGATCCCCAGCCCTTTATTTACCAGAGTTCTTCTGGCTCTTCACCTGTGCCTGACCATATCCTTGGTCACCTCAGCCCTTCTGACTGTCCACCTGGCACCTCTCCATTGCAGATATGAACACTTTAAACTGGTTAACTGGTCCCACCCCTTGTTCATGTGACTATTTCCTGTTGTTCCCCTGGCCCTGGTTCACCTCACCAATGAGCCAAACTGGCTGGCGCTTTGCTCATAAGAACAAGGGTGATTTCCCAATCTCTGGAAGTTGGCTTAAGGACCTAACACCCACAGTCCCAGGTAACCTTCTTCTCACAGACTGCCTCTATCCCGGTGGGATGGTGTCCAGCAGTGAGCGCCCATCACTCCTTTAAGACAACCCTGGGTGTCCATGAGGCCGGGATCCCCCATGCTCCCAAACATGGGGGCATCTCACCCTGCAGTGACCTCCGACTCTGACAGCCCTGCATATGGGCTTTGAAATCCGAGTAAAACCAGTGTTGATGCCCTGAAAACCCTTTCCAAACTGGCAGAAAAAGACCAGCCCCCTCCACAATCACTTAAATTTCGTAGCGAACTGAGGACCAGCTTTTTGCTTAATTCCTGGGTAACTGTCTTTCAGTGAGGAGAGCTACCTTCTTGCTGCCTTCCAGAGTATGGACCACAGGACGTTCATTAGTTTCCGACTTCTTGGGATCCTCCAATGTATTCTCCTGGCTCTACAAGCCTTTACACTTGACCACTTCCAGTTGTTGACCTGGGAGTCAGACCTGGTCTACCTGAGGATTTCTGGTTGTTCCTGGGACAAGCTGAATCAATCGGCGGCGTCACCACTTCTGGCTGTCCACATGTCCTCACCCCTTGATGATCTCAGAAGTCTCAGCTGATTCTAGGCCCCAAAATCTTAAACACCTGAATACCTTGGGCTGTCTACATGGTCCCCCCATCTAGATGACGTCAGCACTTCCGGCCAGTACTCGGCCCCAATCTCATAACCACCTGACCACTTCAGCCTCTCAATGCGGCTCCTCCCCCTTAGTAACATTAGCACTACTGGAGTGTCCCCGGGCCCCAAAACCATAACCACCTGAGCACTTCAGCCTCTACACTTGGCCCCTCCACGTTGAGGACGTTAGCACTTCCTGCCTGTCCCTCATCCTCAGCATTTATTTACCAGAGCTCTTGCAGCTGTTCACCTGGGCCTGACCATATCCTTGGTCACCTCAGCCCATCTGACTGTCCACCTGGCACCTCCCTATTGAGGATATGAACACTTTAAACTGGTTACCTGGTCCCAACCCTTGTTCATGTGTTCTTAGCTAAGCGCCAGGGAGTGTGGCTCATTGGTGAGGTGAACCACGGCCGGGGGAAAAATGGGAAATAGTAAGAACAAGGGTGATTTCCCAATCTCTGGAAGTTGGCTTAAGTGCCTAACAGCCACAGCCCCAGATAACCTTCTGCTCACAAACTGCCTCTTTCCCGGTGGGATGGTGGCCACCAGTGCACCCCCAGAACTCCTTTAAGACAACCCTGGTTGTCCATGAGGCCGGGATTCCCCATGTTACTCAACATGGGGGCATCTCACCCTGCAGTGACCTGCGACTCTGACAGCCCTGCATATGGGCTTTGAAATCTGGGAAACAGCAGGGTTGAGGACCTGAAAACCCTTTTCTAACTGGGAGAAAAGACCAGACCCCTCCACGGTCACTTAAATTTCGTAGCGAACTGAGGGCCAGCTTTTTGCTTAATTCCTGGGGAACTGTCCTTCTGAGAGGAGAGCTACCTTCTCGCTGCCTTCCAGAGTATGGACTACAGGAAGTTCGGCAGTTTCCGACCTCTTGGGATCCTCCAATGTATTCTCCTGGCTCTACAAGAATTTATACTTGACCACTTCCAGTTGTTGACCTGGGAGGCAGCCCTGGTTTACCTGAGGATTTCTGGTTGTCTTCTGGGACAATCCCAACCAATGCGCCTCATTACCACTTCTGGCTGTCCATGTGGCCTGACCCCTTGATGAGGTCAGCAGTCTGAGCTAGTCCTAGGCCCCAAAATCTGAACTACCCGAACACCTCGGGCTGTCCACGTGGCCCCTCCTCCTTGATGACGTCAACACTTCCTGCCAGTACCCAGGCTCCAATCCCATAACCACATGAGCACTTCAGCCACCCAATGTGGCCCCTCCCCCTTGATGACATTAGCACTTCCAGAGGGTCCCAGGGCCCAAACACAAAACCACCTAAGCACTTTTGCTTCTACACGAGGCCCCTCCCCTGTGATAACATGAGCACTTCCTGCTGGTTCCTGATCCCCAACCCTTTATTCACCAGAGCACTTCCATCTGTTCACCTGGGCCTGACCATAT
This sequence comes from Plecotus auritus, assembly GCF_963455305.1. Lineage (NCBI taxonomy): Eukaryota > Metazoa > Chordata > Mammalia > Chiroptera > Vespertilionidae > Plecotus > Plecotus auritus. The sequence continues at coordinate 101,056,410 of NC_137782.1, forward strand.
CCTTGGTCACTTTAGCCCTTCTGACTGTCCACCTGGTACATCCCCATTGATGTTATGAACACTTTAAACTGGTTACCGGGTCTCAACCTTTTTTTATGTGACTATTAACCCCTGTACCCCAGGCCCTTGTAGGCCTCATTAATGAGCCACACTGGCTGCCTTTTAGCTCCTAAGAATAGGGGAGATTTCGCAATCTCTGGAGTTGGCTTAAGTGCTTAACACACAAAGCCCCAGGTAACCTTTTGCTCACAGACTCCCTCTTTCTCAGTGGGATGGTGTCCAACAGTGCGCCCCCAGCACTCCTTTAAGACAACCCTGTGTGTCCATGAGACCGGGATCCCCCATGCTCCCCAACACGGGGGCATCTCACCCTTCAGTTACCTGGGACTCTGACAGCCTTGCATATGGGTTTTGAATTTCGGGAAACAGCAGTGTTAAGGCCCTGAAAACCCTTTCCAAATGGGAGCAAAGACCTGACCCCGTCCATGGTCACTTAAATTTCGTAGCGAACTGAGTGCCAGCTTTTTGCTTAATTCCTGGGGAACTGTCCTTCTGTGAGTACAGGCACCTTCTTGCTGCCTTCCAGAGTATAAACCACAGGAAGTTGGGGAGTTTCTGACCTCTTGGGATCCTCCAATGCATTCACCTGGTTCCACCTGCCTTTACAATTGACCATTTCCAGTGAGGATTTCTGGCTGTTCACTGGGACAAGCTTAACCGCTGGGCCTTGTTACCACTTCTGGCTGTCCACCTGGCCCCTCCCCTTGATGACGTCAGCAGTCTCAGGTTGTCCCCGGTCCCCAAACCCTTACCCACATGAGCACTTCAGCCTCTCCACCTGGCCCCTCCCCCTTGATGACCTCAGTATTTTCGGCCTGTCCCCAGTTCCCAAGCCCTTGTCTTCTAGAGTACTTCCCGCGGTTCACCTGGCCAGACCGCATCCTTGGTCACCTCAGCACTTCCGCCTCTCTACATGACCTCTCTGCATTGATGATATGAACACTTTAAACTGGTTAAGGGGCCCCAACCCTTGTTCATGTCACTATTTCCCGCAATTCCCCAGAACCTTGTTCTCCTCACCCATGAGCCACACTGGCTGGCTACTTAGGTCCAAGAAGAGGGGTGACTTCCAAATCTTGTAAGTTGGCTTAATGGCCTAACACTCACAGTCTCAAGTCACCTTCTCCTCAAGGACTGCCTCTTATCCGATGGGAGGGTGGCCAACAGGGAGCCGCCAGCACTCCATTAAGACAACACTTGGCGTCCATGAGGCCAGGGAATCCCCCATGCTGCCCAACATGAGGGCATCTCAACCTGGAGAAAACTGAGACTCTGACAGCCCTGCCTAAGGGCTTTGAAATGTGGGAAACAGCAGTGTTGAGGACCTGAAAACCCCTTCCATATTGGGAGCAAAGACCTGACCCCTCCATGGTCACTTAAATTTCGTAGCGAACTGAGGGCCAGGTATTTGCTTACTTCCTGGGGAACATCCTTCTGAGAGGACTGGTACATTCTAACTGAGATCAAGATTATAGAACACAGGTAGTTCGGGAGTTTCTGACCTCTTGGGATCCTCCAATACATTCACCTGGCTCTACCAGGCTTTACACTTGACCACTTCCAGCTGTTCACCTGGAAGCAAGCCCTGGTCTACCTGAGGATTTCTGGCTGTTCACTGGGACAAGCCCAACCACTAGGCCTCTTAACACTTCTGGCTGTCCAGGTGGCCCTTCACCCTCACTGAAGTCAGCAGCCTCAGCCAGTCCTGTTCCCCAAAATCATAACCACCTTAGCACATTGGGCTGTTCACGTGGCCCCTCCCCCTTATGATGTCAGCACTTCCGGCCAATCCCAGGTCCCCACCCACTTGTCCACCAGAGCAATTCCACCTGTTCACCTGGGCCCTCCCCATTGATGATATGAACACTTTAATCTGGTAATCCGGCCCAAACCTTAGTTCACGTGACTATTTCTGGCTGTACCCTAGGCCCTTGTTCGCCTGACCAATGAGCCACATTTTCAGGCTAAGATAAGGGGTAACTTTGCAATCTCTTGGCTTAAGAACCTAACACCAAGAGCCCCAGGTCACCTTATGCTCACAGACTGCCTAATCTCCAGTGGAGAGGATTGCAAGCAGGGGGCCGCCAGCATTACTTTAAGACAATCATGGGTGTACATGAGCATAGGGACGCCCCATACTCCCAATCATAGGAACATCTCATTCTGAACTAACCTGCGACGCAGACTGCCCTGTCTCTGGACTTTGAAATTTGGGAAAAAGCAGTGTTGAGGCCCAGAAAACCCTTTCCATACTGGGAGCAAACTCCTGACACTCCAGGGTAATTTACAGTTCCCGGAGCCCTGAGGGCCAGCTTTTTGCTTAATTCATGGGGAACGCCCTTCCCTGAGGCTAGGTACCTTCTCTGTGCCTTCCAGAGTATGGAACTCAGAAATTTGGGGAGTTGCCGACCTCCTGGGATCCTCCAATGCATTCACCTGGCTCTACGAGCCTTTACACTAGCAACTTCGAGCTGTTGACCAGGCAGGAAGCCCTGGTCTACCTGAGGATTTCTGGCTGTTCACTGGGACAAGCCTAACCACTGGGACTTGTTACCACTTCTGGCTGTCCACGTGGCCTCTCCCTTTGATGACGTCAGCAGTCTCAGGTGGTCCCCGGTCCCCAAACCCTTACCCACATGAGCACTTCAGCCTCTCCACGTGGCCCCTCACCCTTGATGACCTCAGCATTTTCTGCCGGTCCCCAGTTCCCAAGCCCTTGTCTTCTAGAGTAATTCCCGTGGTTCACCTGGGCCAGACCGCATCCTTGGTCACCTCAGCACTTCCGACTCTCCACCTGACTCCTCTCCACTGATGATATGAACACTTTAAACTGGTTACCGGGCCCCTACCCTTGTTCATGTGACTATTTCCCGCTGTTCCCCAGGCCCTTGTTCACCTCACCAATGAGCCACACTGGCTGGCTACTTATCTCCTAAGAAGAGGGGTGACTTCCCAATCTCTGGAAGTTGGCTTAAGGGCCTAACACCCACAGCCCAGGTCACCTTCTGATCATAGACTACCTCTTCCCTGGTGGGAGGGTAGCAAGAAGGGAGCCGCCAGCACTCCTTTAAGACAACCCTGGGCGTCCATGAGGCCAGGGATCACCCATGCTTTGCAACATGGGGGCATCTGACCCTGGAGTGACCTGCAACTATGACAGTCCTGCCTTTGGGCTTTGAAATCTGGGAAACAGCAGTGTTGAGGTCCTGAAAATCCTTTCCAAACTGGGAGAAAAGACCTGCCCCCTCCATGGTCACTTAAATTTTGTAGCAAACTGAGGGCTAGGTTTTTGTTTACTTCCTGGGAAACGTCCTTCGTGAGGACAGGTACCTTCTCGCTTCCTTCCAGATTATAAACCACACGAAGTTCGGCAGTTTCCGACCTCTTGGGATCCTCCAATGCATTCTTCTGGCTCTTTACACTTGAACACTTCCAGCTGTTGACCTGGAAGCAAGCCCTGGTCTGCCTGAGGATTTCTGGCTGTTCACTGGGACAAGCCCAACCACTTGGCTTCTCATTTCCACTTCTGTCTGTCCACGTGGTCCCTCCCCTGATGACACTAGCAGTCTTATCTGGTCCTGGGCCCCGAAATCTTAACCACCCGAACACCTGGGGCTATAACGTGGCCCCTCCCCCTTGACGATGTCAGCATTTCCGGTCAGTACCCGGGTCCCAATCCCATTACCACCTGACCACTTCTGCCTCTTGATGTGGCCCCTCCCCCTTCATGACTTCAGCACATCCAGCAAGTCCCCAGGCCCCAAAACCCATAACCACCTGAGCACTTCAGCCTCTACACGTGGCCCCTCCCCAGTGATGACGTCAGCACTTCCTGCCTGTCCCCAATCCTCAACCATTTATCCACCAGAGCACTTCCGTCTATACACCCGGGCCAGATCATATCCTTGGTCATCTCAGCACTTCAGACTCTCCACCTGGCCCCTCCCCATTGATGATATGAACACTTTCAGTTGGTTAACGGGCCCCAACCCTTGTTCATGTGACTATTTCCCACTGTTCCCCAGGCCCTTATTCGTCTCACCAATGAGCAACACTGGCTGGCTACTTAGCTCCTAAGAAGTTGGGTGACTTCCCTATCTCTGCAATTTGGCTTAAGCGCCTAACACCCAGAGCCCCAGGTCACCTTCTGCTCACAGATTTCCTAATCACCAGTGGAGAGGGTGGCAAGCATGGGGCCGCCAGCACTCCTTTAAGACAATCATGGTCGTACATGACCATAGGGACGCCCCATGATCCCCATCATAGGAACATCTCATTCTGGACTAACCTGCGCCGCAGACAGCCCTGTCTCTGGACTTTGAAATCTGGGAAAAAGCAGTGTTGAGGCCCAGAAAACCCTTTCCATACTGGGAGCAAACTCCTGACACTCCAGGGTAACTTACAGTTCCCGGAGCCCTGAGGGCCAGCTTTTTGCTTAATTCATGGGGAACGCCCTTCCCTGAGGCTAGGTACCTTCTCTGTGCCTTCCAGAGTATGGAACTCAGAAATTTGGGGAGTTGCCGACCTCCTGGGATCCTCCAATGCATTCACTTGGCTCTACGAGCCTTTACACTAGCAACTTCGAGCTGTTGACCAGGCAGGAAGCCCTGGTCTACCTGAGGATTTCTGGCTGTTCACTGGGACAAGCCTAACCACTGGGACTTGTTACCACTTCTGGCTGTCCACGTGGCCTCTCCCTTTGATGACGTCAGCAGTCTCAGGTGGTCCCCGGTCCCCAAACCCTTACCCACATGAGCACTTCAGCCTCTCCACGTGGCCCCTCACCCTTGATGACCTCAGCATTTTCTGCCGCTCCCCAGTTCCCAAGCCCTTGTCTTCTAGAGTAATTCCCGTGGTTCACCTGGGCCAGACTGCATCCTTGGTCACCTCAGCACTTCCGACTCTCCACCTGACTCCTCTCCACTGATGATATGAACACTTTAAACTGGTTACCGGGCCCCTACCCTTGTTCATGTGACTATTTCCCGCTGTTCCCCAGGCCCTTGTTCACCTCACCAATGAGCCACACTGGCTGGCTACTTATCTCCTAAGAAGAGGGGTGACTTCCCAATCTCTGGAAGTTGGCTTAAGGGCCTAACACCCACAGCCCAGGTCACCTTCTGATCATAGACTACCTCTTCCCTGGTGGGAGGGTGGCAAGAAGGGAGCCGCCAGCACTCCTTTAAGACAACTCTGGGCATCCATGAGGCCAGGGGTCGCCCATGCTCTGCAACATGGGGGCATCTCACCCTGCAGTGACCTGCAGATATGACAGCCCTGACTTTGGGGTTTGAAAACTAGAAATAGCAGTGTTAAGTCCCTGAAAACCCTTTCCAAACTGGGAGAAAAGACCAGTCCCCTCCAACGTCAATTAAATTTCTTAGTGAACTGAGGGCCAGGTTTTGCTTAATTCCTGGGGAACTGTCCTTCCCTGAGGAGAGCTACCTTCTCGCTTCCTTCCAGAGTATGGACCACAGGACGTTCTGCAGTTTCCCACCTCTTGTGATCCTACAATCTCCTAGCTTTACAAGCTTTTACACTTGACTACTTCCAGGTGTTGACCTGGGAGGAAGTCCTGGTCTACCTGATGATTTCTGCTTGTTCACTGGGAAATGTCCAACCAATGGGCCTCCTTACCACTTCTGGCTGTCTACGTGGCCCCACCCTTTGATGAGGTCAGCAGTCTTATCTGGTCCTATGCCCAAAAATCTTAACCACCTGAACACCTGGGGCTGTCCACGTGGCCCCTCCCCCTTGATGACGTCAGTAGTTCCGGCCGGTACCCGGGCCCCAATCCCATAACCACCTGAGCACTTCAGCCTCTCGATGTGGCGCCTCCTCCGTGAGGACATCAGCACTTCCTGCTAGTACCTGGTCCCCAAGCTTTTATCCACCAGAGCCCTTCAGACTGTTCACCTGGACCTGACCATTTCCTTGGTCACCTCAGCACTTCTGACTGTCCACCTGGCGCCTCCTCATTGATGATACGAACACTTTAAACTGGTTACCGGGTCTCAACACTTGTTCATGTGACTATTTCTTGCTGTTCCCCTGGCCCTCGTTCGCCTCACCAATGAACCACACTGGCTGGCACTTAGCTCATAAGAACAGGGGTGATTTCCCAATCTCTGGAAGTTGGCTTAGGGGCGTAACACCAACAACCTCAGGTAACCTTCTGCTTACAGACTGCCTCTTCCCCGGTGGAATGGTGGTCATCAGGGTGCCCCCAGCACTCCTTTCAGACAACCCTGTGTGTCCATAAGTCCAGGGATACCCCATGCTCCCCAACTGGGGGGCATCTCAACCTGCAGTGACCTGTGACTCTGACAAACCTGCATATGGGCTTTGAAATCTGCGAAATAGCAGTGTTGAAGCCCTGAAGTCCCTTTTCAAAGTGGGAGCAAAGACCTGAGCCCCCCATGGTTACTTAAATTTCTTAGCGAACAGAGGGCCAGCTTTTTGCTTAATTCCTGGGGAACTTTCCTTCTGAGAGAACAGGTACCTTCTCCCTGCCTTCCAGGGTATCACCACAGGAAGTTGGGGAGTTTCCGACCTCTTGGGATCCTACAATGAATTCACCTGGCTCCACTAGCCTTTACAATTGACCACATGCAGCTGTTTACCTGGCAGAAAGCCCTGGTCTACCTGAGGATTTCTGGCTGCTTACTGGGACAAGCCCAACCACTCAGCCTCGATTCCACTTCTGGCTGTCCACATGGCCCCTCTCCTTGATGACGTCAGCAGTCACATCTGGTCCAAGGCCCCAAAATCTTAACCACCAGAACACTTCAGGCTGTCCACGTGGCCCTTCTCCCTAGATGATGTCAGCATTTCCGGCCAATTCCCAGGCCCAAAACACATAAGCACCTGAGCACTTCAGCCTTTACACGTTGCACCTCCCCAATGATGACGTCAGCAATTCAGTAGGTCTCTGGTCCCCAATCCCTTATCCACCAGAAAACTTACAGCTGTTCACCTGGGCCTGACCATATCCTTGGTCACTTCTGCCCTTCTGACTGTGCACCTGGCACCTCCCCATTGATGATATGGTTACCGGGTCCCAACCCTTGTTCATGTGACTATTTCCCCCTGTACCCCAGGCCCTTGTTCGCCTCATCAATGTGCCACACTGTCTGGCTCTTACCTCCTAAGAAGAGGGGTGATTTTCCAATCTCTGGAGTTGTCTTAAGGGCCTACCACAAAAAGCCCCAGGTAACCTACTGATCACAGACTCCCTCTTCCCCGGTGATATATTGGCCAGCAGTGCGCCACAAGCACTCCTTTAAGACACCCTTGGGTGTCCATGAGGCCAGGAATCATTCATGCTCCCCATCACAGGGGCATGTCACCCTGCAGTGACCTGCGACTCTGACAGCCCTGCATATGGCCTTTGAAATCTGGGAAACAGCAATGTTGAGGCCCTGAAAACCATTTCCAAACTGGGAATAAAGACTTGACCCCTCCATGGTCACTTAAATTTCGAAGCGAACTGAGGGCCAGCTTTTTGCTTAATTCCTGGGGAACTGTCCTTCCTTGAGGACAGGTACCTTCTTGCTGCCTTCCAGAGTATAAAACACAGGAAGCTGAGAAGTTTCCGACCTCTTGGGATCCTCCAGTGCATTCACCTGCCTAGACCCACCTTTACAATTGACCACTTCCAGCTGTTGACCTGGGAGGCAGCCCTGGTCTACCTGAGGATTTCTGGCTGTTCTCTGGGACAAGCCTAACCACTTGGCCTCATTACCACTTCTGACTGTCCACATGGCCCCTCCCCCTTGTTGACATCAGCACTTCCTGCTGGTACCCGGGCCCCAATCCCATAACCACAAGAGCACTTCAGCCTCTTGATGTGGACCCTCCCCATTGATGACATCAACACTTCCAGCGGATCCCAGGGCCCCAAACCCATAAGCACCTGAGCACTTCAGCCTCTACATGTGGCCCCTCCCCCATGAGGACGTCAGCATTTCCTCCCTGTCCCTGATGCCCAGCCCTTTATTTACCAGAGCTCTTCCGGCTGTTCACCTGGGCCTGACCAGATCCTTGGTCGCCTCAGCCCTTCTGACTGTCCAACTGGCATGTCCCATTGAGGATATGAACACTTTAAACTGGTTACCGTGTCCCAACCCTTGTTCATGTGACTATTTCCAGTTGTTCCCCCGGGCCTGGTTCACCTCACCATGAGCCACGCTGGCTGGCGCTTAGCTCATAAGAAAGGGTGATTTCCCAATCTCTGGAAGTGGGCTTAAGGGCCTAACACCCACAGCCCCAGGTGACCTTCTGCTCACAAATGCCTCTTTCCTGATGGGATGGTGGCCAGAAGTGCGCCCCCAGCACTCCTTTAAGAAAACCCTGGGTGTCCATGAGGCCGGGATCCCCCATGCTCCCCAACATGGGGGCATCTCAACCTGCAGTGACCTGCGACTCTGACAGCCTTGCATACGGGCATTGAAATCCGGGAAACAGCAGTGTTGAGGCCCTGAAAACCCTTTCCAAACTGGGAGCAAAGAGCTGATCCCTCCATGTTCACTTAAATTTCGAAGCGAACTGAGGGCCAGCTTTTTGCTTAATTCCTGGGGAACTGTCCTTCCCTGAGGACAGGTACCTTCTCGCTGCCTTCCAGAGTATAAAACACAGGAAGTTGGGGAATTTCTGACCTTTTGGGTACCTCCAATGCATTCACTTGGATCCAACAGCCTTTCCACTTGACCACGTCCAGCTGTTGACCTGGCAGGAAGCCCTCGTCTACCTGAGGATTTCTGGCTGGTCTCTGGGACAAGCCCAACCACTAGGCCTTGTTACAACTTCTGGCTGTCCACGTGGCCTCTCCCCTTGATGATGTCAGCACTTCCTGCTAGTTCCTGGGCCGCAATCTCATAACAACCTGAGCACTTCAGCATCTCCATGTGGCCCCTCTTTCTTGATAACATCATGACTTCCCGTGGGTCCCGGGGACTCAAACCCATAACCACCTGAGCACTTCAGCCTCTACACGTGGCCCCTCCCCGGTGATGACCTCTGCATTTCGTGCAGGTCCCAGATTCCCAACCCTTTATCCACCAGAGCACATCCGGATGTTCACCTGGGCATGACTATATCCTTGGTCACCTCAGCCCTTCTGACGGTCCACCTGGCACCTCCCTAGTGAAGATATGAACATTTTAAACTGGTTATGGGTCCCAACCCTCGTTCATGTGACTATTTCCCCCAGCAACCCAGGCCCTTGTTAGCCTCACCAATGAGCCACACTGACTGGCGCTTAGCTCCTAAGAACAAGGGTGATTTTCCAATCTCTGGAGTTTGCTTAAGGGCCTAACATCCAAAGCCCCAGGTAACCTTCTGCTCACAGACTCACACTTGTCCGGTGTGATGGTGGCCATCAGCGTGCCCCCAGCATCCTTTAAGACAACCCTGTGTGTCCATGAGGCCAGGGATCCGCCATGCTCCCCAACACGGGGGCATCTCACCCTACAGTGACCTGCGACTCTGACAGCCCTGCATATGGCCTTTGAAATCCCGGAAAAGGCAGTGTTGAGGCCCTGAAAACACTTTCCAAACTGGGAGCAAAGACCGTTCCCCTCCATGGTCACGTAAATTTCATAGCGAACTGAGGGCCAGCTTTTTGCTTAATTCCTGGGGAACTGTTCTTCTGTGAGGACAGGTACCTTCTTGCTGCCTTGCAGAGTATAAACCACAGGACGTTCGGCAGTTTCCGAACTCTTGGGATCCTCCAATGTATTTACCTGGCTCCACCAACCTTTACAATTGACCATTTCCAGCTGTTGACCTCCACATAGCCCTGGTCTACCCGAGGATTTCTGGCTGTTTACTGGGACAAGCCCAACCACTTGGCCTTGTTATCACTTTTGGCTGTCCACCGGGCCCCTCCCCTTGATGACTTCAGCACTTCCAGCCGGTACACGGGCCCCAAAGCAATAACCACCTGAGTACTTCAGCCTCTACACGTGGCCCCTCCCCTGTGAGGACATCAGCACTTCCTGCCTGTCCGTGATCCCCAACGCTTTTTCCACCAGAGCACTTCCGGCTGTTCACCAGGACCAGAACATATCCTTGGTCACCACAGCCATTCTGACTGTCCACCTGGCACTTCCACATTGATGATATGAACACTTTAAACTGGTTACCGGTTCCTTACCCTTGTTCATTTGACTATTTCCCCCTGTACCCCAGGCCCTTGTTCGCTTCACAAATGAGCCATAGTGGCTGTCTTTTAGCTCCTAAGAAAGGGGGTGATTTCCCAATCTCTGGAGTTGGCTTAAGGGCCTAACACCCGCAGCCCCAGGTAACCTTGTGCTCACAGAATCCTTCTAACCTGGTGGGATGGTGGCCAGCAACGCCCCCCAAGCACTCCTTTAAGACAACCCTGGATAACCATGATGCCAGGGATCCCCATGCTCCCAAAATGAGGGCATCTCACCCTGCAGTGACCTGCGACTCTGACAGCCCTGCATGTGGGCTTTGAAATCCGGGAAACAGCAGTGTTGAGGCCCTGAAAACCCTTCCAAACTGGGAGCAAAGACCTGACCCCTCCATGATCACTCAAATGTTGTAGCGAACTGAGGGCCAGCTTTTTGCTTAACTTCTGGGGAACTGTCCTTCTGTGAGGAGAGCTACCTTCTCACTGCCTTCCAGATTATGGATGACAGGAATTTCGGAAGTTTTCCACCTCTTGGGATCCTCCAAAGTATTCTTCTGGCTCTACAAGCCTTTACACTTGACCACTTCCAGATGTTGACCTGGGAGGCAGCCTTGGTCTACCTGAGGATTTCTGGTTGTTCACTGGGACAAGCCAACCAATCAGCCTCCTTACCACTTCTGCCTGGCCACGTGTACCCACCCCTTGATGACGTCAGCAGTCTCAGCTGGTCCTAGGCCCCAAAACCTTAACCACCTGAACACCTCGGGCTGTCCACGTGGCCCCTCCCCCTTGATGACTTCAGCACTTCCGGCCAGTATTCAGACCCCAATCCCATAACCACCTGACCACTTCAGCCTCTCGATGTGGCCCGTCACCCTTAGTGACTTCAGCACTTCCAGTGTGTCCCCGGGACCCAAACCCATAACCACCTGAGCACTTCAGCCTCTACATGAGGCCCCTCCCCCGTGAAGACATGAGCACTTCCTGCCTGTCGCTGATCCAGCCCTTTATTTACCAGAGCTCTTCTGGCTGTTCACCTGGGCCTGACCATATCCTTGGTCACCTCAGCCCTTCTGACTGTCCAACTGGTACATCCCCATTGAGGATATGAACACTTTAAACTAGTTACCAGTTCCGTACCCTTGATCATGTGACTATTCCCGTTGTTCCCCTGGCCCTTGTTCACCTCACAAATGAGCCACACTGGCTGTCTTATAGCTCCTAAGAACAGGGGTGATTTCCCAATCTCTGGAGTTGGCTTAAGGGCTTAACACCCACAGCCCCAGGTAAACTTATGCTCACCGACTTCTTATTCCCAGGTGGGATGGTGGCCAGCAGCGCACCCCAAGGACTCCTTTAAGACAACCCTGGGTGTCCATGACTTGGGATCCCCCATGCTCCCCAACCTGGGGGCATCACACCCTGCAGTGACCTGCGACTATAACAGCCCTGCATATGGGCTTGAAATTCAGGAAACAGCAGTGTTGAGGCCCTGAAAACGGTTTCCAAAATGGGAGCAAAGACCTGACCCCTCCATGATCACTCTAATTTTGTAGCGAACTTAGGGCCAGCTTTTTGCTTAATTCCTGGGGATCTGTCCTTCCATGAGGACAGGTACATTCTTGCTGCCTTCCAGAGTATAAACCACAGGAATATGGGGATTTTCCGACCTCTTGGAATCCTCCAATGCATTCACCTGGCTCTACAAGACTTTACACTTGACCACTTCCAGCTGTTGACCTGGCAGGAAGCCCTGGTCTATCTGAGGATTTCTGGTTGTTCACTTGGAGAAGCCCAACCAATCGTCCTCATTACCACTTCTGGCTGTACACGTGGCCCCACCCCTTGATGACCTCAGCAGTCTTAGCTGGTCCTAGGCCCCAAAATCTTAAACACCTGGAAACCTCGAGCTGTCCGCATGGCTCCTCCCTCTTGATGACGTCACCACTTCCGGCCGGTACCTTGGCCCCAATCCCATAAATGCCTGAGCACTTCAGCCTTGGGATGTGGCCCGTCCCCCTTAATGATGTCAGCACTTCTGGCTTGTCCCCGGGCCCCAAACCTATAACCACCTGAGCACTTCAGCCTCTACACGTGGCCCCTCCCCCATGAGGATGTTAGCACTTCCAGCCTGTCCCTGATCCCCAGCCATTTATTTACCAGAGCTCTTCCGGCTGTTCACCTGGGCCTGAACATATTCTTGGTCACCTCAGCCCTTCTGACTGTCCAACTGGCACATCCCCATTGAGGATATGAACACTTTAAACGGGTTACCGGGTCCAAACACTTCATCATGTGACTATATACCGTTGTTCCCCTGGCCCTGGATCACCTCACCAATGAGCCACACCGGCGGGCACTTAGCTCATAAGAACAGAGGTGATTTCCCAATCTCTGGTAGTGGGCTTAAGGGCCTAACACCCACAGCCCCAGGTAACCTTCTTCTCACAGACTGCCTCTTTACCGGTGGATGGTGGCCAGCAGTGTGCCCCCAGCACTCCTTTAAGACAACCCTGGTGCCAGGGCCAGCCTGACAGGTTGAACCGAGCTGAGGTAGGGAGGTGGGAATTGAGAAAAGAAAGAAAGACAGGAAAGCGGGATCTGGAGAACTACAGGTCATCGAGAGACTGCAGCAAGTTTATTAACTGCGTAATGCTTTTTATACATAAAACACTGAATAGGAGGTCTGTCAAGAGGAACGTATTCTTTGTTCCTCTTAATCTCTAAGGGAGAGACAGAGCAGGACAAATTCTCAGTACAGCAAATCTAAGTAAATAGTTACAGACTTCTTGATAAGCTATGAAAGGTTGCTCTCATTCTACTGATAACAGCCATCCAAACATGCCTGGGAAAACTGTGTGGGTAGGGGACAGCCTTGCTAGTCCCCTCAGGTGCAAGGACCTTGTCAGCTTACACCCGGTCTCCAACACCCTGGGTGTCCATGAGGTGGGATCCCCCATGCACCCCAACCTGGGGGCATCACACCCTGCAGTGACCTGCGACTGTAACAGCCCTGCATATGGGCTTTGAAATCTGGGAAACAGCTGTGTTGAGGCCCTGAAAACCGTTTCCAAACTGGGAGCAAAGACCTGACCCCTCCATGATCTCTCAAATTTTGTAGCGAACTTAGGGCCAGCTTTTTGCTTAATTCCTGGGGATCTGTCCTTCCATGAGGACAGGTACATTCTCGCTGCCTTCCAGAGTATAAACCACAGGAAGTTGGGATTTTCCAACCTCTTGGGATCCTCCAATGCATTCACCAGGCTCCACCAGCCTTTACAATTGACCACCTCCAGCTGTTGACCTGGAAGGAAGCCCTAGTCTACCTGAGAATTTCTGGCTGTTCTCTGGGACAAGCCCAACCACTAGGCCTTGTTACCACTTATGGATGTCTACGGGTCAGCACCCCATGATGCCATCACCAGTCTCAGCTGATCCTAGGCCCCAAAATCTTAACCACCTCGGGCTGTCCACGTGGCCCCACCATTGATGACGTCAGCACTTCCGGCAGGTACCCTGGCCACAATCCCATAACCACCTGACCACTTCAGCTTCTCGATGTCTCCCCTCCACTTACAGATGTCAGCACTTCTGGCGGGTTTCAGAGCCCCAAACCATAACCACCTGAGGACTTCAGCCTCTATACCTGGCCCCACCCCCAGGAGGACATTAGCATTTCCTACCTGTCCCTGATCCCCAGCCCTTTATTTAACATAGGTATTCCGGCTGTTCACCTGAGCCGACAATATCCTTGGTCACCACAGCCCTTCAGACTGTCTACATGGCACCTCCCCATTGAGGATATGCACACTTTAAACTGGTTACCGGGTCCCATCCCTTATTCATGTATTTCCCGTTGTTCGCCTGGACCTGGTTCACCTAACCAATGAGCCTCACTGGCTGGCACTTAGCTCATAAGAACAGGGGTGATTTCCCAATCTCTAGAAGTTGGCTAGGGGCCTAACACCCACAGCACCAGGTAACCTTCTGCTCACAGACTGCCTCTTTCCCTGGGGGATGGTAGCCAGCAGTGCGTCCCCAGCACTCCTTTAAAACAACCCTGGGTGTCCATGTGGCGGGGATCCCTAATGCTCCCCAACATGGGGGCATCACACCCTACAGTGACCTGTGACTCTGACAGCACTGCATATGGGCTTTGAAATCCGGGAAACAGGAGTGTTGAGGTCCTGAAAACCCTTTCCAAACTAGGAGAAAAACAAGGCCCCTACACCGTCACTTAAATTTCGTACCTAACTGAGGGCCAGCTTTTTGCTTAATTCCCGGGGAACTGTCCTTCCTTGAGGAGAGCTACCTTCTTGCTGCCTTCCAGAGTATGGACAACAGGACATTCGGCATTTTCCAACCTCTTGGGATCCTCCAATGTATTCTCCTGGCGCTACAAGCCTTTACACTTGACCACTTCCAGTGGTTGACTTGGGAGGCAGCTCTGCACTACCTGAGAATTTCTGGTTGTTCACTCTTCAAGCCCAACCAATCGGCCTTGTTACCACTTCTTGCTATCCATGTGGCCCCACCCCCTGATGACGTCTGCAGTCTCAGCTGGTCCTAGGCCTCAAAATCTCAACCACCTGAACACCTCGGGCTGTCCACGTGTCCCCTCCCCCTTGATGACGGCAGCACTTCCGGCCAGTACCCGGACCCCAATCCCATAACCACCTGAACACTTCAGCCCCTCGATGTGGCCCCTCCCTTTAGTGATATCAGCACTTCCAGAGGGTTTCAGAGCCCCAAACCCATAACAACCTGAGCACTTCAGCCTCTACATGTGGCCCCTCCCCGGTGAGGACGTCAGCACTTTCTGACTGTCCCGGATCCCCAGCCCTTTATTTACCAGAGCTCTTCCGGCTGTTCACCTGGGCCTGACCATTTCCTTGGTCACAGCAGCACTTCTGACTGTCCATCTGGCACCGCCCCCACATTGTGGATAGGAACACTTTAAACAGGTTACCGGGTCCCATCCCTTGGTCATGTGACTATTTCCCGTTGCTCCACCAGCCCAGGTTCACCTCACCAATGAGCCACACTGGCTGGGGCTTAGCTCATAAGATCAGGGGTGATTTCCCAATCTCTGGAAGTGAACTTAAGGGGCTAACACCCACAGCCCCAGGTAATATTCTGCTCACAGACTGCCTCTTTCTCTGTGGGATGGTGGCCAGCAGTGAGCCCCCAGAACTCCGTGAAGACAACCCTGGGTGTCCATGAGGCCGGGATCCCCCATGCTCCCCAATATTGGGGCATCTCACCCTGGAGTAACCTGCGACTCTGACAGCCCTGCATATGGGCTTTGAAATTTGAGTAACACCAGTGTTGAGGCACTAAAAACCCTTTCCAAACTGGGAGAAAAGACCAGCCCCCTCTACGGTCACTTAAATTTCGTGGCGAACTGAGGGCCAGCTTTTTGCTTAATTCTTGGGGAACTTTCCTTCCGTGAAGAGAGCTGCCTTCTCTCTGCCTTCCAGAGTATGCACGACAGGACGTTTAGCAGTTTCCGACCTCTTGGGATCCTCCAATGTATTCTCCTGGCTATACAAGCCTTTACACTTGACTACTTTTACTTGTTGACCTGGGAGGCAGGCCTGGTCTACCTGAGGATTTCTGGTTGTTCACTGGTTCAAGCCCAACCAATCAGCCGCGTTACCACTTCTGGCTGGCCACTTGTTTCCACCCCTTGATGACGTCAGCAGTCTCAGCTGGTCCTAGGCCCTAAATCCTAACCACCTGAACACCTCCGGCAGTCCACGTGGGCCCTCCCCATTGATGACGTCAGCACTTCCAGCCAGTACCCGGACCCCAATCCCATAACTACCTGACCGCTTCAGCCTCTCGATGTGTCCTCTCCACTTAGAGATGTCAGCACTTCCGGCGGGTTTCCGAGCTCCAAATCCATAACCACCTGAGGACTTCAGCCTCTACACATGGCCCCTACCTCGTGAAGACGTCAGCACTTCCTGCCTGTCTCTGATCCCCAGCCCTTTATTTAACAGAGCTCTTCTGGCTGTTCACCTGGGCCTGACCATATCCATGGTCACCTCAGCCCTTCTGACTGTCCACCGGGCACCTCCCCATTGAGGATATGCACACTTTAAACTGGTTACCGGGTCCCAACCCTTATTCATGTGAGTATTTCCCGTTGTTCCTCCTGACCTGGTTCACCTCACCAATGAGCCACATTGGCTGGCGCTTAGCTCATAAGAACAGAGGTGATTTCCCAATCTCTGGAAGTTGGTTTAAGGGCCTAACACCCACAGCCCCAGGTAACCTTCTGCTCACAGACTGCCTCTTTCCCGGTAGGATGGTGGCCAGCAGTGTGCCCCCTGCACTCCTATAAGACAACACTGGGTGTCCATGAGGCACGGATCCGTAATACTCCCCAACATGGTGGCATCACAACCTGCAGTGACCTGCGACTCTGGCAGCCCTGCATATGGGCTTTGAAATCTGGAAAACAGCAGTGTTGAGGTCCTGAAAACCCTTTCCAAACTAAGAGAAAAACCAGCCCCCTACACGGTCACCTAAATTTCGTACCTAACTGAGGTCCAGCTTTTTGCTTAATTTCTGGGGAACTGTACTCCTTCTTGCTGCATTCCAGAGAATGGACGATAGGACATTCGGCATTTTCCAACCTCTTGGGATCCTCCAATGTATTCTCCTGGCGCTACAAGCCTTTACATTGACCACTTCCATTGGTTGACCTGGGAGGCAGCTCTGGTCTACCTGAGAATTTCTGGTTGTTCACTCTTCAAGCCCAACCAATCGGCCTTGTTACCACTTCTTGCTATCCATGGGGCCCCACCCCCTGATGATGTCTGCAGTCTCAGCTGGTCCTAGGCCTCAAAATCTTAACCACCTGAACACCTTGGGCTGTCCATGTGTCCCCTCCCCCTTGATGATGGCAGCTCTTCCGGCCAGTACCCGGACCCCAATCCCATAACCACCTGAACTCTGCAGCCCCTCGATGTGGCCCCTCCCTTTAGTGATATCAGCACTTCCAGCGGGTTTCCGAGCCCCAAACCCATAACAACCTGAGCACTTCAGCCTCTACACATGGCCCCTCCCCGGTGAGGACGTCAGCACTTTCTGCCTTTCCCGGATCCCCAGCCCTTTATTTTCCAGAGCTCTTCCGGCTGTTCACCTGGGCCTGACCATATCCTTGGTCACAGCAGTCCTTCTGACTGTCCATCTGGCACCCCTCCCCCCCATGCGGATAGGAACACTTTAAACAGGTTACCGGGTCCCATCCCTTGGTCATGTGACTATTTCCCGTTGCTCCCCCAGCCCAGGTTCACCTCACCAATGAGCCACCCTGGGTGGCGCTTAGCTCATAAGATCAGGGGTGATTTCCCAATCTCTGGAAGTTGGCTTAAGGGGCTAACACCCACAGCCCCATGTAACCTTCTGCTCACAGACTGCCTCTTTCCCGGTAGGATGGTGGCCAGCAGTGTGCCCCCTGCACTCCTATAAGACAACACTGGGTGTCCATGAGGCACGGATCCGTAATGCTCCCCAACATGAGGGCATCACAACCTGCAGTGATCTGCGACTCTGACAGCCCTGCATATGGGCTTTGAAATCCGGAAAACAGCAGTGTTGAGGTCCTGAAAACCCTTTCCAAACTAAGAGAAAAACCAGCCCCCTACACGGTCACCTAAATTTCGTACCTAACTGAGGGCCAGCTTTTTGCTTAATTCCTGGGGAACTGTACTTCCGTGAGGAGAGCTACCTTCTCGCTGCCTTCCAGAGTATAGACCACAGGATGTTCGGCAGTTTCCGACCTCTTGGGATCCTCCAATGTATTCTCCTGGCTCTAAAAGCCTTTACACTTGACCACTTCCATTGGTTGACCTGGGACGCAGATGTGGTCTACCTGAGAATTTCTGGTCGTTCACCGGAAAAGCCCAACCAATCGGCCTCGTTACCACTTCTGGCTCGCCACGATTCCACAACCATTGATGACGTCAGAACTCTCAGCTGATCCTAAGCTAAAACACCTTAACCACCTGAACACCTCGGGCTGTCCACATGACTACCCCGTTGATGACATCAGAATTTCCTGCCGGTACGCAGGCCCCAATACCGGAACCACTTGACAACTATAGCCTCTCGTTGTGGCCTCTCCCCCTAAGAGATGTCAGCATTTCCGGCGTGTCCCCGGGCCCCAAATCCATAACCACCTGAGCAATTCAGCCTCTACACGTGGCCCCTCCCCCGTGAGGTCGACAGCACTTTCTGCCTGTCCCTGATCCCCAGCGCTTTATTTATCAGAGCTCTTCCGGCTGTTCACCTGGGCCTGACCATATCCTTGGTCACCTCAGCCCTTCTGAATGTCCAGTTGGCACCTCGCTATTGCGAATAGGAACACTTTAAACTGGTTACAGGGTCTTAACCCTTGGTCATGTGACTATATCCCGTTGTTCCCCCAGCCCTGGTTCACCTCACCAATGAGCCACACTGGCTGGCGCTTAGCTCATAAGAAAGGGGTGATTTCGCAATCTCTGCAAGTGGGCTTAAGGGCCTAACACCCACAGCCCCAGGTAACCTTCTGCTCACAGACTGCCTCTTTTCCTGTGGGATGGCTGCCTGCAGTGCACCCCCAGCACTCCTCTCCGTCAACCCTGGGTGTCCATGAGGCCGGGATCCCCCATCCTCCCCAATATGGGGGCATGTCACCCTGCAGTGACCTGCGACTCTGACAGCCCTGCATATGCGCTTTGAAATCCTCAAAACAGTAGTGTTGAGTCCCTGAAAAGCCTTTCCAAACTGGGAGAAGAGAAATGCCCCCTCCACGGTCACGTATATTTCGTGGCGAACTGAGAGCTAGCTTTTTACTTAATTCCTGGGGAACTGTTCTTCCGTGAGGAGAGCTACCTTCTCGCTGCCTTCCAGAGTATGGACAACAGGACATTCGGCAGTTTCCGACCTCTTGGGATTCTCCAATGTATTCTCCTGGCTCTAAAATCCTTTACACTTGACCACTTCCAGTGGTTGACCTGGGAGGCAGATCTGGTCTACCTGAGAATTTCTGGTTGTTCACTGCTACTAGCCCAACCAATCGGCCTCGTTACCACTTCTGGCTGCCCATGATTCCCCACCCCTTGATGACGTCAGAACTCCCAGCTGATCCTAGGTTCCAAAACCTTAACCACCTGAACACCTCAGGCTGTCCACCTGACCACCCCCCATGATGACGTCAGAATTTCTGGCCTGTACGAGGGTCCCAATCCCACAACCACTTGACCACTATAGCCTCTCGATGTGACCCCTCCTCCTTAGTGATGTCAGCAATTACGGCGGGACACCGACCCCCAAACCCATAACCACCTGAACACTTCAGCCTCTCGATGTGGCCCTTCCCCCTTAGAAACATCAGCACTTCCTGTTTGTCCCCGGCACCCAAACCCATAAGCACCTGAGCACTTCAGGCTCAACGCGTGGCCCCTCCCCCATGAGGACGTCAGAACTTCCTGCCTGTCCCTGATCCCCAGCCCTTTATTTACCAGAGCTCTTCCAGCTGTTCACCTGGGCCTGACCATATCCTTGGTCGCCTCAGCCCTTCTGACTGTTCACCTGGCACGTCCCCATTGAGGATATGAACACTTTAAACTGGTTACCATGTCCCAACCCTTATTTATGTGACTATTTCCAGTTGTTCCCCCCGCCTGGTTCACCTCACCAATGAGCCACACTGGCTGCCACTTCGCTCATAAGAACAGGGGTGATTTCCCAATCTCGCGAATTTGGCTTAAGGGCCTCAGACCCAAAGCCCCAGGTAACCTTCTGCTCACAAATTGCCTCTTTCCCAGTGGGATGGTGAACAGCAGTGCGCCCCCAGTACTCCTTTAAGACAACCCTGGGTGTCCATGTGGCCGGGATCCCCCATGCTCCCCAACATGGGGGCATCTCACCCTGCAGTGACTGCGACTCTGACAGTCCAGCATATGGGCTTTGAAATCCGGGAAACAGCAGTGTTGAGGCCCAGAAAACCCTTTCTAAACTGAAAGAATAGACTAGCCCCCTCCACGGTCAATTAAATTTCGTAGCTAACTGAGGGCCAGCTTTTTGCTTAATTCTTGGGGAACTTTCCTTCCGTGAAGAGAGCTGCCTTCTCTCTGCCTTCCAGAGTATGCATGATAGGACGTTTAGCAGTTTCCGACCTCTTAGGATCCTCCAATGTATTCTCCTGGCTATACAAGCCTTTACACTTGACTACTTTTACTTGTTGAACTGGGAGGCAGGCCTGGTCTACCTGAGGATTTTTGGTTGTTCACTGGTTCAAGCCCAACCAATCAGCCGCGTTACCACTTCTGGCTGGCCACTTGTTTCCACCCCTTGATGACGTCAGCAGTCTCAGTTGGTCCTAGGCCCCAAATCCTAACCACCTGAACACCTCCGGCTGTCCACATGGGCCCTCCCCATTGATGACGTCAGCACTTCCAACCAGTACCCGGACCCCAATCCCATAACTACCTGACTGCTTCAGACTCTCGATGTGACCCCTCCACTTAGAGATGTCAGCACTTCCCGCGGGTTTCTGAGCCCCAAACCCATAACCACCTGAGGACTTCAGCCTCTACACATGGCCCCTACCTCGTGAAGACGTCAGCACTTCCTGCCTGTCTCTGATCCCCAGCCCTTTATTTAACAGAGCTCTTCTGGCTGTTCACCTGGGCCTGACCATATCCATGGTCACCTCAGCCCTTCTGACTGTCCACCGGGCACCTCGCCATTGAGGATATGCACATTTTAAACTGGTTACCGGGTCCCAACCCTTATTCATGTGAGTATTTCCCGTTGTTCCTCCTGACCTGGTTCACCTCACCAATGAGCCACACTGGCTGGCACTTAGCTCATAAGAACAAAGGTGATTTCCCATCTCTGGAGGTTGGTTTAAGGGCCTAACACCCACAGCCCCAGGTAACCTTCTGCTCACAGACTGCCTCATTGCCGGTAGGATGGTGGCCAGCAGTGTGCCCCCTGCACTCCTATAAGACAACACTGGGTGTCCATAAGGCACGGATCCGTAATGCTCCCCAACATGGGGGCATCACAAAATGCAGTGACTTGCGACTCTGACAGCCCTGCATATGGGCTTTGAAATCTGGAAAACAGCAGTGTTGAGGTCCTGAAAACCCTTTCCAAACTAAGAGAAAAACCAGTCCCCTACACGGTCACCTAAATTTCGTACCTAACTGAGGTCCAGCTTTTTCCTTAATTCCTGGGGAACTGTACTTCCGTGAGAAGAGCTACCTTCTGGCTGCTTTCCAGAGTATAGACCACAGGACGTTGGGCAGATTCCGACTTCTTAGAATCCTCCAATGTATTCTACTGGCTCTAAAAGACTTTACACTTCCACTTGTTTACAAGGGAGGCAGACCTGGTCAACCTGAAAATTTCTGGTATTTCCTGAAACAAGCCCAACCAACCGGCCTCGTTACCACTTCTGTCTGTCCACATGTCGCCACCCCTTGATGACGTCAGCAGTCTCAGCTGGTCCTAGGCCCCAAAACCTTAACCTCCAGATCACCTGGGGCTGTCCACGTAGCCCCCGCCCTGATGAAGGCAGCAATTCCAGCTGGTAACCTGACCCCAATGCCATAACCACCTAACCACTTCAGCCTCTCGATGTGGCCCTCCCTCTTAGTGACTTCAGCACTTCCGCATGTCCCCCAGGCCCAAAACGATAACCACCTGAACACTTAAACATCTACACGTGGCCCCTCCCCCGTGAGGACGTCAGCACTTCCTGCCTGTCCCTGATCCCCAGACCTTTAATTACCAGACCTCTTCAGGCTGTTCACATGGGCCTGACCATATCCTTGGTCACCTCAGCCCTTCTGTCTGTCCACCTGGCACCTCGCTATTGCCGATATGAACACTTTAAACGGGTTACCGGGTCCGAATCCTTGTTCATGTGACTATTTCCCTGTTTTCCCTAGGCCCTGGTTCACCTCACCAATGAGCCATACTGGGAGGCGCGTAGCTCATAAGAACTATGGTGATTTCCAAATCTCTGGAAGTTGGCTTAAGGGCCTAACACCCACAGCCCCAGGTAAACTTCTGCTCACAGCCTACCTCTTTCCCGGTGGGATGGTGGCCAGCAGTAAGCCCCCAGCACTCCTATGGACATCCTTGTGTTTCCATGAGACCGGGATTATTCATGCTCACCAACATGGGGGCATCTCACCCTGCAGTGACCAGCGATTCTGACAGTTCTGCATATGGGGTTTGAAATCCGGAAAACAGTAGAGTTGATGCTCTGAAAACCCTTTCCAAACTGGGAGAATAGACCAGCTCCCTCCACGGTCACTTAAATTTCGTAGCGAACTGAGGGCTAGCTTTTTGCATAATTCCTGGGTAACTTTCTTTCAGTGAGCAGAGCAACTTCTCGCTGCCTTCCAGAGTATGGACCACAAGAATTTCGGCAGTTTCCGACTTCTTGGGATCCTCCAATGTATTCTCCTGGCTTTGAAAGCCTTTACACTTGACCACTTCCAGTTGTTGACATGGGAGGCAGACCTGCTCAATCTGAGGATTTCTGGTATTTGCTGGGACAAGCCCAACCAATCGGCCTCGTTACCACTTATGTTTGTCCACATGTGGCCATCCCTTGATGACGTCATCAGTCTCAGCTGGTCATAGGGACCAAAATCTTAACCACCAGAACACCTGGGACTGTCCACGTAGCCCCCGCCCTTAATGACGTCAGCACTTCCGGCCGGTAAACGGGCCCCAATCCCATAACCACCTGACCACTTCAGCCTTTCCATGTGGCCCCTTCCTGTTAGTGACGTCAGCACTTCTGGAGTGTCCCCAGGGCAAAAACCATAACAACAGGAGCACATAAGCCTCTACACGTGGCCCCTATGCTGGAGGATGTCAGTACTTCTTGCCTGTCCCTGATCACCAGCCCTTTAATTACCAGAGCACTTCAGGCTGTTCACCTGGGCCTGACCAATTACTTGGTCACCTCAGCCCTTCTGACTGTCCACCTGGCACCTCCCTATTGCCGATATGAACACTTTAAAAAGGGTTACCGGGTCCACATCCTTGTTCATGTGACTAATTCCCATTTTTCCCTCGGCCCTGGATCACCTCACCATTGAGCCACTCTGGGAGGCGTGTCGCTCATAAGAACTATGGTGATTTCCAAATCTCTGGAAGTTGGCTTAAGGGCCTAACACACACAGCCCCAGGTAACCTTCTGCTCACAGCCTACCTCTTTCCCGGTGGGATGGTGGCCAGCAGTAAGCCCCCAGCACTCCTATAGACATCCTTGTGTTTCCATGAGACCTGGATTATCCATGCTCACCAACATGGGGGCATCTCACCCTGCAGTAACCTGCGAATCTGACAGCCCTGCATATGGGGTTTGAAATCCGGAAAACAGCAGTGTTGAGGCCCTGAAAAACCTTTCTAAACTGAAAGAATAGACTAGCCCCCTCCATGGTCAATTAAATTTCGTAGCTAACTGAGGCCCCGCTTTTCCTTAATTCCTGGTGAACTTTTTTTTGTGAGGTGAGCTACCTTCTCGCTGCCTTCCAGAGTATGGACCACAAGAAGTTCGCACTTTCCGACTTCTTGGGATCCTCCAATATATTCTACTGGCTCTAAAAGCCTTTACAGTTGACCACTTCCACTTGTTGACATGGGAGGCATACCTGGTCAACCTGAAAATTTCTGGTATTTCCTTAAAAAAGCCCAACCAACCGGCCTGGTTACCACTTCTGTCTGTCCACATGTCGCCACCCCTTGATGACGTCAGCAGTCTCAGCTGGTCGTAGGCCCCACAACCTTAACCTCCAGATCACCTGGGGCTGTCCACGTAGCCCAGGCCCAGATGACGTCAGCAATTCCATCTGATAACCTGACCCCAATGCCATAAACACCTAACCACTTCAGCCTCTCGATGTGGCCCTCCCTCTTAGTGACTTCAGCACTTCCGCATGTCCCCCAGGCCCAAAACGATAACCACCTGAACACTTAAACATCTACACGTGGCCCCTCCCCCGTGAGGACGTCAGCACTTCCTGCCTGTCCCTGATCCCCAGACCTTTAATTACCAGACCTCTTCAGGCTGTTCACATGGGCCTGACCATATCCTTGGTCACCTCAGCCCTTCTGTCTGTCCACCTGGCACCTCGCTATTGCCGATATGAACACTTTAAACGGGTTACCGGGTCCGAATCCTTGTTCATGTGACTATTTCCCTGTTTTCCCTCGGCCCTGGTTCACCTCACCAATGAGCCATACTGGGAGGCGCGTAGCTCATAAGAACTATGGTGATTTCCAAATCTCTGGAAGTTGGCTTAAGGGCCTAACACCCACAGCCCCAGGTAACCTTCTGCTCACAGCCTGCCTCTTTCCCGGTGGGATGGTGGCCAGCAGTAAGCCCCCAGCACTCCTATAGACATCCTTGTGTTTCCATGAGACCGGGATTATTCATGCT
Organism: Plecotus auritus; assembly: GCF_963455305.1. NCBI lineage: Eukaryota > Metazoa > Chordata > Mammalia > Chiroptera > Vespertilionidae > Plecotus > Plecotus auritus. The sequence continues at coordinate 101,081,093 of NC_137782.1, forward strand.
CACCAACATGGGGGCATCTCACCCTGCAGTGACCAGCGATTCTGACAGTTCTGCATACGGGGTTTGAAATCCGGAAAACAGTAGAGTTGATGCTCTGAAAACCCTTTCCAAACTGGGAGAATAGACCAGCTCCCTCCACGGTCACTTAAATTTCGTAGCAAACTGAGGGCTAGCTTTTTGCGTAATTCCTGGGTAACTTTCTTTCAGTGAGCAGAGCAACTTCTCGCTGCCTTCCAGAGTATGGAGCACAAGAATTTCGGCAGTTTCCGACTTCTTGGGATCCTCCAATGTATTCTCCTGGCTCTGAAAGCCTTTACACTTGACCACTTCCACTTGTTGACATGGGAGGCAGACCTGCTCAATCTGAGGATTTCTGGTATTTCCTGGGACAAGCCCAACCAATCGGCCTTGTTACCACTTCTGTCTGTCCACATGTCACTACCCCTTGATGATGTCAGCAGTCTCAGCTGGTCCTAGGCCCCAAAATCTTAACCTCCATATCACCTGGGACTGTCCATGTAGCCCCCGCCCTTGATGACGTCAGCACCTCCAGCTGGAAACCGGGCCACAATCCCATAACCACCTGTCTACTTCAGCCTCTCGATGTGGCCCCTCCCTCTTAGTGACGTGAGCACTTCCAGCTTGTCCCCTGGGACCAGAACCATAACCACCTGAGCACTTAAGCATCTACAGGTAGCCCCTCCCCCTTGAGGATGTCAGCACTTCCTGCCTTCCCTGATCCCCAGCCCTTTAATTACCAGAGCACTTCAGGCTGTTCACCTGGGACTGACCAATTCCTTGGTCACCTCAGCCCTTCTGACTGTCCTCCTGGCACCTCCCTATTGCCGATATGAACACTTTAAAAAGGGTTACCGGGTCTGCATCCTTGTTCATGTGACTAATTCCCGTTTTTCCCTCGGCCCTGGATCACCTCACCATTGAGACACTCTGGGAGGCGCGTCGCTCATAAGAACTATGGTGATTTCCAAATCTCTGGAAGTTGGCTTAAGGGCCTAACACACACAGCCCCAGGTAACCTTCTGCTCACAGCCTACCTCTTTCCCGGTGGGATGGTGGCCAGCAGTAAGCCCCCAGCACTCCTATAGACATCCTTGTGTTTCCATGAGACCTGGATTATCCATGCTCACCAACATGGGGTCATCTCACCCTGCAGTAACCTGAGACTCTGACAGCCCTGCATATGGGGTTTGAAATCCGGAACACAGCAGTGTTGAGGCCCTGAAAACCCTTTCTAAACTGAAAGAATAGACTAGCCCCCTCCACGGTCAATTAAATTTCGTAGCTAACTGAGGCCCCGCTTTTCCTTAATTCCTGGTGAACTTTTTTTTGTGAGGTGAGCTACCTTCTCGCTGCCTTCCAGTGTTTGGACCACAAGAAGTTCGGCAATTTCCGACTTCTTGGGATCCTCCAATATATTCTACTGGCTCTAAAAGCCTTTACACTTGACCACTTCCACTTGTTGACATGGGAGGCAAACCTGGTCAACCTGAAAATTTCTGGTATTTCCTTAAAAAAGCCCAACCAACCGGCCTGGTTACCACAAGAATTTCAGTAGTTTCCGACTTCTTGGGATCCTCCAATGTATTCTCCTGGCTCTGAAAGCCTTTACAGTTGACCACTTCCACTTGTTGACATGGTAGGCAGACCTGGTCAACCTGAGGATTTCTGGTAATTCCTGGGAGAAGCGCAACCAATCGGCCTCGTTACCACTTCTGTCTGTCCACATGTCGCTACCCCTTGATGATGTCAGCAGTCTCAGCTTGTCCTAGGCCCCAAAATCTTAACCTCCAGATCACCTGGGACTGTCCATGTAGCCCCCGCCCTTGATGACGTCAGCACTTCCAGCTGGAAACCAAGCCACAATCCCATAACCACCTGACTATTTCTGCCTCTCGATGTGGCGCCTCATTCTTAGTGACGTGAGCACTTCCAGCTTGTCCCCTGGGACCAGAACCATAACCACCTGAGCACTTAAGCATCTACAGGTGGCCCCTCTCCCTTGAGGACGTCAGCACTTCCTGCCTGTCCCTGATCCCCAGCCCTTTAATTACCAGACCTCTTCAGGCTGTTCACCTGAGCCTGACCATATCCTTGGTCACATCAGCCCTTCTGTCTGTCCACCTGGCACCTCGCTATTGCCGATATGAACACTTTAAACGGGTTACCGGGTCCGAATCCTTGTTCTTGTGACTATTTCCCTTTTTTCCCTTCGCCCTGGTTCACCTCACCAATGAGCCATACTGGGAGGCGCGTAGCTCATAAGAACTATGGTGATTTCCAAATCTCTGGAAGTTGGCTTAAGGGCCTAACACCCACAGCCCCAGGTAACCTTCTGCTCACAGCCTGCCTCTTTCCCGGTGGGATGGTGGCCAGCAGTAAGCCCCCAGCACTCCTATAGACATCCTTGTGTTTCCATGAGACCTGGATTATCCATGCTCACCAACATGGGGGCATCTCACCATGCAGTAACCTGCGATTCTGACAGGCCTGCATATGGGGTTTGAAATCCAGAAAACAGCAGTGTTGAGGCCCTGAAAACTCTTTCCAAACTGGGAGAATAGACCAGCTCCCTCCACGGTCACTTAAATTTCGTAGCGAACTGAGGGCCAGCTTTTTGCTTAATTCCTGGGGAACTGTCTTTCTGTGAGGAGAGCTACCTTCTCGCTGCCTTCCAGAGTATGGACCACAAGAAGTTCGGCACTTTCCGACTTCTTGGGATCCTCCAATATATTCTACTGGCTCTAAAAGCCTTTACACTTGACCACTTCCACTTGTTGACATGGGAGGCAGACCTGGTCAACCTGAAAATTTCTGGTATTTCCTTAAAAAAGCCCAATCAACCGTCCTGGTTACCACTTCTGTCTGTCCACATGTCGCCACCCCTTGATGACGTCAGCAGTCTCAGGTGGTCCTAGGCTGCAAAACCTTAACCTCCAGATCACCTGGGGCTTTCGACATAGCCCAGGCCCTGATGACGTCAGCAATTCCAGCTGGTAACCTGACCCCAATGCCATAACCACCTAACCACTTCAGCCTCTGGATGTGGCCCTCCCTCTTAGTGACTTCAGCACTTCCGCATGTCCCCCAGGCCCAAAACGATAACCACCTGAACACTTAAACATCTACATGTGGCCCCTCCCCCGTGAGGACGTCAGCACTTCCTGCCTGTCCCTGATCCCCAGCCCTTTAATTACCAGAAATATTCAGGCTGTTCACCTGGGCCTGACCATATCCTTGGTCACATCAACCCTTCTGTCTGTCCACCTGGCACCTCGCTATTGCCGATATGAACACTTTAAACGGGTTACCGGGTCCGAATCCTTGTTCATGTGACTATTTCCCTTTTTTCCCTCGGCCCTGGTTCACCTCACCAATGAGCCATACTGGGAGGCGCATAGCTCATAAGAACTATGGTGATATCCAAATCTCTGGAAGTTGGCTTAAGGGCCTAACACCCACAGCCCCAGGTAACCTTCTGCTCACAGCCTGCCTCTTTCACGGTGGGATGGTGGCCAGCAGTAAGCCCCCAGCACTCCTATAGACATCCTTGTGTTTCCATGAGACCTGGATTATCCATGCTCTAAACATGGGGGCATCTCACCCTGTAGTAACCTGCGATTCTAACAGCCCTGCATACGCGGTTTGAAATCCGGAAAAAGCAGTGTTGAGGCTCTGAAAACTCTTTCGAAACTGGGAAAATAGACCAGCTCCCTCCACGGTCACTTAAATTTCGTAGCGAACTGTGGGCCAGCTTTTTGCTTAATTCCTGGGGAACTGTCTTTCCATGAGGAGAGCTACCTTCTCGCTGCCTTCCATAGTATGGACCACAAGAAGTTCGGCACTTTCCGACTTCTTGGGATCCTCCAATATATTCTACTGGCTCTAAAAGCCTTTACACTTGACCACTTCCACTTGTTGACATGGGAGGCAGACCTGGTCAACCTGAAAATTTCTGGTATTTCCTTAAAAAAGCCCAACCAACCGGCCTGGTTACCACTTCTGTCTGTCCACATGTCGCCACCCCTTGATGACGTCAGCAGTCTCAGGTGGTCCTAGGCCCCAAAACCTTAACCTCCAGATCACCTGGGGCTTTCGACGTAGCCCAGGCCCTGATGACGTCAGCAATTCCAGCTGGTAACCTGACCCCAATGCCATAACCACCTAACCACTTCAGCCTCTGGATGTGGCCCTCCCTCTTAGTGACTTCAGCACTTCCGCATGTCCCCCAGGCCCAAAACGATAACCACCTGAACACTTAAACATCTACATGTGGCCCCTCCCCCGTGAGGACATCAGCACTTCCTGCCTGTCCCTGATCCCCAGCCCTTTAATTACCAGACATATTCAGGCTGTTCACCTGGGCCTGACCATATCCTTGGTCACATCAACCCTTCTGTCTGTCCACCTGGCACCTCGCTATTGCCGATATGAACACTTTAAACGGGTTACCGGGTCCGAATCCTTGTTCATGTGACTATTTCCCTTTTTTCCCTCGGCCCTGGTTCACCTCACCAATGAGCCATACTGGGAGGCGCATAGCTCATAAGAACTATGGTGATTTCCAAATCTCTGGAAGTTGGCTTAAGGGCCTAACACACACAGCCCCAGGTAACCTTCTGCTCACAGCCTACCTCTTTCCCGGTGGGATGGTGGCCAGCAGTAAGCCCCCAGCACTCCTAAAGACATCCTTGTGTTTCCATGAGACCTGGATTATCCATGCTCACCAACATGGGGTCATCTCACCCTGCAGTAACCTGAGACTCTGACAGCCCTGCATATGGGGTTTGAAATCCGGAACACAGCAGTGTTGAGGCCCTGAAAACCCTTTCTAAACTGAAAGAATAGACTAGCCCCCTCCATGGTCAATTAAATTTCGTAGCTAACTGAGGCCCTGCTTTTCCTTAATTCCTGGTGAACTTTTTTTTGTGAGGTGAGCTACCTTCTCGCTGCCTTCCAGTGTTTGGACCACAAGAAGTTCGGCAATTTCCGACTTCTTGGGATCCTCCAATATATTCTACTGGCTCTAAAAGCCTTTACACTTGACCACTTCCACTTGTTGACATGGGAGGCAAACCTGGTCAACCTGAAAATTTCTGGTATTTCCTTAAAAAAGCCCAACCAACCGGCCTGGTTACCACAAGAATTTCAGTAGTTTCCGACTTCTTGGGATCCTCCAATGTATTCTCCTGGCTCTGAAAGCCTTTACAGTTGACCACTTCCACTTGTTGACATGGTAGGCAGACCTGGTCAACCTGAGGATTTCTGGTAATTCCTGGGAGAAGCGCAACCAATCGGCCTCGTTACCACTTCTGTCTGTCCACATGTCGCTACCCCTTGATGATGTCAGCAGTCTCAGCTTGTCCTAGGCCCCAAAATCTTAACCTCCAGATCACCTGGGACTGTCCATGTAGCCCCCGCCCTTGATGACGTCAGCACTTCCAGCTGGAAACCAAGCCACAATCCCATAACCACCTGACTATTTCTGCCTCTCGATGTGGCGCCTCATTCTTAGTGACGTGAGCACTTCCAGCTTGTCCCCTGGGACCAGAACCATAACCACCTGAGCACTTAAGCATCTACAGGTGGCCCCTCTCCCTTGAGGACGTCAGCACTTCCTGCCTGTCCCTGATCCCCAGCCCTTTAATTACCAGACCTCTTCAGGCTGTTCACCTGAGCCTGACCATATCCTTGGTCACATCAGCCCTTCTGTCTGTCCACCTGGCACCTCGCTATTGCCGATATGAACACTTTAAACGGGTTACCGGGTCCGAATCCTTGTTCTTGTGACTATTTCCCTTTTTTCCCTTCGCCCTGGTTCACCTCACCAATGAGCCATACTGGGAGGCGCGTAGCTCATAAGAACTATGGTGATTTCCAAATCTCTGGAAGTTGGCTTAAGGGCCTAACACCCACAGCCCCAGGTAACCTTCTGCTCACAGCCTGCCTCTTTCCCGGTGGGATGGTGGCCAGCAGTAAGCCCCCAGCACTCCTATAGACATCCTTGTGTTTCCATGAGACCTGGATTATCCATGCTCACCAACATGGGGGCATCTCACCATGCAGTAACCTGCGATTCTGACAGGCCTGCATATGGGGTTTGAAATCCAGAAAACAGCAGTGTTGAGGCCCTGAAAACTCTTTCCAAACTGGGAGAATAGACCAGCTCCCTCCACGGTCACTTAAATTTCGTAGCGAACTGAGGGCCAGCTTTTTGCTTAATTCCTGGGGAACTGTCTTTCTGTGAGGAGAGCTACCTTCTCGCTGCCTTCCAGAGTATGGACCACAAGAAGTTCGGCACTTTCCGACTTCTTGGGATCCTCCAATATATTCTACTGGCTCTAAAAGCCTTTACACTTGACCACTTCCACTTGTTGACATGGGAGGCAGACCTGGTCAACCTGAAAATTTCTGGTATTTCCTTAAAAAAGCCCAACCAACCGTCCTGGTTACCACTTCTGTCTGTCCACATGTCGCCACCCCTTGATGACGTCAGCAGTCTCAGGTGGTCCTAGGCTGCAAAACCTTAACCTCCAGATCACCTGGGGCTTTCGACATAGCCCAGGCCCTGATGACGTCAGCAATTCCAGCTGGTAACCTGACCCCAATGCCATAACCACCTAACCACTTCAGCCTCTGGATGTGGCCCTCCCTCTTAGTGACTTCAGCACTTCCGCATGTCCCCCAGGCCCAAAACGATAACCACCTGAACACTTAAACATCTACATGTGGCCCCTCCCCCGTGAGGACGTCAGCACTTCCTGCCTGTCCCTGATCCCCAGCCCTTTAATTACCAGAAATATTCAGGCTGTTCACCTGGGCCTGACCATATCCTTGGTCACATCAACCCTTCTGTCTGTCCACCTGGCACCTCGCTATTGCCGATATGAACACTTTAAACGGGTTACCGGGTCCGAATCCTTGTTCATGTGACTATTTCCCTTTTTTCCCTCGGCCCTGGTTCACCTCACCAATGAGCCATACTGGGAGGCGCATAGCTCATAAGAACTATGGTGATATCCAAATCTCTGGAAGTTGGCTTAAGGGCCTAACACCCACAGCCCCAGGTAACCTTCTGCTCACAGCCTGCCTCTTTCACGGTGGGATGGTGGCCAGCAGTAAGCCCCCAGCACTCCTATAGACATCCTTGTGTTTCCATGAGACCTGGATTATCCATGCTCTAAACATGGGGGCATCTCACCCTGTAGTAACCTGCGATTCTAACAGCCCTGCATACGCGGTTTGAAATCCGGAAAAAGCAGTGTTGAGGCTCTGAAAACTCTTTCGAAACTGGGAGAATAGACCAGCTCCCTCCACGGTCACTTAAATTTCGTAGCGAACTGTGGGCCAGCTTTTTGCTTAATTCCTGGGGAACTGTCTTTCCATGAGGAGAGCTACCTTCTCGCTGCCTTCCATAGTATGGACCACAAGAAGTTCGGCACTTTCCGACTTCTTGGGATCCTCCAATATATTCTACTGGCTCTAAAAGCCTTTACACTTGACCACTTCCACTTGTTGACATGGGAGGCAGACCTGGTCAACCTGAAAATTTCTGGTATTTCCTTAAAAAAGCCCAACCAACCGGCCTGGTTACCACTTCTGTCTGTCCACATGTCGCCACCCCTTGATGACGTCAGCAGTCTCAGGTGGTCCTAGGCCCCAAAACCTTAACCTCCAGATCACCTGGGGCTTTCGACGTAGCCCAGGCCCTGATGACGTCAGCAATTCCAGCTGGTAACCTGACCCCAATGCCATAACCACCTAACCACTTCAGCCTCTGGATGTGGCCCTCCCTCTTAGTGACTTCAGCACTTCCGCATGTCCCCCAGGCCCAAAACGATAACCACCTGAACACTTAAACATCTACATGTGGCCCCTCCCCCGTGAGGACATCAGCACTTCCTGCCTGTCCCTGATCCCCAGCCCTTTAATTACCAGACATATTCAGGCTGTTCACCTGGGCCTGACCATATCCTTGGTCACATCAACCCTTCTGTCTGTCCACCTGGCACCTCGCTATTGCCGATATGAACACTTTAAACGGGTTACCGGGTCCGAATCCTTGTTCATGTGACTATTTCCCTTTTTTCCCTCGGCCCTGGTTCACCTCACCAATGAGCCATACTGGGAGGCGCATAGCTCATAAGAACTATGGTGATTTCCAAATCTCTGGAAGTTGGCTTAAGGGCCTAACACACACAGCCCCAGGTAACCTTCTGCTCACAGCCTACCTCTTTCCCGGTGGGATGGTGGCCAGCAGTAAGCCCCCAGCACTCCTAAAGACATCCTTGTGTTTCCATGAGACCTGGATTATCCATGCTCACCAACATGGGGTCATCTCACCCTGCAGTAACCTGAGACTCTGACAGCCCTGCATATGGGGTTTGAAATCCGGAACACAGCAGTGTTGAGGCCCTGAAAACCCTTTCTAAACTGAAAGAATAGACTAGCCCCCTCCATGGTCAATTAAATTTCGTAGCTAACTGAGGCCCTGCTTTTCCTTAATTCCTGGTGAACTTTTTTTTGTGAGGTGAGCTACCTTCTCGCTGCCTTCCAGTGTTTGGACCACAAGAAGTTCGGCAATTTCCGACTTCTTGGGATCCTCCAATATATTCTACTGGCTCTAAAAGCCTTTACACTTGACCACTTCCACTTGTTGACATGGGAGGCAAACCTGGTCAACCTGAAAATTTCTGGTATTTCCTTAAAAAAGCCCAACCAACCGGCCTGGTTACCACAAGAATTTCAGTAGTTTCCGACTTCTTGGGATCCTCCAATGTATTCTCCTGGCTCTGAAAGCCTTTACAGTTGACCACTTCCACTTGTTGACATGGTAGGCAGACCTGGTCAACCTGAGGATTTCTGGTAATTCCTGGGAGAAGCGCAACCAATCGGCCTCGTTACCACTTCTGTCTGTCCACATGTCGCTACCCCTTGATGATGTCAGCAGTCTCAGCTTGTCCTAGGCCCCAAAATCTTAACCTCCAGATCACCTGGGACTGTCCATGTAGCCCCCGCCCTTGATGACGTCAGCACTTCCAGCTGGAAACCAAGCCACAATCCCATAACCACCTGACTATTTCTGCCTCTCGATGTGGCGCCTCATTCTTAGTGACGTGAGCACTTCCAGCTTGTCCCCTGGGACCAGAACCATAACCACCTGAGCACTTAAGCATCTACAGGTGGCCCCTCTCCCTTGAGGACGTCAGCACTTCCTGCCTGTCCCTGATCCCCAGCCCTTTAATTACCAGACCTCTTCAGGCTGTTCACCTGAGCCTGACCATATCCTTGGTCACATCAGCCCTTCTGTCTGTCCACCTGGCACCTCGCTATTGCCGATATGAACACTTTAAACGGGTTACCGGGTCCGAATCCTTGTTCTTGTGACTATTTCCCTTTTTTCCCTTCGCCCTGGTTCACCTCACCAATGAGCCATACTGGGAGGCGCGTAGCTCATAAGAACTATGGTGATTTCCAAATCTCTGGAAGTTGGCTTAAGGGCCTAACACCCACAGCCCCAGGTAACCTTCTGCTCACAGCCTGCCTCTTTCCCGGTGGGATGGTGGCCAGCAGTAAGCCCCCAGCACTCCTATAGACATCCTTGTGTTTCCATGAGACCTGGATTATCCATGCTCACCAACATGGGGGCATCTCACCATGCAGTAACCTGCGATTCTGACAGGCCTGCATATGGGGTTTGAAATCCAGAAAACAGCAGTGTTGAGGCCCTGAAAACTCTTTCCAAACTGGGAGAATAGACCAGCTCCCTCCACGGTCACTTAAATTTCGTAGCGAACTGAGGGCCAGCTTTTTGCTTAATTCCTGGGGAACTGTCTTTCTGTGAGGAGAGCTACCTTCTCGCTGCCTTCCAGAGTATGGACCACAAGAAGTTCGGCACTTTCCGACTTCTTGGGATCCTCCAATATATTCTACTGGCTCTAAAAGCCTTTACACTTGACCACTTCCACTTGTTGACATGGGAGGCAGACCTGGTCAACCTGAAAATTTCTGGTATTTCCTTAAAAAAGCCCAATCAACCGTCCTGGTTACCACTTCTGTCTGTCCACATGTCGCCACCCCTTGATGACGTCAGCAGTCTCAGGTGGTCCTAGGCCGCAAAACCTTAACCTCCAGATCACCTGGGGCTTTCGACATAGCCCAGGCCCTGATGACGTCAGCAATTCCAGCTGGTAACCTGACCCCAATGCCATAACCACCTAACCACTTCAGCCTCTGGATGTGGCCCTCCCTCTTAGTGACTTCAGCACTTCCGCATGTCCCCCAGGCCCAAAACGATAACCACCTGAACACTTAAACATCTACATGTGGCCCCTCCCCCGTGAGGACGTCAGCACTTCCTGCCTGTCCCTGATCCCCAGCCCTTTAATTACCAGAAATATTCAGGCTGTTCACCTGGGCCTGACCATATCCTTGGTCACATCAACCCTTCTGTCTGTCCACCTGGCACCTCGCTATTGCCGATATGAACACTTTAAACGGGTTACCGGGTCCGAATCCTTGTTCATGTGACTATTTCCCTTTTTTCCCTCGGCCCTGGTTCACCTCACCAATGAGCCATACTGGGAGGCGCATAGCTCATAAGAACTATGGTGATATCCAAATCTCTGGAAGTTGGCTTAAGGGCCTAACACCCACAGCCCCAGGTAACCTTCTGCTCACAGCCTGCCTCTTTCACGGTGGGATGGTGGCCAGCAGTAAGCCCCCAGCACTCCTATAGACATCCTTGTGTTTCCATGAGACCTGGATTATCCATGCTCTAAACATGGGGGCATCTCACCCTGTAGTAACCTGCGATTCTAACAGCCCTGCATACGCGGTTTGAAATCCGGAAAAAGCAGTGTTGAGGCTCTGAAAACTCTTTCGAAGCTGGGAGAATAGACCAGCTCCCTCCACGGTCACTTAAATTTCGTAGCGAACTGTGGGCCAGCTTTTTGCTTAATTCCTGGGGAACTGTCTTTCCATGAGGAGAGCTACCTTCTCGCTGCCTTCCATAGTATGGACCACAAGAAGTTCGGCACTTTCCGACTTCTTGGGATCCTCCAATATATTCTACTGGCTCTAAAAGCCTTTACACTTGACCACTTCCACTTGTTGACATGGGAGGCAGACCTGGTCAACCTGAAAATTTCTGGTATTTCCTTAAAAAAGCCCAACCAACCGGCCTGGTTACCACTTCTGTCTGTCCACATGTCGCCACCCCTTGATGACGTCAGCAGTCTCAGGTGGTCCTAGGCCCCAAAACCTTAACCTCCAGATCACCTGGGGCTTTCGACGTAGCCCAGGCCCTGATGACGTCAGCAATTCCAGCTGGTAACCTGACCCCAATGCCATAACCACCTAACCACTTCAGCCTCTGGATGTGGCCCTCCCTCTTAGTGACTTCAGCACTTCCGCATGTCCCCCAGGCCCAAAACGATAACCACCTGAACACTTAAACATCTACATGTGGCCCCTCCCCCGTGAGGACATCAGCACTTCCTGCCTGTCCCTGATCCCCAGCCCTTTAATTACCAGACATATTCAGGCTGTTCACCTGGGCCTGACCATATCCTTGGTCACATCAACCCTTCTGTCTGTCCACCTGGCACCTCGCTATTGCCGATATGAACACTTTAAACGGGTTACCGGGTCCGAATCCTTGTTCATGTGACTATTTCCCTTTTTTCCCTCGTCCCTGGTTCACCTCACCAATGAGCCATACTGGGAGGCGCATAGCTCATAAGAACTATGGTGATTTCCAAATCTCTGGAAGTTGGCTTAAGGGCCTAACACACACAGCCCCAGGTAACCTTCTGCTCACAGCCTACCTCTTTCCCGGTGGGATGGTGGCCAGGAGTAAGCCCCCAGCACTCCTATAGACATGCTTGTGTTTCCATGAGACCTGGATTATCCATGCTCACCAACATGGGGTCATCTCACCCTGCAGTAACCTGAGACTCTGACAGCCCTGCATATGGGGTTTGAAATCCGGAACACAGCAGTGTTTAGGCCCTGAAAACCCTTTCTAAACTGAAAGAATAGACTAGCCCCCTCCACGGTCAATTATATTTCGTAGCTAACTGAGGCCCCGCTTTTCCTTAATTCCTGGTGAACTTTTTTTTGTGAGGTGAGCTACCTTCTCGCTGCCTTCCAGTGTTTGGACCACAAGAAGTTCGGCAATTTCCGACTTCTTGGGATCCTCCAATATATTCTACTGGCTCTAAAAGCCTTTACACTTGACCACTTCCACTTGTTGACATGGGAGGCAAACCTGGTCAACCTGAAAATTTCTGGTATTTCCTTAAAAAAGCCCAACCAACCGGCCTGGTTACCACAAGAATTTCAGTAGTTTCCGACTTCTTGGGATCCTCCAATGTATTCTCCTGGCTCTGAAAGCCTTTACACTTGACCACTTCCAGTTGTTGACATGGTAGGCAGACCTGGTCAACCTGAGGATTTCTGGTAATTCCTGGGAGAAGCACAACCAATCGGCCTCGTTACCACTTCTGTCTGTCCACATGTCGCTACCCCTTGATGATGTCAGCAGTCTCAGCTGGTCCTAGGCCCCAAAATCTTAACCTCCAGATCACCTGGGACTGTCCATGTAGCCCCCGCCCTTGATGACGTCAGCACTTCCAGCTGGAAACCGAGCCACAATCCCATAACCACCTGACTATTTCTGCCTCTCGATGTGGCGCCTCATTCTTAGTGACGTGAGCACTTCCAGCTTGTCCCCTGGGACCAGAACCATAACCACCTGAGCACTTAAGCATCTACAGGTGGCCCCTCTCCCTTGAGGACGTCAGCACTTCCTGCCTGTCCCTGATCCCCAGCCCTTTAATTACCAGACCTCTTCAGGCTGTTCACCTGAGCCTGACCATATCCTTGGTCACATCAGCCCTTCTGTCTGTCCACCTGGCACCTCGCTATTGCCGATATGAACACTTTAAACGGGTTACCGGGTCCGAATCCTTGTTCTTGTGACTATTTCCCTTTTTTCCCTTCGCCCTGGTTCACCTCACCAATGAGCCATACTGGGAGGCGCGTAGCTCATAAGAACTATGGTGATTTCCAAATCTCTGGAAGTTGGCTTAAGGGCCTAACACCCACAGCCCCAGGTAACCTTCTGCTCACAGCCTGCCTCTTTCCCGGTGGGATGGTGGCCAGCAGTAAGCCCCCAGCACTCCTATAGACATCCTTGTGTTTCCATGAGACCTGGATTATCCATGCTCACCAACATGGGGGCATCTCACCATGCAGTAACCTGCGATTCTGACAGGCCTGCATATGGGGTTTGAAATCCAGAAAACAGCAGTGTTGAGGCCCTGAAAACTCTTTCCAAACTGGGAGAATAGACCAGCTCCCTCCACGGTCACTTAAATTTCGTAGCGAACTGAGGGCCAGCTTTTTGCTTAATTCCTGGGGAACTGTCTTTCCGTGAGGAGAGCTACCTTCTCGCTGCCTTCCAGAGTATGGACCACAAGAAGTTCGGCACTTTCCGACTTCTTGGGATCCTCCAATATATTCTACTGGCTCTAAAAGCCTTTACACTTGACCACTTCCACTTGTTGACATGGGAGGCAGACCTGGTCAACCTGAAAATTTCTGGTATTTCCTTAAAAAAGCCCAATCAACCGTCCTGGTTACCACTTCTGTCTGTCCACATGTCGCCACCCCTTGATGACGTCAGCAGTCTCAGGTGGTCCTAGGCCGCAAAACCTTAACCTCCAGATCACCTGGGGCTTTCGACGTAGCCCAGGCCCTGATGACGTCAGCAATTCCAGCTGGTAACCTGACCCCAATGCCATAACCACCTAACCACTTCAGCCTCTGGATGTGGCCCTCCCTCTTAGTGACTTCAGCACTTCCGTATGTCCCCCAGGCCCAAAACGATAACCACCTGAACACTTAAACATCTACATGTGGCCCCTCCCCCGTGAGGACGTCAGCACTTCCTGCCTGTCCCTGATCCCCAGCCCTTTAATTACCAGAAATATTCAGGCTGTTCACCTGGGCCTGACCATATCCTTGGTCACATCAACCCTTCTGTCTGTCCACCTGGCACCTCGCTATTGCCGATATGAACACTTTAAACGGGTTACCGGGTCCGAATCCTTGTTCATGTGACTATTTCCCTTTTTTCCCTCGGCCCTGGTTCACCTCACCAATGAGCCATACTGGGAGGCGCATAGCTCATAAGAACTATGGTGATATCCAAATCTCTGGAAGTTGGCTTAAGGGCCTAACACCCACAGCCCCAGGTAACCTTCTGCTCACAGCCTGCCTCTTTCACGGTGGGATGGTGGCCAGCAGTAAGCCCCCAGCACTCCTATAGACATCCTTGTGTTTCCATGAGACCTGGATTATCCATGCTCTAAACATGGGGGCATCTCACCCTGTAGTAACCTGCGATTCTAACAGCCCTGCATACGCGGTTTGAAATCCGGAAAAAGCAGTGTTGAGGCTCTGAAAACTCTTTCGAAACTGGGAGAATAGACCAGCTCCCTCCACGGTCACTTAAATTTCGTAGCGAACTGTGGGCCAGCTTTTTGCTTAATTCCTGGGGAACTGTCTTTCCATGAGGAGAGCTACCTTCTCGCTGCCTTCCATAGTATGGACCACAAGAAGTTCGGCACTTTCCGACTTCTTGGGATCCTCCAATATATTCTACTGGCTCTAAAAGCCTTTACACTTGACCACTTCCACTTGTTGACATGGGAGGCAGACCTGGTCAACCTGAAAATTTCTGGTATTTCCTTAAAAAAGCCCAACCAACCGGCCTGGTTACCACTTCTGTCTGTCCACATGTCGCCACCCCTTGATGACGTCAGCAGTCTCAGGTGGTCCTAGGCCCCAAAACCTTAACCTCCAGATCACCTGGGGCTTTCGACGTAGCCCAGGCCCTGATGACGTCAGCAATTCCAGCTGGTAACCTGACCCCAATGCCATAACCACCTAACCACTTCAGCCTCTCGATGTGGCCCTCCCTCTTAGTGACTTCAGCACTTCCGCATGTCCCCCAGGCCCAAAACGATAACCACCTGAACACTTAAACATCTACATGTGGCCCCTCCCCCGTGAGGACATCAGCACTTCCTGCCTGTCCCTGATCCCCAGCCCTTTAATTACCAGACATATTCAGGCTGTTCACCTGGGCCTGACCATATCCTTGGTCACATCAACCCTTCTGTCTGTCCACCTGGCACCTCGCTATTGCCGATATGAACACTTTAAACGGGTTACCGGGTCCGAATCCTTGTTCATGTGACTATTTCCCTTTTTTCCCTCGGCCCTGGTTCACCTCAACAATGAGCCACACTGGGAGGTGCGGAGCTCATAAGAACTATGGTGATTTCCAAATCTCTGGAAGTTGGCTTAAGGGCCTAACACCCACAGCCCCAGGTAACCTTCTGCTCACAGCCTGCCTCTTTCCCGGTGAGATGATGGCCAGCAGTAAGCCCCCAGCACTCCTATAGACATCCTTGTGTTTCCATGAGACGTGGATTATCCATGCTCACCAACATGGGGGCATCTCACCCTGCAGTAACCTGCGACTCTGACAGCCCTGCATATGGGGTTTGAAAAAAGGAAAACAGCAGTGTTGAGGCCCTGAAAACCCTTTCTAAACTGAAATAATAGACTAGCCCCCTCCACGGTCAATTAAATTTCGTAGCTAACTGAGGCCCCGCTTTTCCTTAATTCCTGGTGAACTTTTTTTTGCGAGGTGAGCTACCTTCTCGCTGCCTTTCAGAGTTTGGACCACAAGAAGTTCGGCAATTTCCGACATCTAGGGATCCTCCAATGTATTCTCTTGGCTCTAAAAGCCTTTACACTTGAACACTTTCAGTTGTTGACATTGGAGGCAGACCTGGTCAACCTGAGGATTTCTGGTAATTCCTGGGAGAAGCGCAACCAATCGGCCTCGTTACCACTTCTGTGTGTCCACATGTCGCTACCCCTTGATGATGTCAGCAGTCTCAGCTGGTCCTAGGCCCCAAAACCTTAACCTCCAGATCACCTGGGACTGTCCATGTAGCCCCCGCCCTTGATGATGTCAGCTCTTCCAGCTGGAAACCAGGCCACAATCCCATAACCACCAGACTACTTCAGCCTCTCGATGTGGCCCCTCCCTCTTAGTGACCTGAGCACTTCCAGCGTGTCCCCTGGGACCAGAACCATAACCACCTGAGCACTTAAGCATCTACAGGTGGCCCCTCCCCCGTGAGAACGTCAGCACTTCCTGCCTGTCCCTGATCCCCAGCCCTTTAATTACCAGACCTCTTCAGGCTGTTAACCTGGGCCTGACCATATCCTTGGTCACATCAGCCCTTCTGTCTGTGCACCTGGCACCTCGCTATTGCCGATATAAACACTTTAAACGGGTTACCAGGTCCGAATCCTTGTTCATGTGACTATTTCCCTTTATTACCTCGGCCCTGGTTCACCTCACCAATGAACCATACTGGGAGGCGCGTAGCTCATAAAAACTATGGTGATTTCCAAATCTCTGGAAGTTGGCTTAAGGGGCCTAACACCCACAGCCCCAGGTAACCTTCTGCTCACAGCCTGCCTGTTTCCCGGTGGGATGGTGGCCAGCAGTAAGCCCCCAGCACTCCTATAGACATCCTTGTGTTTCCATGAGACCGGGATTATCCATGCTCACCAACATGGGGGAATCTCACCCTGCAGTGACCAGCGATTCTGACAGTTCTGCATATGAGGTTTGAAATCCGGAAAACAGCAGTGTTGATGCCCTGAAAACCCTTTCCAAACTGGGAGAATAGACCAGCTCCCTCCACGGTCACTTAAATTTCGTAGCGAACTGAGGGCTAGCTTTTTACATAATTCCTGGGTAACTTTCTTTCAGTGAGCAGAGCAACTTCTCGCTGCCTTCCAGAGTATGGACCACAAGAATTTCAGCAGTTTCCGACTTCTTGGGATCCTCCAATGTATTCTCCTGGCTCTGAAAGCCTTTACACTTGACCAATTCCAGTTGTTGACATGGGAGGCAGACCTGCTCAATCTGAGGATTTCTGGTATTTGCTGGGACAAGCCCAACCAATCGGCCTCGTTACCACTTATGTTTGTCCACATGTTGCCACCCCTTGATGACGTCATCAGTCTCAGCTGGTCATAGGGACCAAAATCTTAACCACCAGAACACCTGGGACTGTCCACATAACCCCCGCCCTTAATGACGTCAGCACTTCTGGCCGGTAAACGGGCCCCAATCCCATAACCACCTGACCACTTCAGCCTTTCCATGTGGCCCCTTCCTGTTAGTGACGTCAGCCCTTCCGGAGTGTCCCCCGGGCAAAAACCATAACCACAGGAGCACTAAAGCCTCTACACGTGGCCCCTATGCTGGAGAATATCAGTACTTCTTGCCTGTCCTGATCACCAGCCCTTTAAATACAAGAGCACTTCAGGCTGTTCACCTGGGCCTGACCAATTCCTTGGTCACCTCAGCTCTTCTGACTGTCCACCTGGCACCTCCCTATTGCCGATATGAACACTTTAAAAAGGGTTTCCGGGTCAGCATCCTTGTTCATGTGACTAATTCCCGTTTTTCCCTCGGCCCTGGATCACCTCACCATTGAGCCACTCTGGGAGGCGCGTCGCTCATAAGAACTATGGTGATTTCCAAATCTCTGGAAGTTGGCTTAAGGGCCTAACACACACAGCCCCAGGTAACCTTCTGCTCACAGCCTACCTCTTTCCCGTTGGGATGGTGCCCAGCAGTAAGCCCCCAGCACTCCTATAGACATCCTTGTGTTTCCATGAGACCTGGATTATCCATGCTCACCAACATGGGGGCATCTCACCCTGCAGTAACCTGCGACTCTGACAGCCCTACATATGGGGTTTGAAATCCGTAAAACAGCAGTGTTGAGGCCCTGAAAACCCTTTCTAAACTGAAAGAATAGACTAGCCCCCTCCACGGTCAATTAAATTTCGTAGCTAACTGAGGCCCCGCTTTTCCTTAATTCCTGGTGAACTTTTTTTTGTGAGGTGAGCTACCTTCTCGCTGCCTTCCAGAGTATGGACCACAAGAAGTTCGGCACTTTCCGACTTCTTGGGATCCTCCAATATATTCTACTGGCTCTAAAAGCCTTTACACTTGACCACTTCCACTTGTTGACATGGGAGGCAGACCTGGTCAACCTGAAAATTTCTGGTATAAGGAAATACCAGAAAAAAAGCCCAACCAACCGGCCTGGTTACCACTTCTGTCTGTCCACATGTCGCCACCCCTTGATGACGTCAGCAGTCTCAGCTGGTCCTACGCCCCACAACCTTAACCACCAGATCACCTGGGGCTGTCCACGTAGCCCCCGCCCTGATGACGTCAGCAATTCCAGCTGGTAACCTGACCCCAATGCCATAAACACCTAACCACTTCAGCCTCTCGATGTGGCCCTCCCTCTTAGTGACTTCAGCACTTCCGCATGTCCCCCAGGCCCAAAACAATAACCACCTGAACATTTAAACATCTATACGTGGCCCCTCCCCCATGAGGACGTCAGCACTTCCTGCCTGTCCCTGATCCCCAGCCCTTTAATTACCAGACCTCTTCAGGCTGTTCACCAGGGCCTGACCATATCCTTGGTCACCTCAGCCCTTCTGTCTGTCCACCTGGCACCTCGTTATTGCCGATATGAACACTTTAAACGGGTTACCGGGTCCGAATCCTTGTTCATGTGACTATTTCCCTTTTTTCCCTAGGCTCTGGTTCACCTCACCAATGAGCCATACTGGGAGGTGCGTAGCTCATAAGAACTATGGTGATTTCCAAATCTCTGGAAGTTGGCTTAAGGGCCTAACACCCACAGCCCCAGGTAACCTTCTGCTCACAGCCTGCCTCTTTCCCGGTGGGATGGTGGCCAGCAGTAAGCCCCCAGCACTCCTATAGACATCCTTGTGTTTCTATGAGACCTGGATTATCCATGCTCACCAACATGGGGGCATCTCACCCTGCAGTAACCTGCGACTCTGACAGCCCTGCATATGGGGTTTGAAATCCGGAAAACAGCAGTGTTGAGGCCCTGAAAACCCTTTCTAAACTGAAAGAATAGACTAGCCCCCTCCACGGTCAATTAAATTTCGTAGCTAACTGAGGCCCCGCTTTTCCTTAATTCCTGGTGAACTTTTTTTTGTTAGGTGAGCTACCTTCTCGCTGCCTTCCAGAGTTTGGACCACAACAAGTTCGGCAATTTCCGACATCTAGGGATCCTCCAATGTAATCTCTTGGCTCTAAAAGTCTTTACACATGAACACTTTCAGTTGTTGACATGGGAGGCGGACCTGGTCAACCTGAGGATTTCTGGTAATTTTTGGGAGAAGCGCAACCAATCGGCCTCGTTACCACTTCTGTCTGTGCACATGTCGCTACACCTTGATGATGTCAGCAGTCTCAGCTGGTCCTAGGCCCCAAAATCTTAACCTCCAGATCACCTGGGACTGTCCATGTAGCCCCCGCCCTTGATGACATCAGCACTTCCAGCTGGAAACCGGGCCACAATCCCATAACCACCTGACTACTTCAGCCTCTCGATGTGGCCCCTCCCTCTTAGTGACGTGAGCACTTCCAGCTTGTCCCCTGGGACCAGAACCATAACCACCTGAGCACTTAAGCATCTACCGGTGGCCCCTCCCCCTTGAGGACGTCAGCACTTCCTGCCTGTCCCTGATCCCCAGCCCTTTAATTACCAGACCTCTTCAGGCTGTTCACCTGGGCCTGACCATATCCTTAGTCACCTC
Organism: Plecotus auritus; assembly: GCF_963455305.1. NCBI lineage: Eukaryota > Metazoa > Chordata > Mammalia > Chiroptera > Vespertilionidae > Plecotus > Plecotus auritus. The sequence goes on from NC_137782.1 coordinate 101,100,872, forward strand.
AGTCCTTCTGAGTGTCCACCTGGCACATCCCTATTGCCGATATGAACAGTTTAAACGGGTTATCGAGTCCGAATCCTTGTTCATGTGACTATTTCCCGTTTTTCCCTCGGCCCTGGTTCACCTCAACAATGAGCCACACTGGGAGGCGCGTAGCTCATAAGAACTATGGTGATTTCCAAATCTCTGGAAGTTGGCTTAAGGGCCTAACACCCACAGCCCCAGGTAACCTTCTGCTCACAGCCTGCCTCTTTCCCAGTGGGATGGTGGCCAGCAGTAAGCCCCCAGCACTCCTATAGACATCCTTGTGTTTCCATTAGGCCTGGATTATCCATGCTCACCAACATGGGGGCAACTCACCATGCAGTAACCTGCAACTCTGACAGCCCTGCATATGGGGTTTGAAATCCAGAAAACAGCAGTGTTGATGCCCTGAAAACTCTTTCCAAACTGGGAGAATAGACCAGCTCCCTCCACGGTCAATTAAATTTCGTAGCGAACTGAGGGCCAGCTTTTTGCTTAATTCCTGGGGAACTGTCTTTCCGTGAGGAGAGCTACCTTCTCGCTGCCTTCCAGAGTATGGACCACAAGAAGTTCGGCACTTTCCGACTTCTTGGGATCCTCCAATATATGCCACTGGCTCTAAAAGCCTTTACACTTGACCACTTCCACTTGTTGACATGGGAGGCAGACCTGGTCAACCTGAAAATTTCTGGTATTTCCTTAAAAAAGCCCAACCAACCTGCCTGGTTACCACTTCTGTCTGTCCACATGTTGCCACCCCCTGATGACGTCAGCAGTCTCAGCTGGTCCTAGGACCCAAAACCTTAACCTCCAGATCACCTGGGGCTGTCCACGTAGCCCAGGCCCTGATGACGTCAGCAATTCCAGCTGGTAACCTGACCCCAATGCCATAACCACCTAACCACTTCAGCCTCTGGATGTGGCCCTCCCTCTTAGTGACTTCAGCACTTCCGCATGTCCCCCAGGCCCAAAACGATAACCACCTGAACACTTAAACATCTACACGTGGCCCCTCCCCCGTGAGGACATCAGCACTTCCTGCCTGTCCCTGATCCCCAGCCCTTTAATTACCAGACCTCTTCAGGCTGTTCACCTGGGCCTGACCATATCCTTGGTCACCTCAGCCCTTCTGTCTGTCCACCTGGCACCTCGCTATTGCCGATATGAACACTTTAAACGGGTTACAGGGTTCGAATCCTTGTTCAGGTGACTATTTCCCTTTTTCCCCTTGGCCCTGGTTCACCTCACCAATGAGCCATACTGGGAGGCGCGTAGCTCATAAGAACTATGGTGATTTCCAAATCTCTGGAAGTTGGCTTAAGGGCCTAACACCCACAGCCCCAGGTAACCTTCTGCTCACAGCCTGCCTCTTTCCCGGTGGGATGGTGGCCAGCAGTAAGCCCCCAGCACTCCTATAGACATCCTTGTGTTTCCATGAGGCCTGGATTATCCATGCTCACCAACATGGGGCAACTCACCATGCAGTAACCTGCGACTCTGACAGCCCTGCATATGGGGTTTGAAAAAAGGAAAACAGCAGTGTTGAGGCCCTGAAAACCCTTTCTAAACTGAAATAATAGACTAGCCCCCTCCACGGTCAATTAAATTTCGTAGCTAACTGAGGCCCCGCTTTTCCTTAATTCCTGGTGAACTGTTTTTTTGTTAGGTGAGCTCCCTTCTCGCTGCCTTCCAGAGTTTGGACCACAAGAAGTTCGGCAATTTCCAACATCTAGGGATCCTCCAATGAATTCTCTTGGCTCTAAAAGCATTTACACTTGAACACTTTCAGTTGTTGACATTGGAGGCAGACCTGGTCAACCTGAGGATTTCTGGTAATTCCTGGGAGAAGCGCAACCAATCGGCCTCGTTACCACTTCTGTCTGTCCACATGTCGCTACCCCTTGATGATGTCAGCAGTCTCAGCTGGTCCTAGGCCCCAAAATCTTAACCTCCAGATCACCTGGGACTGTCCATGTAGCCCCCGCCCTTGATGATGTCAGCTCTTCCAGCTGGAAACCAGGCCACAATCCCATAACCACCAGACTACTTCAGCCTCTCGATGTGGCCCCTCCCTCTTAGTGACCTGAGCACTTCCAGCGTGTCCCCTGGGACCAGAACCATAACCACCTGAGCACTTAAGCATCTACAGGTGGCCCCTCCCCCGTGAGAACGTCAGCACTTCCTGCCTGTCCCTGATCCCCAGCCCTTTAATTACCAGACCTCTTCAGGCTGTTAACCTGGGCCTGACCATATCCTTAGTCACCTCAGCCCTTCTGTCTGTGCACCTGGCACCTCGCTATTGCAGATATAAACACTTTAAACGGGTTACCAGGTCCGAATCCTTGTTCATGTGACTATTTCCCTTTTTTACCTCGGCCCTGGTTCACCTCACCAATGAACCATACTGGGAGGCGCGTAGCTCATAAAAACTATGGTGATTTCCAAATCTCTGGAAGTTGGCTTAAGGGGCCTAACACCCACAGCCCCAGGTAACCTTCTGCTCACAGCCTGCCTGTTTCCCGGTGGTATGGTGGCCAGCAGTAAGCCCCCAGCACTCCTATAGACATCCTTGTGTTTCCATGAGACCGGGATTACCCATGCTCACCAACATGGGGGAATCTCACCCTGCAGTGACCAGCGATTCTGACAGTTCTGCATATGAGGTTTGAAATCCGGTAAACAGCAGTGTTGATGCCCTGAAAACCCTTTCCAAACTGGGAGAATAGACCAGCTCCCTCCACGGTCACTTAAATTTCGTAGCGAACTGAGGGCTAGCTTTTTGCGTAATTCCTGTGTAACTTTCTTTCAGTGAGCAGAGCAACTTCTCGCTGCCTTCCAGAGTATGGACCACAAGAATTTCAGCAGTTTCCGACTTCTTGGGATCCTCCAATGTATTCTCCTGGCTCTGAAAGCCTTTACACTTGACCTCTTTCAGTTGTTGACATGGGAGGCAGACCTGCTCAATCTGAGGATTTCTGGTATTTGCTGGGAGAAGCCCAACCAATCGGCCTCGTTACCACTTATGTTTGTCCACATGTTGGCACCCCTTGATGACGTCATCAGTCTCAGCTAGTCATAGGGACCAAAATCTTAACCACCAGAACACCTGGGACTGTCCACATAGCCCCCGACCTTAATGACGTCAGCACTTCTGGCCGGTAAACGGGCCCCAATCCCATAACCACCTGACCACTTCAGCCTTTCCTTGTGGCCCCTTCCTGTTAGTGACGTCAGCACTTCCGGAGTGTCCCCCGGGCAAAAACCATAACCACAGGAGCACTTAAGCCTCTACACGTGGCCCCTATGCTGGAGGATGTCAGTACTTCTTGCCTGTCCTGATCACCAGCCCTTTAAATACAAGAGCACTTCAGGCTGTTCACCTGGGCCTGACCAATTCCTTGGTCACCTCCGCTCTTCTGACTGTCCACCTGGCACCTCCCTATTGCTGATATGAACACTTTAAAAAGGGTTACCGGGTCCGCATCCTTGTTCATGTGAATAATTCCCGTTTTTCCCTCGGCCCTGGATCACCTCACCATTGAGCCACTCTGGGAGGCGCGTCGCTCATAAGAACTATGGTGATTTCCAAAACTCTGGAAGTTGGCTTAAGGGCCTAACACACACAGCCCCAGGTAACCTTCTGCTCACAGCCTACCTCTTTCCCGGTGGGATGGTGGCCAGCAGTAAGCCCCCAGCACTCCTATAGACATCCTTGTGTTTCCATGAGGCCTGGATTATCCATGCTCACCAACATGGGGGCAACTCACCATGCAGTAACCTGCAACACTGACAGCCCTGCATATGGGGTTTGAAATCCAGAAAACAGCAGTGTTGAGGCCCTGAAAACTCTTTCCAAACTGGGAGAATAGACCAGCTCCCTCCACGGTCACTTAAATTTCGTAGCGAACTGAGGGCCAGCTTTTTGCTTAATTCCTGGGGAACTGTCTTTCCGTGAGGAGAGCTACCTTCTAGCTGCCTTCCAGAGTATGGACCACAAGAAGTTCGGAACTTTCCGACTTGTTGGGATCCTCCAATATATTCTACTGGCTCTAAAAGCCTTTACACTTGACCACTTCCACTTGTTGACATGGGAGGAAGAACTGGTGAACCTGAAAATTTCTGGTATTTACTTAAAAAAGCCCAACCAACCGGCCTGGTTACCACTTCTGTCTGTCCACATGTCGCCACCCCTTGATGACGTCAGCAGTCTCAGTTGGTCCTAGGCCCCACAACCTTAACCTCCAGATCACCTGGGGCTGTCCACGTTGCCCAGGCCCTGATGACGTCAGCAATTCCAGCTGGTAACCTGACCCCAATGCCATAACCACCTAACCACTTCAGCCTCTCGATGTGGCCCTCCCTCTTAGTGACTTCAGCACTTCCGCATGTCCCCCAGGCCCAAAACGATAACCACCTGAACACTTAAACATCTATACGTGGCCCCTCCCCCATGAGGACATCAGCACTTCCTGCCTGTCCCTGATCCCCAGCCCTTTAATTACCAGACCTCTTCAGGCTGTTCACCAGGGCCTGACCATATCCTTGGTCACCTCAGCCCTTCTGTCTGTCCACCTGGCACCTCGTTATTGCCGATATGAACACTTTAAACGGGTTACCGGGTCCGAATCCTTGTTCATGTGACTATTTCCCTTTTTTCCCTAGGCTCTGGTTCACCTCACCAATGAGCCATACTGGGAGGTGCGTAGCTCATAAGAACTATGGTGATTTCCAAATCTCTGGAAGTTGGCTTAAGGGCCTAACACCCACAGCCCCAGGTAACCTTCTGCTCACAGCCTGCCTCTTTCCCGGTGGGATGGTGGCCAGCAGTAAGCCCCCAGCACTCCTATAGACATCCTTGTGTTTCTATGAGACCTGGATTATCCATGCTCACCAACATGGGGGCATCTCACCCTGCAGTAACCTGCGACTCTGACAGCCCTGCATATGGGGTTTGAAATCCGGAAAACAGCAGTGTTGAGGCCCTGAAAACCCTTTCTAAACTGAAAGAATAGACTAGCCCCCTCCACGGTCAATTAAATTTCGTAGCTAACTGAGGCCCCGCTTTTCCTTAATTCCTGGTGAACTTTTTTTTGTTAGGTGAGCTACCTTCTCGCTGCCTTCCAGAGTTTGGACCACAACAAGTTCGGCAATTTCCGACATCTAGGGATCCTCCAATGTAATCTCTTGGCTCTAAAAGTCTTTACACATGAACACTTTCAGTTGTTGACATGGGAGGCGGACCTGGTCAACCTGAGGATTTCTGGTAATTTTTGGGAGAAGCGCAACCAATCGGCCTCGTTACCACTTCTGTCTGTGCACATGTCGCTACACCTTGATGATGTCAGCAGTCTCAGCTGGTCCTAGGCCCCAAAATCTTAACCTCCAGATCACCTGGGACTGTCCATGTAGCCCCCGCCCTTGATGACATCAGCACTTCCAGCTGGAAACCGGGCCACAATCCCATAACCACCTGACTACTTCAGCCTCTCGATGTGGCCCCTCCCTCTTAGTGACGTGAGCACTTCCAGCTTGTCCCCTGGGACCAGAACCATAACCACCTGAGCACTTAAGCATCTACCGGTGGCCCCTCCCCCTTGAGGACGTCAGCACTTCCTGCCTGTCCCTGATCCCCAGCCCTTTAATTACCAGACCTCTTCAGGCTGTTCACCTGGGCCTGACCATATCCTTAGTCACCTCAGTCCTTCTGAGTGTCCACCTGGCACATCCCTATTGCCGATATGAACAGTTTAAACGGGTTATCGAGTCCGAATCCTTGTTCATGTGACTATTTCCCGTTTTTCCCTCGGCCCTGGTTCACCTCAACAATGAGCCACACTGGGAGGCGCGTAGCTCATAAGAACTATGGTGATTTCCAAATCTCTGGAAGTTGGCTTAAGGGCCTAACACCCACAGCCCCAGGTAACCTTCTGCTCACAGCCTGCCTCTTTCCCAGTGGGATGGTGGCCAGCAGTAAGCCCCCAGCACTCCTATAGACATCCTTGTGTTTCCATTAGGCCTGGATTATCCATGCTCACCAACATGGGGGCAACTCACCATGCAGTAACCTGCAACTCTGACAGCCCTGCATATGGGGTTTGAAATCCAGAAAACAGCAGTGTTGATGCCCTGAAAACTCTTTCCAAACTGGGAGAATAGACCAGCTCCCTCCACGGTCAATTAAATTTCGTAGCGAACTGAGGGCCAGCTTTTTGCTTAATTCCTGGGGAACTGTCTTTCCGTGAGGAGAGCTACCTTCTCGCTGCCTTCCAGAGTATGGACCACAAGAAGTTCGGCACTTTCCGACTTCTTGGGATCCTCCAATATATGCCACTGGCTCTAAAAGCCTTTACACTTGACCACTTCCACTTGTTGACATGGGAGGCAGACCTGGTCAACCTGAAAATTTCTGGTATTTCCTTAAAAAAGCCCAACCAACCTGCCTGGTTACCACTTCTGTCTGTCCACATGTTGCCACCCCCTGATGACGTCAGCAGTCTCAGCTGGTCCTAGGACCCAAAACCTTAACCTCCAGATCACCTGGGGCTGTCCACGTAGCCCAGGCCCTGATGACGTCAGCAATTCCAGCTGGTAACCTGACCCCAATGCCATAACCACCTAACCACTTCAGCCTCTGGATGTGGCCCTCCCTCTTAGTGACTTCAGCACTTCCGCATGTCCCCCAGGCCCAAAACGATAACCACCTGAACACTTAAACATCTACACGTGGCCCCTCCCCCGTGAGGACATCAGCACTTCCTGCCTGTCCCTGATCCCCAGCCCTTTAATTACCAGACCTCTTCAGGCTGTTCACCTGGGCCTGACCATATCCTTGGTCACCTCAGCCCTTCTGTCTGTCCACCTGGCACCTCGCTATTGCCGATATGAACACTTTAAACGGGTTACAGGGTTCGAATCCTTGTTCAGGTGACTATTTCCCTTTTTCCCCTTGGCCCTGGTTCACCTCACCAATGAGCCATACTGGGAGGCGCGTAGCTCATAAGAACTATGGTGATTTCCAAATCTCTGGAAGTTGGCTTAAGGGCCTAACACCCACAGCCCCAGGTAACCTTCTGCTCACAGCCTGCCTCTTTCCCGGTGGGATGGTGGCCAGCAGTAAGCCCCCAGCACTCCTATAGACATCCTTGTGTTTCCATGAGGCCTGGATTATCCATGCTCACCAACATGGGGCAACTCACCATGCAGTAACCTGCGACTCTGACAGCCCTGCATATGGGGTTTGAAAAAAGGAAAACAGCAGTGTTGAGGCCCTGAAAACCCTTTCTAAACTGAAATAATAGACTAGCCCCCTCCACGGTCAATTAAATTTCGTAGCTAACTGAGGCCCCGCTTTTCCTTAATTCCTGGTGAACTGTTTTTTTGTTAGGTGAGCTCCCTTCTCGCTGCCTTCCAGAGTTTGGACCACAAGAAGTTCGGCAATTTCCAACATCTAGGGATCCTCCAATGAATTCTCTTGGCTCTAAAAGCATTTACACTTGAACACTTTCAGTTGTTGACATTGGAGGCAGACCTGGTCAACCTGAGGATTTCTGGTAATTCCTGGGAGAAGCGCAACCAATCGGCCTCGTTACCACTTCTGTCTGTCCACATGTCGCTACCCCTTGATGATGTCAGCAGTCTCAGCTGGTCCTAGGCCCCAAAATCTTAACCTCCAGATCACCTGGGACTGTCCATGTAGCCCCCGCCCTTGATGATGTCAGCTCTTCCAGCTGGAAACCAGGCCACAATCCCATAACCACCAGACTACTTCAGCCTCTCGATGTGGCCCCTCCCTCTTAGTGACCTGAGCACTTCCAGCGTGTCCCCTGGGACCAGAACCATAACCACCTGAGCACTTAAGCATCTACAGGTGGCCCCTCCCCCGTGAGAACGTCAGCACTTCCTGCCTGTCCCTGATCCCCAGCCCTTTAATTACCAGACCTCTTCAGGCTGTTAACCTGGGCCTGACCATATCCTTAGTCACCTCAGCCCTTCTGTCTGTGCACCTGGCACCTCGCTATTGCAGATATAAACACTTTAAACGGGTTACCAGGTCCGAATCCTTGTTCATGTGACTATTTCCCTTTTTTACCTCGGCCCTGGTTCACCTCACCAATGAACCATACTGGGAGGCGCGTAGCTCATAAAAACTATGGTGATTTCCAAATCTCTGGAAGTTGGCTTAAGGGGCCTAACACCCACAGCCCCAGGTAACCTTCTGCTCACAGCCTGCCTGTTTCCCGGTGGTATGGTGGCCAGCAGTAAGCCCCCAGCACTCCTATAGACATCCTTGTGTTTCCATGAGACCGGGATTACCCATGCTCACCAACATGGGGGAATCTCACCCTGCAGTGACCAGCGATTCTGACAGTTCTGCATATGAGGTTTGAAATCCGGTAAACAGCAGTGTTGATGCCCTGAAAACCCTTTCCAAACTGGGAGAATAGACCAGCTCCCTCCACGGTCACTTAAATTTCGTAGCGAACTGAGGGCTAGCTTTTTGCGTAATTCCTGTGTAACTTTCTTTCAGTGAGCAGAGCAACTTCTCGCTGCCTTCCAGAGTATGGACCACAAGAATTTCAGCAGTTTCCGACTTCTTGGGATCCTCCAATGTATTCTCCTGGCTCTGAAAGCCTTTACACTTGACCTCTTTCAGTTGTTGACATGGGAGGCAGACCTGCTCAATCTGAGGATTTCTGGTATTTGCTGGGAGAAGCCCAACCAATCGGCCTCGTTACCACTTATGTTTGTCCACATGTTGGCACCCCTTGATGACGTCATCAGTCTCAGCTAGTCATAGGGACCAAAATCTTAACCACCAGAACACCTGGGACTGTCCACATAGCCCCCGACCTTAATGACGTCAGCACTTCTGGCCGGTAAACGGGCCCCAATCCCATAACCACCTGACCACTTCAGCCTTTCCTTGTGGCCCCTTCCTGTTAGTGACGTCAGCACTTCCGGAGTGTCCCCCGGGCAAAAACCATAACCACAGGAGCACTTAAGCCTCTACACGTGGCCCCTATGCTGGAGGATGTCAGTACTTCTTGCCTGTCCTGATCACCAGCCCTTTAAATACAAGAGCACTTCAGGCTGTTCACCTGGGCCTGACCAATTCCTTGGTCACCTCCGCTCTTCTGACTGTCCACCTGGCACCTCCCTATTGCTGATATGAACACTTTAAAAAGGGTTACCGGGTCCGCATCCTTGTTCATGTGAATAATTCCCGTTTTTCCCTCGGCCCTGGATCACCTCACCATTGAGCCACTCTGGGAGGCGCGTCGCTCATAAGAACTATGGTGATTTCCAAAACTCTGGAAGTTGGCTTAAGGGCCTAACACACACAGCCCCAGGTAACCTTCTGCTCACAGCCTACCTCTTTCCCGGTGGGATGGTGGCCAGCAGTAAGCCCCCAGCACTCCTATAGACATCCTTGTGTTTCCATGAGGCCTGGATTATCCATGCTCACCAACATGGGGGCAACTCACCATGCAGTAACCAGCAACACTGACAGCCCTGCATATGGGGTTTGAAATCCAGAAAACAGCAGTGTTGAGGCCCTGAAAACTCTTTCCAAACTGGGAGAATAGACCAGCTCCCTCCACGGTCACTTAAATTTCGTAGCGAACTGAGGGCCAGCTTTTTGCTTAATTCCTGGGGAACTGTCTTTCCGTGAGGAGAGCTACCTTCTCGCTGCCTTCCAGAGTATGGACCACAAGAAGTTCGGAACTTTCCGACTTGTTGGGATCCTCCAATATATTCTACTGGCTCTAAAAGCCTTTACACTTGACCACTTCCACTTGTTGACATGGGAGGAAGAACTGGTGAACCTGAAAATTTCTGGTATTTACTTAAAAAAGCCCAACCAACCGGCCTGGTTACCACTTCTGTCTGTCCACATGTCGCCACCCCTTGATGACGTCAGCAGTCTCAGTTGGTCCTAGGCCCCACAACCTTAACCTCCAGATCACCTGGGGCTGTCCACGTTGCCCAGGCCCTGATGACGTCAGCAATTCCAGCTGGTAACCTGACCCCAATGCCATAACCACCTAACCACTTCAGCCTCTCGATGTGGCCCTCCCTCTTAGTGACTTCAGCACTTCCGCATGTCCCCCAGGCCCAAAACGATAACCACCTGAACACTTAAACATCTATACGTGGCCCCTCCCCCATGAGGACATCAGCACTTCCTGCCTGTCCCTGATCCCCAGCCCTTTAATTACCAGACCTCTTCAGGCTGTTCACCTGGGCCTGACCATATCCTTGGTCACCTCAGCCCTTCTGTCTGTCCACCTGGCACCTCGCTATTGCCGATATGAACACTTTAAACGGGTTACAGGGTTCGAATCCTTGTTCAGGTGACTATTTCCCTTTTTCCCCTTGGCCCTGGTTCACCTCACCAATGAGCCATACTGGGAGGCGCGTAGCTCATAAGAACTATGGTGATTTCCAAATCTCTGGAAGTTGGCTTAAGGGCCTAACACCCACAGCCCCAGGTAACCTTCTGCTCACAGCCTGCCTCTTTCCCGGTGGGATGGTGGCCAGCAGTAAGCCCCCAGCACTCCTATAGACATCCTTGTGTTTCCATGAGGCCTGGATTATCCATGCTCACCAACATGGGGCAACTCACCATGCAGTAACCTGCGACTCTGACAGCCCTGCATATGGGGTTTGAAAAAAGGAAAACAGCAGTGTTGAGGCCCTGAAAACCCTTTCTAAACTGAAATAATAGACTAGCCCCCTCCACGGTCAATTAAATTTCGTAGCTAACTGAGGCCCCGCTTTTCCTTAATTCCTGGTGAACTGTTTTTTTGTTAGGTGAGCTCCCTTCTCGCTGCCTTCCAGAGTTTGGACCACAAGAAGTTCGGCAATTTCCAACATCTAGGGATCCTCCAATGAATTCTCTTGGCTCTAAAAGCATTTACACTTGAACACTTTCAGTTGTTGACATTGGAGGCCGACCTGGTCAACCTGAGGATTTCTGGTAATTCCTGGGAGAAGCGCAACCAATCGGCCTCGTTACCACTTCTGTCTGTCCACATGTCGCTACCCCTTGATGATGTCAGCAGTCTCAGCTGGTCCTAGGCCCCAAAATCTTAACCTCCAGATCACCTGGGACTGTCCATGTAGCCCCCGCCCTTGATGATGTCAGCTCTTCCAGCTGGAAACCAGGCCACAATCCCATAACCACCAGACTACTTCAGCCTCTCGATGTGGCCCCTCCCTCTTAGTGACCTGAGCACTTCCAGCGTGTCCCCTGGGACCAGAACCATAACCACCTGAGCACTTAAGCATCTACAGGTGGCCCCTCCCCCGTGAGAACGTCAGCACTTCCTGCCTGTCCCTGATCCCCAGCCCTTTAATTACCAGACCTCTTCAGGCTGTTAACCTGGGCCTGACCATATCCTTAGTCACCTCAGCCCTTCTGTCTGTGCACCTGGCACCTCGCTATTGCAGATATAAACACTTTAAACGGGTTACCAGGTCCGAATCCTTGTTCATGTGACTATTTCCCTTTTTTACCTCGGCCCTGGTTCACCTCACCAATGAACCATACTGGGAGGCGCGTAGCTCATAAAAACTATGGTGATTTCCAAATCTCTGGAAGTTGGCTTAAGGGGCCTAACACCCACAGCCCCAGGTAACCTTCTGCTCACAGCCTGCCTGTTTCCCGGTGGTATGGTGGCCAGCAGTAAGCCCCCAGCACTCCTATAGACATCCTTGTGTTTCCATGAGACCGGGATTACCCATGCTCACCAACATGGGGGAATCTCACCCTGCAGTGACCAGCGATTCTGACAGTTCTGCATATGAGGTTTGAAATCCGGTAAACAGCAGTGTTGATGCCCTGAAAACCCTTTCCAAACTGGGAGAATAGACCAGCTCCCTCCACGGTCACTTAAATTTCGTAGCGAACTGAGGGCTAGCTTTTTGCGTAATTCCTGTGTAACTTTCTTTCAGTGAGCAGAGCAACTTCTCGCTGCCTTCCAGAGTATGGACCACAAGAATTTCAGCAGTTTCCGACTTCTTGGGATCCTCCAATGTATTCTCCTGGCTCTGAAAGCCTTTACACTTGACCTCTTTCAGTTGTTGACATGGGAGGCAGACCTGCTCAATCTGAGGATTTCTGGTATTTGCTGGGAGAAGCCCAACCAATCGGCCTCGTTACCACTTATGTTTGTCCACATGTTGGCACCCCTTGATGACGTCATCAGTCTCAGCTAGTCATAGGGACCAAAATCTTAACCACCAGAACACCTGGGACTGTCCACATAGCCCCCGACCTTAATGACGTCAGCACTTCTGGCCGGTAAACGGGCCCCAATCCCATAACCACCTGACCACTTCAGCCTTTCCTTGTGGCCCCTTCCTGTTAGTGACGTCAGCACTTCCGGAGTGTCCCCCGGGCAAAAACCATAACCACAGGAGCACTTAAGCCTCTACACGTGGCCCCTATGCTGGAGGATGTCAGTACTTCTTGCCTGTCCTGATCACCAGCCCTTTAAATACAAGAGCACTTCAGGCTGTTCACCTGGGCCTGACCAATTCCTTGGTCACCTCCGCTCTTCTGACTGTCCACCTGGCACCTCCCTATTGCTGATATGAACACTTTAAAAAGGGTTACCGGGTCCGCATCCTTGTTCATGTGACTAATTCCCGTTTTTCCCTCGGCCCTGGATCACCTCACCATTGAGCCACTCTGGGAGGCGCGTCGCTCATAAGAACTATGGTGATTTCCAAAACTCTGGAAGTTGGCTTAAGGGCCTAACACACACAGCCCCAGGTAACCTTCTGCTCACAGCCTACCTCTTTCCCGGTGGGATGGTGGCCAGCAGTAAGCCCCCAGCACTCCTATAGACATCCTTGTGTTTCCATGAGGCCTGGATTATCCATGCTCACCAACATGGGGGCAACTCACCATGCAGTAACCTGCAACACTGACAGCCCTGCATATGGGGTTTGAAATCCAGAAAACAGCAGTGTTGAGGCCCTGAAAACTCTTTCCAAACTGGGAGAATAGACCAGCTCCCTCCACGGTCACTTAAATTTCGTAGCGAACTGAGGGCCAGCTTTTTGCTTAATTCCTGGGGAACTGTCTTTCCGTGAGGAGAGCTACCTTCTCGCTGCCTTCCAGAGTATGGACCACAAGAAGTTCGGAACTTTCCGACTTGTTGGGATCCTCCAATATATTCTACTGGCTCTAAAAGCCTTTACACTTGACCACTTCCACTTGTTGACATGGGAGGAAGAACTGGTGAACCTGAAAATTTCTGGTATTTACTTAAAAAAGCCCAACCAACCGGCCTGGTTACCACTTCTGTCTGTCCACATGTCGCCACCCCTTGATGACGTCAGCAGTCTCAGTTGGTCCTAGGCCCCACAACCTTAACCTCCAGATCACCTGGGGCTGTCCACGTTGCCCAGGCCCTGATGACGTCAGCAATTCCAGCTGGTAACCTGACCCCAATGCCATAACCACCTAACCACTTCAGCCTCTCGATGTGGCCCTCCCTCTTAGTGACTTCAGCACTTCCGCATGTCCCCCAGGCCCAAAACGATAACCACCTGAACACTTAAACATCTATACGTGGCCCCTCCCCCATGAGGACATCAGCACTTCCTGCCTGTCCCTGATCCCCAGCCCTTTAATTACCAGACCTCTTCAGGCTGTTCACCTGGGCCTGACCATATCCTTGGTCACCTCAGCCCTTCTGTCTGTCCACCTGGCACCTCGCTATTGCCGATATGAACACTTTAAACGGGTTACCGGGTCCAAATCCTTGTTCATGTGACTATTTCCCTTTTTTCCCTAGGCCATGGTTCACCTCACCAATGATCCATACTGGGAGGCGCATAGCTCATAAGAACTATGGTGATTTCCAAATCTCTGGAAGTTGGCTTAAGGGCCTAACACCCACAGCCCCAGGTAACCTTCTGCTCACAACCTGCCTCTTTCACGGTGGGATGGTGGCCAGCAGTAAGCCCCCAGCACTCCTAGAGACATCCTTGTGTTTCTATGAGACCTGGATTATCCATGCTCACCAACATGGGGGCATCTCACCCTCAGTAACCTGCGACTCTGACAGCCTGCATATGGGGTTTGAAAAAAGGAAAACAGCAGTGTTGAGGCCCTGAAAACCCTTTCTAAACTGAAAGAATAGACTAGCCCCCTCCACGGTCAATTAAATTTCGTAGCTAACTGAGGCCCCGCTTTTCCTTAATTCCTGGTGAACTTTTTTTTGTGAGGTGAGCTACCTTCTTGATGCCTTCCAAAGTTTGGACCACAAGAAATTCGGCAATTTCCGACATCTAGGGATCCTCCAATGTATTCTCTTGGCTCTAAAAGCCTTTACACTTGAACACTTTCAGTTGTTGACATGGGAGGCAGACCTGGTCAACCTGAGGATTTCTGGTAATTCCTGGGAGAAGCGCAACCAATCGGCCTCGTTACCACTTCTGTCTGTCCACATGTCGCTACCCCTTGATGATGTCAGCAGTCTCAGCTGGTCCTAGGCCCCAAAACCTTAACCTCCAGATCACCTGGGACTTTCCATGTAGCCCCCGCCATTGATGACATCAGCACTTGCAGCTGGAAACCGGGCCACAATCCCATAACCACCTGACTACTTCAGCCTCTCAATGTGGCCCCTCCCTCTTAGTGATGTGAGCACTTCCAGCTTGTCCCCTGGGACCAGAACCATAACCACCTGAGCACTTAAGCATCTACAGGTGGCCCCTCCCCCTTGAGGACATCAGCACTTCCTGCCTGTCCCTGATCCCCAGCCCTTTAATTACCAGAGCAATTCAGGCTGTTCACCTGGGCCTGACCATAACTTTAGTCACATCAGTCCTTCTGACTGTCCACCTGGCACATCCCTATTGCCGATATGAACAGTTTAAATGGGTTATCGAGTCCGAATACTTGTTCATGTGACTATTTCCCGTTTTTCCCTCGGCCCTGGTTCACCTCAACAATGAGCCACACAGGGAGGCGCGTAGCTCATAAGAACTATGGTGATTTCCAAATCTCTGGAAGTTGGCTTAAGGGCCTAACACGCACAGCCCCAGGTAACCTTCTGCTCACAGCCTGCCTCTTTCCCGGTGGGATGGTGGCCAGAAGTAAGCCCCCAGCACTCCAATAGACATCCTTGTGTTTCCATGAGGCCTGGATTATCCATGCTCACCAACATGGGGGCAACTCACCATGCAGTAACCTGCGACTCTGACAGCCCTGCATATGGGGTTTGAAATCCAGAAAACAGCAGTGTTGAGGCCCTGAAAACTCTTTCCAAAATTGGAGCATAGACTAGCTCCCTCCACGGTCACTTAAATTTTGTAGCGAACTGAGGGCCAGCTTTTTGCTTAATTCCTGGGGAACTGTCTTTCCGTGAGGAGAGCTACCTTCTCACTACCTTCCAGAGTATGGACCACAAGAAGTTCGGCACTTTCCGACTTCTTGGGATCCTCCAATATATTCTACTGGCTCTAAAAGCCTTTACACTTGACCACTTCCACTTGTTGACATGGGAGGCAGACCTGGTCAACCTGAAAATTTCTGGTATTTACTTAAAAAAGCCCAACCAACAGGCTTGGTTACCACTTCTGTCTGTCCACTTGTCGCCACCCCTGATGACGTCAGCAGTCTCAGCTGGTACTAGGCCCCAAAATCTTAACCTCCAGATCACCTGGGACTGTCCATGTAGCCCCCGCCCTGATGACGTCAGCAATTCCAGCTGGTAACCTGACCCCAATGCCATAACCACCTAACCACTTCAGCCTCTCCATGTAGCCCTCCCTCTTAGTGACTTCAGCACTTCCGCATGTCCCCCAGGCCCAAAACGATAACCACCTGAACACTTAAACATCTACACGTGGCCCCTCCCCCGTGAGGACATCAGCACTTCCTGCCTGTCCCTGATCCCCAGCCCTTTAATTACCAGACCTCTTCAGGCTGTTCACCTGGGCCTGACCATATCCTTGGTCACCTCAGCCCTTCTGTCTGTCCACCTGGCACCTCGCTATTGCTGATATGAACACTTTAAACGGGTTACCGGGTCCGAATCCTTGTTCATGTGACTACTTCCCTGTTTTCCCTCGGCCCTGGTTCACCTCACCAATGAGCCATACTGGGAGGAGCGTAGCTCATAAGAACTATGGTGATTTCCAAATCTCTGTAAGTTGGCTTAAGGGCCTAACACCCACAGCCCCAGGTAACCTTCTGCTCACAGCCTGCCTCTTTCCCGGTGGGATGGTGGCCAGCAGTAAGCCCCCAGCACTCCTATAGACATCCTTGGGTTTCCATGAGACCGGGATTATTCATGCTCACCAACATGGGGGCATCTCACCCTGCAGTGACCAGCGATTCTGACAGTTCTGCATATGGGGTTTGAAATCCGGAAAACAGTAGTGTTGATGCTCTGAAAACCCTTTCCAAACTGGGAGAATAGACCAGCTCCCTCCACGGTCACTTAAATTTCGTAGCGAACTGAGGGCTAGCTTTTTGCGTAATTCCTGGGTAACTTTCTTTCAGTGAGCAGAGCAACTTCTCGCTGCCTTCCAGAGTATGGAGCACAAGAATTTCGGCAGTTTCCGACTTCTTGGGATCCTCCAATGTATTCTCCTGGCTCTGAAAGCCTTTACACTTGACCACTTCCAGTTGTTGACATGGGAGGCAGACCTGCTCAATCTGAGGATTTCTGGTATTTGCTGGGACAAGCCCAACCAATCGGCCTCGTTACCACTTATGTTTGTCCACATGTTGCCACCCCTTGATGACGTCATCAGTCTCAGCTGGTCATAGGGACCAAAATCTTAACCACCAGAACACCTGGGACTGTCCACGTAGCCCCCGCCCTTAATGACGTCAGCACTTCCGGCCGGTAAACGGGCCCCAATCCCATAACCACCTGACCACTTCAGCCTTTCCATGTGGCCCCTTCCTGTTAGTGACGTCAGCACTTCCGGAGTGTCCCCCGGGCAAAAACCATAACCACAGGAGCACTTAAGCCTCTACACGTGGCCCCTATGCTGGAGGATGTCAGTACTTCTTGCCTGTCCTGATCACCAGCCCTTTAAATACAAGAGCACTTCAGGCTGTTCACCTGGGCCTGACCAATTCCTTGGTCACCTCCGCTCTTCTGACTGTCCACCTGGCACCTCCCTATTGCTGATATGAACACTTTAAAAAGGGTTACCGGGTCCGCATCCTTGTTCATGTGAATAATTCCCGTTTTTCCCTCGGCCCTGGATCACCTCACCATTGAGCCACTCTGGGAGGCGCGTCGCTCATAAGAACTATGGTGATTTCCAAAACTCTGGAAGTTGGCTTAAGGGCCTAACACACACAGCCCCAGGTAACCTTCTGCTCACAGCCTACCTCTTTCCCGGTGGGATGGTGGCCAGCAGTAAGCCCCCAGCACTCCTATAGACATCCTTGTGTTTCCATGAGGCCTGGATTATCCATGCTCACCAACATGGGGGCAACTCACCATGCAGTAACCTGCAACACTGACAGCCCTGCATATGGGGTTTGAAATCCAGAAAACAGCAGTGTTGAGGCCCTGAAAACTCTTTCCAAACTGGGAGAATAGACCAGCTCCCTCCACGGTCACTTAAATTTCGTAGCGAACTGAGGGCCAGCTTTTTGCTTAATTCCTGGGGAACTGTCTTTCCGTGAGGAGAGCTACCTTCTCGCTGCCTTCCAGAGTATGGACCACAAGAAGTTCGGAACTTTCCGACTTGTTGGGATCCTCCAATATATTCTACTGGCTCTAAAAGCCTTTACACTTGACCACTTCCACTTGTTGACATGGGAGGAAGAACTGGTGAACCTGAAAATTTCTGGTATTTACTTAAAAAAGCCCAACCAACCGGCCTGGTTACCACTTCTGTCTGTCCACATGTCGCCACCCCTTGATGACGTCAGCAGTCTCAGTTGGTCCTAGGCCCCACAACCTTAACCTCCAGATCACCTGGGGCTGTCCACGTTGCCCAGGCCCTGATGACGTCAGCAATTCCAGCTGGTAACCTGACCCCAATGCCATAACCACCTAACCACTTCAGCCTCTCGATGTGGCCCTCCCTCTTAGTGACTTCAGCACTTCCGCATGTCCCCCAGGCCCAAAACGATAACCACCTGAACACTTAAACATCTATACGTGGCCCCTCCCCCATGAGGACATCAGCACTTCCTGCCTGTCCCTGATCCCCAGCCCTTTAATTACCAGACCTCTTCAGGCTGTTCACCTGGGCCTGACCATATCCTTGGTCACCTCAGCCCTTCTGTCTGTCCACCTGGCACCTCGCTATTGCCGATATGAACACTTTAAACGGGTTACCGGGTCCAAATCCTTGTTCATGTGACTATTTCCCTTTTTTCCCTAGGCCATGGTTCACCTCACCAATGATCCATACTGGGAGGCGCATAGCTCATAAGAACTATGGTGATTTCCAAATCTCTGGAAGTTGGCTTAAGGGCCTAACACCCACAGCCCCAGGTAACCTTCTGCTCACAACCTGCCTCTTTCACGGTGGGATGGTGGCCAGCAGTAAGCCCCCAGCACTCCTAGAGACATCCTTGTGTTTCTATGAGACCTGGATTATCCATGCTCACCAACATGGGGGCATCTCACCCTCAGTAACCTGCGACTCTGACAGCCTGCATATGGGGTTTGAAAAAAGGAAAACAGCAGTGTTGAGGCCCTGAAAACCCTTTCTAAACTGAAAGAATAGACTAGCCCCCTCCACGGTCAATTAAATTTCGTAGCTAACTGAGGCCCCGCTTTTCCTTAATTCCTGGTGAACTTTTTTTTGTGAGGTGAGCTACCTTCTTGATGCCTTCCAAAGTTTGGACCACAAGAAATTCGGCAATTTCCGACATCTAGGGATCCTCCAATGTATTCTCTTGGCTCTAAAAGCCTTTACACTTGAACACTTTCAGTTGTTGACATGGGAGGCAGACCTGGTCAACCTGAGGATTTCTGGTAATTCCTGGGAGAAGCGCAACCAATCGGCCTCGTTACCACTTCTGTCTGTCCACATGTCGCTACCCCTTGATGATGTCAGCAGTCTCAGCTGGTCCTAGGCCCCAAAACCTTAACCTCCAGATCACCTGGGACTTTCCATGTAGCCCCCGCCCTTGATGACATCAGCACTTGCAGCTGGAAACCGGGCCACAATCCCATAACCACCTGACTACTTCAGCCTCTCAATGTGGCCCCTCCCTCTTAGTGATGTGAGCACTTCCAGCTTGTCCCCTGGGACCAGAACCATAACCACCTGAGCACTTAAGCATCTACAGGTGGCCCCTCCCCCTTGAGGACATCAGCACTTCCTGCCTGTCCCTGATCCCCAGCCCTTTAATTACCAGAGCAATTCAGGCTGTTCACCTGGGCCTGACCATAACTTTAGTCACATCAGTCCTTCTGACTGTCCACCTGGCACATCCCTATTGCCGATATGAACAGTTTAAATGGGTTATCGAGTCCGAATACTTGTTCATGTGACTATTTCCCGTTTTTCCCTCGGCCCTGGTTCACCTCAACAATGAGCCACACAGGGAGGCGCGTAGCTCATAAGAACTATGGTGATTTCCAAATCTCTGGAAGTTGGCTTAAGGGCCTAACACGCACAGCCCCAGGTAACCTTCTGCTCACAGCCTGCCTCTTTCCCGGTGGGATGGTGGCCAGAAGTAAGCCCCCAGCACTCCAATAGACATCCTTGTGTTTCCATGAGGCCTGGATTATCCATGCTCACCAACATGGGGGCAACTCACCCTGCAGTAACCTGCGACTCTGACAGCCCTGCATATGGGGTTTGAAAAAAGGAAAACAGCAGTGTTGAGGCCCTGAAAACCCTTTCTAAACTGAAAGAATAGACTAGCCCCCTCCACGGTCAATTAAATTTCTTAGCTAACTGAGGCCCCGCTTTTCCTTAATCCTGGTTAACTTTTTTTTGTGAGGTGAGTTACCTTCTCGCTGCCTTCCAGAGTTTGGACCACAAGAAGTTCGGCAGTTTCCGACTTCTTGGGATCCTCCAATGTATTCTCCTGGCTCTGAAAGCCTTTACACTTGACCAATTCCAGTTGTTGACATGGGAGGCAGACCTGCTCAATCTGAGGATTTCTGGTATTTGCTGGGAGAAGCCCAACCAATCGGCCTCGTTACCACTTATGTTTGTCCACATGTTGCCACCCCTTGATGACGTCATCAGTCTCAGCTGGTCATAGGGACCAAAATCTTAACCACCAGAACACCTGGGACTATCCACATAGCCCCCGCCCTTAATGACATCAGCACTTCTGGCCGGTAAACGGGCCCCAATCCCATAACCACCTGACCACTTCAGCCTTTCCATGTGGCCCCTTCCTGTTAGTGACGTCAGCACTTCCGGAGTGTCCCCCGGGCAAAAACCATAACCACAGGAGCACTTAAGCCTCTACACGTGGCCCTTATGCTGGAGGATGTCAGTACTTCTTGCCTGTCCTGATCACCAGCCCTTTAATTACCAGAGCACTTCAGGCTGTTCACCTGGGCCTGACCAATTCCTTGGTCACCTCAGCCCTTCTAACTGTCCACCTGGCACCTCCGTATTGCCGAAATGAACACTTTAAAAAGGGTTACCGGGTCCGCATCCTTGTTCATGTGAATAATTCCCGTTTTTCCCTCGGCCCTGGATCACCTCACCATTGAGCCAATCTGGGAGGCGCGTCGCTCATAAGAACTATGGTGATTTCCAAAACTCTGGAAGTTGGCTTAAGGGCCTAACACACACAGCCCCAGGTAAC
Organism: Plecotus auritus; assembly: GCF_963455305.1. NCBI lineage: Eukaryota > Metazoa > Chordata > Mammalia > Chiroptera > Vespertilionidae > Plecotus > Plecotus auritus. The sequence continues at coordinate 101,121,675 of NC_137782.1, forward strand.
CTTCTGCTCATAGCCTACCTCTTTCCCGGTGGGATGGTGGCCAGCAGTAAGCCCCCAGCACTCCTATAGACATCCTTGTGTTTCCATGAGACCTGGATTATCCATGCTCACCAACATGGGGGCATCTCACCCTGCAGTAACCTGCGACTCTGACAGCCCTGCATATGGGGTTTGAAATCCAGAAAACAGCAGTGTTGAGGCCCTGAAAACTCTTTCCAAAATTGGAGCATAGACTAGCTCCCTCCACGGTCACTTAAATTTTGTAGCGAACTGAGGGCCAGCTTTTTGCTTAATTCCTGGGGAACTGTCTTTCCGTGAGGAGAGCTACCTTCTCACTACCTTCCAGAGTATGGACCACAAGAAGTTCGGCACTTTCCGACTTCTTGGGATCCTCCAATATATTCTACTGGCTCTAAAAGCCTTTACACTTGACCACTTCCACTTGTTGACATGGGAGGCAGACCTGGTCAACCTGAAAATTTCTGGTATTTACTTAAAAAAGCCCAACCAACAGGCTTGGTTACCACTTCTGTCTGTCCACTTGTCGCCACCCCTGATGACGTCAGCAGTCTCAGCTGGTACTAGGCCCCAAAATCTTAACCTCCAGATCACCTGGGACTGTCCATGTAGCCCCCGCCCTGATGACGTCAGCAATTCCAGCTGGTAACCTGACCCCAATGCCATAACCACCTAACCACTTCAGCCTCTCGATGTAGCCCTCCCTCTTAGTGACTTCAGCACTTCCGCATGTCCCCCAGGCCCAAAACGATAACCACCTGAACACTTAAACATCTACACGTGGCCCCTCCCCCGTGAGGACATCAGCACTTCCTGCCTGTCCCTGATCCCCAGCCCTTTAATTACCAGACCTCTTCAGGCTGTTCACCTGGGCCTGACCATATCCTTGGTCACCTCAGCCCTTCTGTCTGTCCACCTGGCACCTCGCTATTGCTGATATGAACACTTTAAACGGGTTACCGGGTCCGAATCCTTGTTCATGTGACTACTTCCCTGTTTTCCCTCGGCCCTGGTTCACCTCACCAATGAGCCATACTGGGAGGAGCGTAGCTCATAAGAACTATGGTGATTTCCAAATCTCTGTAAGTTGGCTTAAGGGCCTAACACCCACAGCCCCAGGTAACCTTCTGCTCACAGCCTGCCTCTTTCCCGGTGGGATGGTGGCCAGCAGTAAGCCCCCAGCACTCCTACAGACATCCTTGGGTTTCCATGAGACCGGGATTATTCATGCTCACCAACATGGGGGCATCTCACCCTGCAGTGACCAGCGATTCTGACAGTTCTGCATATGGGGTTTGAAATCCGGAAAACAGTAGTGTTGATGCTCTGAAAACCCTTTCCAAACTGGGAGAATAGACCAGCTCCCTCCACGGTCACTTAAATTTCGTAGCGAACTGAGGGCTAGCTTTTTGCGTAATTCCTGGGTAACTTTCTTTCAGTGAGCAGAGCAACTTCTCGCTGCCTTCCAGAGTATGGAGCACAAGAATTTCGGCAGTTTCCGACTTCTTGGGATCCTCCAATGTATTCTCCTGGCTCTGAAAGCCTTTACACTTGACCACTTCCAGTTGTTGACATGGGAGGCAGACCTGCTCAATCTGAGGATTTCTGGTATTTGCTGGGACAAGCCCAACCAATCGGCCTCGTTACCACTTATGTTTGTCCACATGTTGCCACCCCTTGATGACGTCATCAGTCTCAGCTGGTCATAGGGACCAAAATCTTAACCACCAGAACACCTGGGACTGTCCACGTAGCCCCCGCCCTTAATGACGTCAGCACTTCCGGCCGGTAAACGGGCCCCAATCCCATAACCACCTGACCACTTCAGCCTTTCCATGTGGCCCCTTCCTGTTAGTGACGTCAGCACTTCCGGAGTGTCCCCCGGGCAAAAACCATAACCACAGGAGCACTTAAGCCTCTACACGTGGCCCCTATGCTGGAGGATGTCAGTACTTCTTGCCTGTCCCTGTTCACCAGCCCTTTAATTACCAGAGCACTTCAGGCTGTTCACCTGGGCCTGTCCAATTCCTTGGTCACCTCAGCCCTTCTGACTGACCACCTGGCACCTCCCTATTGCCGATATGAACACTTTAAAAAGGGTTACCGGGTCCGCATCCTTGTTCATGTGACTAATTCCCGTTTTTCCCTCGGCCCTGGATCACCTCACCATTGAGCCACTCTGGGAGGCGCGTCGCTCATAAGAACTATGGTGATTTCCAAATCTCTGGAATTTGGCTTAAGGGCCTAACACCCACAGCCCCAGGTAAACTTCTGCTCACAGCCTGCCTCTTTCCCAGTGGGATGGTGGCCAGCAGTAAGCCCCCAGCACTCCTATAGACATCCTTGTGTTTCCATGAGGCCTGGATTATCCATGCTCACCAACATGGGGGCAACTCACCATGCAGTAACCTGCGACTCTGACAGCCCTGCATATGGGGTTTGAAATCCAGAAAACAGCAGTGTTGAGGCCCTGAAAACTCTTTCCAAACTGGGAGAATAGACCAGCTCCCTCCACGGTCACTTAAATTTCGTAGCGAACTGAGGGCCAGCTTTTTGCTTAATTCCTGGGGAACTGTCTTTCCGTGAGGAGAGCTACCTTCTCGCTGCCTTCCAGAGTATGGACCACAAGAAGTTCGGAACTTTCCGACTTGTTGGGATCCTCCAATATATTCTACTGGCTCTAAAAGCCTTTACACTTGACCACTTCCACTTGTTGACATGGGAGGAAGACCTGGTCAACCTGAAAATTTCTGGTATTTACTTAAAAAAGCCCAACCAACCGGCCTGGTTACCACTTCTGTCTGTCCACATGTCGCCACCCCTTGATGACGTCAGCAGTCTCAGTTGGTCCTAGGCCCCACAACCTTAACCTCCAGATCACCTGGGGCTGTCCAAGTTGCCCAGGCCCTGATGACGTCAGCAATTCCAGCTGGTAACCTGACCAGAATGCCATAACCACCTAACCACTTCAGCCTCTCGATGTGGCCCTCCCTCTTAGTGACTTCAGCACTTCCGCATGTCCCCCAGGCCCAAAACGATAACCACCTGAACACTTAAACATCTATACGTGGCCCCTCCCCCATGAGGACATCAGCACTTCCTGCCTGTCCCTGATCCCCAGCCCTTTAATTACCAGACCTCTTCAGGCTGTTCACCTGGGCCTGACCATATCCTTGGTCACCTCAGCCCTTCTGTCTGTCCACCTGGCACCTCGCTATTGCCGATATGAACACTTTAAACGGGTTACCGGGTCCAAATCCTTGTTCATGTGACTATTTCCCTTTTTTCCCTCGGCCATGGTTCACCTCACCAATGATCCATACTGGGAGGCGCATAGCTCATAAGAACTATGGTGATTTCCAAATCTCTGGAAGTTTGCTTAAGGGCCTAACACCCACAGCCCCAGGTAACCTTCTGCTCACAGCCTGCCTCTTTCACGGTGGGATGGTGGCCAGCAGTAAGCCCCCAGCACTCCTATAGACATCCTTGTGTTTCTATGAGACCTGGATTATCCATGCTCACCAACATGGGGGCATCTCACCCTGCAGTAACCTGCGACTCTGACAGCCCTGCATATGGGGTTTGAAAAAAGGAAAACAGCAGTGTTGAGGCCCTGAAAACCCTTTCTAAACTGAAAGAATAGACTAGCCCCCTCCACGGTCAATTAAATTTCTTAGCTAACTGAGGCCCCGCTTTTCCTTAATCCTGGTGAACTTTTTTTTGTGAGGTGAGTTACCTTCTCGCTGCCTTCCAGAGTTTGGACCACAAGAAGTTCGGCAGTTTCCGACTTCTTGGGATCCTCCAATGTATTCTCCTGGCTCTGAAAGCCTTTACACTTGACCAATTCCAGTTGTTGACATGGGAGGCAGACCTGCTCAATCTGAGGATTTCTGGTATTTGCTGGGAGAAGCCCAACCAATCGGCCTCGTTACCACTTATGTTTGTCCACATGTTGCCACCCCTTGATGACGTCATCAGTCTCAGCTGGTCATAGGGACCAAAATCTTAACCACCAGAACACCTGGGACTATCCACATAGCCCCCGCCCTTAATGACGTCAGCACTTCTGGCCGGTAAACGGGCCCCAATCCCATAACCACCTGACCACTTCAGCCTTTCCATGTGGCCCCTTCCTGTTAGTGACGTCAGCACTTCCGGAGTGTCCCCCGGGCAAAAACCATAACCACAGGAGCACTTAAGCCTCTACACGTGGCCCTTATGCTGGAGGATGTCAGTACTTCTTGCCTGTCCTGATCACCAGCCCTTTAATTACCAGAGCACTTCAGGCTGTTCACCTGGGCCTGACCAATTCCTTGGTCACCTCAGCCCTTCTAACTGTCCACCTGGCACCTCCGTATTGCCGAAATGAACACTTTAAAAAGGGTTACCGGGTCCGCATCCTTGTTCATGTGAATAATTGCCGTTTTTCCCTCGGCCCTGGATCACCTCACCATTGAGCCAATCTGGGAGGCGCGTCGCTCATAAGAACTATGGTGATTTCCAAAACTCTGGAAGTTGGCTTAAGGGCCTAACACACACAGCCCCAGGTAACCTTCTGCTCATAGCCTACCTCTTTCCCGGTGGGATGGTGGCCAGCAGTAAGCCCCCAGCACTCCTATAGACATCCTTGTGTTTCCATGAGACCTGGATTATCCATGCTCACCAACATGGGGGCATCTCACCCTGCAGTAACCTGCGACTCTGACAGCCCTGCATATGGGGTTTGAAATCCAGAAAACAGCAGTGTTGAGGCCCTGAAAACTCTTTCCAAAATTGGAGCATAGACTAGCTCCCTCCACGGTCACTTAAATTTTGTAGCGAACTGAGGGCCAGCTTTTTGCTTAATTCCTGGGGAACTGTCTTTCCGTGAGGAGAGCTACCTTCTCACTACCTTCCAGAGTATGGACCACAAGAAGTTCGGCACTTTCCGACTTCTTGGGATCCTCCAATATATTCTACTGGCTCTAAAAGCCTTTACACTTGACCACTTCCACTTGTTGACATGGGAGGCAGACCTGGTCAACCTGAAAATTTCTGGTATTTACTTAAAAAAGCCCAACCAACAGGCTTGGTTACCACTTCTGTCTGTCCACTTGTCGCCACCCCTGATGACGTCAGCAGTCTCAGCTGGTACTAGGCCCCAAAATCTTAACCTCCAGATCACCTGGGACTGTCCATGTAGCCCCCGCCCTGATGACGTCAGCAATTCCAGCTGGTAACCTGACCCCAATGCCATAACCACCTAACCACTTCAGCCTCTCGATGTAGCCCTCCCTCTTAGTGACTTCAGCACTTCCGCATGTCCCCCAGGCCCAAAACGATAACCACCTGAACACTTAAACATCTACACGTGGCCCCTCCCCCGTGAGGACATCAGCACTTCCTGCCTGTCCCTGATCCCCAGCCCTTTAATTACCAGACCTCTTCAGGCTGTTCACCTGGGCCTGACCATATCCTTGGTCACCTCAGCCCTTCTGTCTGTCCACCTGGCACCTCGCTATTGCCGATATGAACACTTTAAACGGGTTACCGGGTCCAAATCCTTGTTCATGTGAATATTTCCCTTTTTTCCCTAGGCCATGGTTCACCTCACCAATGATCCATACTGGGAGGCGCATAGCTCATAAGAACTATGGTGATTTCCAAATCTCTGGAAGTTGGCTTAAGGGCCTAACACCCACAGCCCCAGGTAACCTTCTGCTCACAACCTGCCTCTTTCACGGTGGGATGGTGGCCAGCAGTAAGCCCCCAGCACTCCTAGAGACATCCTTGTGTTTCTATGAGACCTGGATTATCCATGCTCACCAACATGGGGGCATCTCACCCTCAGTAACCTGCGACTCTGACAGCCTGCATATGGGGTTTGAAAAAAGGAAAACAGCAGTGTTGAGGCCCTGAAAACCCTTTCTAAACTGAAAGAATAGACTAGCCCCCTCCACGGTCAATTAAATTTCGTAGCTAACTGAGGCCCCGCTTTTCCTTAATTCCTGGTGAACTTTTTTTTGTGAGGTGAGCTACCTTCTTGCTGCCTTCCAAAGTTTGGACCAGAAGAAATTCGGCAATTTCCGACATCTAGGGATCCTCCAATGTATTCTCTTGGCTCTAAAAGCCTTTACACTTGAACACTTTCAGTTGTTGACATGGGAGGCAGACCTGGTCAACCTGAGGATTTCTGGTAATTCCTGGGAGAAGCGCAACCAATCGGCCTCGTTACCACTTCTGTCTGTCCACATGTCGCTACCCCTTGATGATGTCAGCAGTCTCAGCTGGTCCTAGGCCCCAAAACCTTAACCTCCAGATCACCTGGGACTTTCCATGTAGCCCCCGCCCTTGATGACATCAGCACTTGCAGCTGGAAACCGGGCCACAATCCCATAACCACCTGACTACTTCAGCCTCTCAATGTGGCCCCTCCCTCTTAGTGATGTGAGCACTTCCAGCTTGTCCCCTGGGACCAGAACCATAACCACCTGAGCACTTAAGCATCTACAGGTGGCCCCTCCCCCTTGAGGACATCAGCACTTCCTGCCTGTCCCTGATCCCCAGCCCTTTAATTACCAGAGCAATTCAGGCTGTTCACCTGGGCCTGACCATAACTTTAGTCACATCAGTCCTTCTGACTGTCCACCTGGCACATCCCTATTGCCGATATGAACAGTTTAAATGGGTTATCGAGTCCGAATACTTGTTCATGTGACTATTTCCCGTTTTTCCCTCGGCCCTGGTTCACCTCAACAATGAGCCACACAGGGAGGCGCGTAGCTCATAAGAACTATGGTGATTTCCAAATCTCTGGAAGTTGGCTTAAGGGCCTAACACGCACAGCCCCAGGTAACCTTCTGCTCACAGCCTGCCTCTTTCCCGGTGGGATGGTGGCCAGAAGTAAGCCCCCAGCACTCCAATAGACATCCTTGTGTTTCCATGAGGCCTGGATTATCCATGCTCACCAACATGGGGGCAACTCACCATGCAGTAACCTGCGACTCTGACAGCCCTGCATATGGGGTTTGAAATCCAGAAAACAGCAGTGTTGAGGCCCTGAAAACTCTTTCCAAAATTGGAGCATAGACTAGCTCCCTCCACGGTCACTTAAATTTTGTAGCGAACTGAGGGCCAGCTTTTTGCTTAATTCCTGGGGAACTGTCTTTCCGTGAGGAGAGCTACCTTCTCACTACCTTCCAGAGTATGGACCACAAGAAGTTCGGCACTTTCCGACTTCTTGGGATCCTCCAATATATTCTACTGGCTCTAAAAGCCTTTACACTTGACCACTTCCACTTGTTGACATGGGAGGCAGACCTGGTCAACCTGAAAATTTCTGGTATTTACTTAAAAAAGCCCAACCAACAGGCTTGGTTACCACTTCTGTCTGTCCACTTGTCGCCACCCCTGATGACGTCAGCAGTCTCAGCTGGTACTAGGCCCCAAAATCTTAACCTCCAGATCACCTGGGACTGTCCATGTAGCCCCCGCCCTGATGACGTCAGCAATTCCAGCTGGTAACCTGACCCCAATGCCATAACCACCTAACCACTTCAGCCTCTCGATGTAGCCCTCCCTCTTAGTGACTTCAGCACTTCCGCATGTCCCCCAGGCCCAAAACGATAACCACCTGAACACTTAAACATCTACACGTGGCCCCTCCCCCGTGAGGACATCAGCACTTCCTGCCTGTCCCTGATCCCCAGCCCTTTAATTACCAGACCTCTTCAGGCTGTTCACCTGGGCCTGACCATATCCTTGGTCACCTCAGCCCTTCTGTCTGTCCACCTGGCACCTCGCTATTGCTGATATGAACACTTTAAACGGGTTACCGGGTCCGAATCCTTGTTCATGTGACTACTTCCCTGTTTTCCCTCGGCCCTGGTTCACCTCACCAATGAGCCATACTGGGAGGAGCGTAGCTCATAAGAACTATGGTGATTTCCAAATCTCTGTAAGTTGGCTTAAGGGCCTAACACCCACAGCCCCAGGTAACCTTCTGCTCACAGCCTGCCTCTTTCCCGGTGGGATGGTGGCCAGCAGTAAGCCCCCAGCACTCCTATAGACATCCTTGGGTTTCCATGAGACCGGGATTATTCATGCTCACCAACATGGGGGCATCTCACCCTGCAGTGACCAGCGATTCTGACAGTTCTGCATATGGGGTTTGAAATCCGGAAAACAGTAGTGTTGATGCTCTGAAAACCCTTTCCAAACTGGGAGAATAGACCAGCTCCCTCCACGGTCACTTAAATTTCGTAGCGAACTGAGGGCTAGCTTTTTGCGTAATTCCTGGGTAACTTTCTTTCAGTGAGCAGAGCAACTTCTCGCTGCCTTCCAGAGTATGGAGCACAAGAATTTCGGCAGTTTCCGACTTCTTGGGATCCTCCAATGTATTCTCCTGGCTCTGAAAGCCTTTACACTTGACCACTTCCAGTTGTTGACATGGGAGGCAGACCTGCTCAATCTGAGGATTTCTGGTATTTGCTGGGACAAGCCCAACCAATCGGCCTCGTTACCACTTATGTTTGTCCACATGTTGCCACCCCTTGATGACGTCATCAGTCTCAGCTGGTCATAGGGACCAAAATCTTAACCACCAGAACACCTGGGACTGTCCACGTAGCCCCCGCCCTTAATGACGTCAGCACTTCCGGCCGGTAAACGGGCCCCAATCCCATAACCACCTGACCACTTCAGCCTTTCCATGTGGCCCCTTCCTGTTAGTGACGTCAGCACTTCCGAGTGTCCCCCGGGCAAAAACCATAACCACAGGAGCACTTAAGCCTCTACACGTGGCCCCTATGCTGGAGGATGTCAGTACTTCTTGCCTGTCCCTGTTCACCAGCCCTTTAATTACCAGAGCACTTCAGGCTGTTCACCTGGGCCTGTCCAATTCCTTGGTCACCTCAGCCCTTCTGACTGACCACCTGGCACCTCCCTATTGCCGATATGAACACTTTAAAAAGGGTTACCGGGTCCGCATCCTTGTTCATGTGACTAATTCCCGTTTTTCCCTCGGCCCTGGATCACCTCACCATTGAGCCACTCTGGGAGGCGCGTCGCTCATAAGAACTATGGTGATTTCCAAATCTCTGGAATTTGGCTTAAGGGCCTAACACCCACAGCCCCAGGTAAACTTCTGCTCACAGCCTGCCTCTTTCCCAGTGGGATGGTGGCCAGCAGTAAGCCCCCAGCACTCCTATAGACATCCTTGTGTTTCCATGAGGCCTGGATTATCCATGCTCACCAACATGGGGGCAACTCACCATGCAGTAACCTGCGACTCTGACAGCCCTGCATATGGGGTTTGAAATCCAGAAAACAGCAGTGTTGAGGCCCTGAAAACTCTTTCCAAACTGGGAGAATAGACCAGCTCCCTCCACGGTCACTTAAATTTCGTAGCGAACTGAGGGCCAGCTTTTTGCTTAATTCCTGGGGAACTGTCTTTCCGTGAGGAGAGCTACCTTCTCGCTGCCTTCCAGAGTATGGACCACAAGAAGTTCGGAACTTTCCGACTTGTTGGGATCCTCCAATATATTCTACTGGCTCTAAAAGCCTTTACACTTGACCACTTCCACTTGTTGACATGGGAGGAAGACCTGGTCAACCTGAAAATTTCTGGTATTTACTTAAAAAAGCCCAACCAACCGGCCTGGTTACCACTTCTGTCTGTCCACATGTCGCCACCCCTTGATGACGTCAGCAGTCTCAGTTGGTCCTAGGCCCCACAACCTTAACCTCCAGATCACCTGGGGCTGTCCAAGTTGCCCAGGCCCTGATGACGTCAGCAATTCCAGCTGGTAACCTGACCAGAATGCCATAACCACCTAACCACTTCAGCCTCTCGATGTGGCCCTCCCTCTTAGTGACTTCAGCACTTCCGCATGTCCCCCAGGCCCAAAACGATAACCACCTGAACACTTAAACATCTATACGTGGCCCCTCCCCCATGAGGACATCAGCACTTCCTGCCTGTCCCTGATCCCCAGCCCTTTAATTACCAGACCTCTTCAGGCTGTTCACCTGGGCCTGACCATATCCTTGGTCACCTCAGCCCTTCTGTCTGTCCACCTGGCACCTCGCTATTGCCGATATGAACACTTTAAACGGGTTACCGGGTCCAAATCCTTGTTCATGTGACTATTTCCCTTTTTTCCCTCGGCCATGGTTCACCTCACCAATGATCCATACTGGGAGGCGCATAGCTCATAAGAACTATGGTGATTTCCAAATCTCTGGAAGTTTGCTTAAGGGCCTAACACCCACAGCCCCAGGTAACCTTCTGCTCACAGCCTGCCTCTTTCACGGTGGGATGGTGGCCAGCAGTAAGCCCCCAGCACTCCTATAGACATCCTTGTGTTTCTATGAGACCTGGATTATCCATGCTCACCAACATGGGGGCATCTCACCCTGCAGTAACCTGCGACTCTGACAGCCCTGCATATGGGGTTTGAAAAAAGGAAAACAGCAGTGTTGAGGCCCTGAAAACCCTTTCTAAACTGAAAGAATAGACTAGCCCCCTCCACGGTCAATTAAATTTCTTAGCTAACTGAGGCCCCGCTTTTCCTTAATCCTGGTGAACTTTTTTTTGTGAGGTGAGTTACCTTCTCGCTGCCTTCCAGAGTTTGGACCACAAGAATTTCGGCAGTTTCCGACTTCTTGGGATCCTCCAATGTATTCTCCTGGCTCTGAAAGCCTTTACACTTGACCAATTCCAGTTGTTGACATGGGAGGCAGACCTGCTCAATCTGAGGATTTCTGGTATTTGCTGGGAGAAGCCCAACCAATCGGCCTCGTTACCACTTATGTTTGTCCACATGTTGCCACCCCTTGATGACGTCATCAGTCTCAGCTGGTCATAGGGACCAAAATCTTAACCACCAGAACACCTGGGACTATCCACATAGCCCCCTCCCTTAATGACGTCAGCACTTCTGGCCGGTAAACGGGCCCCAATCCCATAACCACCTGACCACTTCAGCCTTTCCATGTGGCCCCTTCCTGTTAGTGACGTCAGCACTTCCGGAGTGTCCCCCGGGCAAAAACCATAACCACAGGAGCACTTAAGCCTCTACACGTGGCCCTTATGCTGGAGGATGTCAGTACTTCTTGCCTGTCCTGATCACCAGCCCTTTAATTACCAGAGCACTTCAGGCTGTTCACCTGGGCCTGACCAATTCCTTGGTCACCTCAGCCCTTCTAACTGTCCACCTGGCACCTCCGTATTGCCGAAATGAACACTTTAAAAAGGGTTACCGGGTCCGCATCCTTGTTCATGTGAATAATTCCCGTTTTTCCCTCGGCCCTGGATCACCTCACCATTGAGCCAATCTGGGAGGCGCGTCGCTCATAAGAACTATGGTGATTTCCAAAACTCTGGAAGTTGGCTTAAGGGCCTAACACACACAGCCCCAGGTAACCTTCTGCTCATAGCCTACCTCTTTCCCGGTGGGATGGTGGCCAGCAGTAAGCCCCCAGCACTCCTATAGACATCCTTGTGTTTCCATGAGACCTGGATTATCCATGCTCACCAACATGGGGGCATCTCACCCTGCAGTAACCTGCGACTCTGACAGCCCTGCATATGGGGTTTGAAATCCAGAAAACAGCAGTCTTGAGGCCCTGAAAACTCTTTCCAAAATTGGAGCATAGACTAGCTCCCTCCACGGTCACTTAAATTTTGTAGCGAACTGAGGGCCAGCTTTTTGCTTAATTCCTGGGGAACTGTCTTTCCGTGAGGAGAGCTACCTTCTCACTACCTTCCAGAGTATGGACCACAAGAAGTTCGGCACTTTCCGACTTCTTGGGATCCTCCAATATATTCTACTGGCTCTAAAAGCCTTTACACTTGACCACTTCCACTTGTTGACATGGGAGGCAGACCTGGTCAACCTGAAAATTTCTGGTATTTACTTAAAAAAGCCCAACCAACAGGCTTGGTTACCACTTCTGTCTGTCCACTTGTCGCCACCCCTGATGACGTCAGCAGTCTCAGCTGGTACTAGGCCCCAAAATCTTAACCTCCAGATCACCTGGGACTGTCCATGTAGCCCCCGCCCTGATGACGTCAGCAATTCCAGCTGGTAACCTGACCCCAATGCCATAACCACCTAACCACTTCAGCCTCTCGATGTAGCCCTCCCTCTTAGTGACTTCAGCACTTCCGCATGTCCCCCAGGCCCAAAACGATAACCACCTGAACACTTAAACATCTACACGTGGCCCCTCCCCCGTGAGGACATCAGCACTTCCTGCCTGTCCCTGATCCCCAGCCCTTTAATTACCAGACCTCTTCAGGCTGTTCACCTGGGCCTGACCATATCCTTGGTCACCTCAGCCCTTCTGTCTGTCCACCTGGCACCTCGCTATTGCTGATATGAACACTTTAAACGGGTTACCGGGTCCGAATCCTTGTTCATGTGACTACTTCCCTGTTTTCCCTCGGCCCTGGTTCACCTCACCAATGAGCCATACTGGGAGGAGCGTAGCTCATAAGAACTATGGTGATTTCCAAATCTCTGTAAGTTGGCTTAAGGGCCTAACACCCACAGCCCCAGGTAACCTTCTGCTCACAGCCTGCCTCTTTCCCGGTGGGATGGTGGCCAGCAGTAAGCCCCCAGCACTCCTATAGACATCCTTGGGTTTCCATGAGACCGGGATTATTCATGCTCACCAACATGGGGGCATCTCACCCTGCAGTGACCAGCGATTCTGACAGTTCTGCATATGGGGTTTGAAATCCGGAAAACAGTAGTGTTGATGCTCTGAAAACCCTTTCCAAACTGGGAGAATAGACCAGCTCCCTCCACGGTCACTTAAATTTCGTAGCGAACTGAGGGCTAGCTTTTTGCGTAATTCCTGGGTAACTTTCTTTCAGTGAGCAGAGCAACTTCTCGCTGCCTTCCAGAGTATGGAGCACAAGAATTTCGGCAGTTTCCGACTTCTTGGGATCCTCCAATGTATTCTCCTGGCTCTGAAAGCCTTTACACTTGACCACTTCCAGTTGTTGACATGGGAGGCAGACCTGCTCAATCTGAGGATTTCTGGTATTTGCTGGGACAAGCCCAACCAATCGGCCTCGTTACCACTTATGTTTGTCCACATGTTGCCACCCCTTGATGACGTCATCAGTCTCAGCTGGTCATAGGGACCAAAATCTTAACCACCAGAACACCTGGGACTGTCCACGTAGCCCCCGCCCTTAATGACGTCAGCACTTCCGGCCGGTAAACGGGCCCCAATCCCATAACCACCTGACCACTTCAGCCTTTCCATGTGGCCCCTTCCTGTTAGTGACGTCAGCACTTCCGGAGTGTCCCCCGGGCAAAAACCATAACCACAGGAGCACTTAAGCCTCTACACGTGGCCCCTATGCTGGAGGATGTCAGTACTTCTTGCCTGTCCCTGTTCACCAGCCCTTTAATTACCAGAGCACTTCAGGCTGTTCACCTGGGCCTGTCCAATTCCTTGGTCACCTCAGCCCTTCTGACTGACCACCTGGCACCTCCCTATTGCCGATATGAACACTTTAAAAAGGGTTACCGGGTCCGCATCCTTGTTCATGTGACTAATTCCCGTTTTTCCCTCGGCCCTGGATCACCTCACCATTGAGCCACTCTGGGAGGCGCGTCGCTCATAAGAACTATGGTGATTTCCAAATCTCTGGAATTTGGCTTAAGGGCCTAACACCCACAGCCCCAGGTAAACTTCTGCTCACAGCCTGCCTCTTTCCCAGTGGGATGGTGGCCAGCAGTAAGCCCCCAGCACTCCTATAGACATCCTTGTGTTTCCATGAGGCCTGGATTATCCATGCTCACCAACATGGGGGCAACTCACCATGCAGTAACCTGCGACTCTGACAGCCCTGCATATGGGGTTTGAAATCCAGAAAACAGCAGTGTTGAGGCCCTGAAAACTCTTTCCAAACTGGGAGAATAGACCAGCTCCCTCCACGGTCACTTAAATTTCGTAGCGAACTGAGGGCCAGCTTTTTGCTTAATTCCTGGGGAACTGTCTTTCCGTGAGGAGAGCTACCTTCTCGCTGCCTTCCAGAGTATGGACCACAAGAAGTTCGGAACTTTCCGACTTGTTGGGATCCTCCAATATATTCTACTGGCTCTAAAAGCCTTTACACTTGACCACTTCCACTTGTTGACATGGGAGGAAGACCTGGTCAACATGAAAATTTCTGGTATTTACTTAAAAAAGCCCAACCAACCGGCCTGGTTACCACTTCTGTCTGTCCACATGTCGCCACCCCTTGATGACGTCAGCAGTCTCAGTTGGTCCTAGGCCCCACAACCTTAACCTCCAGATCACCTGGGGCTGTCCACGTTGCCCAGGCCCTGATGACGTCAGCAATTCCAGCTGGTAACCTGACCAGAATGCCATAACCACCTAACCACTTCAGCCTCTCGATGTGGCCCTCCCTCTTAGTGACTTCAGCACTTCCGCATGTCCCCCAGGCCCAAAACGATAACCACCTGAACACTTAAACATCTATACGTGGCCCCTCCCCCATGAGGACATCAGCACTTCCTGCCTGTCCCTGATCCCCAGCCCTTTAATTACCAGACCTCTTCAGGCTGTTCACCTGGGCCTGACCATATCCTTGGTCACCTCAGCCCTTCTGTCTGTCCACCTGGCACCTCGCTATTGCCGATATGAACACTTTAAACGGGTTACCGGGTCCGAATCCTTGTTCATGTGACTATTTCCCTTTTTTCCCTCGGCCATGGTTCACCTCACCAATGATCCATACTGGGAGGCGCATAGCTCATAAGAACTATGGTGATTTCCAAATCTCTGGAAGTTGGCTTAAGGGCCTAACACCCACAGCCCCAGGTAACCTTCTGCTCACAGCCTGCCTCTTTCACGGTGGGATGGTGGCCAGCAGTAAGCCCCCAGCACTCCTATAGACATCCTTGTGTTTCTATGAGACCTGGATTATCCATGCTCACCAACATGGGGGCATCTCACCCTGCAGTAACCTGCGACTCTGACAGCCCTGCATGTGGGGTTTGAAAAAAGGAAAACAGCAGTGTTGAGGCCCTGAAAACCCTTTCTAAACTGAAAGAATAGACTAGCCCCCTCCACGGTCAATTAAATTTCGTAGCTAACTGAGGCCCCGCTTTTCCTTAATCCTGGTGAACTTTTTTTTGTGAGGTGAGCTACCTTCTCGCTGCCTTCCAGAGTTTGGACCACAAGAAGTTCGGCAGTTTCCGACTTCTTGGGATCCTCCAATGTATTCTCCTGGCTCTGAAAGCCTTTACACTTGACCAATTCCAGTTGTTGACATGGGAGGCAGACCTGCTCAATCTGAGGATTTCTGGTATTTGCTGGGAGAAGCCCAACCAATCGGCCTCGTTACCACTTATGTTTGTCCACATGTTGCCACCCCTTGATGACGTCATCAGTCTCAGCTGGTCATAGGGACCAAAATCTTAACCACCAGAACACCTGGGACTATCCACATAGCCCCCGCCCTTAATGACGTCAGCACTTCTGGCCGGTAAACGGGCCCCAATCCCATAACCACCTGACCACTTCAGCCTTTCCATGTGGCCCCTTCCTGTTTGTGACTTCAGCACTTCCGGAGTGTCCCCCGGGCAAAAACCATAACCACAGGAGCACTTAAGCCTCTACACGTGGCCCTTATGCTGGAGGATGTCAGTACTTCTTGCCTGTCCTGATCACCACCCCTTTAATTACCAGAGCACTTCAGGCTGTTCACCTGGGCCTGACCAATTCCTTGGTCACCTCAGCCCTTCTGACTGTCCACCTGGCACCTCCGTATTGCCGAAATGAACACTTTAAAAAGGGTTACCGGGTCCGCATCCTTGTTCATGTGAATAATTCCCGTTTTTCCCTCGGCCCTGGATCACCTCACCATTGAGCCCCTCTGGGAGGCGCGTCGCTCATAAGAACTATGGTGATTTCCAAAACTCTGGAAGTTGGCTTAAGGGCCTAACACACACAGCCCCAGGTAACCTTCTGCTCATAGCCTACCTCTTTCCCGGTGGGATGGTGGCCAGCAGTAAGCCCCCAGCACTCCTATAGACATCCTTGTGTTTCCATGAGACCTGGATTATCCATGATCACCAACATGGGGGCATCTCACCCTGCAGTAACCTGCGACTCTGACAGCCCTGCATATGGGGTTTGAAATCCGGAAAACAGCAGTGTTGAGGCCCTGAAAACCCTTTCTAAACTGAAAGAATAGACTAGCCCCCTCCACGGTCAATTAAATTTCGTAGCTAACTGAGGCCCCGCTTTTCCTTAATTCCTGGTGAACTTTTTTTTGTGAGATGAGCTACCTTCTCAATGCCTTCCAGAGTATGGACCACAAGAAGTTCGGCACTTTCCGACTTCTTGGGATCCTCCAATATATTCTACTGGCTCTAAAAGCCTTTACACTTGACCACTTCCACTTGTTGACATGGGAGGCAGACCTGGTCAACCTGAAAATTTCTGTTATTTCCTTAAAAAAGCCCAACCAACCGGCCTGGTTACCACTTCTGTCTGTCCACATGTCGCCACCCCTTGATGACGTCAGCAGTCTCAGCTGGTCCTAGGCCCCACGACCTTAACCTCCAGATCACCTGGGGCTGTCCCCTTTGCCCAGGCCCTGATGACGTCAGCAATTCCAGCTGGTAACCTGACCCCAATGCCATAACCACCTAACCACTTCAGCCTCTCGATGTGGCCCTCCCTCTTAGTGACTTCAGCACTTCCGCATGTCCCCCAGGCCCAAAACGATAACCACCTGAACACTTAAACATCTATACGTGGCCCCTCCCCCATGAGGACATCAGCACTTCCTGCCTGTCCCTGATCCCCAGCCCTTTAATTACCAGACCTCTTCAGGCTGTTCACCTGGGCCTGACCATATCCTTGGTCACCTCAGCCCTTCTGTCTGTCCACCTGGCACCTCGCTATTGCCGATATGAACACTTTAAACGGGTTACCGGGTCCAAATCCTTGTTCATGTGACTATTTTCCTTTTTTCCCTCGGCCATGGTTCACCTCACCAATGAGCCATACTGGGAGGCGCATAGCTCATAAGAACTATGGTGATTACCAAATCTCTGGAAGTTTGCTTAAGGGCCTAACACCCACAGCCCCAGGTAACCTTCTGCTCACAGCCTGCCTCTTTCCCGGTGGGATGGTGGCCAGCAGTAAGCCCCCAGCACTCCTATAGACATCCTTGTGTTTCCATGAGGCCTGGATTATCCATGCTCACCAACATGGGGCAACTCACCATGCAGTAACCTGCGACTCTGACAGCCCTGCATATGGGGTTTCAAAAAAGGAAAACAGCAGTGTTGAGGCCCTGAAAACCCTTTCTAAACTGAAAGAATAGACTAGCCCCCTCCACGGTCAATTAAATTTCGTAGCTAACTGAGGCCCCGCTTTTCCTTAATTCCTGGTGAACTTTTTTTTGTGAGGTGAGCTACCTTCTCGCTGCCTTCCAGAGTTTGGACCACAAGAAGTTCGGCAATTTCCGACATCTAGGGATCCTCCAATGTATTCTCTTGGCTCTAAAAGCCTTTACACTTGAACACTTTTAGTTGTTGACATGGGAGGCAGACCTGGTCAACCTGAGGATTTCTGGTAATTCCTTGGAGAAGCGCAACCAATCGGCCTCGTTACCACTTCTGTCTGTCCACATGTCGCTACCCCTTGATGCTGTCAGCAGTCTCAGCTGGTCCTAGGCCCCAAAATCTTAACCTCCAGATCACCTGGGACTGTCCATGTAGCCCCCGCCCTTGATGACGTCAGCACTTCCAGCTGGAAACCGGGCCAAAATCCCATAACCACCTGACTACTTCAGTCTCTCGATGTGGCCCCTCCCTCTTAGTGATGTGAGCACTTCCAGCTTGTCCCCTGGGACAAGAACCATAACCACCTGAGCACTTAAGCATCTACAGGTGGCCCCTCCCCCTTGAGGACATCAGCACTTCCTGCCTGTCCCTGATCCCCAGCCCTTTAATTACCAGAGCAATTCAGGCTGTTCACCTGGGCCTGACCATAACCTTAGTCACGTCAGTCCTTCTGACTGTCCACCTGGAACATCCCTATTGCCGATATGAACAGTTTAAAGGGGTTATCGAGTCCGAATCCTTGTTCATGTGACTATTTCCCGTTTTTCCCTCGGCCCTGGTTCACCTCAACTATGAGCCACACTGGGAGGCGCGTAGCTCATAAGAACTATGGTGATTTCCAAATCTCTGGAAGTTGGCTTAAGGGCCTAACACCCACAGCCCCAGGTAACCTTCTGCTCACAGCCTGCCTCTTTCCCGGTGGGATGGTGGCCAGCAGTAAGCCCCCAGCACTCCTATAGACATCCTTGTGTTTCCATGAGACCTGGATTATCCATGCTCACCAACATGGGGGCATCTCACCCTGCAGTAACCTGCGACTCTAACAGCCCTGCATATGGGGTTTGAAATCCGGAAAACAGCAGTGTTTAGGCCCTGAAAACCCTTTCTAAACTGAAAGAATAGACTAGCCCCCTCCACGGTCAATTAAATTTCGTAGCTAACTGAGGCCCCGCTTTTCCTTAATTCCTGGTGAACTTTTTTTTGTGAGGTGATCTACCTTCTCGCTGCCTTCCAGAGTTTGGACCACAAGAAGTTCGGCAGTTTCCGACTTCTTGGGATCCTCCAATGTATTCTCCTGGCTCTGAAAGCCTTTACACTTGACCAATTCCAGTTGTTGACATGGGAGGCAGACCTGCTCAATCTGAGGATTTCTGGTATTTGCTGGGAGAAGCCCAACCAATCAGCCTCGTTACCACTTATGTTTGTCCACATGTTGGCACCCCTTGATGACGTCATCAGTCTCAGCTGGTCATAGGGACCAAAATCTTAACCACCAGAACACCTGGGACTGTCCACATAGCCCCCGCCCTTAATGACGTCAGCACTTCTGGCCGGTAAACGGGCCCCAATCCCATAACCACCTGACCACTTCAGCCTTTCCATGTGGCCCCTTCCTGTTTGTGACGTCAGCACTTCCGGAGTGTCCCCCGGGCAAAAACCATAACCACAGGAGCACTTAAGCCTCTACACGTGGCCTTTATGCTGGAGGATATCAGTACTTCTTGCCTGTCCTGATCACCAGCCCTTTAATTACCAGAGCACTTCAGGCTGTTCACCTGGGCCTGACCAATTCCTTGGTCACCTCAGCCCTTCTGACTGTCCACCTGGCACCTCCGTATTGCCGAAATGAACACTTTAAAAAGGGTTACCGGGTCCGCATCCTTGTTCATGTGAATAATTCCCGTTTTTCCCTCGGCCCTGGATCACCTCACCATTGAGCCCCTCTGGGAGGCGCGTCGCTCATAAGAACTATGGTGATTTCCAAAACTCTGGAAGTTGGCTTAAGGGCCTAACACACACAGCCCCAGGTAACCTTCTGCTCATAGCCTACCTCTTTCCCGGTGGGATGGTGGCCAGCAGTAAGCCCCCAGCACTCCTATAGACATCCTTGTGTTTCCATGAGACCTGGATTATCCATGCTCACCAACATGGGGGCATCTCACCCTGCAGTAACCTGCGACTCTGACAGCCCTGCATATGGGGTTTGAAATCCGGAAAACAGCAGTGTTGAGGCCCTGAAAACCCTTTCTAAACTGAAAGAATAGACTAGCCCCCTCCACGGTCAATTAAATTTCGTAGCTAACTGAGGCCCCGCTTTTCCTTAATTCCTGGTGAACTTTTTTTTGTGAGATGAGCTACCTTCTCAATGCCTTCCAGAGTATGGACCACAAGAAGTTCGGCACTTTCCGACTTCTTGGGATCCTCCAATATATTCTACTGGCTCTAAAAGCCTTTACACTTGACCACTTCCACTTGTTGACATGGGAGGAAGACCTGGTCAACCTGAAAATTTCTGGTATTTACTTAAAAAAGCCCAACCAACCGGCCTGGTTACCACTTCTGTCTGTCCACATGTCGCCACCCCTTGATGACGTCAGCAGTCTCACTTGGTCCTAGGCCCCACAACCTTAACCTCCAGATCACCTGGGGCTGTCCACGTTGCCCAGGCCCTGATGACGTCAGCAATTCCAGCTGGTAACCTGACCCCAATGCCATAACCACCTAACCACTTCAGCCTCTCGATGTGGCCCTCCCTCTTAGTGACTTCAGCACTTCCGCATGTCCCCCAGGCCCAAAACGATAACCACCTGAACACTTAAACATCTATACGTGGCCCCTCCCCCATGAGGACATCAGCACTTCCTGCCTGTCCCTGATCCCCAGCCCTTTAATTACCAGACCTCTTCAGGCTGTTCACCTGGGCCTGACCATATCCTTGGTCACCTCAGCCCTTCTGTCTGTCCACCTGGCACCTCGCTATTGCCGATATGAACACTTTAAACGGGTTACCGGGTCCAAATCCTTGTTCATGTGACTATTTTCCTTTTTTCCCTCGGCCATGGTTCACCTCACCAATGAGCCATACTGGGAGGCGCATAGCTCATAAGAACTATGGTGATTACCAAATCTCTGGAAGTTTGCTTAAGGGCCTAACACCCACAGCCCCAGGTAACCTTCTGCTCACAGCCTGCCTCTTTCCCGGTGGGATGGTGGCCAGCAGTAAGCCCCCAGCACTCCTATAGACATCCTTGTGTTTCCATGAGGCCTGGATTATCCATGCTCACCAACATGGGGCAACTCACCATGCAGTAACCTGCGACTCTGACAGCCCTGCATATGGGGTTTCAAAAAAGGAAAACAGCAGTGTTGAGGCCCTGAAAACCCTTTCTAAACTGAAAGAATAGACTAGCCCCCTCCACGGTCAATTAAATTTCGTAGCTAACTGAGGCCCCGCTTTTCCTTAATTCCTGGTGAACTTTTTTTTGTGAGGTGAGCTACCTTCTCGCTGCCTTCCAGAGTTTGGACCACAAGAAGTTCGGCAATTTCCGACATCTAGGGATCCTCCAATGTATTCTCTTGGCTCTAAAAGCCTTTACACTTGAACACTTTTAGTTGTTGACATGGGAGGCAGACCTGGTCAACCTGAGGATTTCTGGTAATTCCTTGGAGAAGCGCAACCAATCGGCCTCGTTACCACTTCTGTCTGTCCACATGTCGCTACCCCTTGATGCTGTCAGCAGTCTCAGCTGGTCCTAGGCCCCAAAATCTTAACCTCCAGATCACCTGGGACTGTCCATGTAGCCCCCGCCCTTGATGACGTCAGCACTTCCAGCTGGAAACCGGGCCACAATCCCATAACCACCTGACTACTTCAGCCTCTCGATGTGGCCCCTCCCTCTTAGTGACGTGAGCACTTCCAGCTTGTCCCCTAGGACCAGAACCATAACCACCTGAGCACTTAAGCATCTACAGGTGGCCCCTCCCCCTTGAGGACGTCAGCACTTCCTGCCTGTCCCTGATCCCCAGCCCTTTAATTACCAGAGCAATTCAGGCTGTTCACCTGGGCCTGACCATATCCTTAGTCACATCAGGCCTTCTGACTGTCCACCTGGCACATCCCTATTGCCGATATGAACAGTTTAAATGGGTTACCGGGTCCGAATCCTTGTTCATGTGACTATTTCCCTTTTTTCCCTCGGCCCTGGTTCACCTCACCAATGAGCCATACTGGGAGGCGCGTAGCTCATAAGAACTATGGTGATTTCCAAATCTCTGGAAGTTGGCTTAAGGGCCTAACACCCACAGCCCCAGGTAACCTTCTGCTCACAGCCTGCCTCTTTCCCGGTGGGATGGAGGCCAGCAGTAAGCCGCCAGCACTCCTATAGACATCCTTGTGTTTCCATGAGACCGGGATTATTCATGCTCACCAACATGGGGGCATCTCACCCTGCAGTGACAAGCGATTCTGACAGTTCTGCATATGGTGTTTGAAATCCGGAAAACAGTAGTGTTGAAGCTCTGAAAACCCTTTCCAAACTGGGAGAATAGAACAGCTCTCTCCATGGTCACTTCAATTTCGTAGCGAACTGAGGGCTAGCTTTGTGCGTAATTCCTGGGTAACTTTCTTTCAGTGAGCAGAGCAACTTCTCGCTGCCTTCGAGAGTATGGACCACAAGAATTTCGGCAGTTTCCGACTTCTTGGGATCCTCCAATGTATTCTCCTGGCTCTGAAAGCCTTCACACTTGACCACTTCCAGTTGTTGACATGGGAGGCAGACCTGCTCAATCTGAGGATTTCTGGTATTTGCTGGGAGAAGCCCAACCAATCGGCCTCGTTACCACTTTGTTTGTCCACATGTTGCCACCCCTTGATGACGTCATCAGTCTCAGCTGGTCATAGGGACCAAAATCTTAACCACCAGAACACCTGGGACTGTCCACGTAGCCCCCGCCCTTAATGACGTCAGCACTTCCGGAGTTTCCCCCGGGCCAAAACCATAACCACAGGAGCACTTAAGCCTCTACACGTGGCCCCTATGCTTGAGGATGTCAGTACTTCTTGCCTGTCCCTGATCACCAGCCCTTTAATTACCAGAGCACTTCAGGCTGTTCACCTGGGCCTGACCAATTCCTTGGTCACCTCAGCCCTTCTGACTGTCCACCTGGCACCTCCCTATTGCTGATATGAACACTTCAAAAAGGGTTACCGGGTCAGCATCCTTGTTCATGTGACTAATTCCCGTTTTTCCCTCGGCCCTGGATCACCTCACCATTGAGCCACTCTGGGAGGCGTGTCGCTCATAAGAACTATGGTGATTTCCAAATCTCTGGAAGTTGGCTTAAGGGCCTAACACACACAGCCCCAGGTAACCTTCTGCTCACAGCCTACCACTTTCCCGGTGGGATGGTGGCCAGCAGTAAGCCCCCAGCACTCCTATACACATCCTTGTGTTTCCATGAGACCTGGATTATCCATGCTCACCAACATGGGGGCATCTCACCCTGCAGTAACCTGCGACTCTGACTGCCCTGCATATGGGGTTTGAAATCAGGAAAACAGCCGTGTTGAGGCCCTGAAAACCCTTTCTAAACTGAAAGAATAGACTAGCCCCCTCCACGGTCAATTAAATTTCGTAGCTAACTGAGGCCCCGCTTTTCCTTACTTCCTGGTGAACTATTTTTTGTGAGGTGAGCTACCTTCTCGCTGCCTTCCAGAGTTTGGAACACAAGAAGTTTGGCAATTTCCGACATCTAGGGATCCTCCAATGTATTCTCTTGGCTCTAAAAGCCTTTACACTTGAACACTTTCAGTTGTTGACATGGGAGGCAGACCTGGTCAACCTGAGGATTTCTGGTAATTCCTTGGAGAAGCGCAACCAATCGGCCTCGTTACCACTTCTGTCTGTCCACATGTCGCTACCCCTTGATGATGTCAGCAGTCTCAGCTGGTCCTAGGCCCCAAAATCTTAACCTCCAGATCACCTGGGACTGTCCATGTAGCCCCCGCCCTTGATGACGTCAGCACTTCCAGCTGGAAACCGGGCCACAATCCCATAACCACCTGACTACTTCAGCCTCTCGATGTGGCCCCTCCCTCTTAGTGACCTGAGCACTTCCAGCTTGTCCCTTGGGACCACAACCATAACCACCTGAGCACTTAAGCATCTACAGGTGGCCCCTCCCCCTTGAGGACGTCAGCACTTCCTGCCTGTCCCTGATCCCCAGCCCTTTAATTACCAGAGCAATTCAGGCTGTTCACCTGGGCCTGACCATATCCTTAGTAACCTCAGGCCTTCTGACTGTCCACCTGGCACATCCCTATTGCCGATATGAACAGTTTAAATGGGTTACCGGGTCCGAATCCTTGTTCATGTGACTATTTCCCTTTTTTCCCTCAGCCCTGGTTCACCTCAACAATGAGCCACACTGGGTAGCGCGTAGCTCATAAGAACTATGGTGATTTCCAAATCTCTGGAAGTTGGCTTAAGGGCCTAACACCCACTGCCCCAGGTAACCTTCTGCTCACAGCCTGCCTCTTTCCTGGTGGGATGGTGGCCAGCAGTAAGCCCCCAGCACTCCTATAGACATCCTTGTGTTGCCATGAGACCGGGATTATTCATGCTCACCAACATGGGGGCATCTCACCCTGCAGTGACAAGCGATTCTGACAGTTCTGCATATGGGGTTTGAAATCCAGAAAACAGCAGTGTTGAGTTCCTGAAAACTCTTTCCAAACTGGGAGAATAGACCAGCTCCCTCCACGGTCACTTAAATTTCGTAGCGAACTGAGGGCTAGCTTTGTGCGTAATTCCTGGGTAACTTTCTTTCAGTGAGCAGAGCAACTTCTCGCTGCCTTCGATAGTATGGACCACAAGAATTTCGGCAGTTTCCGTCTTCTTGGGATCCTCCAATGTATTCTCCTGGCTCTGAAAGCCTTTACACTTGACCACTTCCAGTTGTTGACATGGGAGGCAGACCTGCTCAATCTGAGGATTTCTGGTATTTGCTGGGACAAGCCCAACCAATCGGCCTCGTTACCACTTATGTTTGTCCACATGTTGCCTCCCCTTGATATCGTCATCAGTCTCAGCTGGTCATAGGGACCAAAATGTTCACCACCAGAACACCTGGGACTGTCCACGTAGCCCCCGCCCTTAATGACGTCAGCACTTCCGGCCGGTAAACGGGCCCCAATCCCATAACCACCTGACCACTTCAGCCTTTCCAAGTGGCCCCTTCCTGTTAGTGACGTCAGCACTTTCGGAGTGTCCCCCGGGCAAAAACCATAACCACAGGAGCACTTAAGCCTCTACACGTGGCCCCTATGCTGGAGGATGTCAGTACTTCTTGCCTGTCCCTGATCACCAGCCCTTTAATTACCAGAGCACTTCCGGCTGTTCACCTGGGCCTGACCAATTCCTTGGTCACCTCAGCCCTTCTGACTGTCCACCTGGCACCTCCCTATTGCCGATATGAACACTTTAAAAAGGGTAACCGGGTCAGCATCCTTGTTCATGTGACTAATTCCCGTTTTTCCCTCGGCCCTGGATCACCTCACCATTGAGCCACTCTGGGAGGCGCGTCGCTCATAAGAACTATGGTGATTTCCAAATCTCTAGAAGTTGGCTTAAGGGCCTAACACACACAGCCCCAGGTAACCTTCTGCTCACAGCCTACCTCTTTCCCGGTGGGATGGTGGCCAGCAGTAAGCCCCCAGCACTCCTGTAGACATCCTTGTGTTTCCATGAGACCTGGATTATCCATGCTCACCAACATGGGGGCATCTCACCCTGCAGTAACCTGCGACTCTGACAGCCCTGCATATGGGGTTTGAAATCCGGAAAACAGCAGTGTTGAGGCCCTGAAAACCCTTTCTAAACTGAAAGAATAGACTAGCCCCCTCCACGGTCAATTAAATATCGTAGCTAACTGAGGCCCCGCTTTTCCTTAATTCCTGGTGAACTTTTTTTTGTGAGGTGAGCTACCTTCTCGCTGCCTTCCAGAGTTTGGACCACAAGAAGTTCGGCAATTTCCGACATCTAGGGATCCGCCAATGTATTCTCTTGGCTCTAAAAGCCTTTACACTTGAACACTTTCAGTTGTTGACATGGGAGGCAGACCTGGTCAACCTGAGGATTTCTGGTATTTCCTGGGAGAAGCGCAACCAATCGGCCTCGTTACCACTTCTGTCTGTCCACATGTCGCTACCCCTTGATAATGTCAGTAGTCTCAGCTGGTCCTAGGCCCCAAAATCTTAACCTCCAGATCACCTGGGACTGTCCATGTAGCCCCCGCCCTTGATGACGTCAGCACTTCCAGCTGGAAACCTGGCCACAATCCCATAACCACCTGACTACTTCAGCCTCTCGATGTGCCCCCTCCCTCTTAGTGACGTGAGCACTTCCAGCTTGTCCCCTGGGACCAGAACCATAACCACCTGAGCACTTAAGCATCTACAGGTGGCCCCTCCCCCTTGAGGACGTCAGCACTTCCTGCCTGTCCCTGATCCCCAGCCCTTTAATTACCAGAACAATTCAGGCTGTTCACCTGGGCCTGACCATATCCTTAGTCACATCAGGCCTTCTGACTGTCCACCTGGCACATCCCTATTGCCGATATGAACAGTTTAAATGGGTTACCGGGTCCGAATCCTTGTTCATGTGACTATTTCCCTTTTTTCCCTCGGCCCTGGTTCACCTCACCAATGAGCCATACTGGGAGGCGCGTAGCTCATAAGAACTATGGTGATTTCCAAATCTCTGGAAGTTGGCTTAAGGGCCTAACACCCACAGCCCCAGGTAACCTTCTGCTCACAGCCTGCCTCTTTCCCGGTGGGATGGTGGCCAGCAGTAAGCCGCCAGCACTCCTATAGACATCCTTGTGTTTCCATGAGACCGGGATTATTCATGCTCACCAACATGGGGGCATCTCACCCTGCAGTGACAAGCGATTCTGACAGTTCTGCATATGGTGTTTGAAATCCGGAAAACAGTAGTGTTGAAGCTCTGAAAACCCTTTCCAAACTGGGAGAATAGAACAGCTCTCTCCACGGTCACTTCAATTTCGTAGCGAACTGAGGGCTAGCTTTGTGCGTAATTCCTGGGTAACTTTCTTTCAGTGAGCAGAGCAACTTCTCGCTGCCTTCGAGAGTATGGACCACAAGAATTTCGGCAGTTTCCGACTTCTTGGGATCCTCCAATGTATTCTCCTGGCTCTGAAAGCCTTCACACTTGACCACTTCCAGTTGTTGACATGGGAGGCAGACCTGCTCAATCTGAGGATTTCTGGTATTTGCTGGGAGAAGCCCAACCAATCGGCCTCGTTACCACTTATGTTTGTCCACATGTTGCCACCCCTTGATGACGTCATCAGTCTCAGCTGGTCATAGGGACCAAAATCTTAACCACCAGAACACCTGGGACTGTCCACGTAGCCCCCGCCCTTAATGACGTCAGCACTTCCGGCCGGTAAACGGGCCCCAATCCCATAACCACCTGACCACTTCAGCCTTTCCAAGTGGCCCCTTCCTGTTAGTGACGTCAGCACTTTCGGAGTGTCCCCCGGGCAAAAACCATAACCACAGGAGCACTTAAGCCTCTACACGTGGCCCCTATGCTGGAGGATGTCAGTACTTCTTGCCTGTCCCTGATCACCAGCCCTTTAATTACCAGAGCACTTCCGGCTGTTCACCTGGGCCTGACCAATTCCTTGGTCACCTCAGCCCTTCTGACTGTCCACCTGGCACCTCCCTATTGCCGATATGAACACTTTAAAAAGGGTTACCGGGTCAGCATCCTTGTTCATGTGACTAATTCCCGTTTTTCCCTCGGCCCTGGATCACCTCACCATTGAGCCACTCTGGGAGGCGCGTCGCTCATAAGAACTATGGTGATTTCCAAATCTCTGGAAGTTGGCTTAAGGGCCTAACACACACAGCCCCAGGTAACCTTCTGCTCACAGCCTACCTCTTTCCCGGTGGGATGGTGGCCAGCAGTAAGCCCCCAGCACTCCTGTAGACATCCTTGTGTTTCCATGAGACCTGGATTATCCATGCTCACCAACATGGGGGCATCTCACCCTGCAGTAACCTGCGACTCTGACAGCCCTGCATATGGGGTTTGAAATCTGGAAAACAGCAGTGTTGAGGCCCTGAAAACCCTTTCTAAACTGAAAGAATAGACTAGCCCCCTCCACGGTCAATTAAATATCGTAGCTAACTGAGGCCCCGCTTTTCCTTAATTCCTGGTGAACTTTTTTTTGTGAGGTGAGCTACCTTCTCGCTGCCTTCCAGAGTTTGGACCACAAGAAGTTCGGCAATTTCCGACATCTAGGGATCCGCCAATGTATTCTCTTGGCTCTAAAAGCCTTTACACTTGAACACTTTCAGTTGTTGACATGGGAGGCAGACCTGGTCAACCTGAGGATTTCTGGTATTTCCTGGGAGAAGCGCAACCAATCGGCCTCGTTACCACTTCTGTCTGTCCACATGTCGCTACCCCTTGATGATGTCAGTAGTCTCAGCTGGTCCTAGGCCCCAAAATCTTTACCTCCAGATCACCTGGGACTGTCCATGTAGCCCCCGCCCTTGATGACGTCAGCACTTCCAGCTGGAAACCTGGCCACAATCCCATAACCACCTGACTACTTCAGCCTCTCGATGTGCCCCCTCCCTCTTAGTGACGTGAGCACTTCCAGCTTGTCCCCTGGGACCAGAACCATAACCACCTGAGCACTTAAGCATCTACAGGTGGCCCCTCCCCCTTGAGGACGTCAGCACTTCCTGCCTGTCCCTGATCCCCAGCCCTTTAATTACCAGAGCAATTCAGGCTGTTCACCTGGGCCTGACCATATCCTTAGTCACATCAGGCCTTCTGACTGTCCACCTGGCACATCCCTATTGCCGATATGAACAGTTTAAATGGGTTACCGGGTCCGAATCCTTGTTCATGTGACTATTTCCCTTTTTTCCCTCGGCCCTGGTTCACCTCACCAATGAGCCATACTGGGAGGCGCGTAGCTCATAAGAACTATGGTGATTTCCAAATCTCTGGAAGTTGGCTTAAGGACCTAACACCCACAGCCCCAGGTAACCTTCTGCTCACAGCCTGCCTCTTTCCCGGTGGGATGGTGGCCAGCAGTAAGCCCCCAGCACTCCTATAGACATCCTTGTGTTTCCATGAGACCGGGATTATTCATGCTCACCAACATGGGGGCATCTCACCCTGCAGTGACCATCGATTCTGACAGTTCTGCATATGGTGTTTGAAATCCGGAAAACAGTAGTGTTGATGCTCTGAAAACCCTTTCCAAACTGGGAGAATAGACCAGCTCCCTCCACGGTCACTTAAATTTCGTAGCGAACTGAGGGCTAGCTTTTTGCGTATTTCTGGGTAACTTTCTTTCAGTGAGCAGAGCAACTTCTCGTTGCCTTCCAGAGTATGGACCACAAGAATTTCGGCAGTTTCCGACTTCTTGGGATACTCCAATGTATTCTCCTGGCTCTGAAAGCCTTTACACTTGACCACTTCCAGTTGTTGACATGGGAGGCAGACCTGCTCAATCTGAGGATTTCTGGTATTTGCTGGGACAAGCCCAACCAATCGGCCTCGTTACCACTTATGTTTGTCCACATGTTGCCACCCCTTGATGATGTCATCAGTCTCAGCTGGTCATAGGGACCAAAATCTTAACCACCAGAACACCTGGGACTGTCCACGTAGCCCCCGCCCTTAATGACGTCAGCACTTCCGGAGTTTCCCCAGGGCCAAAACCATAACCACAGGAGCACTTAAGCCTCTACACGTGGCCCCTATGCTGGAGGATGTCAGTACTTCTTGCCTGTCCCTGATCACCAGCCCTTTAATTACCAGAGCACTTCCGGCTGTTCACCTGGGCCTGACCAATTCCTTGGTCACCTCAGCCCTTCTGACTGTCCACCTGGCACCTCCCTATTGCCGATATGAACACTTTAAAAAGGGTTACCAGGTCCGCATCCTTGTTCATGTGACTAATTCCCGTTTTTCCCTCGGCCCTGGATCACCTCACCATTGAGCCACTCTGGGAGGCGTGTCGCTCATAAGAACTATGGTGATTTCCAAATCTCTGGAAGTTGGCTTAAGGGCCTAACACACACAGCCCCAGGTAAACTTCTGCTCACAGCCTACCACTTTCCCGGTGGGATGGTGGCCAGCAGTAAGCCCCCAGCACTCCTATAGACATCCTTGTGTTTCCATGAGACCTGGATTATCCATGCTCACCAACATGGGGGCATCTCACCCTGCAGTAACCTGCGACTCTGACAGCCCTGCATATGGGGTTTGAAATCAGGAAAACAGCAGTGTTGAGGCCCTGAAAACCCTTTCTAAACTGAAAGAATAGACTAGCGCCCTCCACGGTCAATTAAATTTCGTAGCTAACTGAGGCCCCGCTTTTCCTTAATTCCTGGTGAACTTTTTTTTGTGAGGTGAGCTACCTTCTCGCTGCCTTCCAGAGTTTGGACCACAAGAAGTTCGGCAATTTCCGACATCTAGGGATCCTCCAATGTATTCTCTTGGCTCTAAAAGCCTTTACACTTGAACACTTTCAGTTGTTGACATGGGAGGCAGACCTGGTCAACCTGAGGATTTCTGGTAATTCCTTGGAGAAGCGCAACCAATCGGCCTCGTTACCACTTCTGTCTGTCCACATGTCGCTACCCCTTGATGATGTCAGCAGTCTCAGCTGGTCCTAGGCCCCAAAATCTTAACCTCCAGATCACCTGGGACTGTCCATGTAGCCCCCGCCCTAGATGACGTCAGCACTTCCAGCTGGAAACTGGGCCACAATCCCATAACCACCTGACTACTTCAGCCTCTCGATGTGGCCCCTCCCTCTTAGTGATGTGAGCACTTCCAGCTTGTCCCCTGGGACCAGAACCATAACCACCTGAGCACTTAAGCATCTACAGGTGGCCCCTCCCCCTTGATGACGTCAGCACTTCCTGCCTGTCCCTGATCCCCAGCCCTTTAATTACCAGAGCAATTCAGGCTGTTCACCTGGGCCTGACCATATCCTTAGTCACCTCAGTCCTTCTGACTGTCCACCTGGCACATCCCTATTGCCGATATGAACAGTTTAAATGGGTTACCGGGTCCGAATCCTTGTTCATGTGACTATTTCCCTTTTTTCCCTCGGCCCTGGTTCACCTCAACAATGAGCCACACTGGGAGGCGCGTAGCTCATAAGAACTATGGTGATTTCCAAATCTCTGGAAGTTGGCTTAAGGGCCTAACACCCACAGCCCCAGGTAACCTTCTGCTCACAGCCTGCCTCTTTCCCGGTGGGATGGTGGCCAGCAGTAAGCCCCCAGCACTCCTATAGACATCCTTGTGTTTCCATGAGACCGGGATTATTCATGCTCACCAACATGGGGGCATCTCACCCTGCAGTGACAAGCGATTCTGACAGTTCTGCATATGGGGTTTGAAATCCAGAAAACAGCAGTGTTGAGTTCCTGAAAACTCTTTCCAAACTGGGAGAATAGACCAGCTCCCTCCACGGTCACTTAAATTTCGTAGCGAACTGAGGGCTAGCTTTTTGCGTAATTCCTGGGTAACTTTCTTTCAGTGAGCAGAGTAATTTCTCCCTGCCTTCCAGAGTATGGACCACAAGAATTTCGGCAGTTTCCGACTTCTTGGGATCCTCCAATGTATTCTCCTGGCTCTGAAAGCCTTTACACTTGACCACTTTCAGTTGTTGACATGGGAGGCAGACCTGCTCATTCTGAGGATTTCTGGTATTTGCTGGGACAAGCCCAACCAATCGGCCTCGTTACCACTTATGTTTGTCCACATGTTGCCTCCCCTTGATATCGTCATCAGTCTCAGCTGGTCATAGGGACCAAAATGTTCACCACCAGAACACCTGGGACTGTACATGTAGCCCCCGCCCTTAATGACGTCAGCACTTCCGGCCGGTAAACGGGCCCCAATCCCATAACCACCTGACCACTTCAGCCTTTCCAAGTGGCCCCTTCCTGTTAGTGACGTCAGCACTTTCAGAGTGTCCCCCGGGCAAAAACCATAACCACAGGAGCACTTAAGCCTCTACACGTGGCCCCTATGCTGGAGGATGTCAGTACTTCTTGCCTGTCCCTGATCACCAGCCCTTTAATTACCAGAGCACTTCCGGCTGTTCACCTGGGCCTGACCAATTCCTTGGTCACCTCAGCCCTTCTGACTGTCCACCTGGCACCTCCCTATTGCCGATATGAACACTTTAAAAAGGGTTACCGGGTCAGCATCCTTGTTCATGTGACTAATTCCCGTTTTTCCCTCGGCCCTGGATCACCTCACCATTGAGCCACTCTGGGAGGCGCGTCGCTCATAAGAACTATGGTGATTTCCAAATCTCTGGAAGTTGGCTTAAGGGCCTAACACACAGAGCCCCAGGTAACCTTCTGCTCACAGCCTAACTCTTTCCCGGTGGGATGGTGGCCAGCAGTAAGCCCCCAGCACTCCTGTAGGCATCCTTGTGTTTCCATGAGACCTGGATTATCCATGCTCACCAACATGGGGGCATCTCACCCTGCAGTAACCTGCGACTCTGACAGCCCTGCATATGGGGTTTGAAATCTGGAAAACAGCAGTGTTGAGGCCCTGAAAACCCTTTCTAAACTGAAAGAATAGACTAGCCCCCTCCACGGTCAATTAAATATCGTAGCTAACTGAGGCCCCGCTTTTCCTTAATTCCTGGTGAACTTTTTTTTGTGAGGTGAGCTAACTTCTCGCTGCCTTCCAGAGTTTGGACCACAAGAAGTTCGGCAATTTCCGACATCTAGGGATCCGCAAATGTATTCTCTTGGCTCTAAAAGCCTTTACACTTGAACACTTTCAGTTGTTGACATGGGAGGCAGACCTGGTCAACCTGAGGATTTCTGGTATTTCCTGGGAGAAGCGCAACCAATCGGCCTCGTTACCACTTCTGTCTGTCCACATGTCGCTACCCCTTGATGATGTCAGTAGTCTCAGCTGGTCCTAGGCCCCAAAATCTTAACCTCCAGATCACCTGGGACTGTCCATGTAGCCCCCGCCCTTGATGACGTCAGCACTTCCAGCTGGAAACATGGCCACAATCCCATAACCACCTGACTACTTCAGCCTCTCGATGTGCCCCCTCCCTCTTAGTGACGTGAGCACTTCCAGCTTGTCCCCTGGGACCAGAACCATAACCACCTGAGCACTTAAGCATCTACAGGTGGCCCCTCCCCCTTGAGGACGTCAGCACTTCCTGCCTGTCCCTGATCCCCAGCCCTTTAATTACCAGAGCAATTCAGGCTGTTCACCTGGGCCTGACCATATCCTTAGTCACATCAGGCCTTCTGACTGTCCACCTGGCACATCCCTATTGCCGATATGAACAGTTTAAATGGGTTACCGGGTCCGAATCCTTGTTCATGTGACTATTTCCCTTTTTTCCCTCGGCCCTGGTTCACCTCACCAATGAGCCATACTGGGAGGCGCGTAGCTCATAAGAACTATGGTGATTTCCAAATCTCTGGAAGTTGGCTTAAGGTCCTAACACCCACAGCCCCAGGTAACCTTCTGCTCACAGCCTGCCTCTTTCCCGGTGGGATGGTGGCCAGCAGTAAGCCCCCAGCACTCCTATAGACATCCTTGTGTTTCCATGAGACCGGGATTATTCATGCTCACCAACATGGGGGCATCTCACCCTGCAGTGACCATTGATTCTGACAGTTCTGCATATGGTGTTTGAAATCTGGAAAACAGTAGTGTTGATGCTCTGAAAACCCTTTCCAAACTGGGAGAAAAGACCAGCTCCCTCCACGGTCACTTAAATTTCGTAGCAAACTGAGGGCTAGCTTTTTGCGTATTTCTGGGTAACTTTCTTTCAGTGAGCAGAGCAACTTCTCGCTGCCTTCCAGAGTATGGACCACAAGAATTTCGGCAGTTTCCGACTTCTTGGGATCCTCCAATGTATTCTCCTGGCTCTGAAAGCCTTTACACTTGACCACTTCCAGTTTTTGACATGGGAGGCAGACCTGCTCAAACTGAGGATTTCTGGTATTTGCTGGGACAAGCCCAACCAATCGGCCTCGTTACCACTTATGTTTGTCCACATGTTGCCACCCCTTGATGACGTCATCAGTCTCAGCTGGTCATAGGGACCAAAATCTTAACCACCAGAACACCTGGGACTGTCCACGTAGCCCCCGCCCTTAATGACGTCAGCACTTCGGGAGTTTCCCCAGGGCCAAAACCATAACCACAGGAGCACTTAAGCCTCTACACGTGGCCCCTATGCTGGAGGATGTCAGTACTTCTTGCCTGTCCCTGATCACCAGCCCTTTAATTACCAGAGCACTTCAGGCTGTTCACCTGGGCCTGACCAATTCCTTGGTCACCTCAGCCCTTCTGACTGTCCACCTGGCAGATCCCTATTGCCGATATGAACACTTTAAAAAGGGTTACCAGGTCTGCATCCTTGTTCATGTGACTAATTCCCGTTTTTCCCTCGGCCCTGGATCACCTCACCATTGAGCCACTCTGGGAGGCGTGTCGCTCATAAGAACTATGGTGATTTCCAAATCTCTGGAAGTTGGCTTAAGGGCCTAACACACACAGCCCCAGGTAAACTTCTGCTCACAGCCTACCACTTTCCGGTGGGATGGTGGCCAGCAGTAAGCCCCCAGCACTCCTATAGACATCCTTGTGTTTCCATGAGACCTGGATTATCCATGCTCACCAACATGGGGGCATCTCACCCTGTAGTAACCTGCGACTCTGACAGCCCTGCATATGGGGTTTGAAATCAGGAAAACAGCAGTGTTGAGGCCCTGAAAACCCTTTCTAAACTGAAAGAATAGACTAGCGCCCTCCACGGTCAATTAAATTTCGTAGCTAACTGAGGCCCCGCTTTTCCTTAATTCCTGGTGAACATTTTTTTGTGAGGTGATCTACCTTCTCGCTGCCTTCCAGAGTTTGGACCACAAGAAGTTCGGCAATTTCCGACATCTAGGGATCCTCCAATGTATTCTCTTGGCTCCAAAAGCCTTTACACTTGAACACTTTCAGTTGTTGACATGGGAGGCAGACCTGGTCAACCTGAGGATTTCTGGTAATTCCTTGGAGAAGCGCAACCAATCGGCCTCGTTACCACTTCTGTCTGTCCACATGTCGCTACCCCTTGATGATGTCAGCAGTCTCAGCTGGTCCTGGGCCCCAAAATCTTAACCTCCAGATCACCTGGGACTGTCCATGTAGCCCCCGCCCTTGATGACGTCAGCACTTCCAGCTGGAAACTGGGCCACAATCCCATAACCACCTGACTACTTCAGCCTCTCGATGTGGCCCCTCCCTCTTAGTGACGTGAGCACTTCCAGCTTGTCCCCTGGGACCAGAACCATAACCACCTGAGCACTTAAGCATCTACAGGTGGCCCCTCCCCCTTGATGACGTCAGCACTTCCTGCCTGTCCCTGATCCCCAGCCCTTTAATTACCAGAGCAATTCAGGCTGTTCACCTGGGCCTGACCATATCCTTAGTCACCTCAGTCCTTCTGACTGTCCACCTGGCACATCCCTATTGCCGATATGAACAGTTTAAATGGGTTACCGGGTCCGAATCCTTGTTCATGTGACTATTTCCCTTTTTTCCCTCGGCCCTGGTTCACCTCAACAATGAGCCACACTGGGAGGCGCGTAGCTCATAAGAACTATGGTGATTTCCAAATCTCTGGAAGTTGGCTTAAGGGCCTAACACCCACAGCCCCAGGTAACCTTCTGCTCACAGCCTGCCTCTTTCCCGGTGGGATGGTGGCCAGCAGTAAGCCCCCAGCACTCCTATAGACATCCTTGTGTTTCCATGAGACCGGGATTATTCATGCTCACCAACATGGGGGCATCTCACCCTGCAGTGACAAGCGATTCTGACAGTTCTGCATATGGGGTTTGAAATCCAGAAAACAGCAGTGTTGAGTTCCTGAAAACTCTTTCCAAACTGGGAGAATAGACCAGCTCCCTCCACGGTCACTTAAATTTCGTAGCGCACTGAGGGCTAGCTTTTTGCGTATTTCTGGGTAACTTTCTTTCAGTGAGCAGAGCAATTTCTCCCTGCCTTCCAGAGTATGGACCACAAGAATTTCGGCAGTTTCCGACTTCTTGGGATCCTCCAATGTATTCTCCTGGCTCTGAAAGCCTTTACACTTGACCACTTTCAGTTGTTGACATGGGAGGCAGACCTGCTCAATCTGAGGATTTCTGGTATTTGCTGGGACAAGCCCAACCAATCGGCCTCGTTACCACTTATGTTTGTCCACATGTTGCCTCCTCTTGATATCGTCATCAGTCTCAGCTGGTCATAGGGACCAAAATGTTCACCACCAGAACACCTGGGACTGTCCACGTAGCCCCCGCCCTTAATGACGTCAGCACTTCCGGCCGGTAAACGGGCCCCAATCCCATAACCACCTGACCACTTCAGCCTTTCCATGTGGCCCCTTCCTGTTAGTGACGTCAGCACTTTCGGAGTGTCCCCCGGGCAAAAACCATAACCACAGGAGCACTTAAGCCTCTACACGTGGCCCCTATGCTTGAGGATGTCAGTACTTCTTGCCTGTCCCTGATCACCAGCCCTTTAATTACCAGAGCACTTCCGGCTGTTCACCTGGGCCTGACCAATTCCTTGGTCACCTCAGCCCTTCTGACTGTCCACCTGGCACCTCCCTATTGCCGATATGAACACTTTAAAAAGGGTTACCGGGTCAGCATCCTTGTTCATGTGACTAATTCCCGTTTTTCCCTCGGCCCTGGATCACCTCACCATTGAGCCACTCTGGGAGGCGCGTCGCTCATAAGAACTATGGTGATTTCCAAATCTCTGGAAGTTGGCTTAAGGGCCTAACACACACAGCCCCAGGTAACCTTCTGCTCACAGCCTACCTCTTTCCCGGTGGGATGGTGGCCAGCAGTAAGCCCCCAGCACTCCTATACACATCCTTGTGTTTCCATGAGACCTGGATTATCCATG
The DNA here is from genome assembly GCF_963455305.1 of Plecotus auritus. Lineage (NCBI taxonomy): Eukaryota > Metazoa > Chordata > Mammalia > Chiroptera > Vespertilionidae > Plecotus > Plecotus auritus. The sequence goes on from NC_137782.1 coordinate 101,158,087, forward strand.
CTCACCAACATGGGGGCATCTCACCCTGCAGTAACCTGCGACTCTGACAGCCCTGCATATGGGGTTTGAAATCTGGAAAACAGCAGTGTTGAGGCCCTGAAAACCCTTTCTAAACTGAAAGAATAGACTAGCCCCCTCCACGGTCAATTAAATATCGTAGCTAACTGAGGCCCCACTTTTCCTTAATTTCTGGTGAACTTTTTTTTGTGAGGTGAGCTACCTTCTCGCTGCCTTCCAGAGTTTGGACCACAAGAAGTTCGGCAATTTCCGACATCTAGGGATCCGCCAATGTATTCTCTTGGCTCTAAAAGCCTTTACACTTGAACACTTTCAGTTGTTGACATGGGAGGCAGACCTGGTCAACCTGAGGATTTCTGGTATTTCCTGGGAGAAGCGCAACCAATCGGCCTCGTTACCACTTCTGTCTGTCCACATGTCGCTACCCCTTGATGATGTCAGTAGTCTCAGCTGGTCCTAGGCCCCAAAATCTTAACCTCCAGATCACCTGGGACTGTCCATGTAGCCCCCGCCCTTGATGACGTCAGCACTTCCAGCTGGAAACCTGGCCACAATCCCATAACCACCTGACTACTTCATTCTCTCGATGTGGCCCCTCCCTCTTAGTGACGTAAGCACTTCCAGCTTGTCCCCTGGGACCAGAACCATAACCACCTGAGCACTTAAGCATCTACAGGTGGCCCCTGCCCCTGATGACGTCAGCACTTCCTGCCTGTCCCTGATCCCCAGCCCTTTAATTACCAGAGCAATTCAGGCTGTTCACCTGGGCCTGACCATATCCTTAGTCACCTCAGTCCTTCTGACTGTCCACCTGGCACATCCCTATTGCCGATATGAACAGTTTAAATGGGTTACCGGGTCCGAATTCTTGTTCATGTGACTATTTCCCTTTTTTCCCTCGGCCCTGGTTCACCTCACCAATGAGCCATACTGGGAGGCGCTTGGCTCATAAGAACTATGGTGATTTCCAAATCTCTGGAAGTTGGCTTAAGGGCCTAACACCCACAGCCCCAGGTAACCTTCTGCTCACAGCCTGCCTCTTTCCCGGTGGGATGGTGGCCAGCAGTAAGCCCCCAGCACTCCTATAGACATCCTTGTGTTTCCATGAGACCGGGATTATTCATGCTCACCAACATGGGGGCATCTCACCCTGCAGTGACAAGCGATTCTGACAGTTCTGCATATGGGGTTTGAAATCCGGAAAACAGTAGTGTTGAAGCTCTGAAAACCCTTTCCAAACTGGGAGAATAGAACAGCTCCCTCCACGGTCACTTAAATTTCGTAGCGAACTGAGGGCTAGCTTTGTGCGTAATTCCTGGGTAACTTTCTTTCAGTGAGCAGAGCAACTTCTCGCTGCCTTCGAGAGTATGGACCACAAGAATTTCGGCAGTTTCTGACTTCTTGGGATCCTCCAATGTATTCTCCTGGCTCTGAAAGCCTTTACACTTGACCACTTCCAGTTGTTGACATGGGAGGCAGACCTGCTCAATCTGAGGATTTCTGGTATTTGCTGGGACAAGCCCAACCAATCAGCCTGGTTACCACTAATGTTTGTCCACATGTTGCCACCCCTTGATGACGTTATCAGTCTCAGCTGGTCATAGGGACCAAAATCTTAATCACCAGAACACCTGGGACTGTCCACATAGCCCCCGCCTTAATGACGTCAGCACTTCCGGCCGGTAAACGGGCCCCAATCCCATAACCACCTGACCACTTCAGCCTTTCCATGTGGCCCCTTCCTGTTAGTGACGTCAGCAATTCCCGAGTGTCCCCCGGGCAAAAACCATAACCACAGGAGCACTTAAGCCTCTACACGTGGCCCCTATGCTGGAGGATGTCAGTACTTCTTGCCTGTCCCTGATCACCAGCCCTTTAATTACCAGAGCACTTCCGGCTGTTCACCTGGGCCTGACCAATTCCTTGGTCACCTCAGCCCTTCTGACTGTCCACCTGGCACCTCCCTATTGCCGATATGAACACTTTAAAAAGGGTTACCGGGTCCGCATCCTTGTTCATGTGACTAATTCCCATTTTTCCCTCGGCCCTGGATCACCTCACCATTGAGCCACTCTGGGAGGCGTGTCGCTCATAAGAACTATGGTGATTTCCAAATCTCTGGAAGTTGGCTTAAGGGCCTAACACACACAGCCCCAGGTAAACTTCTGCTCACAGCCTACCACTTTCCCGGTGGGATGGTGGCCAGCAGTAAGCCCCCAGCACTCCTATAGACATCCTTGTGTTTCCATGAGACCTGGATTATCCATGCTCACCAACATGGGGGCATCTCACCCTGCAGTAACCTGCGACTCTGACAGCCCTGCATATGGGGTTTGAAATCAGGAAAACAGCAGTGTTGAGGCCCTGAAAACCCTTTCTAAACTGAAAGAATAGACTAGCGCCCTCCACGGTCAATTAAATTTCGTAGCTAACTGAGGCCCCACTTTTCCTTAATTCCTGGTGAACTTTTTTTTGTGAGGTGAGCTACCTTCTCGCTGCCTTCCAGAGTTTGGACCACAAGAAGTTCGGCAATTTCCGACATCTAGGGATCCTCCAATGTATTCTCTTGGCTCTAAAAGCCTTTACACTTGAACACTTTCAGTTGTTGACATGGGAGGCAGACCTGGTCAACCTGAGGATTTCTGGTAATTCCTTGGAGAAGCGCAACCAATCGGCCTCGTTACCACTTCTGTCTGTCCACATGTCGCTACCCCTTGATGATGTCAGCAGTCTCAGCTGGTCCTAGGCCCCAAAATCTTAACCTCCAGATCACCTGGGACTGTCCATGTAGCCCCCGCCCTTGATGACGTCAGCACTTCCAGCTGGAAACTGGGCCACAATCCCATAACCACCTGACTACTTCAGCCTCTCGATGTGGCCCCTCCCTCTTAGTGACGTGAGCACTTCCAGCTTGTCCCCTGGGACCAGAACCATAACCACCTGAGCACTTAAGCATCTACAGGTGGCCCCTCCCCCTTGATGACGTCAGCACTTCCTGCCTGTCCCTGATCCCCAGCCCTTTAATTACCAGAGCAATTCAGGCTGTTCACCTGGGCCTGACCATATCCTTAGTCACCTCAGTCCTTCTGACTGTCCACCTGGCACATCCCTATTGCCGATATGAACAGTTTAAATGGGTTACCGGGTCCGAATCCTTGTTCATGTGACTATTTCCCTTTTTTCCCTCGGCCCTGGTTCACCTCAACAATGAGCCACACTGGGAGGCGCGTAGCTCATAAGAACTATGGTGATTTCCAAATCTCTGGAAGTTGGCTTAAGGGCCTAACACCCACAGCCCCAGGTAACCTTCTGCTCACAGCCTGCCTCTTTCCCGGTGGGATGGTGGCCAGCAGTAAGCCCCCAGCACTCCTATAGACATCCTTGTGTTTCCATGAGACCGGGATTATTCATGCTCACCAACATGGGGGCATCTCACACTGCAGTGACAAGCGATTCTGACAGTTCTGCATATGGGGTTTGAAATCCATAAAACAGCAGTGTTGAGTTCCTGAAAACTCTTTCCAAACTGGGAGAATAGACCAGCTCCCTCCACGGTCACTTAAATTTCGTAGCGAACTGAGGTCTAGCTTTTTGCGTAATTCCTGGGTAACTTTCTTTCAGTGAGCAGAGTAATTTCTCCCTGCCTTCCAGAGTATGGACCACAAGAATTTCGGCAGTTTCCGACTTCTTGGGATCCTCCAATGTATTCTCCTGGCTCTGAAAGCCTTTACACTTGACCACTTTCAGTTGTTGACATGGGAGGCAGACCTGCTCAATCTGAGGATTTCTGGTATTTGCTGGGACAAGCCCAACCAATCGGCCTCGTTACCACTTATGTTTGTCCACATGTTGCCTCCCCTTGATATCGTCATCAGTCTCAGCTGGTCATAGGGACCAAAATGTTCACCACCAGAACACCTGGGACTGTCCACGTAGCCCCCGCCCTTAATGACGTCAGCACTTCCGGCCGGTAAACGGGCCCCAATCTCATAACCACCTGACCACTTCAGCCTTTCCAAGTGGCCCCTTCCTGTTAGTGACGTCAGCACTTTCGGAGTGTCCCCCGGGCAAAAACCATAACCACAGGAGCACTTAAGCCTCTACACGTGGCCCCTATGCTGGAGGATGTCAGTACTTCTTGCCTGTCCCTGATCACCAGCCCTTTAATTACCAGAGCACTTCCGGCTGTTCACCTGTTCCTGACCAATTCCTTGGTCACCTCAGCCCTTCTGACTGTCCACCTGGCACCTCCCTATTGCCGATATGAACACTTTAAAAAGGGTTACCGGGTCAGCATCCTTGTTCATGTGACTAATTCCCATTTTTCCCTCGGCCCTGGATCACCTCACCATTGAGCCACTCTGGGAGGCGCGTCGCTCATAAGAACTATGGTGATTTCCAAATCTCTGGAAGTTGGCTTAAGGGCCTAACACACACAGCCCCAGGTAACCTTCTGCTCACAGCCTACCTCTTTCCCGGTGGGATGGTGGCCAGCAGCAAGCCCCCAGCACTCCTATACACATCCTTGTGTTTCCATGAGACCTGGATTATCCATGCTCACCAACATGGGGGCATCTCACCCTGCAGTAACCTGCGACTCTGACAGCCCTGCATATGGGGTTTGAAATCTGGAAAACAGCAGTGTTGAGGCCCTGAAAACCCTTTCTAAACTGAAAGAATAGACTAGCCCCCTCCACGGTCAATTAAATATCGTAGCTAACTGAGGCCCCGCTTTTCCTTAATTCCTGGTGAACTTTTTTTTGTGAGGTGAGCTACCTTCTCGCTGCCTTCCAGAGTTTGGACCACAAGAAGTTCGGCAATTTCCGACATCTAGGGATCCGCCAATGTATTCTCTTGGCTCTAAAAGCCTTTACACTTGAACACTTTCAGTTGTTGACATGGGAGGCAGACCTGGTCAACCTGAAGATTTCTGGTATTTCCTGGGAGAAGCGCAACCAATAGGCCTCGTTACCACTTCTGTCTGTCCACATGTCGCTACCCCTTGATGATGTCAGTAGTCTCAGCTGGTCCTAGGCCCCAAAATCTTAACCTCCAGATCACCTGGGACTGTCCATGTAGCCCCCGCCCTTGATGACGTCAGCACTTCCAGCTGGAAACCTGGCCACAATCCCATAACCACCTGACTACTTCAGCCTCTCGATGTGCCTCCTCCCTCTTAGTGACGTGAGCACTTCCAGCTTGTCCCCTGGGACCAGAACCATAACCACCTGAGCACTTAAGCATCTACAGGTGGCCCCTCCCCCTTGAGGACGTCAGCACTTCCTGCCTGTCCCTGATCCCCAGCCCTTTAATTACCAGAGCAATTCAGGCTGTTCACCTGGGCCTGACCATATCCTTAGTCACATCAGGCCTTCTGACTGTCCACCTGGCACATCCCTATTGCCGATATGAACAGTTCAAATGGGTTACCGGGTCCGAATCCTTGTTCATGTGACTATTTCCCTTTTTTCCCTCGGCCCTGGTTCACCTCACCAATGAGCCATACTGGGAGGCGCGTAGCTCATAAGAACTATGGTGATTTCCAAATCTCTGGAAGTTGGCTTAAGGGCCTAACACCCACAGCCCCAGGTAACCTTCTGCTCACAGCCTGCCTCTTTCCCGGTGGGATGGTGGCCAGCAGTAAGCCCCCAGCACTCCTATAGACATCCTTGTGTTTCCATGAGACCGGGATTATTCATGCTCACCAACATGGGGGCATCTCACCCTGCAGTGACCATCGATTCTGACAGTTCTGCATATGGTGTTTGAAATCCGGAAAACAGTAGTGTTGATGCTCTGAAAACCCTTTCCAAACTGGGAGAATAGACCAGCTCCCTCCATGGTCACTTAAATTTCGTAGCGAACTGAGGGCTAGCTTTTTGCGTATTTCTGGGTAACTTTCTTTCAGTGAGCAGAGCAACTTCTCGCTGCCTTCCAGAGTATGGACCACAAGAATTTCGGCAGTTTCCGACTTCTTGGGATCCTCCAATGTATTCTCCTGGCTCTGAAAGTCTTTACACTTGACCACTTCCAGTTTTTGACATGGGAGGCAGACCTGCTCAATCTGAGGATTTCTGGTATTTGCTGGGACAAGCCCAACCAATCGGCCTCGTTACCACTTATGTTTGTCCACATGTTGCCACCCCTTGATGACGTCATCAGTCTCAGCTGGTCATAGGGACCAAAATCTTAACCACCAGAACACCTGGGACTGTCCACGTAGCCCCCGCCCTTAATGACGTCAGCACTTCCGGAGTTTCCCCAGGGCCAAAACCATAACCACAGGAGCACTTAAGCCTCTACACGTGGCCCCTATGCTGGAGGATGTCAGTACTTCTTGCCTGTCCCTGATCACCAGCCCTTTAATTACCAGAGCACTTCCGGCTGTTCACCTGGGCCTGACCAATTCCTTGGTCACCTCAGCCCTTCTGACTGTCCACCTGGCACCTCCCTATTGCCGATATGAACACTTTAAAAAGGGTTACCGGGTCCGCATCCTTGTTCATGTGACTAATTCCCATTTTTCCCTCGGCCCTGGATCACCTCACCATTGAGCCACTCTGGGAGGCGTGTCGCTCATAAGAACTATGGTGATTTCCAAATCTCTGGAAGTTGGCTTAAGGGCCTAACACACACAGCCCCAGGTAAACTTCTGCTCACAGCCTACCACTTTCCCGGTGGGATGGTGGCCAGCAGTAAGCCCCCAGCACTCCTATAGACATCCTTGTGTTTCCATGAGACCTGGATTATCCATGCTCACCAACATGGGGGCATCTCACCCTGCAGTAACCTGCGACTCTGACAGCCCTGCATATGGGGTTTGAAATCAGGAAAACAGCAGTGTTGAGGCCCTGAAAACCCTTTCTAAACTGAAAGAATAGACTAGCGCCCTCCACGGTCAATTAAATTTCGTAGCTAACTGAGGCCCCACTTTTCCTTAATTCCTGGTGAACTTTTTTTTGTGAGGTGAGCTACCTTCTCGCTGCCTTCCAGAGTTTGGACCACAAGAAGTTCGGCAATTTCCGACATCTAGGGATCCTCCAATGTATTCTCTTGGCTCTAAAAGCCTTTACACTTGAACACTTTCAGTTGTTGACATGGGAGGCAGACCTGGTCAACCTGAGGATTTCTGGTAATTCCTTGGAGAAGCGCAACCAATCGGCCTCGTTACCACTTCTGTCTGTCCACATGTCGCTACCCCTTGATGATGTCAGCAGTCTCAGCTGGTCCTAGGCCCCAAAATCTTAACCTCCAGATCACCTGGGACTGTCCATGTAGCCCCCGCCCTTGATGACGTCAGCACTTCCAGCTGGAAACTGGGCCACAATCCCATAACCACCTGACTACTTCAGCCTCTCGATGTGGCCCCTCCCTCTTAGTGACGTGAGCACTTCCAGCTTGTCCCCTGGGACCAGAACCATAACCACCTGAGCACTTAAGCATCTACAGGTGGCCCCTCCCCCTTGATGACGTCAGCACTTCCTGCCTGTCCCTGATCCCCAGCCCTTTAATTACCAGAGCAATTCAGGCTGTTCACCTGGGCCTGACCATATCCTTAGTCACCTCAGTCCTTCTGACTGTCCACCTGGCACATCCCTATTGCCGATATGAACAGTTTAAATGGGTTACCGGGTCCGAATCCTTGTTCATGTGACTATTTCCCTTTTTTCCCTCGGCCCTGGTTCACCTCAACAATGAGCCACACTGGGAGGCGCGTAGCTCATAAGAACTATGGTGATTTCCAAATCTCTGGAAGTTGGCTTAAGGGCCTAACACCCACAGCCCCAGGTAACCTTCTGCTCACAGCCTGCCTCTTTCCCGGTGGGATGGTGGCCAGCAGTAAGCCCCCAGCACTCCTATAGACATCCTTGTGTTTCCATGAGACCGGGATTATTCATGCTCACCAACATGGGGGCATCTCACCCTGCAGTGACAAGCGATTCTGACAGTTCTGCATATGGGGTTTGAAATCCATAAAACAGCAGTGTTGAGTTCCTGAAAACTCTTTCCAAACTGGGAGAATAGACCAGCTCCCTCCACGGTCACTTAAATTTCGTAGCGAACTGAGGTCTAGCTTTTTGCGTAATTCCTGGGTAACTTTCTTTCAGTGAGCAGAGTAATTTCTCCCTGCCTTCCAGAGTATGGACCACAAGAATTTCGGCAGTTTCCGACTTCTTGGGATCCTCCAATGTATTCTCCTGGCTCTGAAAGCCTTTACACTTGACCACTTTCAGTTGTTGACATGGGAGGCAGACCTGCTCAATCTGAGGATTTCTGGTATTTGCTGGGACAAGCCCAACCAATCGGCCTCGTTACCACTTATGTTTGTCCACATGTTGCCTCCCCTTGATATCGTCATCAGTCTCAGCTGGTCATAGGGACCAAAATGTTCACCACCAGAACACCTGGGACTGTACACGTAGCCCCCGCCCTTAATGACATCAGCACTTCCGGCCGGTAAACGGGCCCCAATCTCATAACCACCTGACCACTTCAGCCTTTCCAAGTGGCCCCTTCCTGTTAGTGACGTCAGCACTTTCGGAGTGTCCCCCGGGCAAAAACCATAACCACAGGAGCACTTAAGCCTCTACACGTGGCCCCTATGCTGGAGGATGTCAGTACTTCTTGCCTGTCCCTGATCACCAGCCCTTTAATTACCAGAGCACTTCCGGCTGTTCACCTGTTCCTGACCAATTCCTTGGTCACCTCAGCCCTTCTGACTGTCCACCTGGCACCTCCCTATTGCCGATATGAACACTTTAAAAAGGGTTACCGGGTCAGCATCCTTGTTCATGTGACTAATTCCCATTTTTCCCTCGGCCCTGGATCACCTCACCATTGAGCCACTCTGGGAGGCGCGTCGCTCATAAGAACTATGGTGATTTCCAAATCTCTGGAAGTTGGCTTAAGGGCCTAACACACACAGCCCCAGGTAACCTTCTGCTCACAGCCTACCTCTTTCCCGGTGGGATGGTGGCCAGCAGCAAGCCCCCAGCACTCCTATACACATCCTTGTGTTTCCATGAGACCTGGATTATCCATGCTCACCAACATGGGGGCATCTCACCCTGCAGTAACCTGCGACTCTGACAGCCCTGCATATGGGGTTTGAAATCTGGAAAACAGCAGTGTTGAGGCCCTGAAAACCCTTTCTAAACTGAAAGAATAGACTAGCCCCCTCCACGGTCAATTAAATATCGTAGCTAACTGAGGCCCCGCTTTTCCTTAATTCCTGGTGAACTTTTTTTTGTGAGGTGAGCTACCTTCTCGCTGCCTTCCAGAGTTTGGACCACAAGAAGTTCGGCAATTTCCGACATCTAGGGATCCGCCAATGTATTCTCTTGGCTCTAAAAGCCTTTACACTTGAACACTTTCAGTTGTTGACATGGGAGGCAGACCTGGTCAACCTGAAGATTTCTGGTATTTCCTGGGAGAAGCGCAACCAATAGGCCTCGTTACCACTTCTGTCTGTCCACATGTCGCTACCCCTTGATGATGTCAGTAGTCTCAGCTGGTCCTAGGCCCCAAAATCTTAACCTCCAGATCACCTGGGACTGTCCATGTAGCCCCCGCCCTTGATGACGTCAGCACTTCCAGCTGGAAACCTGGCCACAATCCCATAACCACCTGACTACTTCAGCCTCTCGATGTGCCTCCTCCCTCTTAGTGACGTGAGCACTTCCAGCTTGTCCCCTGGGACCAGAACCATAACCACCTGAGCACTTAAGCATCTACAGGTGGCCCCTCCCCCTTGAGGACGTCAGCACTTCCTGCCTGTCCCTGATCCCCAGCCCTTTAATTACCAGAGCAATTCAGGCTGTTCACCTGGGCCTGACCATATCCTTAGTCACATCAGGCCTTCTGACTGTCCACCTGGCACATCCCTATTGCCGATATGAACAGTTCAAATGGGTTACCGGGTCCGAATCCTTGTTCATGTGACTATTTCCCTTTTTTCCCTCGGCCCTGGTTCACCTCACCAATGAGCCATACTGGGAGGCGCGTAGCTCATAAGAACTATGGTGATTTCCAAATCTCTGGAAGTTGGCTTAAGGGCCTAACACCCACAGCCCCAGGTAACCTTCTGCTCACAGCCTGCCTCTTTCCCGGTGGGATGGTGGCCAGCAGTAAGCCCCCAGCACTCCTATAGACATCCTTGTGTTTCCATGAGACCGGGATTATTCATGCTCACCAACATGGGGGCATCTCACCCTGCAGTGACCATCGATTCTGACAGTTCTGCATATGGTGTTTGAAATCCGGAAAACAGTAGTGTTGATGCTCTGAAAACCCTTTCCAAACTGGGAGAATAGACCAGCTCCCTCCATGGTCACTTAAATTTCGTAGCGAACTGAGGGCTAGCTTTTTGCGTATTTCTGGGTAACTTTCTTTCAGTGAGCAGAGCAACTTCTCGCTGCCTTCCAGAGTATGAACCACAAGAATTTCGGCAGTTTCCGACTTCTTGGGATCCTCCAATGTATTCTCCTGGCTCTGAAAGCCTTTACACTTGACCACTTCCAGTTGTTGACATGGGAGGCAGACCTGCTCAATCTGAGGATTTCTGGTATTTGCTGGGACAAGCCCAACCAATCGGCCTCATTACCTCTTATGTTTGTCCACATGTTGCCACCCCTTGATGACGTCATCAGTCTCAGCTGGTCATAGGGACCAAAATCTTAACCACCAGAACACCTGGGACTGTCCACGTAGCCCCCGCCCTTAATGACGTCAGCACTTCCGGAGTTTCCCCAGGGCCAAAACCATAACCACAGGAGCACTTAAGCCTCTAAACGTGGCCCCTATGCTGGAGGATGTCAGTACTTCTTGCCTATCCCTGATCACCAGCCCTTTAATTACCAGAGCACTTCAGGCTGTTCACCTGGGCCTGACCAATTCCTTGGTCACCTCAGCCCTTCTGACTGTCCACCTGGCACCTCCCTATTGCCGATATGAACACTTTAAAAAGGGTTACAAGGTCCGCATCCTTGTTCATGTGACTAATTCCCGTTTTTCCCTCGGCCCTGGATCACCTCACCATTGAGCCACTCTGGGAGGCGTGTCGCTCATAAGAACTATGGTGATTTCCAAATCTCTGGAAGTTGGCTTAAGGGCCTAACACACACAGCCCCAGGTAAACTTCTGCTCACAGCCTACCACTTTCCCGGTGGGATGGTGGCCAGCAGTAAGCCCCCAACACTCCTATAGACATCCTTGTGTTTCCATGAGACCTGGATTATCCATGCTCACCAACATGGGGGCATCTCACCCTGCAGTAACCTGCGACTCTGACAGCCCTGCATATGGGGTTTGAAATCCGGAAAACAGCAGTGTTGAGGCCCTGAAAACCCTTTCTAAACTGAAAGAATAGACTAGCCCCCTCCACGGTCAATTAAATTTCGTAGCTAACTGAGGCCCCGCTTTTCCTTAATTCCTGGTGAACTTTTTCTTTGTGAGGTGAGCTACCTTCTCGCTGCCTTCCAGAGTTTGGACCACAAGAAGTTCGGCAATTCCGACATCTAGGGATCCTCCAGTGTATTCTCTTGGCTCTAAAAGCCTTTACACTTGAACACTTTCAGTTGTTGACATGGGAGGCAGACCTGGTCAACCTGAGGATTTCTGGTAATTCCTTGGAGAAGCGCAACCAATCGGCCTCGTTACCACTTCTGTCTGTCCACATGTCGCTAACCCTTGATGATGTCAGCAGTCTCAGCTGGTCCTAGGCCCCAAAATCTTAACCTCCAGATCACCTGGGACTGTCCATGTAGCCCCCGCCCTTGATGACGTCAGCACTTCCAGCTGGAAACTGGGCCACAATCCCATAACCACCTGACTACTTCAGCCTCTTGATGTGGCCCCTCCCTCTTAGTGACGTGAGCACTTCCAGCTTGTCCCCTGGGACCAGAACCATAACCACCTGAGCACTTAAGCATCTACAGGTGGCCCCTCCCCCTTGATGACGTCAGCACTTCCTGCCTGTCCCTGATCCCCAGCCCTTTAATTACCAGAGCAATTCAGGCTGTTCACCTGGGCCTGACCATATCCTTAGTCACCTCAGTCCTTCTGACTGTCCACCTGGCACATCCCTATTGCCGATATGAACAGTTTAAATGGGTTACCGGGTCCGAATCCTTGTTCATGTGACTATTTCCCTTTTTTCCCTCGGCCCTGGTTCACCTCAACAATGAGCCACACTGGGTGGCGCGTAGCTCATAAGAACTATGGTGATTTCCAAATCTCTGGAAGTTGGCTTAAGGGCCTAACACCCACAGCCCCAGGTAACCTTCTGCTCACAGCCTGCCTCTTTCCCGGTGGGATGGTGGCCAGCAGTAAGCCCCCAGCACTCCTATAGACATCCTTGTGTTGCCATGAGACCGGGATTATTCATGCTCACCAACATGGGGGCATCTCACCCTGCAGTGACAAGCGATTCTGACAGTTCTGCATATGGGGTTTGAAATCCAGAAAACAGCAGTGTTGAGTTCCTGAAAACTCTTTCCAAACTGGGAGAATAGACCAGCTCCCTCCACGGTCACTTAAATTTCGTAGCGAACTGAGGGCTAGCTTTTTGCGTAATTCCTGGGTAACTTTCTTTTAGTGAGCAGAGCAATTTCTCCCTGCCTTCCAGAGTATGGACCACAAGAATTTCGGCAGTTTCCGACTTCTTGGGATCCTCCAATGTATTCTCCTGGCTCTGAAAGCCTTTACACTTGACCACTTTCAGTTGTTGACATGGGAGGCAGACCTGCTCAATCTGAGGATTTCTGGTATTTGCTGGGACAAGCCCAACCAATCGGCCTCGTTACCACTTATGTTTGTCCACATGTTGCCTCCCCTTGATATCGTCATCAGTCTCAGCTGGTCATAGGGACCAAAATGTTCACCACCAGAACACCTGGGACTGTACATGTAGCCCCCGCCCTTAATGACGTCAGCACTTCCGGCCGGTAAACGGGCCCCAATCTCATAACCACCTGACCAATTCAGCCTTTCCAAGTGGCCCCTTCCTGTTAGTGACGTCAGCACTTTCGGAGTGTCCCCCGGGCAAAAACCATAACCACAGGAGCACTTAAGCCTCTACACGTGGCCCCTATGCTGGAGGATGTCAGTACTTCTTGCCTGTCCCTGATCACCAGCCCTTTAATTACCAGAGCACTTCCGGCTGTTCACCTGTTCCTGACCAATTCCTTGGTCACCTCAGCCCTTCTGACTGTCCACCTGGCACCTCCCTATTGCCGATATGAACACTTTAAAAAGGGTTACCGGGTCAGCATCCTTGTTCATGTGACTAATTCCCATTTTTCCCTCGGCCCTGGATCACCTCACCATTGAGCCACTCTGGGAGGCGCGTCGCTCATAAGAACTATGGTGATTTCCAAATCTCTGGAAGTTGGCTTAAGGGCCTAACACACACAGCCCCAGGTAACCTTCTGCTCACAGCCTACCTCTTTCCCGGTGGGATGGTGGCCAGCAGTAAGCCCCCAGCACTCCTATACACATCCTTGTGTTTCCATGAGACCTGGATTATCCATGCTCACCAACATGGGGGCATCTCACCCTGCAGTAACCTGCGACTCTGACAGCCCTGCATATGGGGTTTGAAATCTGGAAAACAGCAGTGTTGAGGCCCTGAAAACCCTTTCTAAACTGAAAGAATAGACTAGCCCCCTCCACGGTCAATTAAATATCGTAGCTAACTGAGGCCCCGCTTTTCCTTAATTCCTGGTGAACTTTTTTTTGTGAGGTGAGCTACCTTCTCGCTGCCTTCCAGAGTTTGGACCACAAGAAGTTCGGCAATTTCCGACATCTAGGGATCCGCCAATGTATTCTCTTGGCTCTAAAAGCCTTTACACTTGAACACTTTCAGTTGTTGACATGGGAGGCAGACCTGGTCAACCTGAGGATTTCTGGTATTTCCTGGGAGAAGCGCAACCAATCGGCCTCGTTACCACTTCTGTCTGTCCACATGTCGCTACCACTTGATGATGTCAGTAGTCTCAGCTGGTCCTAGCCCCAAAATCTTACCCTCCAGATCACCTGGGACTGTCCATGTAGCCCCCGCCCTTGATGACGTCAGCACTTCCAGCTGGAAACCTGGCCACAATCCCATAACCACCTGACTACTTCAGCCTCTCGATGTGCCCCCTCCCTCTTAGTGACGTGAGCACTTCCAGCTTGTCCCCTGGGACCAGAACCATAACCACCTGAGCACTTAAGCATCTACAGGTGGCCCCTCCCCCTTGAGGACGTCAGCACTTCCTGCCTGTCCCTGATCCCCAGCCCTTTAATTACCAGAACAATTCAGGCTGTTCACCTGGGCCTGACAATATCCTTAGTCACATCAGGCCTTCTGACTGTCCACCTGGCACATCCCTATTGCCGATATGAACAGTTTAAATGGGTTACCGGATCCGAATCCTTGTTCATGTGACTATTTCCCTTTTTTCCCTCGGCCCTGGTTCACCTCACCAATGAGCCATACTGGGAGGCGCGTAGCTCATAAGAACTATGGTGATTTCCAAATCTCTGGAAGTTGGCTTAAGGGCCTAACACCCACAGCCCCAGGTAACCTTCTGCTCACAGCCTGCCTCTTTCCCGGTGGGATGGTGGCCAGCAGTAAGCCCCCAGCACTCCTATAGACATCCTTGTGTTTCCATGAGACCGGGATTATTCATGCTCACCAACATGGGGGCATCTCACCCTGCAGTGACCATCGATTCTGACAGTTCTGCATATGGTGTTTGAAATCCGGAAAACAGTAGTGTTGATGCTCTGAAAACCCTTTCCAAACTGGGAGAATAGACCAGCTCCCTCCACGGTCACTTAAATTTCGTAGCGAACTGAGGGCTAGCTTTTTGCGTATTTCTGGGTAACTTTCTTTCAGTGAGCAGAGCAACTTCTCGCTGCCTTCCAGAGTATGGACCACAAGAATTTCGGCAGTTTCCGACTTCTTGGGATCCTCCAATGTATTCTCCTGGCTCTGAAAGCCTTTACACTTGACCACTTCCAGTTGTTGACATGGGAGGCAGACCTGCTCAATCTGAGGATTTCTGGTATTTGCTGGGACAAGCCCAACCAATGGGCCTCATTACCACTTATGTTTGTCCACATGTTGCCACCCCTTGATGACGTCATCAGTCTCAGCTGGTCATAGGGACCAAAATCTTAACCACCAGAACACCTGGGACTGTCCACGTAGCCCCCGCCCTTGATGACGTCAGCACTTCCAGCTGGAAACTGGGCCACAATCCCATAACCACCTGACTACTTCAGCCTCTCGATGTGGCCCCTCCCTCTTAGTGACGTGAGCACTTCCAGCTTGTCCCCTGGGACCAGAACCATAACCACCTGAGCACTTAAGCATCTACAGGTGGCCCCTCCCCCTTGATGACGTCAGCACTTCCTGCCTGTCCCTGATCCCCAGCCCTTTAATTACCAGAGCAATTCAGGCTGTTCACCTGGGCCTGACCATATCCTTAGTCACCTCAGTCCTTCTGACTGTCCACCTGGCACATCCCTATTGCCGATATGAACAGTTTAAATGGGTTACCGGGTCCGAATCCTTGTTCATGTGACTATTTCCCTTTTTTCCCTCGGCCCTGGTTCACCTCAACAATGAGCCACACTGGGAGGCGCGTAGCTCATAAGAACTATGCTGATTTCCAAATCTCTGGAAGTTGGCTTAAGGGCCTAACACCCACAGCCCCAGGTAACCTTCTGCTCACAGCCTGCCTCTTTCCCGGTGGGATGGTGGCCAGCAGTAAGCCCCCAGCACTCCTATAGACATCCTTGTGTTTCCATGAGACCGGGATTATTCATGCTCACCAACATGGGGGCATCTCACCCTGCAGTGACAAGCGATTCTGACAGTTCTGCATATGGGGTTTGAAATCCAGAAAACAGCAGTGTTGAGTTCCTGAAAACTCTTTCCAAACTGGGAGAATAGACCAGCTCCCTCCACGGTCACTTAAATTTCGTAGCGAACTGAGGGCTAGCTTTTTGCGTAATTCCTGGGTAACTTTCTTTCAGTGAGCAGAGCAATTTCTCCCTGCCTTCCAGAGTATGGACAACAAGAATTTCGGCAGTTTCCGACTTCTTGGGATCCTCCAATGTATTCTCCTGGCTCTGAAAGCCTTTACACTTGACCACTTTCAGTTGTTGACATGGGAGGCAGACCTGCTCAATCTGAGGATTTCTGGTATTTGCTGGGACAAGCCCAACCAATCGGCCTCGTTACCACTTATGTTTGTCCACATGTTGCCTCCCCTTGATATCGTCATCAGTCTCAGCTGGTCATAGGGACCAAAATGTTCACCACCAGAACACCTGGGACTGTCCACGTAGCCCCCGCCCTTAATGACGTCAGCACTTCCGGCCGGTAAACGGGCCCCAATCCCATAACCACCTGACCACTTCAGCCTTTCCATGTGGCCCCTTCCTGTTAGTGACGTCAGCACTTTCGGAGTGTCCCCCGGGCAAAAACCATAACCACAGGAGCACTTAAGCCTCTACACGTGGCCCCTATGCTTGAGGATGTCAGTACTTCTTGCCTGTCCCTGATCACCAGCCCTTTAATTACCAGAGCACTTCCGGCTGTTCACCTGGGCCTGACCAATTCCTTGGTCACCTCAGCCCTTCTGACTGTCCACCTGGCACCTCCCTATTGCCGATATGAACACTTCAAAAAGGGTTACCGGGTCAGCATCCTTGTTCATGTGACTAATTCCCGTTTTTCCCTCGGCCCTGGATCACCTCACCATTGAGCCACTCTGGGAGGCGTGTCGCTCATAAGAACTATGGTGATTTCCAAATCTCTGGAAGTTGGCTTAAGGGCCTAACACACACAGCCCC
The DNA here is from genome assembly GCF_963455305.1 of Plecotus auritus. Lineage (NCBI taxonomy): Eukaryota > Metazoa > Chordata > Mammalia > Chiroptera > Vespertilionidae > Plecotus > Plecotus auritus. Next base: position 101,174,953 of record NC_137782.1, read on the forward strand.
AGGTAAACTTCTGCTCACAGCCTACCACTTTCCCGGTGGGATGGTGGCCAGCAGTAAGCCCCCAACACTCCTATAGACATCCTTGTGTTTCCATGAGACCTGGATTATCCATGTTCACCAACATGGGGGCATCTCACCCTGCAGTAACCTGCGACTCTGACAGCCCTGCATATGGGGTTTGAAATCAGGAAAACAGCAGTGTTGAGGCCCTGAAAACCCTTTCTAAACTGAAAGAATAGACTAGCCCCCTCCACGGTCAATTAAATTTCGTAGCTAACTGAGGCCCCGCTTTTCCTTAATTCCTGGTGAACTTTTTTTTGTGAGGTGAGCTACCTTCTCGCTGCCTTCCAGAGTTTGGACCACAAGAAGTTCGGCAATTCCGACATCTAGGGATCCTCCAGTGTATTCTCTTGGCTCTAAAAGCCTTTACACTTGAACACTTTCAGTTGTTGACATGGGAGGCAGACCTGGTCAACCTGAGGATTTCTGGTAATTCCTTGGAGAAGCGCAACCAATCGGCCTCGTTACCACTTCTGTCTGTCCACATGTCGCTACCCCTTGATGATGTCAGCAGTCTCAGCTGGTCCTAGGCCCCAAAATCTTAACCTCCAGATCACCTGGGACTGTCCATGTAGCCCCCGCCCTTGATGACGTCAGCACTTCCAGCTGGAAACTGGGCCACAATCCCATAACCACCTGACTACTTCAGCCTCTCGATGTGGCCCCTCCCTCTTAGTGACGTGAGCACTTCCAGCTTGTCCCCTGGGACCAGAACCATAACCACCTGAGCACTTAAGCATCTACAGGTGGCCCCTCCCCCTTGATGACGTCAGCACTTCCTGCCTGTCCCTGATCCCCAGCCCTTTAATTACCAGAGCAATTCAGGCTGTTCACCTGGGCCTGACCATATCCTTAGTCACCTCAGTCCTTCTGACTGTCCACCTGGCACATCCCTATTGCCGATATGAACAGTTTAAATGGGTTACCGGGTCCGAATCCTTGTTCATGTGACTATTTCCCTTTTTTCCCTCGGCCCTGGTTCACCTCAACAATGAGCCACACTGGGAGGCGCGTAGCTCATAAGAACTATGGTGATTTCCAAATCTCTGGAAGTTGGCTTAAGGGCCTAACACCCACAGCCCCAGGTAACCTTCTGCTCACAGCCTGCCTCTTTCCCGGTGGGATGGTGGCCAGCAGTAAGCCCCCAGCACTCCTATAGACATCCTTGTGTTTCCATGAGACCCGGATTATTCATGCTCACCAACATGGGGGCATCTCACCCTGCAGTGACCATCGATTCTGACAGTTCTGCATATGGTGTTTGAAATCCGGAAAACAGTAGTGTTGATGCTCTGAAAACCCTTTCCAAACTGGGAGAATAGACCAGCTCCCTCCACGGTCACTTAAATTTCGTAGCGAACTGAGGGCTAGCTTTTTGCGTATTTCTGGGTAACTTTCTTTCAGTGAGCAGAGCAACTTCTCGCTGCCTTCCAGAGTATGGACCACAAGAATTTCGGCAGTTTCCGACTTCTTGGGATCCTCCAATGTATTCTCCTGGCTCTGAAAGCCTTTACACTTGACCACTTCCAGTTGTTGACATGGGAGGCAGACCTGCTCAATCTGAGGATTTCTGGTATTTGCTGGGACAAGCCCAACCAATCGGCCTCGTTACCACTTATGTTTGTCCACATGTTGCCACCCCTTGATGACGTCATCAGTCTCAGCTGGTCATAGGGACCAAAATCTTAACCACCAGAACACCTGGGACTGTCCACGTAGCCCCCGCCCTTAATGACGTCAGCACTTCCGGAGTTTCCCCAGGGCCAAAACCATAACCACAGGAGCACTTAAGCCTCTAAACGTGGCCCCTATGCTGGAGGATGTCAGTACTTCTTGCCTGTCCCTGATCACCAGCCCTTTAATTACCAGAGCACTTCAGGCTGTTCACCTGGGCCTGACCAATTCCTTGGTCACCTCAGCCCTTCTGACTGTCCACCTGGCACCTCCCTATTGCTGATATGAACACTTCAAAAAGGGTTACCGGGTCAGCATCCTTGTTCATGTGACTAATTCCCGTTTTTCCCTCGGCCCTGGATCACCTCACCATTGAGCCACTCTGGGAGGCGTGTCGCTCATAAGAATTATGGTGATTTCCAAATCTCTGGAAGTTGGCTTAAGGGCCTAACACACACAGCCCCAGGTAAACTTCTGCTCACAGCCTACCACTTTCCCGGTGGGATGGTGGCCAGCAGTAAGCCCCCAGCACTCCTATAGACATCCTTGTGTTTCCATGAGACCTGGATTATCCATGCTCACCAACATGGGGGCATCTCACCCTGCAGTGACAAGCGATTCTGACAGTTCTGCATATGGGGTTTGAAATCCAGAAAACAGCAGTGTTGAGTTCCTGAAAACTCTTTCCAAACTGGGAGAATAGACCAGCTCCCTCCACGGTCACTTAAATTTCGTAGCGAACTGAGGGCTAGCTTTTTGCGTAATTCCTGGGTAACTTTCTTTTAGTGAGCAGAGCAATTTCTCCCTGCCTTCCAGAGTATGGACCACAAGAATTTCGGTAGTTTCCGACTTCTTGGGATCCTCCAATGTATTCTCCTGGCTCTGAAAGCCTTTACACTTGACCACTTTCAGTTGTTGACATGGGAGGCAGACCTGCTCAATCTGAGGATTTCTGGTATTTGCTGGGACAAGCCCAACCAATCGGCCTCGTTACCACTTATGTTTGTCCACATGTTGCCTCCCCTTGATATCGTCATCAGTCTCAGCTGGTCATAGGGACCAAAATGTTCACCACCAGAACACCTGGGACTGTCCACGTAGCCCCCGCCCTTAATGACGTCAGCACTTCCGGCCGGTAAACGGGCCCCAATCTCATAACCACCTGACCACTTCAGCCTTTCCAAGTGGCCCCTTCCTGTTAGTGACGTCAGCACTTTCGGAGTGTCCCCCGGGCAAAAACCATAACCACAGGAGCACTTAAGCCTCTACACGTGGCCCCTATGCTGGAGGATGTCAGTACTTCTTGCCTGTCCCTGATCACCAGCCCTTTAATTACCAGAGCACTTCCGGCTGTTCACCTGTTCCTGACCAATTCCTTGGTCACCTCAGCCCTTCTGACTGTCCACCTGGCACCTCCCTATTGCCGATATGAACACTTTAAAAAGGGTTACCGGGTCAGCATCCTTGTTCATGTGACTAATTCCCATTTTTCCCTCGGCCCTGGATCACCTCACCATTGAGCCACTCTGGGAGGCGCGTCGCTCATAAGAACTATGGTGATTTCCAAATCTCTGGAAGTTGGCTTAAGGGCCTAACACACACAGCCCCAGGTAACCTTCTGCTCACAGCCTACCTCTTTCCCGGTGGGATGGTGGCCAGCAGTAAGCCCCCAGCACTCCTATACACATCCTTGTGTTTCCATGAGACCTGGATTATCCATGCTCACCAACATGGGGGCATCTCACCCTGCAGTAACCTGCGACTCTGACAGCCCTGCATATGGGGTTTGAAATCTGGAAAACAGCAGTGTTGAGGCCCTGAAAACCATTTCTAAACTGAAAGAATAGACTAGCCCCCTCCACGGGTAAATTAAATATCGTAGCTAACTGAGGCCCCGCTTTTCCTTAATTCCTGGTGAACTTTTTTTTGTGAGGTGAGCTACCTTCTCGCTGCCTTCCAGAGTTTGGACCACAAGAAGTTCGGCAATTTCCGACATCTAGGGATCCGCCAATGTATTCTCTTGGCTCTAAAAGCCTTTACACTTGAACACTTTCAGTTGTTGACATGGGAGGCAGACCTGGTCAACCTGAGGATTTCTGGTATTTCCTGGGAGAAGCGCAACCAATCGGCCTCGTTACCACTTCTGTCTGTCCACATGTCGCTACCCCTTGATGATGTCAGTAGTCTCAGCTGGTCCTAGGCCCCAAAATCTTCACCTCCAGATCACCTGGGACTGTCCATGTAGCCCCCGCCCTTGATGACGTCAGCACTTCCAGCTGGAAACCTGGCCACAATCCCATAACCACCTGACTACTTCAGCCTCTCGATGTGCCCCCTCCCTCTTAGTGACGTGAGCACTTCCAGCTTGTCCCCTGGGACCAGAACCATAACCACCTGAGCACTTAAGCATCTACAGGTGGCCCCTCCCCCTTGAGGACGTCAGCACTTCCTGCCTGTCCCTGATCCCCAGCCCTTTAATTACCAGAACAATTCAGGCTGTTCACCTGGGCCTGACCATATCCTTAGTCACATCAGGCCTTCTGACTGTCCACCTGGCACATCCCTATTGCCGATATGAACAGTTTAAATGGGTTACCGGATCCGAATCCTTGTTCATGTGACTATTTCCCTTTTTTCCCTCGGCCCTGGTTCACCTCACCAATGAGCCATACTGGGAGGCGCGTAGCTCATAAGAACTATGGTGATTTCCAAATCTCTGGAAGTTGGCTTAAGGGCCTAACACCCACAGCCCCAGGTAACCTTCTGCTCACAGCCTGCCTCTTTCCCGGTGGGATGGTGGCCAGCAGTAAGCCCCCAGCACTCCTATAGACATCCTTGTGTTTCCATGAGACCGGGATTATTCATGCTCACCAACATGGGGGCATCTCACCCTGCAGTGACCATCGATTCTGACAGTTCTGCATATGGTGTTTGAAATCCGGAAAACAGTAGTGTTGATGCTCTGAAAACCCTTTCCAAACTGGGAGAATAGACCAGCTCCCTCCACGGTCACTTAAATTTCGTAGCGAACTGAGGGCTAGCTTTTTGCGTATTTCTGGGTAACTTTCTTTCAGTGAGCAGAGCAACTTCTCGCTGCATTCCAGAGTATGGACCACAAGAATTTCGGCAGTTTCCGACTTCTTGGGATTCTCCAATGTATTCTCCTGGCTCTGAAAGCCTTTACACTTGACCACTTCCAGTTGTTGACATGGGAGGCAGACCTGCTCAATCTGAGGATTTCTGGTATTTGCTGGGACAAGCCCAAGCAATCGGCCTCATTACCACTTATGTTTGTCCACATGTTGCCACCCCTTGATGACGTCATCAGTCTCAGCTGGTCATAGGGACCAAAATCTTAACCACCAGAACACCTGGGACTGTCCACGTAGCCCCCGCCCTTAATGACGTCAAAACTTCCGGAGTTTCCCCAGGGCCAAAACCATAACCACAGGAGCACTTAAGCCTCTAAACGTGGCCCCTATGCTGGAGGATGTCAGTACTTCTTGCCTGTCCCTGATCACCAGCCCTTTAATTACCAGAGCACTTCAGGCTGTTCACCTGGGCCTGACCAATTCCTTGGTCACCTCAGCCCTTCTGACTGTCCACCTGGCACCTCCCTATTGCTGATATGAACACTTCAAAAAGGGTTACCGGGTCAGCATCCTTGTTCATGTGACTAATTCCCGTTTTTCCCTCGGCCCTGGATCACCTCACCATTGAGCCACTCTGGGAGGCGTGTCGCTCATAAGAACTATGGTGATTTCCAAATCTCTGGAAGTTGGCTTAAGGGCCTAACACACACAGCCCCAGGTAAACTTCTGCTCACAGCCTACCACTTTCCCGGTGGGATGGTGGCCAGCAGTAAGCCCCCAACACTCCTATAGACATCCTTGTGTTTCCATGAGACCTGGATTATCCATGCTCACCAACATGGGGGCATCTCACCCTGCAGTAACCTGCGACTCTGACAGCCCTGCATATGGGGTTTGAAATCAGGAAAACAGCAGTGTTGAGGCCCTGAAAACCCTTTCTAAACTGAAAGAATAGACTAGCCCCCTCCACGGTCAATTAAATTTCGTAGCTAACTGAGGCCCCGCTTTTCCTTAATTCCTGGTGAACTTTTTTTTGTGAGGTGAGCTACCTTCTCGCTGCCTTCCAGAGTTTGGACCACAAGAAGTTCGGCAATTCCGACATCTAGGGATCCTCCAGTGTATTCTCTTGGCTCTAAAAGCCTTTACACTTGAACACTTTCAGTTGTTGACATGGGAGGCAGACCTGGTCAACCTGAGGATTTCTGGTAATTCCTTGGAGAAGCGCAACCAATCGGCCTCGTTACCACTTCTGTCTGTCCACATGTCGCTACCCCTTGATGATGTCAGCAGTCTCAGCTGGACCTAGGCCCCAAAATCTTAACCTCCAGATCACCTGGGACTGTCCATGTAGCCCCCGCCCTTGATGACGTCAGCACTTCCAGCTGGAAACTGGGCCACAATCCCATAACCACCTGACTACTTCAGCCTCTCGATGTGGCCCCTCCCTCTTAGTGACGTGAGCACTTCCAGCTTGTCCCCTGGGACCAGAACCATAACCACCTGAGCACTTAAGCATCTACAGGTGGCCCCTCCCCCTTGATGACGTCAGCACTTCCTGCCTGTCCCTGATCCCCAGCCCTTTAATTACCAGAGCAATTCAGGCTGTTCACCTGGGCCTGACCATATCCTTAGTCACCTCAGTCCTTCTGACTGTCCACCTGGCACATCCCTATTGCCGATATGAACAGTTTAAATGGGTTACCGGGTCCGAATCCTTGTTCATGTGACTATTTCCCTTTTTTCCCTCGGCCCTGGTTCACCTCAACAATGAGCCACACTGGGAGGCGCGTAGCTCATAAGAACTATGGTGATTTCCAAATCTCTGGAAGTTGGCTTAAGGGCCTAACACCCACAGCCCCAGGTAACCTTCTGCTCACAGCCTGCCTCTTTCCCGGTGGGATGGTGGCCAGCAGTAAGCCCCCAAAACTCCTATAGACATCCTTGTGTTTCCATGAGACCGGGATTATTCATGCTCACCAACATGGGGGCATCTCACCCTGCAGTGACAAGCGATTCTGACAGTTCTGCATATGGGGTTTGAAATCCAGAAAACAGCAGTGTTGAGTTCCTGAAAACTCTTTCCAAACTGGGAGAATAGACCAGCTCCCTCCACGGTCACTTAAATTTCGTAGCGAACTGAGGGCTAGCTTTTTGCGTAATTCCTGGGTAACTTTCTTTCAGTGAGCAGAGCAATTTCTCCCTGCCTTCCAGAGTATGGACCACAAGAATTTCGGCAGTTTCCGACTTCTTGGGATCCTCCAATGTATTCTCCTGGCTCTGAAAGCCTTTTCACTTGACCACTTTCAGTTGTTGACATGGGAGGCAGACCTGCTCAATCTGAGGATTTCTGGTATTTGCTGGGACAAGCCCAACCAATCGGCCTCGTTACCACTTATGTTTGTCCACATGTTGCCTCCCCTTGATATCGTCATCAGTCTCAGCTGGTCATAGGGACCAAAATGTTCACCACCAGAACACCTGGGACTGTCCACGTAGCCCCCGCCCTTAATGACGTCAGCACTTCCGGCCGGTAAACGGGCCCCAATCCCATAACCACCTGACCACTTCAGCCTTTCCATGTGGCCCCTTCCTGTTAGTGACGTCAGCACTTTCGGAGTGTCCCCCGGGCAAAAACCATAACCACAGGAGCACTTAAGCCTCTACACGTGGCCCCTATGCTTGAGGATGTCAGTACTTCTTGCCTGTCCCTGATCACCAGCCCTTTAATTACCAGAGCACTTCCGGCTGTTCACCTGGGCCTGACCAATTCCTTGGTCACCTCAGCCCTTCTGACTGTCCACCTGGCACCTCCCTATTGCCGATATGAACACTTCAAAAAGGGTTACCGGGTCAGCATCCTTGTTCATGTGACTAATTCCCGTTTTTCCCTCGGCCCTGGATCACCTCACCATTGAGCCACTCTGGGAGGCGTGTCGCTCATAAGAACTATGGTGATTTCCAAATCTCTGGAAGTTGGCTTAAGGGCCTAACACACACAGCCCCAGGTAAACTTCTGCTCACAGCCTACCACTTTCCCGGTGGGATGGTGGCCAGCAGTAAGCCCCCAACACTCCTATAGACATCCTTGTGTTTCCATGAGACCTGGATTATCCATGTTCACCAACATGGGGGCATCTCACCCTGCAGTAACCTGCGACTCTGACAGCCCTGCATATGGGGTTTGAAATCAGGAAAACAGCAGTGTTGAGGCCCTGAAAACCCTTTCTAAACTGAAAGAATAGACTAGCCCCCTCCACGGTCAATTAAATTTCGTAGCTAACTGAGGCCCCGCTTTTCCTTAATTCCTGGTGAACTTTTTTTTGTGAGGTGAGCTACCTTCTCGCTGCCTTCCAGAGTTTGGACCACAAGAAGTTCGGCAATTCCGACATCTAGGGATCCTCCAGTGTATTCTCTTGGCTCTAAAAGCCTTTACACTTGAACACTTTCAGTTGTTGACATGGGAGGCAGACCTGGTCAACCTGAGGATTTCTGGTAATTCCTTGGAGAAGCGCAACCAATCGGCCTCGTTACCACTTCTGTCTGTCCACATGTCGCTACCCCTTGATGATGTCAGCAGTCTCAGCTGGTCCTAGGCCCCAAAATCTTAACCTCCAGATCACCTGGGACTGTCCATGTAGCCCCCGCCCTTGATGACGTCAGCACTTCCAGCTGGAAACATGGCCACAATCCCATAACCACCTGACTACTTCAGCCTCTCGATGTGCCCCCTCCCTCTTAGTGATGTGAGCACTTCCAGCTTGTCCCCTGGGACCAGAACCATAACCACCTGAGCACTTAAGCATCTACAGGTGGCCCCTCCCCCTTGATGACGTCAGCACTTCCTGCCTGTCCCTGATCCCCAGCCCTTTAATTACCAGAGCAATTCAGGCTGTTCACCTGGGCCTGACCATATCCTTAGTCACATCAGGCCTTCTAACTGTCCACCTGGCACATCCCTATTGCCGATATGAACAGTTTAAATGGGTTACCGGGTCCGAATCCTTGTTCATGTGACAATTTCCCTTTTTTCCCTCGGCCCTGGTTCACCTCACCAATGAGCCATACTGGGAGGCGCGTAGCTCATAAGAACTATGGTGATTTCCAAATCTCTGGAAGTTGGCTTAAGGGCCTAACACCCACAGCCCCAGGTAACCTTCTGCTCACAGCCTGCCTCTTTCCCGGTGGGATGGTGGCCAGCAGTAAGCCCCCAGCACTCCTATAGACATCCTTGTGTTTCCATGAGACCGGGATTATTCATGCTCACCAACATGGGGGCATCTCACCCTGCAGTGACCATCGATTCTGACAGTTCTGCATATGGTGTTTGAAATCCGGAAAACAGTAGTGTTGATGCTCTGAAAACCCTTTCCAAACTGGGAGAATAGACCAGCTCCCTCCACGGTCACTTAAATTTCGTAGCGAACTGAGGGCTAGCTTTTTGCGTATTTCTGGGTAACTTTCTTTCAGTGAGCAGAGCAACTTCTCGCTGCCTTCCAGAGTATGGACCACAAGAATTTCGGCAGTTTCCGACTTCTTGGGATCCTCCAATGTATTCTCCTGGCTCTGAAAGCCTTTACACTTGACCACTTCCAGTTGTTGACATGGGAGGCAGACCTGCTCAATCTGAGGATTTCTGGTATTTGCTGGGACAAGCCCAACCAATCGGCCTCGTTACCACTTATGTTTGTCCACATGTTGCCACCCCTTGATGACGTCATCAGTCTCAGCTGGTCATAGGGACCAAAATCTTAACCACCAGAACACCTGGGACTGTCCACGTAGCCCCCGCCCTTAATGACGTCAGCACTTCCGGAGTTTCCCCAGGGCCAAAACCATAACCACAGGAGCACTTAAGCCTCTACACGTGGCCCCTATGCTGGAGGATGTCAGTACTTCTTGCCTGTCCCTGATCACCAGCCCTTTAATTACCAGAGCACTTCAGGCTGTTCACCTGGGCCTGACCAATTCCTTGGTCACCTCAGCCCTTCTGACTGTCCACCTGGCACCTCCCTATTGCTGATATGAACACTTCAAAAAGGGTTACCGGGTCAGCATCCTTGTTCATGTGACTAATTCCCGTTTTTCCCTCGGCCCTGGATCACCTCACCATTGAGCCACTCTGGGAGGCGTGTCGCTCATAAGAATTATGGTGATTTCCAAATCTCTGGAAGTTGGCTTAAGGGCCTAACACACACAGCCCCAGGTAAACTTCTGCTCACAGCCTACCACTTTCCCGGTGGGATGGTGGCCAGCAGTAAGCCCCCAGCACTCCTATAGACATCCTTGTGTTTCCATGAGACCTGGATTATCCATGCTCACCAACATGGGGGCATCTCACCCTGCAGTAACCTGCGACTCTGACAGCCCTGCATATGGGGTTTGAAATCAGGAAAACAGCAGTGTTGAGGCCCTGAAAACCCTTTCTAAACTGAAAGAATAGACTAGCGCCCTCCACGGTCAATTAAATTTCGTAGCTAACTGAGGCCCCGCTTTTCCTTAATTCCTGGTGAACTTTTTTTTGTGAGGTGAGCTACCTTCTCGCTGCCTTCCAGAGTTTGGACCACAAGAAGTTCGGCAATTTCCGACATCTAGGGATCCTCCAATGTATTCTCTTGGCTCTAAAAGCCTTTACACTTGAACACTTTCAGTTGTTGACATGGGAGGCAGACCTGGTCAACCTGAGGATTTCTGGTAATTCCTTGGAGAAGCGCAACCAATCGGCCTCGTTACCACTTCTGTCTGTCCACATGTCGCTACCCCTTGATGATGTCAGCAGTCTCAGCTGGTCCTAGGCCCCAAAATCTTAACCTCCAGATCACCTGGGACTGTCCATGTAGCCCCCGCCCTTGATGACGTCAGCACTTCCAGCTGGAAACTGGGCCACAATCCCATAACCACCTGACTACTTCAGCCTCTCGATGTGGCCCCTGCCTCTTAGTGACGTGAGCACTTCCAGCTTGTCCCCTGGGACCAGAACCATAACCACCTGAGCACTTAAGCATCTACAGGTGGCCCCTCCCCCTTGATGACGTCAGCACTTCCTGCCTGTCCCTGATCCCCAGCCCTTTAATTACCAGAGCAATTCAGGCTGTTCACCTGGGCCTGACCATATCCTTAGTCACCTCAGTCCTTCTGACTGTCCACCTGGCACATCCCTATTGCCGATATGAACAGTTTAAATGGGTTACCGGGTCCGAATCCTTGTTCATGTGACTATTTCCCTTTTTTCCCTCGGCCCTGGTTCACCTCAACAATGAGCCACACTGGGAGGCGCGTAGCTCATAAGAACTATGGTGATTTCCAAATCTCTGGAAGTTGGCTTAAGGGCCTAACACCCACAGCCCCAGGTAACCTTCTGCTCACAGCCTGCCTCTTTCCCGGTGGGATGGTGTCCAGCAGTAAGCCCCCAGCACTCCTATAGACATCCTTGTGTTTCCATGAGACCGGGATTATTCATGCTCACCAACATGGGGGCATCTCACCCTGCAGTGACAAGCGATTCTGACAGTTCTGCATATGGGGTTTGAAATCCAGAAAACAGCAGTGTTGAGTTCCTGAAAACTCTTTCCAAACTGGGAGAATAGACCAGCTCCCTCCACGGTCACTTAAATTTTGTAGCGAACTGAGGGCTAGCTTTTTGCGTAATTCCTGGGTAACTTTCTTTCAGTGAGCAGAGCAATTTCTCCCTGCCTTCCAGAGTATGGACCACAAGAATTTCGGCAGTTTCCGACTTCTTGGGATCCTCCAATGTATTCTCCTGGCTCTGAAAGCCTTTTCACTTGACCACTTTCAGTTGTTGACATGGGAGGCAGACCTGCTCAATCTGAGGATTTCTGGTATTTGCTGGGACAAGCCCAACCAATCGGCCTCGTTACCATTTATGTTTGTCCACATGTTGCCTCCCCTTGATATCGTCATCAGTCTCAGCTGGTCATAGGGACCAAAATGTTCACCACCAGAACACCTGGGACTGTCCACGTAGCCCCCGCCCTTAATGACGTCAGCACTTCCGGCCGGTAAACGGGCCCCAATCCCATAACCACCTGACCACTTCAGCCTTTCCATGTGGCCCCTTCCTGTTAGTGACGTCAGCACTTTCGGAGTGTCCCCCGGGCAAAAACCATAACCACAGGAGCACTTAAGCCTCTACACGTGGCCCCTATGCTTGAGGATGTCAGTACTTCTTGCCTGTCCCTGATCACCAGCCCTTTAATTACCAGAGCACTTCCGGCTGTTCACCTGGGCCTGACCAATTCCTTGGTCACCTCAGCCCTTCTGACTGTCCACCTGGCACCTCCCTATTGCCGATATGAACACTTCAAAAAGGGTTACCGGGTCAGCATCCTTGTTCATGTGACTAATTCCCGTTTTTCCCTCGGCCCTGGATCACCTCACCATTGAGCCACTCTGGGAGGCGTGTCGCTCATAAGAACTATGGTGATTTCCAAATCTCTGGAAGTTGGCTTAAGGGCCTAACACACACAGCCCCAGGTAAACTTCTGCTCACAGCCTACCACTTTCCCGGTGGGATGGTGGCCAGCAGTAAGCCCCCAACACTCCTATAGACATCCTTGTGTTTCCATGAGACCTGGATTATCCATGCTCACCAACATGGGGGCATCTCACCCTGCAGTAACCTGCGACTCTGACAGCCCTGCATATGGGGTTTGAAATCAGGAAAACAGCAGTGTTGAGGCCCTGAAAACCCTTTCTAAACTGAAAGAATAGACTAGCCCCCTCCACGGTCAATTAAATTTCGTAGCTAACTGAGGCCCCGCTTTTCCTTAATTCCTGGTGAACTTTTTTTTTGTGAGGTGAGCTACCTTCTCGCTGCCTTCCAGAGTTTGGACCACAAGAAGTTCGGCAATTCCGACATCTAGGGATCCTCCAGTGTATTCTCTTGGCTCTAAAAGCCTTTACACTTGAACACTTTCAGTTGTTGACATGGGAGGCAGACCTGGTCAACCTGAGGATTTCTGGTAATTCCTTGGAGAAGCGCAACCAATCGGCCTCGTTACCACTTCTGTCTGTCCACATGTCGCTACCCCTTGATGATGTCAGCAGTCTCAGCTGGTCCTAGGCCCCAAAATCTTAACCTCCAGATCACCTGGGACTGTCCATGTAGCCCCCGCCCTTGATGACGTCAGCACTTCCAGCTGGAAACTGGGCCACAATCCCATAACCACCTGACTACTTCAGCCTCTCGATGTGGCCCCTGCCTCTTAGTGACGTGAGCACTTCCAGCTTGTCCCCTGGGACCAGAACCATAACCACCTGAGCACTTAAGCATCTCCAGGTGGCCCCTCCCCCTTGATGACATCAGCACTTCCTGCCTGTCCCTGATCCCCAGCCCTTTAATTACCAGAGCAATTCAGGCTGTTCACCTGGGCCTGACCATATCCTTAGTCACCTCAGTCCTTCTGACTGTCCACCTGGCACATCCCTATTGCCGATATGAACAGTTTAAATGGGTTACCGGGTCCGAATCCTTGTTCATGTGACTATTTCCCTTTTTTCCCTCGGCCCTGGTTCACCTCAACAATGAGCCACACTGGGAGGCGCGTAGCTCATAAGAACTATGGTGATTTCCAAATCTCTGGAAGTTGGCTTAAGGGCCTAACACCCACAGCCCCAGGTAACCTTCTGCTCACAGCCTGCCTCTTTCCCGGTGGGATGGTGGCCAGCAGTAAGCCCCCAGCACTCCTATAGACATCCTTGTGTTTCCATGAGACCGGGATTATTCATGCTCACCAACATGGGGGCATCTCACCCTGCAGTGACAAGCGATTCTGACAGTTCTGCATATGGGGTTTGAAATCCAGAAAACAGCAGTGTTGAGTTCCTGAAAACTCTTTCCAAACTGGGAGAATAGACCAGCTCCCTCCACGGTCACTTAAATTTCGTAGCGAACTGAGGGCTAGCTTTTTGCGTAATTCCTGGGTAACTTTCTTTCAGTGAGCAGAGCAATTTCTCCCTGCCTTCCAGAGTATGGACCACAAGAATTTCGGCAGTTTCCGACTTCTTGGGATCCTCCAATGTATTCTCCTGGCTCTGAAAGCCTTTTCACTTGACCACTTTCAGTTGTTGACATGGGAGGCAGACCTGCTCAATCTGAGGATTTCTGGTATTTGCTGGGACAAGCCCAACCAATCGGCCTCGTTACCATTTATGTTTGTCCACATGTTGCCTCCCCTTGATATCGTCATCAGTCTCAGCTGGTCATAGGGACCAAAATGTTCACCACCAGAACACCTGGGACTGTCCACGTAGCCCCCGCCCTTAATGACGTCAGCACTTCCGGCCGGTAAACGGGCCCCAATCCCATAACCACCTGACCACTTCAGCCTTTCCATGTGGCCCCTTCCTGTTAGTGACGTCAGCACTTTCGGAGTGTCCCCCGGGCAAAAACCATAACCACAGGAGCACTTAAGCCTCTACACGTGGCCCCTATGCTTGAGGATGTCAGTACTTCTTGCCTGTCCCTGATCACCAGCCCTTTAATTACCAGAGCACTTCCGGCTGTTCACCTGGGCCTGACCAATTCCTTGGTCACCTCAGCCCTTCTGACTGTCCACCTGGCACCTCCCTATTGCCGATATGAACACTTCAAAAAGGGTTACCGGGTCAGCATCCTTGTTCATGTGACTAATTCCCGTTTTTCCCTCGGCCCTGGATCACCTCACCATTGAGCCACTCTGGGAGGCGTGTCGCTCATAAGAACTATGGTGATTTCCAAATCTCTGGAAGTTGGCTTAAGGGCCTAACACACACAGCCCCAGGTAAACTTCTGCTCACAGCCTACCACTTTCCCGGTGGGATGGTGGCCAGCAGTAAGCCCCCAACACTCCTATAGACATCCTTGTGTTTCCATGAGACCTGGATTATCCATGCTCACCAACATGGGGGCATCTCACCCTGCAGTAACCTGCGACTCTGACAGCCCTGCATATGGGGTTTGAAATCAGGAAAACAGCAGTGTTGAGGCCCTGAAAACCCTTTCTAAACTGAAAGAATAGACTAGCCCCCTCCACGGTCAATTAAATTTCGTAGCTAACTGAGGCCCCGCTTTTCCTTAATTCCTGGTGAACTTTTTTTTTGTGAGGTGAGCTACCTTCTCGCTGCCTTCCAGAGTTTGGACCACAAGAAGTTCGGCAATTCCGACATCTAGGGATCCTCCAGTGTATTCTCTTGGCTCTAAAAGCCTTTACACTTGAACACTTTCAGTTGTTGACATGGGAGGCAGACCTGGTCAACCTGAGGATTTCTGGTAATTCCTTGGAGAAGCGCAACCAATCGGCCTCGTTACCACTTCTGTCTGTCCACATGTCGCTACCCCTTGATGATGTCAGCAGTCTCAGCTGGTCCTAGGCCCCAAAATCTTAACCTCCAGATCACCTGGGACTGTCCATGTAGCCCCCGCCCTTGATGACGTCAGCACTTCCAGCTGGAAACTGGGCCACAATCCCATAACCACCTGACTACTTCAGCCTGTCGATGTGGCCCCTCCCTCTTAGTGACGTGAGCACTTCCAGCTTGTCCCCTGGGACCAGAACCATAACCACCTGAGCACTTAAGCATCTCCAGGTGGCCCCTCCCCCTTGATGACGTCAGCACTTCCTGCCTGTCCCTGATCCCCAGCCCTTTAATTACCAGAGCAATTCAGGCTGTTCACCTGGGCCTGACCATATCCTTAGTCACCTAAGTCCTTCTGACTGTCCACCTGGCACATCCCTATTGCCGATATGAACAGTTTAAATGGGTTACCGGGTCCGAATCCTTGTTCATGTGACTATTTCCCTTTTTTCCCTCGGCCCTGGTTCACCTCAACAATGAGCCACACTGGGAGGCGCGTAGCTCATAAGAACTATGGTGATTTCCAAATCTCTGGAAGTTGGCTTAAGGGCCTAACACCCACAGCCCCAGGTAACCTTCTGCTCACAGCCTGCCTCTTTCCCGGTGGGATGGTGGCCAGCAGTAAGCCCCCAGCACTCCTATAGACATCCTTGTGTTTCCATGAGACCGGGATTATTCATGCTCACCAACATGGGGGCATCTCACCCTGCAGTGACAAGCGATTCTGACAGTTCTGCATATGGGGTTTGAAATCCAGAAAACAGCAGTGTTGAGTTCCTGAAAACTCTTTCCAAACTGGGAGAATAGACCAGCTCCCTCCACGGTCACTTAAATTTCGTAGCGAACTGAGGGCTAGCTTTTTGCGTAATTCCTGGGTAACTTTCTTTCAGTGAGCAGAGCAATTTCTCCCTGCCTTCCAGAGTATGGACCACAAGAATTTCGGCAGTTTCCGACTTCTTGGGATCCTCCAATGTATTCTCCTGGCTCTGAAAGCCTTTTCACTTGACCACTTTCAGTTGTTGACATGGGAGGCAGACCTGCTCAATCTGAGGATTTCTGGTATTTGCTGGGACAAGCCCAACCAATCGGCCTCGTTACCACTTATGTTTGTCCACATGTTGCCTCCCCTTGATATCGTCATCAGTCTCAGCTGGTCATAGGGACCAAAATGTTCACCACCAGAACACCTGGGACTGTCCACGTAGCCCCCGCCCTTAATGACGTCAGCACTTCCGGCCGGTAAACGGGCCCCAATCCCATAACCACCTGACCACTTCAGCCTTTCCATGTGGCCCCTTCCTGTTAGTGACGTCAGCACTTTCGGAGTGTCCCCCGGGAAAAAACCATAACCACAGGAGCACTTAAGCCTCTACACGTGGCCCCTATGCTTGAGGATGTCAGTACTTCTTGCCTGTCCTGATCACCAGCCCTTTAATTACCAGAGCACTTCCGGCTGTTCACCTGGGCCTGACCAATTCCTTGGTCACCTCAGCCCTTCTGACTGTCCACCTGGCACCTCCCTATTGCCGATATGAACACTTTAAAAAGGGTTACCGTGTCAGCATCCTTGTTCATGTGACTAATTCCCGTTTTTCCCTCGGCCCTGGATCACCTCACCATTGAGCCACTCTGGGAGGCGCGTCGCTCATAAGAACTATGGTGATTTCCAAATCTCTGGAAGTTGGCTTAAGGGCCTAACACACACAGCCCCAGGTAACCTTCTGCTCACAGCCTACCTCTTTCCCGGTGGGATGGTGGCCAGCAGTAAGCCCCCAGCACTCCTATACACATCCTTGTGTTTCCATGAGACCTGGATAATCCATGCTCACCAACATGGGGGCATCTCACCCTGCAGTAACCTGCGACTCTGACAGCCCTGCATATGGGGTTTGAAATCTGGAAAACAGCAGTGTTGAGGCCCTGAAAACCCTTTCTAAACTGAAAGAATAGACTAGCCCCCTCCACGGTCAATTAAATATCGTAGCTAACTGAGGCCCCGCTTTTCCTTAATTTCTGGTGAACTTTTTTTTGTGAGGTGAGCTACCTTCTCGCTGCCTTCCAGAGTTTGGACCACAAGAAGTTCGGCAATTTCCGACATCTAGGGATCCGCCAATGTATTCTCTTGGCTCTAAAAGCCTTTACACTTGAACACTTTCAGTTATTGACATGGGAGGCAGACCTGGTCAACCTGAGGATTTCTGGTATTTCCTGGGAGAAGCGCAACCAATCGGCCTCGTTACCACTTCTGTCTGTCCACATGTCGCTACCCCTTGATGATGTCAATAGTCTCAGCTGGTCCTAGGCCCCAAAATCTTAACCTCCAGATCACCTGGGACTGTCCATGTAGCCCCCGCCCTTGATGACGTCAGCACTTCCAGCTGGAAACCTGGCCACAATCCCATAACCACCTGACTACTTCATTCTCTCGATGTGCCCCTCCCTCTTAGTGACGTAAGCACTTCCAGCTTGTCCCCTGGGACCATAACCATAACCACCTGAGCACTTAAGCATCTACAGGTGGCCCCTCCCCCTTGAGGACGTCAGCACTTCCTGCCTGTCCCTGATCCCCAGCCCTTTAATTACCAGAGCAATTCAGGCTGTTCACCTGGGCCTGACCATATCCTTAGTCACATCAGGCCTTCTAACTGTCCACCTGGCACATCCCTATTGCCGATATGAACAGTTTAAATGGGTTACCGGGTCCGAATCCTTGTTCATGTGACAATTTCCCTTTTTTCCCTCGGCCCTGGTTCACCTCACCAATGAGCCATACTGGGAGGCGCGTAGCTCAAGGGCCTAACACCCACAGCCCCAGGTAACCTTCTGCTCACAGCCTGCCTCTTTCCCGGTGGGATGGTGGCCAGCAGTAAGCCCCCAGCACTCCTATAGACATCCTTGTGTTTCCATGAGACCGGGATTATTCATGCTCACCAACATGGGGGCATCTCACCCTGCAGTGACCATCGATTCTGACAGTTCTGCATATGGTGTTTGAAATCCGGAAAACAGTAGTGTTGATGCTCTGAAAACCCTTTCCAAACTGGGAGAATAGACCAGCTCCCTCCACGGTCACTTAAATTTCGAAGCGAACTGAGGGCTAGCTTTTTGCGTATTTCTGGGTAACTTTCTTTCAGTGAGCAGAGCAACTTCTCGCTGCCTTCCAGAGTATGGACCACAAGAATTTCGGCAGTTTCCGACTTCTTGGGATCCTCCAATGTATTCTCCTGGCTCTGAAAGCCTTTACACTTGACCACTTCCAGTTGTTGACATGGGAGGCAGACCTGCTCAATCTGAGGATTTCTGGTATTTGCTGGGACAAGCCCAACCAATCGGCCTCGTTACCACTTATGTTTGTCCACATGTTGCCACCCCTTGATGACGTCATCAGTCTCAGCTGGTCATAGGGACCAAAATCTTAACCACCAGAACACCTGGGACTGTCCACGTAGCCCCCGCCCTTAATGACGTCAGCACTTCCGGAGTTTCCCCAGGGCCAAAACCATAACCACAGGAGCACTTAAGCCTCTACACGTGGCCCCTATGCTGGAGGATGTCAGTACTTCTTGCCTGTCCCTGATCACCAGCCCTTTAATTACCAGAGCACTTCAGGCTGTTCACCTGGGCCTGACCAATTCCTTGGTCACCTCAGCCCTTCTGACTGTCCACCTGGCACCTCCCTATTGCTGATATGAACACTTCAAAAAGGGTTACCGGGTCAGCATCCTTGTTCATGTGACTAATTCCCGTTTTTCCCTCGGCCCTGGATCACCTCACCATTGAGCCACTCTGGGAGGCGTGTCGCTCATAAGAATTATGGTGATTTCCAAATCTCTGGAAGTTGGCTTAAGGGCCTAACACACACAGCCCCAGGTAAACTTCTGCTCACAGCCTACCACTTTCCCGGTGGGATGGTGGCCAGCAGTAAGCCCCCAGCACTCCTATAGACATCCTTGTGTTTCCATGAGACCTGGATTATCCATGCTCACCAACATGGGGGCATCTCACCCTGCAGTAACCTGCGACTCTGACAGCCCTGCATATGGGGTTTGAAATCAGGAAAACAGCAGTGTTGAGGCCCTGAAAACCCTTTCTAAACTGAAAGAATAGACTAGCCCCCTCCACGGTCAATTAAATTTCGTAGCTAACTGAGGCCCCGCTTTTCCTTAATTCCTGGTGAACTTTTTTTTGTGAGTGAGCTACCTTCTCGCTGCCTTCCAGAGTTTGGACCACAAGAAGTTCGGCAATTTCCGACATCTAGGGATCCTCCAATGTATTCTCTTGGCTCTAAAAGCCTTTACACTTGAACACTTTCAGTTGTTGACATGGGAGGCAGACCTGGTCAAACTGAGGATTTCTGGTAATTCCTTGGAGAAGCGCAACCAATCGGCCTCGTTACCACTTCTGTCTGTCCACATGTCGCTACCCCTTGATGATGTCAGCAGTCTCAGCTGGTCCTAGGCCCCAAAATCTTAACCTCCAGATCACCTGGGACTGTCCATGTAGCCCCCGCCCTTGATGACGTCAGCACTTCCAGCTGGAAACTGGGCCACAATCCCATAACCACCTGACTACTTCAGCCTCTCGATGTGGCCCCTCCCTCTTAGTGACGTGAGCACTTCCAGCTTGTCCCCTGGGACCAGAACCATAACCACCTGAGCACTTAAGCATCTACAGGTGGCCCCTCCCCCTTGATGACGTCAGCACTTCCTGCCTGTCCCTGATCCCCAGCCCTTTAATTACCAGAGCAATTCAGGCTGTTCACCTGGGCCTGACCATATCCTTAGTCACCTCAGTCCTTCTGACTGTCCACCTGGCACATCCCTATTGCCGATATGAACAGTTTAAATGGGTTACCGGGTCCGAATCCTTGTTCATGTGACTATTTCCCTTTTTTCCCTCGGCCCTGGTTCACCTCAACAATGAGCCACACTGGGAGGCGCGTAGCTCATAAGAACTATGGTGATTTCCAAATCTCTGGAAGTTGGCTTAAGGGCCTAACACCCACAGCCCCAGGTAACCTTCTGCTCACAGCCTGCCTCTTTCCCGGTGGGATGGTGGCCAGCAGTAAGCCCCCAGCACTCCTATAGACATCCTTGTGTTTCCATGAGACCGGGATTATTCATGCTCACCAACATGGGGGCATCTCACCCTGCAGTGACAAGCGATTCTGACAGTTCTGCATATGGGGTTTGAAATCCAGAAAACAGCAGTGTTGAGTTCCTGAAAACTCTTTCCAAACTGGGAGAATAGACCAGCTCCCTCCACGGTCACTTAAATTTCGTAGCGAACTGAGGGCTAGCTTTTTGCGTAATTCCTGGGTAACTTTCTTTCAGTGAGCAGAGCAATTTCTCCCTGCCTTCCAGAGTATGGACCACAAGAATTTCGGCAGTTTCCGACTTCTTGGGATCCTCCAATGTATTCTCCTGGCTCTGAAAGCCTTTTCACTTGACCACTTTCAGTTGTTGACATGGGAGGCAGACCTGCTCAATCTGAGGATTTCTGGTATTTGCTGGGACAAGCCCAACCAATCGGCCTCGTTACCACTTATGTTTGTCCACATGTTGCCTCCCCTTGATATCGTCATCAGTCTCAGCTGGTCATAGGGACCAAAATGTTCACCACCAGAACACCTGGGACTGTCCACGTAGCCCCCGCCCTTAATGACGTCAGCACTTCCGGCCGGTAAACGGGCCCCAATCCCATAACCACCTGACCACTTCAGCCTTTCCATGTGGCCCCTTCCTGTTAGTGACGTCAGCACTTTCGGAGTGTCCCCCGGGCAAAAACCATAACCACAGGAGCACTTAAGCCTCTACACGTGGCCCCTATGCTTGAGGATGTCAGTACTTCTTGCCTGTCCTGATCACCAGCCCTTTAATTACCAGAGCACTTCCGGCTGTTCACCTGGGCCTGACCAATTCCTTGGTCACCTCAGCCCTTCTGACTGTCCACCTGGCACCTCCCTATTGCCGATATGAACACTTTAAAAAGGGTTACCGTGTCAGCATCCTTGTTCATGTGACTAATTCCCGTTTTTCCCTCGGCCCTGGATCACCTCACCATTGAGCCACTCTGGGAGGCGCGTCGCTCATAAGAACTATGGTGATTTCAAAATCTCTGGAAGTTGGCTTAAGGGCCTAACACACACAGCCCCAGGTAACCTTCTGCTCACAGCCTACCTCTTTCCCGGTGGGATGGTGGCCAGCAGTAAGCCCCCAGCACTCCTATACACATCCTTGTGTTTCCATGAGACCTGGATAATCCATGCTCACCAACATGGGGGCATCTCACCCTGCAGTAACCTGCGACTCTGACAGCCCTGCATATGGGGTTTGAAATCTGGAAAACAGCAGTGTTGAGGCCCTGAAAACCCTTTCTAAACTGAAAGAATAGACTAGCGCCCTCCACGGTCAATTAAATTTCGTAGCTAACTGAGGCCCCGCTTTTCCTTAATTCCTGGTGAACTTTTTTTTGTGAGGTGAGCTACCTTCTCGCTGCCTTCCAGAGTTTGGACCACAAGAAGTTCGGCAATTTCCGACATCTAGGGATCCTCCAATGTATTCTCTTGGCTCTAAAAGCCTTTACACTTGAACACTTTCAGTTGTTGACATGGGAGGCAGACCTGGTCAACCTGAGGATTTCTGGTAATTCCTTGGAGAAGCGCAACCAATCGGCCTCGTTACCACTTCTGTCTGTCCACATGTCGCTAACCCTTGATGATGTCAGCAGTCTCAGCTGGTCCTAGGCCCCAAAATCTTAACCTCCAGATCACCTGGGACTGTCCATGTAGCCCCCGCCCTTGATGACGTCAGCACTTCCAGCTGGAAACTGGGCCACAATCCCATAACCACCTGACTACTTCAGCCTCTGGATGTGGCCCCTCCCTCTTAGTGACGTGAGCACTTCCAGCTTGTCCTCTGGGACCAGAACCATAACCACCTGAGCACTTAAGCATCTACAGGTGGCCCCTCCCCCTTGATGACGTCAGCACTTCCTGCCTGTCCCTGATCCCCAGCCCTTTAATTACCAGAGCAATTCAGGCTGTTCACCTGGGCCTGACCATATCCTTAGTCACCTCAGTCCTTCTGACTGTCCACCTGGCACATCCCTATTGCCGATATGAACAGTTTAAATGGGTTACCGGGTCCGAATCCTTGTTCATGTGACTATTTCCCTTTTTTCCCTCGGCCCTGGTTCACCTCAACAATGAGCCACACTGGGAGGCGCGTAGCTCATAAGAACTATGGTGATTTCCAAATCTCTGGAAGTTGGCTTAAGGGCCTAACACCCACAGCCCCAGGTAACCTTCTGCTCACAGCCTGCCTCTTTCCCGGTGGGATGGTGGCCAGCAGTAAGCCCCCATCACTCCTATAGACATCCTTGTGTTTCCATGAGACAGGGATTATTCATGCTCACCAACATGGGGGCATCTCACCCTGCAGTGACAAGCGATTCTGACAGTTCTGCATATGGGGTTTGAAATCCAGAAAACAGCAGTGTTGAGTTCCTGAAAACTCTTTCCAAACTGGGAGAATAGACCAGCTCCCTCCACGGTCACTTAAATTTCGTAGCGAACTGAGGGCTAGCTTTTTGCGTAATTCCTGGGTAACTTTCTTTCAGTGAGCAGAGCAATTTCTCCCTGCCTTCCAGAGTATGGACCACAAGAATTTCGGCAGTTTCCGACTTCTTGGGATCCTCCAATGTATTCTCCTGGCTCTGAAAGCCTTTTCACTTGACCACTTTCAGTTGTTGACATGGGAGGCAGACCTGCTCAATCTGAGGATTTCTGGTATTTGCTGGGACAAGCCCAACCAATCGGCCTCGTTACCACTTATGTTTGTCCACATGTTGCCTCCCCTTGATATCGTCATCAGTCTCAGCTGGTCATAGGGACCAAAATGTTCACCACCAGAACACCTGGGACTGTCCACGTAGCCCCCGCCCTTAATGACGTCAGCACTTCCGGCCGGTAAACGGGCCCCAATCCCATAACCACCTGACCACTTCAGCCTTTCCATGTGGCCCCTTCCTGTTAGTGACGTCAGCACTTTCGGAGTGTCCCCCGGGCAAAAACCATAACCACAGGAGCACTTAAGCATCTACAGGTGGCCCCTCCCCCTTGAGGACGTCAGCACTTCCTGCCTGTCCCTGATCCCCAGCCCTTTAATTACCAGAGCAATTCAGGCTGTTCACCTGGGCCTGACCATATCCTTAGTCACATCAGGCCTTCTAACTGTCCACCTGGCACATCCCTATTGCCGATATGAACAGTTTAAATGGGTTACCGGGTCCGAATCCTTGTTCATGTGACAATTTCCCTTTTTTCCCTCGGCCCTGGTTCACCTCACCAATGAGCCATACTGGGAGGCGCGTAGCTCATAAGAACTATGGTGATTTCCAAATCTCTGGAAGTTGGCTTAAGGGCCTAACACCCACAGCCCCAGGTAACCTTCTGCTCACAGCCTGCCTCTTTCCCGGTGGGATGGTGGCCAGCAGTAAGCCCCCAGCACTCCTATAGACATCCTTGTGTTTCCATGAGACCGGGATTATTCATGCTCACCAACATGGGGGCATCTCACCCTGCAGTGACCATCGATTCTGACAGTTCTGCATATGGTGTTTGAAATCCGGAAAACAGTAGTGTTGATGCTCTGAAAACCCTTTCCAAACTGGGAGAATAGACCAGCTCCCTCCACGGTCACTTAAATTTCGAAGCGAACTGAGGGCTAGCTTTTTGCGTATTTCTGGGTAACTTAATTTCAGTGAGCAGAGCAACTTCTCGCTGCCTTCCAGAGTATGGACCACAAGAATTTCGGCAGTTTCCGACTTCTTGGGATCCTCCAATGTATTCTCCTGGCTCTGAAAGCCTTTACACTTGACCACTTCCAGTTGTTGACATGGGAGGCAGACCTGCTCAATCTGAGGATTTCTGGTATTTGCTGGGACAAGCCCAACCAATCGGCCTCGTTACCACTTATGTTTGTCCACATGTTGCCACCCCTTGATGACGTCATCAGAATCAGCTGGTCATAGGGACCAAAATGTTCACCACCAGAACACCTGGGACTGTCCACGTAGCCCCCGCCCTTATTGACGTCAACACTTCCGGCCGGTAAACGGGCCCCAATCCCATAACCACCTGACCACTTCAGCCTTTCCAAGTGGCCCCTTCCTGTTAGTGACGTCAGCACTTTCGGAGTGTCCCCTGGGCAAAAACCATAACCACAGGAGCACTTAAGCCTCTACACGTGGCCCCTATGCTGGAGGATGTCAGTACTTCTTGCCTGTCCCCGATCACCAGCCCTTTAATTACCAGAGCACTTCCGGCTGTTCACCTGGGCCTGACCAATTCCTTGGTCACCTCAGCCCTTCTGACTGTCCACCTGGCACCTCCCTATTGCCGATATGAACACTTTAAAAAGGGTTACCGGGTCAGCATCCTTGTTCATGTGACTAATTCCCGTTATTCCCTCGGCCCTGGATCACCTCACCATTGAGCCACTCTGGGAGGCGCGTCGCTCATAAGAACTATGGTGATTTCAAAATCTCTGGAAGTTGGCTTAAGGGCCTAACACACACAGCCCCAGGTAACCTTCTGCTCACAGCCTACCTCTTTCCCGGTGGGATGGTGGCCAGCAGTAAGCCCCCAGCACTCCTATACACATCCTTGTGTTTCCATGAGACCTGGATTATCCATGCTCACCAACATGGGGGCATCTCACCCTGCAGTAACCTGCGACTCTGACAGCCCTGCATATGGGGTTTGAAATCTGGAAAACAGCAGTGTTGAGGCCCTGAAAACCCTTTCTAAACTGAAAGAATAGACTAGCCCCCTCCACGGTCAATTAAATATCGTAGCTAACTGAGGCCCCGCTTTTCCTTAATTTCTGGTGAACTTTTTTTTGTGAGGTGAGCTAACTTCTCGCTGCCTTCCAGAGTTTGGACCACAAGAAGTTCGGCAATTTCCGACATCTAGGGATCCGCCAATGTATTCTCTTGGCTCTAAAAGCCTTTACACTTGAACACTTTCAGTTGTTGACATGGGAGGCAGACCTGGTCAACCTGAGGATTTCTGGTATTTCCTGGGAGAAGCTCAACCAATCGGCCTCGTTACCACTTCTGTCTGTCCACATGTCGCTACCCCTTGATGATGTCAGTAGTCTCAGCTGGTCCTAGGCCCCAAAATCTTACCCTCCAGATCACCTGGGACTGTCCATGTAGCCCCCGCCCTTGATGACGTCAGCACTTCCAGCTGAAACCTGGCCACAATCCCATAACCACCTGACTACTTCATTCTCTCGATGTGGCCCCTCCCTCTTAGTGACGTAAGCACTTCCAGCTTGTCCCCTGGGACCATAACCATAACCACCTGAGCACTTAAGCATCTACAGGTGGCCCCTCCCCCTTGAGGACGTCAGCACTTCCTGCCTGTCCCTGATCCCAGCCCTTTAATTACCAGAGCAATTCAGGCTGTTCACCTGGGCCTGACCATATCCTTAGTCACATCAGGCCTTCTAACTGTCCACCTGGCACATCCCTATTGCCGATATGAACAGTTTAAATGGGTTACCGGGTCCGAATCCTTGTTCATGTGACAATTTCCCTTTTTTCCCTCGGCCCTGGTTCACCTCACCAATGAGCCATACTGGGAGGCGCGTAGCTCATAAGAACTATGGTGATTTCCAAATCTCTGGAAGTTGGCTTAAGGGCCTAACACCCACAGCCCCAGGTAACCTTCTGCTCACAGCCTGCCTCTTTCCCGGTGGGATGGTGGCCAGCAGTAAGCCCCCAGCACTCCTATAGACATCCTTGTGTTTCCATGAGACCGGGATTATTCATGCTCACCAACATGGGGGCATCTCACCCTGCAGTGACCATCGATTCTGACAGTTCTGCATATGGTGTTTGAAATCCGGAAAACAGTAGTGTTGATGCTCTGAAAACCCTTTCCAAACTGGGAGAATAGACCAGCTCCCTCCACGGTCACTTAAATTTCGAAGCGAACTGAGGGCTAGCTTTTTGCGTATTTCTGGGTAACTTTCTTTCAGTGAGCAGAGCAACTTCTCGCTGCCTTCCAGAGTATGGACCACAAGAATTTCGGCAGTTTCCAACTTCTTGGGATCCTCCAATGTATTCTCCTGGCTCTGAAAGCCTTTACACTTGACCACTTCCAGTTGTTGACATGGGAGGCAGACCTGCTCAATCTGAGGATTTCTGGTATTTGCTGGGACAAGCCCAACCA
Organism: Plecotus auritus; assembly: GCF_963455305.1. Taxonomy (NCBI): domain Eukaryota; kingdom Metazoa; phylum Chordata; class Mammalia; order Chiroptera; family Vespertilionidae; genus Plecotus; species Plecotus auritus. The sequence goes on from NC_137782.1 coordinate 101,201,374, forward strand.
ATCGGCCTCGTTACCACTTATGTTTGTCCACATGTTGCCACCCCTTGATGACGTCATCAGAATCAGCTGGTCATAGGGACCAAAATGTTCACCACCAGAACACCTGGGACTGTCCACGTAGCCCCCGCCCTTATTGACGTCAACACTTCCGGCCGGTAAACGGGCCCCAATCCCATAACCACCTGACCACTTCAGCCTTTCCAAGTGGCCCCTTCCTGTTAGTGACGTCAGCACTTTCGGAGTGTCCCCCGGGCAAAAACCATAACCACAGGAGCACTTAAGCCTCTACACGTGGCCCCTATGCTGGAGGATGTCAGTACTTCTTGCCTGTCCCTGATCACCTGCCCTTTAATTACCAGAGCACTTCAGGCTGTTCACCTGGGCCTGACCAATTCCTTGGTCACCTCAGCCCTTCTGACTGTCCACCTGGCACCTCCCTATTGCCGATATGAACACTTTAAAAAGGGTTACCGGGTCAGCATCCTTGTTCATGTGACTAATTCCCGTTTTTCCCTCGGCCCTGGTTCACCTCAACAATGAGCCACACTGGGAGGCGCGTAGCTCATAAGAACTGTGGTGATTTCCAAATCTCTGGAAGTTGGCATAAGGGCCTAACACCCACAGCCCCAGGTAACCTTCTGTTCACAGCCTGCCAATTTCCCGGTGGGATGGTGGCCAGCAGTAAGATCCCAGCACTCCTATAGACATCCTTGTGTTGCCATGAGGCCTGGATTATCCATGCTCACCAACATGGGGGCATCTCACCATGCAGTGACCATCGATTCTGACAGTTCTGCATATGGTGTTTGAAATCCGGAAAACAGTAGTGTTGATGCTCTGAAAACCCTTTCCAAACTGGGAGAATAGACCAGCTCCCTCCACGGTCACTTAAATTTCGTAGCGAACTGAGGGCTAGCTTTTTGCGTAATTCCTGGGTAACTTTCTTTCAGTGAGCAGAGCAACTTCTCGCTGCCTTCCAGAGTATGGACCACAAGAAGTTCGGCACTTTCCGACTTCTTGGGATCCTCCAATATATTCTACTGGCTCTAAAAGCCTTTACAGTTGACCACTTCCACTTGTTGACATGGGAGGCAGACCTGGTCAACCTGAAAATTTCTGGTATTTCCTTAAAATGCCCAACCAACCGGCCTGGTTACCACTTCTGTCTGTCCACACCTCGCCACCCCTTGATGACGTCAGCAGTCTCAGCTGGTCCTAGGCCCCAAAACCTTAACCTCCAGATCACCTGGGGCTGTCCACGTAGCCCCCGCCCTGATGAAGTCAGCAATTCCAGCTGGTAACCTGACCCCAATGCCATAACCACCTAACCACTTCAGCCTCTCGTTGTGGCCCTCCCTCTTAGTGACTTCAGCACTTCCGCATGTCCCCCAGGACCAAAACAATAACCACCTGAACACTTAACCATCTACACGTGGCCCCTCCCCCGTGAGGACGTCAGCACTTCCTGCCTGTCCCTGATCCCCAGACCTTTAATTACCAGACCTCTTCAGGCTGTTCACCTGGGCCTGACCATATCCTTGGTCATCTCAGCCCTTCTGTCTGTCCACCTGGCACCTCGCTATTTCCGATATGAACACTTTAAACGGGTTACCGGGTCCGAATCTTTGTTCATGTGACTATTTCCCTGTTTTCCCTCGGCCCTGGTTCACCTCACCAATGAGCAATACTGGGAGGCGGGTAGCTCATAAGAACTATGGTGATTTCCAAATCTCTGGAAGTTGGCTTAAGGGCCTAACACCCACAACCCCAGGTAACCTTCTGCTCACAGCCTGCCTCTTTCCCGGTGGGATGTTGGCCAGCAGTAAGCCCCCAGCACTCCTATAGACATCCTTGTGTTTCCATGAGACCTGGATTATCCATGCTCACCAACATGGGGGCATCTCACCCTGCAGTCACCATCGATTCTGACAGTTCTGCATATGGTGTTTGAAATCCGGAAAACAGTAGTGTTGATGCTCTGAAAACCCTTTCCAAACTGGGAGAATAGACCAGCTCCCTCCACGGTCACTTAAATTTCGTAGCGAACTGAGGGCTAGCTTTTTGCGTAATTCCTGGGTAACTTTCTTTCAGTGAGCAGAGCAACTTCACGCTGCCTTCCAGAGTTTGGACCACAAGAATTTCGGCAGTTTCTGACTTCTTGGGATCCTCCAATGTATTCTCCTGGCTCTGAAAGCCTTTACACTTGACCACTTCCAGTTGTTGACATGGGAGGCAGACCTGCTCAATCTGAGGATTTCTGGTATTTGCTGGGACAAGCCCAACCAATCGGCCTCGTTACCACTTATGTTTGTCCACATGTTGCCACCCCTTGATGACGTCATCAGAATCAGCTGGTCATAGGGACCAAAATCTTAACCACCAGAACACCTGGGACTGTCCACGTAGCCCCCGCCCTTAATGACGTCAGCACTTCCGGCCGGTAAACGGGCCCCAATCCCATAACCACCTGACCACTTCAGCCTTTCCATGTGGCCCCTTCCTGTTAGTGACGTCAGCACTTCCGGAATGTCCCCCGGGCAAAAACCATAACCACAGGAGCACTTAAGCCTCTACACGTGGCCCCTATGCTGGAGGATGTCAGTACTTCTTGCCTGTCCCTGATCACCAGCCCTTTAATTACCAGAGCACTTCAGGCTGTTCACCTGGGCCTGACCAATTCCTTGGTCACCTCAGCCCTTCTGACTGTCCACCTGGCACCTCCCTATTGCCGATATGAACACTTTAAAAAGGGTTACAAGGTCCGCATCCTTGTTCATGTGACTAATTCCCGTTTTTCCCTCGGCCCTGGATCACCTCACCATTGAGCCACTCTGGGAGGCGCGTCGCTCATAAGAACTATGGTGATTTCCAAATCTCTGGAATTTGGCTTAAGGGCCTAACACTCACAGCCCCAGGTAACCTTCTGCTCACAGCCTACCTCTTTCCCGGTGGGATGGTGGCCAGCAGTAAGCCCCCAGCACTCCTATACACATCCTTGTGTTTCCATGAGACCTGGATTATCCATGCTCACCAACATGGGGGCATCTCACCCTGCAGTCACCATCGATTCTGACAGTTCTGCATATGGTGTTTGAAATCCGGAAAACAGTAGTGTTGATGCTCTGAAAACCCTTTCCAAACTGGGAAAATAGACCAGCTCCCTCCACGGTCACTTAAATTTCGTAGCGAACTGAGGGATAGCTTTTTGCGTAATTCCTGGGTAACTTTCTTTCAGTGAGCAGAGCAACTTCACGCTGCCTTCCAGAGTTTGGACCACAAGAATTTCGGCAGTTTCTGACTTCTTGGGATCCTCCAATGTATTCTCCTGGCTCTGAAAGCCTTTACACTTGACCACTTCCAGTTGTTGACATGGGAGGCAGACCTGCTCAATCTGAGGATTTCTGGTATTTGCTGGGACAAGCCCAACCAATCGGCATCGTTACCACTTATGTTTGTCCACATGTTGCCACCCCTTGATGACGTCATCAGTCTCAGCTGGTCATAGGGACCAAAATCTTAACCACCAGAACACCTGGGACTGTCCACGTAGCCCCCGCCCTTAATGACGTCAGCACTTCCGGCCGGTAAACGGGCCCCAATCCCATAACCACCTGACCACTTCAGCCTTTCCATGTGGCCCCTTCCTGTTAGTGACGTCAGCACTTCCGGAATGTCCCCCGGGCAAAAACCATAACCACAGGAACACTTAAGCCTCTACACGTGACCCCTATGCTGGAGGATGTCAGTACTTCTTGCCTGTCCCTGATCACCAGCCCTTTAATTACCAGAGCACTTCAGGCTGTTCACCTGGGCCTGACCAATTCCTTGGTCACCTCAGCCCTTCTGACTGTCCACCTGGCACCTCCCTATTGCCGATATGAACACTTTAAAAAGGGTTACAAGGTCCGCATCCTTGTTCATGTGACTAATTCCCGTTTTTCCCTCGGCCCTGGATCACCTCACCATTGAGCCACTCTGGGAGGCGCGTCGCTCATAAGAACTATGGTGATTTCCAAATCTCTGGAAGTTGGCTTAAGGGCCTAACACACACAGCCCCAGGTAACCTTCTGCTCACAGCCTACCTCTTTCCCGGTGGGATGGTGGCCAGCAGTAATCCCCCAGCACTCCTATACACATCCTTGTGTTTCCATGAGACCTGGATTATCCATGCTCACCAACATGGGGGCATCTCACCCTGCAGTAACCTGCGACTCTGACAGCCCTGCATATGGGGTTTGAAATCTGGAAAACAGCAGTGTTGAGGCCCTGAAAACCCTTTCTAAACTGAAAGAATAGACTAGCCCCCTCCACGGTCAATTAAATATCGTAGCTAACTGAGGCCCCGCTTTTCCTTAATTCCTGGTGAACTTTTTTTTGTGAGGTGAGCTACCTTCTCGCTGCCTTCCAGAGTTTGGACCACAAGAAGTTCGGCAATTTCCGACATCTAGGGATCCGCCAATGTATTCTCTTGGCTCTAAAAGCCTTTACACTTGACCACTTTCAGTTGTTGACATGGGAGGCAGACCTGCTCAATCTGAGGATTTCTGGTATTTACTGGGACAAGCCCAACCAATCGGCCTCGTTACCACTTATGTTTGTCCACATGTTGCCTCCCCTTGATATCGTCATCAGTCTCAGATGGTCATAGGGACCAAAATGTTCACCACCAGAACACCTGGGACTGTCCACGTAGCCCCCGCCCTTAATGACGTCAGCACTTCCGGCCGGTAAACGGGCCCCAATCCCATAACCACCTGACCACTTCAGCCTTTCCATGTGGCCCCTTCCTGTTAGTGACGTCAGCACTTTCGGAGTGTCCCCCGGGCAAAAACCATAACCACAGGAGCACTTAAGCATCTACAGGTGGCCCCTCCCCATTGAGGACGTCAGCACTTCCTGCCTGTCCCTGATCCCCAGCCCTTTAATTACCAGAGCAATTCAGGCTGTTCACCTGGGCCTGACCATATCCTTAGTCACATCAGGCCTTCTAACTGTCCACCTGGCACATCCCTATTGCCGATATGAACAGTTTAAATGGGTTACCGGGTCCGAATCCTTGTTCATGTGACAATTTCCCTTTTTTCCCTCGGCCCTGGTTCACCTCACCAATGAGCCATACTGGGAGGCGCGTAGCTCATAAGAACTATGGTGATTTCCAAATCTCTGGAAGTTGGCTTAAGGGCCTAACACCCACAGCCCCAGGTAACCTTCTGCTCACAGCCTGCCTCTTTCCCGGTGGGATGGTGGCCAGCAGTAAGCCCCCAGCACTCCTATAGACATCCTTGTGTTTCCATGAGACCGGGATTATTCATGCTCACCAACATGGGGGCATCTCACCCTGCAGTGACCATCGATTCTGACAGTTCTGCATATGGTGTTTGAAATCCGGAAAACAGTAGTGTTGATGCTCTGAAAACCCTTTCCAAACTGGGAGAATAGACCAGCTCCCTCCACGGTCACTTAAATTTCGAAGCGAACTGAGGGCTAGCTTTTTGCGTATTTCTGGGTAACTTTCTTTCAGTGAGCAGAGCAACTTCTCGCTGCCTTCCAGAGTATGGACCACAAGAATTTCGGCAGTTTCCGACTTCTTGGGATCCTCCAATGTATTCTCCTGGCTCTGAAAGCCTTTACACTTGACCACTTCCAGTTGTTGACATGGGAGGCAGACCTGCTCAATCTGAGGATTTCTGGTATTTGCTGGGACAAGCCCAACCAATCGGCCTCGTTACCACTTATGTTTGTCCACATGTTGCCACCCCTTGATGACGTCATCAGAATCAGCTGGTCATAGGGACCAAAATGTTCACCACCAGAACACCTGGGACTGTCCACGTAGCCCCCGCCCTTATTGACGTCAACACTTCCGGCCGGTAAACGGGCCCCAATCCCATAACCACCTGACCACTTCAGCCTTTCCAAGTGGCCCCTTCCTGTTAGTGACGTCAGCACTTTCGGAGTGTCCCCCGGGCAAAAACCATAACCACAGGAGCACTTAAGCCTCTACACGTGGCCCCTATGCTGGAGGATGTCAGTACTTCTTGCCTGTCCCCGATCACCAGCCCTTTAATTACCAGAGCACTTCCGGCTGTTCACCTGGGCCTGACCAATTCCTTGGTCACCTCAGCCCTTCTGACTGTCCACCTGGCACCTCCCTATTGCCGATATGAACACTTTAAAAAGGGTTACCGGGTCAGCATCCTTGTTCATGTGACTAATTCCCGTTATTCCCTCGGCCCTGGATCACCTCACCATTGAGCCACTCTGGGAGGCGCGTCGCTCATAAGAACTATGGTGATTTCAAAATCTCTGGAAGTTGGCTTAAGGGCCTAACACACACAGCCCCAGGTAACCTTCTGCTCACAGCCTACCTCTTTCCCGGTGGGATGGTGGCCAGCAGTAAGCCCCCAGCACTCCTATACACATCCTTGTGTTTCCATGAGACCTGGATTATCCATGCTCACCAACATGGGGGCATCTCACCCTGCAGTAACCTGCGACTCTGACAGCCCTGCATATGGGGTTTGAAATCTGGAAAACAGCAGTGTTGAGGCCCTGAAAACCCTTTCTAAACTGAAAGAATAGACTAGCCCCCTCCACGGTCAATTAAATATCGTAGCTAACTGAGGCCCCGCTTTTCCTTAATTTCTGGTGAACTTTTTTTTGTGAGGTGAGCTAACTTCTCGCTGCCTTCCAGAGTTTGGACCACAAGAAGTTCGGCAATTTCCGACATCTAGGGATCCGCCAATGTATTCTCTTGGCTCTAAAAGCCTTTACACTTGAACACTTTCAGTTGTTGACATGGGAGGCAGACCTGGTCAACCTGAGGATTTCTGGTAATTCCTTGGAGAAGCGCAACCAATCGGCCTCGTTACCACTTCTGTCTGTCCACATGTCGCTACCCCTTGATGATGTCAGCAGTCTCAGCTGGTCCTAGGCCCCAAAATCTTAACCTCCAGATCACCTGGGACTGTCCATGTAGCCCCCGCCCTTGATGACGTCAGCACTTCCAGCTGGAAACTGGGCCACAATCCCATAACCACCTGACTACTTCAGCCTCTCGATGTGGCCCCTCCCTCTTAGTGACTTGAGCACTTCCAGCTTGTCCCCTGGGACCAGAACCATAACCACCTGAGCACTTAAGCATCTACAGGTGGCCCCTCCCCCTTGAGGACGTCAGCACTTCCTGCCTGTCCCTGATCCCCAGCCCTTTAATTACCAGAGCAATTCAGGCTGTTCACCTGGGCCTGACCATATCCTTAGTCACCTCAGTCCTTCTGACTGTCCACCTGGCACATCCCTATTGCCGATATGAACAGTTTAAATGGGTTACCGGGTCCGAATCCTTGTTCATGTGACTATTTCCCTTTTTTCCCTCGGCCCTGGTTCACCTCAACAATGAGCCACACTGGGAGGCGCGTAGCTCATAAGAACTATGGTGATTTCCAAATCTCTGGAAGTTGGCTTAAGGGCCTAACACCCACAGCCCCAGGTAACCTTCTGCTCACAGCCTGCCTCTTTCCCGGTGGGATGGTGGCCAGCAGTAAGCCCCCAGCACTCCTATAGACATCCTTGTGTTTCCATGAGACCGGGATTATTCATGCTCACCAACATGGGGGCATCTCACCCTGCAGTGACAAGCGATTCTGACAGTTCTGCATATGGGGTTTGAAATCCAGAAAACAGCAGTGTTGAGTTCCTGAAAACTCTTTCCAAACTGGGAGAATAGACCAGCTCCCTCCACGGTCACTTAAATTTCGTAGCGAACTGAGGGCTAGCTTTTTGCGTAATTCCTGGGTAACTTTCTTTCAGTGAGCAGAGCAATTTCTCCCTGCCTTCCAGAGTATGGACCACAAGAATTTCGGCAGTTTCAGACTTCTTGGGATCCTCCAATGTATTCTCCTGGCTCTGAAAGCCTTTTCACTTGACCACTTTCAGTTGTTGACATGGGAGGCAGACCTGCTCAATCTGAGGATTTCTGGTATTTGCTGGGACAAGCCCAACCAATCGGCCTCGTTACCACTTATGTTTGTCCACATGTTGCCTCCCCTTGATATCGTCATCAGTCTCAGCTGGTCATAGGGACCAAAATGTTCACCACCAGAACACCTGGGACTGTCCACGTAGCCCCCGCCCTTAATGACGTCAGCACTTCCGGCCGGTAAACGGGCCCCAATCCCATAACCACCTGACCACTTCAGCCTTTCCATGTGGCCCCTTCCTGTTAGTGACGTCAGCACTTTCGGAGTGTCCCCCGGGCAAAAACCATAACCACAGGAGCACTTAAGCATCTACAGGTGGCCCCTCCCCATTGAGGACGTCAGCACTTCCTGCCTGTCCCTGATCCCCAGCCCTTTAATTACCAGAGCAATTCAGGCTGTTCACCTGGGCCTGACCATATCCTTAGTCACATCAGGCCTTCTAACTGTCCACCTGGCACATCCCTATTGCCGATATGAACAGTTTAAATGGGTTACCGGGTCCGAATCCTTGTTCATGTGACAATTTCCCTTTTTTCCCTCGGCCCTGGTTCACCTCACCAATGAGCCATACTGGGAGGCGCGTAGCTCATAAGAACTATGGTGATTTCCAAATCTCTGGAAGTTGGCTTAAGGGCCTAACACCCACAGCCCCAGGTAACCTTCTGCTCACAGCCTGCCTCTTTCCCGGTGGGATGGTGGCCAGCAGTAAGCCCCCAGCACTCCTATAGACATCCTTGTGTTTCCATGAGACCGGGATTATTCATGCTCACCAACATGGGGGCATCTCACCCTGCAGTGACCATCGATTCTGACAGTTCTGCATATGGTGTTTGAAATCCGGAAAACAGTAGTGTTGATGCTCTGAAAACCCTTTCCAAACTGGGAGAATAGACCAGCTCCCTCCACGGTCACTTAAATTTCGAAGCGAACTGAGGGCTAGCTTTTTGCGTATTTCTGGGTAACTTTCTTTCAGTGAGCAGAGCAACTTCTCGCTGCCTTCCAGAGTATGGACCACAAGAATTTCGGCAGTTTCCGACTTCTTGGGATCCTCCAATGTATTCTCCTGGCTCTGAAAGCCTTTACACTTGACCACTTCCAGTTGTTGACATGGGAGGCAGACCTGCTCAATCTGAGGATTTCTGGTATTTGCTGGGACAAGCCCAACCAATCGGCCTCGTTACCACTTATGTTTGTCCACATGTTGCCACCCCTTGATGACGTCATCAGAATCAGCTGGTCATAGGGACCAAAATGTTCACCACCAGAACACCTGGGACTGTCCACGTAGCCCCCGCCCTTATTGACGTCAACACTTCCGGCCGGTAAACGGGCCCCAATCCCATAACCACCTGACCACTTCAGCCTTTCCAAGTGGCCCCTTCCTGTTAGTGACGTCAGCACTTTCGGAGTGTCCCCCGGGCAAAAACCATAACCACAGGAGCACTTAAGCCTCTACACGTGGCCCCTATGCTGGAGGATGTCAGTACTTCTTGCCTGTCCCCGATCACCAGCCCTTTAATTACCAGAGCACTTCCGGCTGTTCACCTGGGCCTGACCAATTCCTTGGTCACCTCAGCCCTTCTGACTGTCCACCTGGCACCTCCCTATTGCCGATATGAACACTTTAAAAAGGGTTACCGGGTCAGCATCCTTGTTCATGTGACTAATTCCCGTTATTCCCTCGGCCCTGGATCACCTCACCATTGAGCCACTCTGGGAGGCGCGTCGCTCATAAGAACTATGGTGATTTCAAAATCTCTGGAAGTTGGCTTAAGGGCCTAACACACACAGCCCCAGGTAACCTTCTGCTCACAGCCTACCTCTTTCCCGGTGGGATGGTGGCCAGCAGTAAGCCCCCAGCACTCCTATACACATCCTTGTGTTTCCATGAGACCTGGATTATCCATGCTCACCAACATGGGGGCATCTCACCCTGCAGTAACCTGCGACTCTGACAGCCCTGCATATGGGGTTTGAAATCTGGAAAACAGCAGTGTTGAGGCCCTGAAAACCCTTTCTAAACTGAAAGAATAGACTAGCCCCCTCCACGGTCAATTAAATATCGTAGCTAACTGAGGCCCCGCTTTTCCTTAATTTCTGGTGAACTTTTTTTTGTGAGGTGAGCTAACTTCTCGCTGCCTTCCAGAGTTTGGACCACAAGAAGTTCGGCAATTTCCGACATCTAGGGATCCGCCAATGTATTCTCTTGGCTCTAAAAGCCTTTACACTTGAACACTTTCAGTTGTTGACATGGGAGGCAGACCTGGTCAACCTGAGGATTTCTGGTAATTCCTTGGAGAAGCGCAACCAATCGGCCTCGTTACCACTTCTGTCTGTCCACATGTCGCTACCCCTTGATGATGTCAGCAGTCTCAGCTGGTCCTAGGCCCCAAAATCTTAACCTCCAGATCACCTGGGACTGTCCATGTAGCCCCCGCCCTTGATGACGTCAGCACTTCCAGCTGGAAACTGGGCCACAATCCCATAACCACCTGACTACTTCAGCCTCTCGATGTGGCCCCTCCCTCTTAGTGACTTGAGCACTTCCAGCTTGTCCCCTGGGACCAGAACCATAACCACCTGAGCACTTAAGCATCTACAGGTGGCCCCTCCCCCTTGAGGACGTCAGCACTTCCTGCCTGTCCCTGATCCCCAGCCCTTTAATTACCAGAGCAATTCAGGCTGTTCACCTGGGCCTGACCATATCCTTAGTCACCTCAGTCCTTCTGACTGTCCACCTGGCACATCCCTATTGCCGATATGAACAGTTTAAATGGGTTACCGGGTCCGAATCCTTGTTCATGTGACTATTTCCCTTTTTTCCCTCGGCCCTGGTTCACCTCAACAATGAGCCACACTGGGAGGCGCGTAGCTCATAAGAACTATGGTGATTTCCAAATCTCTGGAAGTTGGCTTAAGGGCCTAACACCCACAGCCCCAGGTAACCTTCTGCTCACAGCCTGCCTCTTTCCCGGTGGGATGGTGGCCAGCAGTAAGCCCCCAGCACTCCTATAGACATCCTTGTGTTTCCATGAGACCGGGATTATTCATGCTCACCAACATGGGGGCATCTCACCCTGCAGTGACAAGCGATTCTGACAGTTCTGCATATGGGGTTTGAAATCCAGAAAACAGCAGTGTTGAGTTCCTGAAAACTCTTTCCAAACTGGGAGAATAGACCAGCTCCCTCCACGGTCACTTAAATTTCGTAGCGAACTGAGGGCTAGCTTTTTGCGTAATTCCTGGGTAACTTTCTTTCAGTGAGCAGAGCAATTTCTCCCTGCCTTCCAGAGTATGGACCACAAGAATTTCGGCAGTTTCAGACTTCTTGGGATCCTCCAATGTATTCTCCTGGCTCTGAAAGCCTTTTCACTTGACCACTTTCAGTTGTTGACATGGGAGGCAGACCTGCTCAATCTGAGGATTTCTGGTATTTGCTGGGACAAGCCCAACCAATCGGCCTCGTTACCACTTATGTTTGTCCACATGTTGCCTCCCCTTGATATCGTCATCAGTCTCAGCTGGTCATAGGGACCAAAATGTTCACCACCAGAACACCTGGGACTGTCCACGTAGCCCCCGCCCTTAATGACGTCAGCACTTCCGGCCGGTAAACGGGCCCCAATCCCATAACCACCTGACCACTTCAGCCTTTCCATGTGGCCCCTTCCTGTTAGTGACGTCAGCACTTTCGGAGTGTCCCCCGGGCAAAAACCATAACCACAGGAGCACTTAAGCCTCTACACGTGGCCCCTATGCTTGAGGATGTCAGTACTTCTTGCCTGTCCCAGATCACCAGCCCTTTAATTACCAGAGCACTTCCGGCTGTTCACCTGGGCCTGACCAATTCCTTGGTCACCTCAGCCCTTCTGACTGTCCACCTGGCACCTCCCTATTGCCGATATGAACACTTTAAAAAGGGTTACCGGGTCAGCATCCTTGTTCATGTGACTAATTCCCGTTTTTCCCTCGGCCCTGGATCACCTCACCATTGAGCCACTCTGGGAGGCGCGTCGCTCATAAGAACTATGGTGATTTCCAAATCTCTGGAAGTTGGCTTAAGGGCCTAACACACACAGCCCCAGGTAACCTTCTGCTCACAGCCTACCTCTTTCCCGGTGGGATGGTGGCCAGCAGTAAGCCCCCAGCACTCCTATACACATCCTTGTGTTTCCATGAGACCTGGATAATCCATGCTCACCAACATGGGGGCATCTCACCCTGCAGTAACCTGCGACTCTGACATCCCTGCATATGGGGTTTGAAATCTGGAAAACAGCAGTGTTGAGGCCCTGAAAACCCTTTCTAAACTGAAAGAATAGACTAGCCCCCTCCACGGTCAATTAAATATCGTAGCTAACTGAGGCCCCGCTTTTCCTTAATTTCTGGTGAACTTTTTTTTGTGAGGTGAGCTACCTTCTCGCTGCCTTCCAGAGTTTGGACCACAAGAAGTTCGGCAATTTCCGACATCTAGGGATCCGCCAATGTATTCTCTTGGCTCTAAAAGACTTTACACTTGAACACTTTCAGTTGTTGACATGGGAGGCAGACCTGGTCAACCTGAGGATTTCTGGTATTTCCTGGGAGAAGCGCAACCAATCGGCCTCGTTACCACTTCTGTCTGTCCACATGTCGCTACCCCTTGATGATGTCAGTAGTCTCAGCTGGTCCTAGGCCCCAAAATCTTAACCTCCAGATCACCTGGGACTGTCCATGTAGCCCCCGCCCTTGATGACGTCAGCACTTCCAGCTGGAAACCTGGCCACAATCCCATAACCACCTGACTACTTCATTCTCTCGATGTGGCCCCTCCCTCTTAGTGACGTAAGCACTTCCAGCTTGTCCCCTGGGACCATAACCATAACCACCTGAGCACTTAAGCATCTACAGGTGGCCCCTCCCCCTTGAGGACGTCAGCACTTCCTGCCTGTCCCTGATCCCCAGCCCTTTAATTACCAGAGCAATTCAGGCTGTTCACCTGGGCCTGACCATATCCTTAGTCACATCAGGCCTTCTAACTGTCCACCTGGCACATCCCTATTGCCGATATGAACAGTTTAAATGGGTTACCGGGTCCGAATCCTTGTTCATGTGACAATTTCCCTTTTTTCCCTCGGCCCTGGTTCACCTCACCAATGAGCCATACTGGGAGGCGCGTAGCTCAAGGGCCTAACACCCACAGCCCCAGGTAACCTTCTGCTCACAGCCTGCCTCTTTCCCGGTGGGATGGTGGCCAGCAGTAAGCCCCCAGCACTCCTATAGACATCCTTGTGTTTCCATGAGACCGGGATTATTCATGCTCACCAACATGGGGGCATCTCACCCTGCAGTGACCATCGATTCTGACAGTTCTGCATATGGTGTTTGAAATCCGGAAAACAGTAGTGTTGATGCTCTGAAAACCCTTTCCAAACTGGGAGAATAGACCAGCTCCCTCCACGGTCACTTAAATTTCGAAGCGAACTGAGGGCTAGCTTTTTGCGTATTTCTGGGTAACTTTCTTTCAGTGAGCAGAGCAACTTCTCGCTGCCTTCCAGAGTATGGACCACAAGAATTTCGGCAGTTTCCGACTTCTTGGGATCCTCCAATGTATTCTCCTGGCTCTGAAAGCCTTTACACTTGACCACTTCCAGTTGTTGACATGGGAGGCAGACCTGCTCAATCTGAGGATTTCTGGTATTTGCTGGGACAAGCCCAACCAATCGGCCTCGTTACCACTTATGTTTGTCCACATGTTGCCACCCCTTGATGACGTCATCAGAATCAGCTGGTCATAGGGACCAAAATGTTCACCACCAGAACACCTGGGACTGTCCACGTAGCCCCCGCCCTTATTGACGTCAACACTTCCGGCCGTAAACGGGCCCCAATCCCATAACCACCTGACCACTTCAGCCTTTCCAAGTGGCCCCTTCCTGTTAGTGACGTCAGCACTTTCGGAGTGTCCCCCGGGCAAAAACCATAACCACAGGAGCACTTAAGCCTCTACACGTGGCCCCTATGCTGGAGGATGTCAGTACTTCTTGCCTGTCCCAGATCACCAGCCCTTTAATTACCAGAGCACTTCCGGCTGTTCACCTGGGCCTGACCAATTCCTTGGTCACCTCAGCCCTTCAGACTGTCCACCTGGCACCTCCCTATTGCCGATATGAACACTTTAAAAAGGGTTACCGGGTCAGCATCCTTGTTCATGTGACTAATTCCCGTTATTCCCTCGACCCTGGATCACCTCACCATTGAGCCACTCTGGGAGGCGCGTCGCTCATAAGAACTATGGTGATTTCAAAATCTCTGGAAGTTGGCTTAAGGGCCTAACACACACAGCCCCAGGTAACCTTCTGCTCACAGCCTACCTCTTTCCCGGTGGGATGGTGGCCAGCAGTAAGCCCCCAGCACTCCTATGCACATCCTTGTGTTTCCATGAGACCTGGATTATCCATGCTCACCAACATGGGGGCATCTCACCCTGCAGTAACCTGCGACTCTGACAGCCCTGCATATGGGGTTTGAAATCTGGAAAACAGCAGTGTTGAGGCCCTGAAAACCCTTTCTAAACTGAAAGAATAGACTAGCCCCCTCCACGGTCAATTAAATATCGTAGCTAACTGAGGCCCCGCTTTTCCTTAATTTCTGGTGAACTTTTTTTTGTGAGGTGAGCTAACTTCTCGCTGCCTTCCAGAGTTTGGACCACAAGAAGTTCGGCAATTTCCGACATCTAGGGATCCGCCAATGTATTCTCTTGGCTCTAAAAGCCTTTACACTTGAACACTTTCAGTTGTTGACATGGGAGGCAGACCTGGTCAACCTGAGGATTTCTGGTATTTCCTGGGAGAAGCGCAACCAATCGTCCTCGTTACCACTTCTGTCTGTCCACATGTCGCTACCCCTTGATGATGTCAGTAGTCTCAGCTGGTCCTAGGCCCCAAAATCTTACCCTCCAGATCACCTGGGACTGTCCATGTAGCCCCCGCCCTTGATGACGTCAGCACTTCCAGCTGGAAACCTGGCCACAATCCCATAACCACCTGACTACTTCATTCTCTCGATGTGGCCCCTCCCTCTTAGTGACGTAAGCACTTCCAGCTTGTCCCCTGGGACCATAACCATAACCACCTGAGCACTTAAGCATCTACAGGTGGCCCCTCCCCCTTGAGGACGTCAGCACTTCCTGCCTGTCCCTGATCCCCAGCCCTTTAATTACCAGAGCAATTCAGGCTGTTCACCTGGGCCTGACCATATCCTTAGTCACATCAGGCCTTCTAACTGTCCACCTGGCACATCCCTATTGCCGATATGAACAGTTTAAATGGGTTACCGGGTCCGAATCCTTGTTCATGTGACAATTTCCCTTTTTTCCCTCGGCCCTGGTTCACCTCACCAATGAGCCATACTGGGAGGCGCGTAGCTCATAAGAACTATGGTGATTTCCAAATCTCTGGAAGTTGGCTTAAGGGCCTAACACCCACAGCCCCAGGTAACCTTCTGCTCACAGCCTGCCTCTTTCCCGGTGGGATGGTGGCCAGCAGTAAGCCCCCAGCACTCCTATAGACATCCTTGTGTTTCCATGAGACCGGGATTATTCATGCTCACCAACATGGGGGCATCTCACCCTGCAGTGACCATCGATTCTGACAGTTCTGCATATGGTGTTTGAAATCCGGAAAACAGTAGTGTTGATGCTCTGAAAACCCTTTCCAAACTGGGAGAATAGACCAGCTCCCTCCACGGTCACTTAAATTTCGAAGCGAACTGAGGGCTAGCTTTTTGCGTATTTCTGGGTAACTTTCTTTCAGTGAGCAGAGCAACTTCTCGCTGCCTTCCAGAGTATGGACCACAAGAATTTCGGCAGTTTCCGACTTCTTGGGATCCTCCAATGTATTCTCCTGGCTCTGAAAGCCTTTACACTTGACCACTTCCAGTTGTTGACATGGGAGGCAGACCTGCTCAATCTGAGGATTTCTGGTATTTGCTGGGACAAGCCCAACCAATCGGCCTCGTTACCACTTATGTTTGTCCACATGTTGCCAACCCTTGATGACGTCATCAGAATCAGCTGGTCATAGGGACCAAAATGTTCACCACCAGAACACCTGGGACTGTCCACGTAGCCCCCGCCCTTATTGACGTCAACACTTCCGGCCGGTAAACGGGCCCCAATCCCATAACCACCTGACCACTTCAGCCTTTCCAAGTGGCCCCTTCCTGTTAGTGACGTCAGCACTTTCGGAGTGTCCCCCGGGCAAAAACCATAACCACAGGAGCACTTAAGTCTCTACACGTGGCCCCTATGCTGGAGGATGTCAGTACTTCTTGCCTGTCCCTGATCACCAGCCCTTTAATTACCAGAGCACTTCCGGCTGTTCACCTGGGCCTGACCAATTCCTTGGTCACTTCAGCCCTTCTGACTGTCCACCTGGCACCTCCCTATTGCCGATATGAACACTTTAAAAAGGGTTACCGGGTCAGCATCCTTGTTCATGTGACTAATTCCCGTTATTCCCTCGGCCCTGGATCACCTCACCATTGAGCCACTCTGGGAGGCGCGTCGCTCATAAGAACTATGGTGATTTCCAAATCTCTGGAAGTTGGCTTAAGGGCCTAACACACACAGCCCCAGGTAACCTTCTGCTCACAGCCTACCTCTTTCCCGGTGGGATGGTGGCCAGCAGTAAGCCCCCAGCACTCCTATACACATCCTTGTGTTTCCATGAGACCTGGATTATCCATGCTCACCAACATGGGGGCATCTCACCCTGCAGTAACCTGCGACTCTGACAGCCCTGCATATGGGGTTTGAAATCTGGAAAACAGCAGTGTTGAGGCCCTGAAAACCCTTTCTAAACTGAAAGAATAGACTAGCCCCCTCCACGGTCAATTAAATATCGTAGCTAACTGAGGCCCCGCTTTTCCTTAATTCCTGGTGAACTTTTTTTTGTGAGGTGAGCTACCTTCTCGCTGCCTTCCAGAGTTTGGACCACAAGAAGTTCGGCAATTTCCGACATCTAGGGATCCGCCAATGTATTCTCTTGGCTCTAAAAGCCTTTACACTTGAACACTTTCAGTTGTTGACATGGGAGGCAGACCTGGTCAACCTGAGGATTTTTGGTAATTCCTGGGAGAAGCGCAACCAATCGGCCTCGTTACCACTTCTGTCTGTCAACATGTCGCTACCCCTTGATGATGTCAGCAGTCTCAGCTGGTCCTAGGCCCCAAAATCTTAACCTCCAGATCACCTGGGACTGTCCATGTAGCCCCCGCCCTTGATGACGTCAGCACTTCCAGCTGGAAACCTGGCCACAATCCCATAACCACCTGACTACTTCAGCCTCTCGATGTGGCCCCTCCCTCTTAGTGACGTGAGCACTTCCAGCTTGTCCCCTGGGACCAGAACCATAACCACCTGAGCACTTAAGCATCTACAGGTGGCCCCTCCCCCTTGAGGACGTCAGCACTTCCTGCCTGTCCCTGATCCCCAGCCCTTTAATTACCAGAGCAATTCAGGCTGTTCACCTGGGCCTGACCATATCCTTAGTCACGTCAGGCCTTCTAACTGTCCACCTGGCACATCCCTATTGCCGATATGAACAGTTTAAATGGGTTACCGGATCCGAATCCTTGTTCATGTGACTATTTCCCTTTTTTCCCTCGGCCCTGGTTCACCTCACCAATGAGCCATACTGGGAGGCGCGTAGCTCATAAGAACTATGGTGATTTCCAAATCTCTGGAAGTTGGCTTAAGGGCCTAACACCCACAGCCCCAGGTAACCTTCTGCTCACAGCCTGCCTCTTTCCCGGTGGGATGGTGGCCAGCAGTAAGCCCCCAGCACTCCTATAGACATCCTTGTGTTTCCATGAGACCGGGATTATTCATGCTCACCAACATGGGGGCATCTCACCCTGCAGTGACCATCGATTCTGACAGTTCTGCATATGGTGTTTGAAATCCGGAAAACAGTAGTGTTGATGCTCTGAAAACCCTTTCCAAACTGGGAGAATAGACCAGCTCCCTCCACGGTCACTTAAATTTCGAAGCGAACTGAGGGCTAGCTTTTTGCGTATTTCTGGGTAACTTTCTTTCAGTGAGCAGAGCAACTTCTCACTGCCTTCCAGAGTATGGACCACAAGAATTTCGGCAGTTTCCGACTTCTTGGGATCCTCCAATGTATTCTCCTGGCTCTGAAAGCCTTTACACTTGACCACTTCCAGTTGTTGACATGGGAGGCAGACCTGCTCAATCTGAGGATTTCTGGTATTTGCTGGGACAAGCCCAACCAATCGGCCTCGTTACCACTTACGTTTGTCCACATGTTGCCACCCCTTGATGACGTCATCAGAATCAGCTGGTCATAGGGACCAAAATGTTCACCACCAGAACACCTGGGACTGTCCACGTAGCCCCCGCCCTTATTGACGTCAACACTTCCGGCCGGTAAACGGGCCCCAATCCCATAACCACCTGACCACTTCAGCCTTTCCAAGTGGCCCCTTCCTGTTAGTGACGTCAGCACTTTCGGAGTGTCCCCCGGGCAAAAACCATAACCACAGGAGCACTTAAGCCTCTACACGTGGCCCCTATGCTGGAGGATGTCAGTACTTCTTGCCTGTCCCCGATCACCAGCCCTTTAATTACCAGAGCACTTCCGGCTGTTCACCTGGGCCTGACCAATTCCTTGGTCACCTCAGCCCTTCTGACTGTCCACCTGGCACCTCCCTATTGCCGATATGAACACTTTAAAAAGGGTTACCGGGTCAGCATCCTTGTTCATGTGACTAATTCCCGTTATTCCCTCGGCCCTGGATCACCTCACCATTGAGCCACTCTGGGAGGCGCGTCGCTCATAAGAACTATGGTGATTTCAAAATCTCTGGAAGTTGGTTTAAGGGCCTAACACACAAGCCCCAGGTAACCTTCTGCTCACAGCCTACCTCTTTCCCGGTGGGATGGTGGCCAGCAGTAAGCCCCCAGCACTCCTATACACATCCTTGTGTTTCCATGAGACCTGGATTATCCATGCTCACCAACATGGGGGCATCTCACCCTGCAGTAACCTGCGACTCTGACAGCCCTGCATATGGGGTTTGAAATCTGGAAAACAGCAGTATTGAGGCCCTGAAAACCCTTTCTAAACTGAAAGAATAGACTAGCCCCCTCCACGGTCAATTAAATATCGTAGCTAACTGAGGCCCCGCTTTTCCTTAATTTCTGGTGAACTTTTTTTTGTGAGGTGAGCTAACTTCTCGCTGCCTTCCAGAGTTTGGACCACAAGAAGTTCGGCAATTTCCGACATCTAGGGATCCGCCAATGTATTCTCTTGGCTCTAAAAGCCTTTACACTTGAACACTTTCAGTTGTTGACATGGGAGGCAGACCTGGTCAACCTGAGGATTTCTGGTATTTCCTGGGAGAAGCGCAACCAATCGGCCTCGTTACCACTTCTGTCTGTCCACATGTCGCTACCCCTTGATGATGTCAGTAGTCTCAGCTGGTCCTAGGCCCCAAAATCTTACCCTCCAGATCACCTGGGACTGTCCATGTAGCCCCCGCCCTTGATGACGTCAGCACTTCCAGCTGGAAACCTGGCCACAATCCCATAACCACCTGACTACTTCATTCTCTCGATGTGGCCCCTCCCTCTTAGTGACGTAAGCACTTCCAGCTTGTCCCCTGGGACCATAACCATAACCACCTGAGCACTTAAGCATCTCCAGGTGGCCCCTCCCCCTTGAGGACGTCAGCACTTCCTGCCTGTCCCTGATCCCCAGCCCTTTAATTACCAGAGCAATTCAGGCTGTTCACCTGGGCCTGACCATATCCTTAGTCACATCAGGCCTTCTAACTGTCCACCTGGCACATCCCTATTGCCGATATGAACAGTTTAAATGGGTTACCGGGTCCGAATCCTTGTTCATGTGACAATTTCCCTTTTTTCCCTCGGCCCTGGTTCACCTCACCAATGAGCCATACTGGGAGGCGCGTAGCTCATAAGAACTATGGTGATTTCCAAATCTCTGGAAGTTGGCTTAAGGGCCTAACACCCACAGCCCCAGGTAACCTTCTGCTCACAGCCTGCCTCTTTCCCGGTGGGATGGTGGCCAGCAGTAAGCCCCCAGCACTCCTATAGACATCCTTCCTTGTGTTTCCATGAGACCGGGATTATTCATGCTCACCAACATGGGGGCATCTCACCCTGCAGTGACCATCGATTCTGACAGTTCTGCATATGGTGTTTGAAATCCGGAAAACAGTAGTGTTGATGCTCTGAAAACCCTTTCCAAACTGGGAGAATAGACCAGCTCCCTCCACGGTCACTTAAATTTCGAAGCGAACTGAGGGCTAGCTTTTTGCGTATTTCTGGGTAACTTTCTTTCAGTGAGCAGAGCAACTTCTCACTGCCTTCCAGAGTATGGACCACAAGAATTTCGGCAGTTTCCGACTTCTTGGGATCCTCCAATGTATTCTCCTGGCTCTGAAAGCCTTTACACTTGACACTTCCAGTTGTTGACATGGGAGGCAGACCTGCTCAATCTGAGGATTTCTGGTATTTGCTGGGACAAGCCCAACCAATCGGCCTCGTTACCACTTATGTTTGTCCACATGTTGCCAACCCTTGATGACGTCATCAGAATCAGCTGGTCATAGGGACCAAAATGTTCACCACCAGAACACCTGGGACTGTCCACGTAGCCCCCGCCCTTATTGACGTCAACACTTCCGGCCGGTAAACGGGCCCCAATCCCATAACCACCTGACCACTTCAGCCTTTCCAAGTGGCCCCTTCCTGTTAGTGACGTCAGCACTTTCGGAGTGTCCCCCGGGCAAAAACCATAACCACAGGAGCACTTAAGCCTCTACACGTGGCCCCTATGCTGGAGGATGTCAGTACTTCTTGCCTGTCCCTGATCACCTGCCCTTTAATTACCAGAGCACTTCAGGCTGTTCACCTGGGCCTGACCAATTCCTTGGTCACCTCAGCCCTTCTGACTGTCCACCTGGCACCTCCCTATTGCCGATATGAACACTTTAAAAAGGGTTACCGGGTCAGCATCCTTGTTCATGTGACTAATTCCCGTTTTTCCCTCGGCCCTGGTTCACCTCAACAATGAGCCACACTGGGAGGCGCGTAGCTCATAAGAACTGTGGTGATTTCCAAATCTCTGGAAGTTGGCATAAGGGCCTAACACCCACAGCCCCAGGTAACCTTCTGTTCACAGCCTGCCAATTTCCCGGTGGGATGGTGGCCAGCAGTAAGATCCCAGCACTCCTATAGACATCCTTGTGTTGCCATGAGGCCTGGATTATCCATGCTCACCAACATGGGGGCATCTCACCATGCAGTGACCATCGATTCTGACAGTTCTGCATATGGTGTTTGAAATCCGGAAAACAGTAGTGTTGATGCTCTGAAAACCCTTTCCAAACTGGGAGAATAGACCAGCTCCCTCCACGGTCACTTAAATTTCGTAGCGAACTGAGGGCTAGCTTTTTGCGTAATTCCTGGGTAACTTTCTTTCAGTGAGCAGAGCAACTTCTCGCTGCCTTCCAGAGTATGGACCACAAGAAGTTCGGCACTTTCCGACTTCTTGGGATCCTCCAATATATTCTACTGGCTCTAAAAGCCTTTACAGTTGACCACTTCCACTTGTTGACATGGGAGGCAGACCTGGTCAACCTGAAAATTTCTGGTATTTCCTTAAAATGCCCAACCAACCGGCCTGGTTACCACTTCTGTCTGTCCACACCTCGCCACCCCTTGATGACGTCAGCAGTCTCAGCTGGTCCTAGGCCCCAAAACCTTAACCTCCAGATCACCTGGGGCTGTCCACGTAGCCCCCGCCCTGATGAAGTCAGCAATTCCAGCTGGAAACCTGGCCACAATCCCATAACCACCTGACTACTTCAGCCTCTCGATGTGGCCCCTCCCTCTTAGTGACGTGAGCACTTCCAGCTTGTCCCCTGGGACCATAACCATAACCACCTGAGCACTTAAGCATCTACAGGTGGCCCCTCCCCCGTGAGGACGTCAGCACTTCCTGCCTGTCCCTGATCCCCAGACCTTTAATTACCAGACCTCTTCAGGCTGTTCACCTGGGCCTGACCATATCCTTGGTCATCTCAGCCCTTCTGTCTGTCCACCTGGCACCTCGCTATTTCCGATATGAACACTTTAAACGGGTTACCGGGTCCGAATCTTTGTTCATGTGACTATTTCCCTGTTTTCCCTCGGCCCTGGTTCACCTCACCAATGAGCCATACTGGGAGGCGGGTAGCTCATAAGAACTATGGTGATTTCCAAATCTCTGGAAGTTGGCTTAAGGGCCTAACACCCACAACCCCAGGTAACCTTCTGCTCACAGCCTGCCTCTTTCCCGGTGGGATGTTGGCCAGCAGTAAACCCCCAGCACTCCTATAGACATCCTTGTGTTTCCATGAGACCTGGATTATCCATGCTCACCAACATGGGGGCATCTCACCCTGCAGTCACCATCGATTCTGACAGTTCTGCATATGGTGTTTGAAATCCGGAAAACAGTAGTGTTGATGCTCTGAAAACCCTTTCCAAACTGGGAGAATAGACCAGCTCCCTCCACGGTCACTTAAATTTCGTAGCGAACTGAGGGCTAGCTTTTTGCGTAATTCCTGGGTAACTTTCTTTCAGTGAGCAGAGCAACTTCACGCTGCCTTCCAGAGTTTGGACCACAAGAATTTCGGCAGTTTCTGACTTCTTGGGATCCTCCAATGTATTCTCCTGGCTCTGAAAGCCTTTACACTTGACCACTTCCAGTTGTTGACATGGGAGGCAGACCTGCTCAATCTGAGGATTTCTGGTATTTGCTGAGACAAGCCCAACCAATCGGCCTCGTTACCACTTATGTTTGTCCACATGTTGCCACCCCTTGATGACGTCATCAGTCTCAGCTGGTCATAGGGACCAAAATCTTAACCACCAGAACACCTGGGACTGTCCACGTAGCCCCCGCCCTTAATGACGTCAGCACTTCCGGCCGGTAAACGGGCCCCAATCCCATAACCACCTGACCACTTCAGCCTTTCCATGTGGCCCCTTCCTGTTAGTGACGTCAGCACTTCCGGAATGTCCCCCGGGCAAAAACCATAACCACAGGAGCACTTAAGCCTCTACACGTGGCCCCTATGCTGGAGGATGTCAGTACTTCTTGCCTGTCCCTGATCACCAGCCCTTTAATTACCAGAGCACTTCAGGCTGTTCACCTGGGCCTGACCAATTCCTTGGTCACCTCAGCTCTTCTGACTGTCCACCTGGCACCTCCCTATTGCCGATATGAACACTTTAAAAAGGGTTACAAGGTCCGCATCCTTGTTCATGTGACTAATTCCCGTTTTTCCCTCGGCCCTGGATCACCTCACCATTGAGCCACTCTGGGAGGCGCGTCGCTCATAAGAACTATGGTGATTTCCAAATCTCTGGAATTTGGCTTAAGGGCCTAACACTCACAGCCCCAGGTAACCTTCTGCTCACAGCCTACCTCTTTCCCGGTGGGATGGTGGCCAGCAGTAAGCCCCCAGCACTCCTATACACATCCTTGTGTTTCCATGAGACCTGGATTATCCATGCTCACCAACATGGGGGCATCTCACCCTGCAGTAACCTGCGACTCTGACAGCCCTGCATATGGGGTTTGAAATCGGGAAAACAGCACTGTTGAGGCCCTGAAAACCCTTTCTAAACTGAAAGAATAAACTAGCCCCCTCCACGGTCAATTAAATTTCGTAGCTAACTGAGGCCCCGCTTTTCCTTAATTCCTGGTGAACTTTTTTTTGTGAGGTGAGCTACCTTCTCGCTGCCTTCCAGAGTTTGGACCACAAGAAGTTCGGCAATTTCCGCCATCTAGGGATCCTCCAATGTATTCTCTTGGCTCTAAAAGACTTTACACTTGAACACTTTCAGTTGTTGACATGGGAGGCAGACCTGGTCAACCTGAGGATTTCTGGTAATTCCTGGGAGAAGCGCAACCAATCGGCCTCGTTACCACTTCTGTCTGTCCACATGTCGCTACCCCTTGATGATGTCAGCAGTCTCAGCTGGTCCTAGGCCCCAAAATCTTAACCTCCAGATCACCTGGGACTGTCCATGTAGCCCCCGCCCTTGATAACGTCAGCACTTCCAGCTGAAAACCGGGCCACAATCCCATAACCACCTGACTACTTCAGCCTCTCGATGTGGCCCCTCCCTCTTAGTGACGTGAGCACTTCCAGCTTGTCCCCTGGGACCAGAACCATAACCACCTGAGCACTTAAGCATCTCCAGGTGGCCCCTCCCCCTTGAGGACGTCAGCACTTCCTGCCTGTCCCTGATCCCCAGCCCTTTAATTACCAGAGCAATTCAGGCTGTTCACCTGGGCCTGACCATATCCTTAGTCACCTCAGTCCTTCAGACTGTCCACCTGGCACATCCCTATTGCCGATATGAACAGTTTATACGGGTTATTGAGTCCGAATCCTTGTTCATGTGACTATTTCCCGTTTTTCCCTCGGCCCTGGTTCACCTCAACAATGAGCCACACTGGGAGGCGTGTAGCTCATAAGAACTATGGTGATTTCCAAATCTCTGGAAGTTGGCTTAAGGGCCTAACACCCACAGCCCCAGGTAACCTTCTGTTCACAGCCTGCCTCTTTCCCGGTGGGATGGTGGCTAGCAGTAAGCCCCCAGCACTGCTATAGACATCCTTGTGTTTCCATGAGGCCTGGATTATCCATGCTCACCAACATGGGGGCATCTCACCATGCAGTGACCATCGATTCTGACAGTTCTGCATATTGTGTTTGAAATCCGGAAAACAGTAGTGTTGATGCTCTGAAAACCCTTTCAAAACTGGGAGAATAGACCAGCTCCCTCCACGGTCACTTAAATTTCGTAGCAAACTGAGGGCTAGCTTTTTGCGTAATTCCTGGGTAACTTTCTTTCAGTGAGCAGAGCAACTTCTCGCTGCCTTCCAGAGTATGGACCACAAGAATTTCGGCAGTTTCTGACTTCTTGGGATCCTCCAATGTATTCTCCTGGCTCTGAAAGCCTTTACACTTGACCACTTCCAGTTGTTGACATGGGAGGCAGACCTGCTCAATCTGAGGATTTCTGGTATTTGCTGGGACAAACCCAACCAATCGGCCTCGTTACCACTTATGTTTGTCCATATGTTGCCACCCCTTGATGACGTCATCAGTCTCAGCTGGTCATAGGGACCAAAATCTTAACCACCAGAACACCTGGGACTGACCACGTAGCCCCCGCCCTTAATGACGTCAGCACTTCCGGCCGGTAAACGGGCCCCAATCCCATAACCACCTGACCACTTCAGCCTTTCCATGTGGCCCCTTCCTGTTAGTGACGTCAGCACTTCAGGAGTGTCCCCCGGGCAAAAACCATAACCACAGGAGCACTTAAGCCTCCACACGTGGCCCCTATGCTGGAGGATGTCAGTACTTCTTGCCTGTCCCTGATCACCAGCCCTTTAATTACCAGAGCACTTCAGGCTGTTCACCTGGGCCTGACCAATTCCTTGGTCACCTCAGCCCTTCTGACTGTCCACCTGGCACCTCCCTATTGCCGATATGAACACTTTAAAAGGGTTACCGGGTCCGCATCCTTGTTCATGTGACTAATTCCCATTTTTCCCCCGGCCCTGGATCACCTCACCATTGAGCCACTCTGGGAGGCGCGTCGCTCATAAGAACTATGGTGATTTCCAAATCTCTGGAAGTTGGCTTAAGGGCCTAACACACACAGCCCCAGGTAACCTTCTGCTCACAGCCTACCTCTTTCCCGGTGGGATGGTGGCCAGCAGTAAGCCCCCAGCACTCCTATAGACATCCTTGTGTTTCCATGAGACCTGGATTATCCATGCTCACCAACATGGGGGCATCTCACCCTGCAGTAACCTGCGACTCTGACAGCCCTGCATATGGGGTTTGAAATCAGGAAAACAGCAGTGTTGAGGCCCTGAAAACCCTTTCTAAACTGAAAGAATAGACTAGCCCCCTCCACGGTCAATTAAATTTTGTAGCTAACTGAGGCCCCGCTTTTCCTTAATTCCTGGTGAACTTTTTTTTGTAAGGAGAGCTACCTTCTCGCTGCCTTCCAGAGTTTGGACCACAAGAAGTTCGGCAATTTCCGACATCTAGGGATCCTCCAATGTATTCTCTTGGCTCTAAAAGCCTTTACACTTGAACACTTGTAGTTGTTGACATGGGAGGCAGACCTGGTCAACCTGAGGATTTCTGGTAATTCCTGGGAGAAGAGCAACCAATTGGCCTCGTTACCACTTCTGTCTGTCCGCATGTCGCTACCCCTTGATGATGTCAGCAGTCTCAGCTGGTCCTAGGCCCCAAAATCTTAACCTCCAGATCACCTGGGACTGTCCATGTAGACCCCGCCCTTGATGACGTCAGCACTTCCAGCTGGAAACCGGGCCACAATCCCATAACCACCTGACTACTTCAGCCTCTCGATGTGGCCCCTCCCTCTTAGTGACTTGAATACTTCCAGCTTGTCCCCTGGGACCAGAACCATAACCACCTGAGCACTTAAGCATCTCCAGGTGGCCCCTCCCCCTTGAGGACGTCAGCACTTCCTGCCTGTCCCTGATCCCCAGCCCTTTAATTACCAGAGCAATTCAGGCTGTTCACTTGGGCCTGACCATATCCTTGGTCACCTCAGCCCTTCTGTCTGTCCACCTGGCACCTCGCTATTGCCGATATGAACACTTTAAACGGGTTACCGGGTCCGAATCCTTGTTCATGTGACTAATGCCCGTTTTTCCCTCGGCCCTGGATCACCTCACCTTTGAGCCACTCTGGGAGGCGCGTCGCTCATAAGAACTATGGTGATTTCCAAATCTCTGGAATTTGGCTTAAGGGCCTAACACACACAGCCCCAGGTAACCTTCTGCTCACAGCCTACCTCTTTCCCGGTGGGATGGTGGCCAGCAGTAAGCCCCCAGCACTCCTATAGACATCCTTGTGTTTCCATGAGACGTGGATTATCCATGCTCACCAACATTGGGGCATCTCACCCTGCAGTAACCTGAGACTCTGACAGCCCTGCATATGGGGTTTGAAATCCGGAAAACAGCAGTGTTGAGGCCCTGAAAACCCTTTCTAAACTGAAAGAATAGACTAGCCCCCTCCACGGTCAATTAAATTTCGTAGCTAACTGAGGCCCCGCTTTTCCTTAATTCCTGGTGAACTTTTTTTTGTGAGGTGAGCTACCTTCTCGCTGCCTTCCAGAGTTTGGACCACAAGAAGTTCGGCAATTTCCGCCATCTAGGGATCCTCCAATGTATTCTCTTGGCTCTAAAAGCCTTTACACTTGAACACTTTCAGTTGTTGACATGGGAGGCAGACCTGGTCAACCTGAGGATTTCTGGTAATTCCTGGGAGAAGCGCAACCAATCGTCCTCGTTACCACTTCTGTCTGTCCACATGTCGCTACCCCTTGATGATGTCAGCAGTCTCAGCTGGTCCTAGTCCCCAAAATCTTAACCTCCAGATCACCTGGGACTGTCCATGTAGCCCCCGCCCTTGGTGAAGTCAGCACTTCCAGCTGGAAACCGGGCCACAATCCCATAACCACCTGACTACTTCAGCCTCTCGATGTGGCCCCTCCCTCTTAGTGACGTGAGCACTTCCAGCTTGTCCCCTGGGACCAGAACCATAACCACCTGAGCACTTAAGCATCTACAGGTGGCCCCTCCCCCTTGAGGACGTCAGCACTTCCTGCCTGTCCCTGATCCCCAGCCCTTTAATTACCAGAGCAATTCAGGCTGTTCACCTGGGCCTGACCATATCCTTAGTCACATCAGTCCTTCTGACTGTCCACCTGGCACATCCCTATTGCCGATATGAACAGTTTATACGGGTTATTGAGTCCGAATCCTTGTTCATGTGACTATTTCCCGTTTTTCCCTCGGCCCTGGTTCACCTCAACAATGAGCCACACTGGGAGGCGCGTAGCTCATAAGAACTATGGTGATTTCCAAATCTCTGGAAGTTGGCTTAAGGGCCTAACACCCACAGCCCCAGGTAACCTTCTGTTCACAGCCTGCCAATTTCCCGGTGGGATGGTGGCCAGCAGTAAGCCCCCAGCACTCCTATAGACATCCTTGTGTTTCCATGAGGCCTGGATTATCCATGCTCACCAACATGGGGGCATCTCACCATGCAGTGACCATCGATTCTGACAGTTCTGCATATGGTGTTTGAAATTCGGAAAACAGTAGTGTTGATGCTTTGAAAACCCTTTCCAAACTGGGAGAATAGACCAGCTCCCTCCACGGTCACTTAAATTTCGTAGCGAACTGAGGGCTAGCTTTTTGCGTAATTCCTGGGTAACTTTCTTTCCGTGAGCAGAGCAACTTCTCGCTGCCTTCCAGAGTATGGACCACAAGAAGTTCGGCACTTTCCGACTTCTTGGGATCCTCCAATATATTCTACTGGCTCTAAAAGCCTTTACAGTTGACCACTTCCACTTGTTGACATGGGAGGCAGACCTGGTCAACCTGAAAATTTCTGGTATTTCCTTAAAATGCCCAACCAACCGGCCTGGTTACCACTTCTGTCTGTCCACACCTCGCCACCCCTTGATGACGTCAGCAGTCTCAGCTGATCCTAGGCCCCAAAACCTTAACCTCCAGATCACCTGGGGCTGTCCACGTAGCCCCCGCCCTGATGAAGTCAGCAATTCCAGCTGGTAACCTGACCCCAATGCCATAACCACCTAACCACTTCAGCCTCTCGTTGTGGCCCTCCCTCTTAGTGACTTCAGCACTTCCGCATGTCCCCCAGGACCAAAACGATAACCACCTGAACACTTAACCATCTACACGTGGCCCCTCCCCCGTGAGGACGTCAGCACTTCCTGCCTGTCCCTGATCCCCAGACCTTTAATTACCAGACCTCTTCAGGCTGTTCACCTGGGCCTGACCATATCCTTGGTCACCTCAGCCCTTCTGTCTGTCCACCTGGCACCTCGCTATTTCCGATATGAACACTTTAAACGGGTTACCAGGTCCGAATCTTTGTTCATGTGACTATTTCCCTGTTTTCCCTCGGCCCTGGTTCACCTCACCAATGAGCCATACTGGGAGGCGCGGAGCTCATAAGAACTATGGTGATTTCCAAATCTCTGGAAGTTGGCTTAAGGGCCTAACACCCACAGCCCCAGGTAACCTTCTGCTCACAGCCTGCCTCTTTCCCGGTGGGATGTTGGCCAGCAGTAAGCCCCCAGCACTCCTATAGACATCCTTGTGTTTCCATGAGACCTGGATTATCCATGCTCACCAACATGGGGGCATCTCACCCTGCAGTCACCATCGATTCTCACAGTTCTGCATATGGGGTTTGAAATCCGGAAAACAGTAGTGTTGATGCTCTGAAAACCCTTTCCAAACAGGGAGAATAGACCAGCTCCCTCCACGGTCACTTAAATTTCGTAGCGAACTGAGGGCTAGCTTTTTGCGTAATTCCTGGGTAACTTTCTTTCAGTGAGCAGAGCAACTTCTCGATGCCTTCCAGAGTTTGGACCACAAGAATTTCGGCAGTTTCTGACTTCTTGGGATCCTCCAATGTATTCTCCTGGCTCTGAAAGCCTTTACACTTGACCACTTCCAGTTGTTGACATGGGAGGCA
The DNA here is from genome assembly GCF_963455305.1 of Plecotus auritus. Lineage (NCBI taxonomy): Eukaryota > Metazoa > Chordata > Mammalia > Chiroptera > Vespertilionidae > Plecotus > Plecotus auritus. Next base: position 101,231,013 of record NC_137782.1, read on the forward strand.
GACCTGCTCAATCTGAGGATTTCTGGTATTTGCTGGGACAAGCCCAACCAATCGGCCTCGTTACCACTTATGTTTGTCCACATGTTGCCACCCCTTGATGACGTCATCAGTCTCAGCTGGTCATAGGGACCAAAATCTTAACCACCAGAACACCTGGGACTGTCCACGTAGCCCCCGCCCTTAATGACGTCAGCACTTCCAGCTGGTAAACGGGCCCCAATCCCATAACCACCTGACCACTTCAGCCTTTCCATGTGGCCCCTTCCTGTTAGTGACGTCAGCACTTCCGGAATGTCCCCCGGGCAAAAACCATAACCACAGGAGCACTTAAGCCTCTACACGTGGCCCCTATGCTGGAGGATGTCAGTACTTCTTGCCTGTCCCTGATCACCAGCCCTTTAATTACCAGAGCACTTCAGGCTGTTCACCTGGGCCTGACCAATTCCTTGGTCACCTCAGCCCTTCTGACTGTCCACCTGGCACCTCCCTATTGCCGATATGAACACTTTAAAAAGGGTTACAAGGTCCGCATCCTTGTTCATGTGACTAATTCCCATTTTTCCCTCGGCCCTGGATCACCTCACCATTGAGCCACTCTGGGAGGCGCGTCGCTCATAAGAACTATGGTGATTTCCAAATCTCTGGAATTTGGCTTAAGGGCCTAACACTCACAGCCCCAGGTAACCTTCTGCTCACAGCCTACCTCTTTCCCGGTGGGATGGTGGCCAGCAGTAAGCCCCCAGCACTCCTATAGACATCCTTGTGTTTCCATGAGACCTGGATTATCCATGCTCACCAACATGGGGGCATCTCACCCTGCAGTAACCTGCGACTCTGACAGCCCTGCATATGGGGTTTGAAATCCGGAAAACAGCAGTGTTGAGGCCCTGAAAACCCTTTCTAAACTGAAAGAATAAACTAGCCCCCTCCAGGGTCAATTAAATTTCCTAGCTAACTGAGGCCCCGCTTTTCCTTAATTCCTGGTGAACTTTTTTTTGTGAGGTGAGCTACCTTCTCGCTGCCTTCCAGAGTTTGGACCACAAGAAGTTCGGCAATTTCCGCCATCTAGGGATCCTCCAATGTATTCTCTTGGCTCTAAAAGCCTTTACACTTGAACACTTTCAATTGTTGACATGGGAGGCAGACCTGGTCAACCTGAGGATTTCTGGTAATTCCTGGGAGAAGCGCAACCAATCGGCCTCGTTACCACTTCTGTCTGTCCACATGTCGCTACCCCTTGATGATGTCAGCAGTCTCAGCCGGTCCTAGGCCCCAAAATCTTAACCTCCAGATCACCTGGGGCTGTCCACGTAGCCCCCGCCCTTGATGACGTCAGCAATTCCAGCTGGTAACCTGACCCCAATGCCATAACCACCTAACCACTTCAGCCTCTCGATGTGGCACTCCCTCTTAGTGACTTCAGCACTTCCGCATGTACCCCAGGCCCAAAACGATAACCACCTGAACACTTAAACATCTACACGTGGCCCCTCCCCCGTGAGGACATCAGCACTTCCTGCCTGTCCCTGATCCCCAGCCCTTTAATTAGGAGACCTCTTCAGGCTGTTCACCTGGGCCTGACCATATCCTTGGTCACCTCAGCCCTTCTGTCTGTCCACCTTGCACCTCGCTATTGCCGATATGAACACTTTAAACGGGTTACCGGGTCCGAATCCTTGTTCAGGTGACTATTTCCCTTTTTTCCCTCGGCCCTGGTTCACCTCACCAATGAGCCATACTGGGAGGCGCGTAGCTCATAAGAACTATGGTGATTTCCAAATCTCTGGAAGTTGGCTTAAGGGCCTAACACACACAGCCCCAGGTAACCTTCTGCTCACAGCCTGCCTCTTTCCCGGTGGGATGGTGGCCAGCAGTAAGCCCCCGGCACTCCTATAGACATCCTTGTGTTTCCATGAGACCGGGATTATTCATGCTCACCAACATGGGGGCATCTCACCCTGCAGTGACCAGCGATTCTGACAGTTCTGCATATGGGGTTTGAAATCCGGAAAACAGTAGTGTTGATGCTCTGAAAACCCTTTCCAAACTGGGAGAATAGACCAGCTCCCTCTACGGTCACTTAAATTTCGTAGCGAACTGAGGGCTAGCTTTTTGCGTAATTCCTGGGTAACTTTCTTTCAGTGAGCAGAGCAACTTCTCGCTGCCTTCCAGAGTATGGACCACAAGAATTTCGGCAGTTTCCAACTTCTTGGGATCCTCCAATGTATTCTCCTGGCTCTGAAAGCCTTTACACTTGACCACTTCCAGTTGTAGACATGGGAGGCAGACCTGCTCAATCTGAGGATTTCTGGTATTTGCTGGGACAAGCCCAACCAATCGGCCTCGTTACCACTTATGTTTGTCCACATGTTGCCACCCCTTGATGACGTCATCAGTCTCAGCTGGTCATAGGTACTAAAATCTTAACCTCCAGATCACCTGGGACTGTCCATGTAGCCCCCGCTCTTGATGACGTTAGCACTTCCGGAGGAAACCAGGCCACCATCCCATAACCACCTGACCACTTCAGCCTTTCGATGTGGCCCTTTCCTGTTAGTGACGTTAACAATTCCAGCGAGTCCCCCGGGCCCAAATACATAACCACATGAGCACTTAAGCATCTGCACGTGGCCCCTACCCCGGATGATGTCAGTACTTCCTGCCTTTCCTGATCCCCAGCCCTTTAATTACCAGAGCTTTTCAGACTGTTCACCTGGGCCTGACCATATCCTTGGTCACCTCAGCCCTTCTGTCTGTCCACCTGGCACCTCCCTATTGCGGATATTAACACTTTAAACTGTTTACAGATTCCGAATCCTTGTTCATGTGAATATTTCCCTTTTTTCCCTTTTCCCTGGTTCATCTCACCAATGAGCCACACTGGGTTGCACTTAGCTCATAAGAACTATGGTAATTTCCCATCTCTGGAAGTTGACGTAAGGGCCTAACAACCACAGCCCCAGTAACCTACTGCTCACAGCCTGCCTCTTTCTCGGTGGAATGGTGGCCAGCAGTAAGCCCCCATGACTCCCTTAGACATCCTTTTATTTCCATGAGGCCGGGATTATCCATGCTCACAAACATGGGGGCATCTCACCCTGCAGTGACCTGCGACTCTGACAGCCCTACATATGGGGTTTGAAATCCGGAAAACAGCAGTGTTGATGCCCTGAAAACCCTTTCCAAACTGGGAGAATAGACCAGCTCCCTCCACGGTCACTTAAATGTCCTAGCGAGCTGAGGGCCAGCTTTTTGCTTAATTACTGGTAACTGTATTTCCCTTAGGAGAGCTACCTTCTCGCTGACTTCCAGAGTATGGACCACAAGAAGTTCGGCAGTTTCTGACTTCTAGGGATCCTCCAATGTATTGTCCTGGCTCTAAAAGCATTTATTCTTGACCACTTCCATTTGTTGACATGGGAGGCAGACCTGCTCAATCTGAGGATTTCTGGTATTTGCTGGGACAAGCCCAACCAATCGGCCTCGTTACCACTTATGTTTGTCCACATGTTGCCACCCCTTGATGACGTCATCAGTCTCAGCTGGTCATAGGGACCAAAATCTTAACCACCGGAACACCTGGGACTGTCCACATAGCCCCCGCCATTAATGACGTTAGCACTTCCGGCCGGTAAACGGTCCCCAATCCCATAACCCCCTGACCACTTCACCTTTCGATGTGGCCCCTTCCTGTTAGTGACGTCAGCACTTCTGTCGTGTCCCCCAGGCAAAAACCATAACCACATGAGCACTTAAGCCTCTACACGTGGTCCCTACCCCGGAGGATGTCAGTACTTCCTGCCTGTCCCTGATCCCCAGCCCTTTAATTACCAGAGTTCTTCAGGCTGTTCACCTGGGCCTGACCATATCCTTGGACACCTCAGCCCTTCTGACTGTCCACCTGGCAAATCCCTATTGCGGATATGAACACTTTAAACAGTTTACAGGGTCCGAATCCTTGTTCATGTGACTATTTCCCGTTTTTCTCTTAGCCCTGGATCACCTCACCATTGATCCACTCTGAGAGGCACGTAGCTCATAAGAACTATGGTGATTTCCCATCTCTGGAAGTTGACTTAAGGGCCTAACACCCACAGCCCTAGGTAACCTACTGCTCACAGCCTGCCTCTTTCCCGGTGGGATGGTGGCCAGAAGTAAGCCCCCAGCACTCCTTTAGACATCCTTGTGTGTCCCTGTGTCCGGGATTATCCATGCTCACCAACATGGGGGGAACTCACCCTGCAGTGACCTGTGACTCTGACAGCCCCACATATGGGGTTTGAAATCCGGAAAACAGCAGTGTTGAGGCCCTGAAAACCCTTTCTAAACTGAAAGAATAGACTAGCCCCCTCCACGGTCAATTAAATTTCGTAGCGAACTGAGGGCCCGCTTTTTCTTAATCCCTGGTGAACTTTTTTTTGTGATGTGAGCTACCTTCTTGCTGCCTTCAAGATTATGGACCACGAGGGGGAGAAAAATGGCGGCGGAATAGACAGACGTGTTCCGAGCCTTGTCCCGGAGCAGAAAGAAAGAACAGCTGAGGGTCGCACTAGGAGTGTTTGTTGGCAAGTTGGGGGACAGCTGAACTCCAGAAGAAGGTGGGAGACTGCTAGACGAGGTTCCCCTGACCTGGCAGCTCCCACTGCGGCTGGGTCCCCTCCCGGAGCTGCGGGCTTGGAAGCGGAGTCGCCGCCATCTGGAATCGGAAAGTGGAGCTTATCGGAAGCCTGAGAATCCACAACTGCGGCACCCACGGAACAGCTGCGAGCCCCAGAACAACGCTCCCCAATTGGCGCAAACACACGGGTTCAGAGGAGCTCTACACTCCACCACGGAAAGGTCAGATTTCGCCTAGGATAAGGTGAGGTCTCTGGTCCCAGCGCGAGAGAGGAACGAGCGTTTTGCGGGAGCTGGAGGACCAGGGAAGTCTGTGCCTAGAAAAATCGGTGGCTGCTGGGGCTGGCGTGATCTGTGAATGTGGAAGGGGGTCCTCAGAGCTGCTAACAGAAGGGCTCTCTAAAAAGCAACCCATTTTGATCTGAAGTGCAGGGACACCCTAAGAATTTCAGGGGTGTGCTAGACTTACGCGCAGCCACGGAGTGCGCACACTTGGGCTTTTTCCTCTTGAAATTCTTGCTTCTGATTACTAAGCCCAATCCATAGGTTCACCCAGTTGGGGACACCCTGGGAGACTGCAGGGGAAAGTTGTTTTTCTGGAACCTGGGGATCGGAGCGGGGAGTGACCATCCGAGAGCCAGCTCTGAGGCAGCCCACTCCCACAAACCGGTAGTGAGTGCCACAGGGAAAGAAGGCTCTAACACTCCCTAGAGAGGCCATAGTTAAACCCGGAAGTCAATCCAGAAACACTGCCACCCAGGGGCTGAATCACAAATTGACTCTTGTGTAATCAAAAATAAAGGAATACGAATTAAGACACACCGCCTGCTTAAAATCAGGACTGGCTTACATCACTGAAGAGCAGTGGAACGCAGGGAACTGCAATACTGTCCGGACTGAGAAACAGGCGTGCCAAACAGAACAACAGAGGAAGTGAATGACCTTCACTACTCCACATTTTATTTTTATTTTTTATTTTTTATTTTCATTTTTTGCATCTTTTACTCAAGAAACTAATTTTTTTCCTCACTTGATTTTACCTTTTTAATTATTACATTTTTATTTTCAATCCGTATTATTACTACTGCTATTTTATCTTTTTTTTTTTAAGTGTCATTTTATTTTCTCTTCATTTTGTTTTGGGATTAATGTTCTACATTCTATTTTTATCTTTCCTTTAGCATCATTTTACTCTATCTCAAATCTATCTTTATGCCATCACTCTCTTCCTCACTTTTCCCTTTTCAGTGTCCTGTTTATCTTACCCCTTTCCTGCTTTAGATTTTCCCTATTCTTTCTGTTTACCCCCTTTTAAAATTTCACCCTACTTATATATCTAATCTCCAATCCCCTGCTCCAAGTCCATACACACCTCTCTCTTCGCTGTCTTAACTATCCAAAAAATTGTTCTTCTCTCTGTCCTTTTGTTGTTGTTCGTTTGAATGTAGATTATATCGAATTTTTATGCTTTTTTTGTGAGATTGTTTTGCTTATTCTTCTTTTGTTTATTTTTTTGTTTGTTTAGTGCTTCTGTTTTCCCTTGCCTCACTCAATAATAGTTGGTGTTGTAGTTTGTATTAATCCCCAGGTACTTGTTGCTGGCATTTGTTGGGATAAGTGATTGTTCTATTGGAGTTTTATCCCCAATATATATAGTCTGTTTCCCTTTCTCTCTTAGTCTCTTTCTTGTCTCTCTTACTTTTTTTTCTTCTTTTTTTCCCTTTTCCCAATTTCATTTTGACACCCCCTTTTTTTTCTTCTTCTTTCTTTCTTTTTCCTCTTCTTCTTTCTCTACTATCCCCTGATTTGCCTTTCTCTGGTGGTCACCTTTATTGGAGGTTGTTAATATCGTGAATACATTTCTGTTCAGTGCCTTGTGTGTTGTACCTGGTAGTGCTGTATTTTGTGCCTTTAAATCGACGCAGGAGAGAGAGAACTACATAACCAGACACCCAGAGAAGACAGACCATGGGGAGACAAAGACACAGCCCGCATATGAAAGAAAAGCAGGCATCACCAGAAAAGGAAGTAAACGAAATGGAAGCAAGCAACCTTCCAGAAAAAGAATTCAGAGAAATGGTCATAAGGTGGCTGAAAAGAATGGAAGACAAATTCGACAATATGAGCAAGAACCAAGAGGAAATGAAGAAGAACCAAGAAGAAATGAAAAATGACACCGCTGCTGTAAAGAACTCAATAGAAAGCATCAAGAGTAGACTAGAAGAAGCAGAGGACCGCATCAGTGAGCTAGAAGACAAGATGGGAAAAAATACCCAAGTAGAGCAACTTCTAGAAAAAAAAATTAAAAGGCAGGAGGAGAGCCTAAGGGAACTTTGGGACAACACGAAACAAAACAACATCCCCATAATAGGGGTTCCAGAAGGAAAGGAAGCTGAGCAAGGAATAGAAAACCTATTTGAAGAAATAATGACAGAAAATTTCCCTGATATAGAGAAGAAAAAACCCACACAAATCCAAGAAGCTCACAGAGTCCCAAGCAAAATGAACCCCAAAAGACCGACGCCAAGGCACATTATAATTAAATGGGCAAACACCAACGACAAAGTAAGAATCTTAAAAGCGGCCAGAGAGAGACAGAAAGTTACATACAAAGGAACCCCCATCAGACTAGCAACTGATTTCTCAACAGAAACTCATCAGGCCAGAAGGGAATGGAATGAAATATACAAAGTCATGCAAAAGAAGGGTCTGAATCCAAGAATACTGTACCCAGCAAGGCTGTCAATCAAAATTGAAGGTGAAATCAGGAGCTTCACAGACAAAAAAGGACTAAGGGAATTTATTACCACCAAACCAGCAATGCAAGAAATGCTAAAGGGTCTGCTGTAAAAAAAAAAAAAAAGAAATAGGAAGCGAAGAAGGAACACAGGTGTAAAGAATAGGAATGGCGACAAATAAGTACCTATCAATAATAACTTTAAATGTAAATGGATTAAATGCCCCAATCAAAAGACATACGGTAATGGATTGGATAAGAAAACATGACCCATATATCTGCTGTCTACAAGAAACCCACCTCAGAATAAAAGACGCACACAGACTGAGGGTGAAGGGATGGAAAAAGGTTTTCCAGGCAAATGGAACTGAAAAAAAAGCTGGGGTAGCAATACTTATATCTGACAAATTAGATCTCAAACTGAAGGACATAACAAGAGATAAGGAAGGCCACTTCATAATACTAAAGGGAGCAATCCAACAAGAAGAAATAACTCTGGTAAACATATATGCACCCAATACAGGAGCACCCAAATACATAAAAAAACTCCTGGAGGATATCAAGGGAGAGATTGACAGCAATACAATCATAGTAGAAGACTTTAATACCCCACTATCACCATTGGACAAATCCTCTAAACAAAAAATCAGCAAAGAATCATCAATCCTAAATGACTCACTAGACCAGATGGAATTAATTGACATCTTCAGAACATTTCACCCCAAAGCCACAGAATATACATTCTTCTCAAGTGCACATGGGTCATTTTCAAAGATAGACCATATGTTGGGACATAGGCAAAGTCTCTTCAAATTCAAGAAGATAGAAATCATATCAAGCATCTTCTCAGACCACAGTGGCATAAAACTGGAAATCAACTACAATAAAAACAACCCAAAGAAATCAAACACATGGAGACTAAACAGCATGCTATTAAACCATGACTGGGTTACCAGAGAGATCAAAGAAGAAATAAAAAACATCATGACAACAAATGACAATGAAAACACTACAATCCAAAATCTATGGGACACAGCGAAAGCAGTCTTGAGAGGGAAGTTCATAGCTCTACAAGCCTACTGCAAAAAACAAGAAACAGGGATAATAAATTACCTAACCCAACAACTCAAAGAGTTAGAAAAAGAGCAACAAGAAAAGCCCAGTGTAAGAAGAAGGAAGGAAATAATAAAGATCAGAGCACAGATAAATGACATAGAGACCAAAGAAACAATACAAAAGATCAACAAAATCAAGAGCTGGTTCTTTGAAAGGATAAACAAGATTGATGAACCTCTAGCCAGGCTCACCAAGAAGCAAAGAGAGAGGACCCAAATAAACAAAATCAGAAATGAAAGAGGTGAAATAACAACAGATCCCGCCGAAATACAAAGGATTGTTAAAAAATACTACGAACAACTCCATTCCAACAAACTGGACAACCTGGAGGAAATGGACATATTCCTAGAAAAATATAACCTTCCAAAACTCAATCAGGAAGAATCTAAACAGCTCAATATGCCAGTAACTATGGAAGAAATTGAAGCAGTCATCAAAGAGCTTCCGGCAAACAAAAGCCCGGGGCCAGACGGCTTCACAGGAGAGTTTTACCAAACATTCAAGGAAGAACTAAAACCTATCCTCCTCAGACTATTCCAAAAAATTCAAGAGGAAGGAACACTTCCAAGCTCCTTCTATGAAGCCAGCATCACCCTAATACCAAAACCAGATAAAGACAACACAATGAAAGAGAATTACAGGCCAATATCCCTCATGAATGTAGATGCCAAAATCCTCAACAAAATTCTAGCAAATCGGATCCAGCAGTACATCAGAAAGATCATACACCATGACCAAGTAGGGTTTATCCCAGGAATGCAAGGATGGTTCAATATCCGAAAATCAATAAATGTGATACATCACATAAACAAATTGAAAGATAAAAATCACATAGTCATATCAATTGATGCAGAAAAAGCATTTGACAAAATCCAACACCCTTTCTTGATAAAAACTCTCAACAAGGTGGGAATAGAAGGATCATACCTCAACATAATAAAAGCTATATATGATAAACCCACAGCTAACATCATACTCAATGGGCAAAAACTAAAACCATTTCCCCTAAGAACAGGAACAAGACAAGGATGCCCACTCTCACCACTCCTGTTTGACATAGTACTGGAAGTATTAGCCATTGCAATTAGACAAGAAGAAGAAATAAAAGGCATCCAAATTGGAAAAGAAGAAGTAAAGCTGTCCTTATTTGCAGATGACATGATATTGTACATAAAAAACCTGAAAGACTCTATCAAAAAACTAACAGACTTAATAAATGAATTTGGCAAGGTAGCAGGATACAAAATTAACGCCAAGAAATCTATGGCATTTCTATACACCAACAGTGAACTTACAGAAAGAGAGACTAAAAAAGCAATCCCATTTTCCATCGCACCAAAAAAATTAAGATACTTAGGAATAAACCTAACCAAGGAGGTAAAAGACCTATATGCGGAAAACTACAGGACACTGAAAAAAGAGATAGAGGAAGATGTAAACAGATGGAAGAACATACCATGTTCATGGATTGGTAGAATCAACATCATCAAAATGTCCATACTACCCAAAGCAATCTATAGATTCAAAGCACTCCCCATTAAAATACCAACAGCATATTTCACAGACCTAGAAAGAACTCTCCAAAAATTCATCTGGAATAAAAAAAGACCCCGAATAGCCACAGCAATCCTGAGAAAGAAGAATAAAGTAGGAGGGATCTCAATACCAGATTTCAAGCTGTATTACAAAGCCACTGTCCTCAAAACAGCCTGGTACTGGCACAAGAACAGACATATAGATCAATGGAATAGAATAGAGAATCCAGATATTGACCCAAACCAATATGAGCAATTAATATTTGACAAAGGAGGCATGAACATACAATGGAGTCAAGACAGTCTCTTCAATAAATGGTGTTGGGAAAATTGGACAGATACATGCAAAAAAATGAAACTAGATCACCAACTTACACCATACACAAAAATAAACTCAAAATGGATACAGGACTTAAATATAAGACGGGAAACCATAAAAATACTAGAGGAATCCTCAGGCAGCAAAATCTCAGACATATGCCAAAAGAACTTTTTCAGTGATACTGCCCCTAGGACAATGGAAGCCAAAGAGAAAATAAACAAATGGGACTACATCAAAATAAAAAGCTTTTGCACAGCAAAAGAAACCATCAACAAAACAACAAGAAACCCCACTGTATGGGAGAACATATTTGCAAATGTTATCACTGATAAAGGTTTAATTTCCAACATCTACAGGCAGCTTATACAACTTAATAAAAGGAAGATAAATGATCCAATAAAAAAATGGGCAACGGACCTAAATAGAATCTTTTTGAAAGAAGACAGAAGGAAGGCCAAGAGACACATGAAAACATGCTCAAAGTCACTTATTATCCGAGAGATGCAAATCAAAATGACAATGCGATACCATCTCACACCTGTCAGAATGGCTATCATCAACAAATCAACAAACGACAAGTGTTGGCGAGGATGCGGAGAAAAAGGAACCCTCGTGCACTGCTGGTGGGAATGCAGACTGGTGTAGCCACTGTGGAGAACAGTATGGAGTTTCCTCAAAAAACTGAAAATGGAACTCCCATTTGACCCAGTAATCCCACTCCTAGGAATATATCCTAAGAAACCAGAAACACCAATCAGAAAGGATATATGCACCCCTATGTTCATAGCAGCACAATTTACAATAGCTAAGATTTGGAAACAGCCTAGGTGCCCGTCAGCAGATGGCTGGATCAGAAAACTATGGTACATCTACACAATGGAATACTATGCTGCCATAAAAAAGAAGGAATTACTACCATTTGTAGACACCTGGATGGAATTAGAGAACATTATGCTAAGTGAAATAAGCCAGTCAATGAAAGAAAAATACCACATGATCTCACTCATTTAGGGATAATGAAAAACATTATAAACTGATGAACCAAAAGATAGTTACAGAGGCAGTAAAGCATCAAACAGAGTGTCTAATTACAGCGGTAAGGTTAGGGAGAGGTGGGGGAAATAAGAGATCAACTGAAGGACTTGTATGCATGCATATAAGAGTAACCAACGGATGCAAAACATTGGGGGGTGAGGGCAGGTATGGGAGTGGGGTGAAGTGGGGGCAATGGTAAGATATGTACACATATAATACCTTAATAAAAAATTTGAAAAAAAAAAAAGAGTATGGACCACAAGACCTTCGGCAGTTTCCGACATCTAGGGATCTTTCAATGTATTCTTTTGGCTCTAAAAGCCTTTACACTTGAACACTTTCAGTTGTTGACATGGGAGGCAGCCCTGGTCAACCTTAGGATTTCTGATATTTCCTGGGACAAGCCCAACCAATCGGCCTCGTTACCACTTCTGGATGTCCACGTATCCCCACCCCTTGATGATGGCAGCAGTCTCAGCTGGTCCTAGGCCCCAAAATCTTAACCACCTGAACACTTTGGGCTGTCTACCTAGCGCCCACCCTTGATGACGTCAGCACTTCCGGACAGAAACCGGGCCCCCATTTTATAACCACCTGACCACTTCAGCCTCTGGATGGGGCCCTTCCCTCTTAGTGACATCAGCACTTCCAACGTTTCCCCAGGGCCCAAAACTATAACCACCTGAGCACTGAAGGATCTACAAGTGGCCTCTCCCCTGTGAGGACGTCAGCACTTCCTGCCTGTCCCTTAACGCCAGCCATTGATTTATGAACGCTCTTCCGACTGTTCACCTGGGCCTGAATATATCCTTGGTCAACTCAGCCCTTCTGACTGTACACCTGGCACCTCCCCACTGCGAATATGAACACTTTCAATTGGTTACCGGTCCTAACCCTTGTTCCTGTGACTATTTCCTAATGTTCCATTGGCCCTGGTTCACCTCACCAATGAGCCATACTGGGAGGCGCGTAGCTCATAAGAACTATGGTGATTTCCAAATCTCTGGAAGTTGGCTTAAGGGCCTAACACCCACAGCCCCAGGTAACCTTCTGCTCACAGCCTGCCTCTTTCCCGGTGGGATGGTGGCCAGCAGTAAGCCCCCAGCACTCCTATAGACATCCTTGTGTTTCCATGAGGCCGGGATTATCCATGCTCATCAACATGGGGGCATCTCACCCTGCAGTGACCTGCGACTATGACAGCCCTGCATATGGGGTTTGAAAGCCGGAAAACAACAGTGTTGAGGCCCTGAAAATCCTTTCCAAACTGGGAGAATAGATCAGCCCCCTCCAGGGTAACTTAAATTTCGTAGAGAACTGAGGGCCAGCTTTTTCTTAATTCCTGGTGAACTGTTTTTTTGTGAGGTGAGCTACCTTCTCGCTGCCTTCCAGAGTATGGATCACAAAAAGTTCAGCAGTTTCTGAATTCTAGGGATCCTCCAATGTATTCTCCTGGCTCTAAAAGCCTTTAACTTGACCACTTCGACTTGTTGACATGGGAGGCTGACCTGGTCAACCTGAGGATTTCTGGTATTTCCTGGGACAAGCCCAACCAATCGGCCTCGTTACAACTTCTGTCTGTCCACATGTCGCCACCCCTTGATGACATCAGCAGTCTCACCTGGTCCTAGGCCGCAAAATCTTAACCTCCAGATAACCTGGGACTGTCCATGTACCCCCCGCCCTTGATGACGTCAGCACTTCTGGCAGGAAACCGGGCCGCAATCCCATAACCACCTGACCACTTCAGCCTCTGGATGTGGTCTCTCCCTCTTAGTGACATGAGCAATTCCGGCGTGTCCCCCGGGACCAGAACCATAACTACCTGAGCACTTAAGCATCTGCACCTGGCCCCTGCCCCGTGAGGACGTCAGCACTTCCTGCCTTTCCCTGATACCCAGCACTTTAATTACCAGAGCTCTTCAGGCTGTTCACCTGGGCCTGACCATATCCTTGGTCAACTCAGCCCTTCTGACTGTCCACCTGGCACTTCCCTAATGCCGATATGAACACTTTAAATGGGTTATCGGGTCCAAATCCTTGTTCATGTGACTATTTCCCGTTTTTCCCTCGGCCCTGGTTCACCTCACAATTGAGCCACACTGGGAGGCGCGTAGCTCATAAAAACTATGGTGATTTCCAAATCTCTGGAAGTTGGCTTAAGGGCCTAACACCCACAGCCCCAGGTAACCTTCTGCTCACAGCCTACCTCTTTCCCGGTGGGATGGTGGCCACCAGTAAGCCCCCAGCACTCCTATAGATATCCTTGTGTTTCCATGAGGCCTGGATTATCCATGCTCACCAACATGGGGGCATCTCACCCTGCAGTTACCTGCGACTCTGACAGCCCTGCATATGGGGTTTGAAATCCGGAAAACAGGAGTGTTGAGGCCCTGAAAACCCTTTCCAAACTGGGAGAATAGACCAGCCCCCTCCAGGGTCAATTAAATTTCGTTGCGATCTGACGGCCAGTTTTTGCTTAATTCCTGGGGAACTGTCTTTACGTGAGGAGAGCTACCTTCTCGCTGCCTTCCAGAGTATGGGCAACAAGAACTTAGGCAGTTTCCGACTTCTTGGGATCCTCCAATATATTCTCCTGGCTCTAAAAGCCTTTACACTTGACCACTTCCACTTGTTGCCATGGGAGGAAGACCTGGTCAACCTGAGGATTTCTGGTATTTCCTGGGACAAACCCAACCAATCGGCCTCGTTACCACTTCTGTCTGTCCACATGTCGACACCCCTTGATGACGTCAGCAGTCTCAGCTGGTCCTAGGCCCCAAAATCTTAACCTCCAGATCACCTGGGACTGTCCACGTAGCCCCTGCCCTTGATGACGTCAGCACTTCCGACCGGTAATCGGGCCCAAATCCCATAACCACCTGACCACTTCAGCCTCTCGATGTGGCCCCTGCCTCTTAGTGATGTCAGCACTTCCAGCGTTTCTCCAGGGCCCAAAATCATAACCACCTGAGCACTTAAGCATCTACACATGGCCCCTCCCCGTGAGGACGTCAGCACTTCCAGCCTGTTCCTGATGCCCAGCCCTTTAATTACCGGAGCCCTTCAGGCTGTTCACCTGGGCCTGACCATATACTTGGTCACCTCAGCCCTTCTGACTGTCTACATGGGACCTCCCTATTGCCGATATGAACACTTTAAATGGGTTACCGGGTCCGAATCCTTGTTCATGTGACTATTTCCCGTTTTTCCCTCGGCCCTGGTTCACCTCACCAATGAGCCACACTGGGAGGCGCGTAGCTCATAAGAACTATGTGATTTCCAAATCTCTGGAATTTGGCTTAAGAGACTTACACCCACAGACCCAGGTAAACTTCTGCTCACAGCCTGCCTCTTTCTGGGTGGGATGGTTGCCAGCAGTAAGCCCCCAGCACTCCTATAGACATCCTTGTGTTTCCATGAGCCCGGGATTATCCATCTCACCAACATGGGGCAACTCACCCTGCAGTGACCTGCGACACTGACAGCCCTGCATATGGGGTTTGAAATCCGGAAAACAGCAGTGTTGAGGCACTGAAAACCCTTTCTAAACTGGGAGAATAGACTAGCCCCCTCCACGGTCAATTAAATTTCGTAGCGAACTGAGGGCCAGCTTTTTCTTAATTCCTGGTGAACTGTTTTTTTGTGAGGTGAGCTACCTTCTCGCTGCCTTCCAGTGTATGGACCACAAGAAGTTCGGCGGTTTCTGACTTCTAGGGATCCTCCAATATATTCTCCTGGCTCTAAAAGCCTTTACACTTGAACACTTTCAGTTGTTGACATGGGAGGCAGACCTGGTCAACCTGAGGATTTCTGATATTTCCTGGGACAAGCAAATCCAATTGGCCTGGTTACCACTTCTGTCTTTCCACATGTCGCCACCCCTTGATGACGTCAGCAGTCTCAGCTGGTCCTAGGCCCCAAAATCTTAACCTCCAGATCACCTGGGACTGTCCACGTACCCCCGCCCTTGATGACGTCAGCACTTCCGGCTGGAAACCGGGCCCCAATCCCATAACCACCTGACCACTTCAGCCTCTCGATGTGGCCCCTTGCTCTTAGTGATGTCAGCACTTCCAGCGTGTCCCCATGGCCCAAAATCATAACCACCTGAGCACTTAAGCATCTACACATGTCCCCTCCCCGTGAGGACATCAGCACTTTCTGCCTGTTCCTGATCCCCAGCCCTTTAATTACCGGATCCCTTCAGGCTGTTCACCTGGGCCTGACCATATACTTGGTGACCTCAGCCCTTCTGACTGTCCACCTGGCACCTCCCTATTGCCGATATGAACACTTTAAATGGGTTACCCGGTCCGAATCCTTGTTCATGTGACTATTTCCCGATTTTCACTCGGCCCTGGTTCAACTCACCAATGAGTCACACTGGGAGGCGCGTACCTCATAAGAACTATGGTGATTTCCAAATCTCTGGAAGTTGGCTTAAGGGCCTAACACCCACAACCCCAGGTAACCTTCTGCTCAAAGCCTGCCTCTTTCCCGTTGGGATGGTGGACAGCAGTAAGCCCCCAGCACTCCTATAGACATCCTTGTGTTTCCATGAGGCCGGGATTATACATGCTCACCAACATGGGGGCATCTCACCCTGCAGTGACCTTCGACTCTGACAGCCCTGCATATGGGGTTAGAAATCCCGAAAACAGCAGTGTTGACACCCTGAAAACACTTTCCAAACTAAGAGAATAACCAGCCCCCTCCAGGGTCACTTAAATTTTGGAGTAAACTCAGGGCCAGCTTTTTGCTTAATTCCTGGGGAACTGTCTTTCCGTGAGGTGAGCTACCTTCTCACTGCCTTCCAGAGTATGGACCACAAGAATTTTGCAGTTTCCGACTTCTTGGGATCCTCCAATATATTCTCCTGGCTCTAAAAGCCTTTACACTTTACCACTTCCACTTGTTGACATGGGAGGCAGACCTGTTTAACCTGAGGATTTCTGGTTTTTCTGGGACAAGCCCAACCAATAGGCCTCGTTGCCACTTCTGTCTGTCCACAAGTCGCCACCCCTTGATGATGTCAGCAGTTTCAGCTTATCCTATGGCCCAAAATCTTAACCACCTGAACACTTGGGACTGTCCACGTAGCCCCTGCCCATGATGACGTCCGCCCTTCCGGCCAGTAATCGGGCCCAAATCCCATAACCACCTGACCACTTCAGCTTCTCGATGTGGCCCGTCCCTCTTAGTGACGTCGGCACTTCCAGAGTGTCCCCCGGCCACAAAACCATAACCACCTGAGCACTTAAGCATGTACACGTAGCCTCGCCCCCGTGAGGACTTAAGCACTTCCTGCCTGTCCCTGATCCTCAGCCCTTTAATTACCAGAGCTCTTCAGGCTGTGCACCTGGGCTTGACCATATTCTTGGTCACCTCATCCCTTCTTACTGTCCACCCGGCACCTCCCTATTGCAGATATGAACACTTTCATCGGGTTACCCGTTCCAAAGCCTTGTTCATGTGACTATTTCCGGTTATACCCTTGGCCCTGGTTCACCTCACCAATGAGCCACACTGGGTGATTTCCCAATCTCTGGAAGTTGGCTTAAGGGCCTAACACCAACAGCCCCAGGTAACCCTCTGCTCACAGCCTGCCTCTTTCACGGTGGGATGCTGGCCAGCAGTTAGTCCCCAGCACTCCTTTAAACATCCTTGTGTGTCTATGAGGCCGTGATTATCCATGCACACCAACATGGTGGCATCTTACCCTGCAGTGACCTGCCATTCTGACAGCCCTGCATATGGGGTTTGAAATCCGGAAAACAGTAGTGTTGAGGCCCTGAAAACACTTTCCAAACTGGGAGAATAGACCAGCCCCCTCCATGGTCACTTAAATTTCGTAGCGAACTGAGGGCCAGCTTTTTGCTTAATTCCTAGGGAACTGTCTTTCCGTGAGGAGAGCTACCTTCTCGCTGCCTTTCAGAGTATGGACCACAAGAAGTTCGGCAGTTTCTGACCTCTTGGGATCCTCCAATGTATACTCCTGGCTCTAAAAGCCTTTACACTTGACTACTTCCACTTGTTGACATGGGAGGCAGACCTGGTCAACCTGAGGATTTCTGGTATTTCCTGAAAAAAGCCCAACCAATCAGCCTCATTACCACTTCTGTCTGTCCACAAGTAGCCACCCCTTGATGACATCAGCAGTCTCAGCTGGTCCTAGACCCCAAAATCTTAACCACCTGTGCACCTGGGACTGTCCACGTAGCCCCGCCCTTGATGATGTCAGCACTTCCGGCCAGTAACCAGGACCCAATCCCATAACCACCTGACCACTTCAGCCTCTCGATGACGTCACTTCCAGAGTGTTCCCTGGGCCCAAAACCATAACCACCTGAGCACTTAAGCATCTACACATGGCCCCTCCCCGTGAGGACTTCAGCACTTTCTGCCTGTCTCTGATCCCCTGCCCTTTAATTACCAGAGCTCTTCAGGCTGTTCACCTGGGCCTGAGCATATCCTTGGTCACCTCAGCCCTTCTGACTGTCCACCTGGCACCTCCCTATTGCGGATATGAACACTTTAAACTGGTTACCGGGTACTAACCCTTGTTAATGTGACTATTTCCCATTGTTCCCTCGGCCCTGGTTCACCTCAACAATGAGCCACACTGGGTGACGCTTAGCTCATAAGTACTACGGTGATTTCCCAATCTCTGGAAGTTGGCTTAAGGGCCTAACACCCACAGCCCCAGGTAACCTCCTGCTCAGAGCCTGCCTCTTTCCCGGTGGCATGGTGGCCAGCAGTGCGCCCCCAGCCCTCCTTTAAGACAACCCTGTGTGTCCATGAGGCCGGGATCCCCCATGCTCCCAAACATGGGGGAATCTCACTCTGAAGTGACCTGCGACTCTGACAGCCCTGCATATGGGCTTTGAAATCCGGAAATCAACAGGGTTGAGTCCCTGAAAACCCCTTTCAAATTGGGAGTAAAGACCTTCCCCTTCATGGACACTTAAATTTCGTAGCGAACTGAGGGCCAGCTTTTTGCTTACATGCTGGGGAACGTCCTTCTGAGAGGACTGGTACTTTCTAACTGTGGTCCAGGCTATTGACTACAGGAAGTTCGCGAGTTTCTGACCTCTTGGTATCCTTCAATGCATTCACCTGGCTCTACCAGTCTTCACACTTGACCACTTCCAGCTGTTGACCTTGCAGCAAGCCCTGGTCTACCTGAGGATTTCTGGCTATTCACTGGGACAAGCCCAACCAATGAGACTCGTTACAACTTCTGGCTGTCCACGTGGCCCCGCCCCTTAGATGAAGTTAACACTCCATTCCGGTACACGGGTCCCAAACCGTTACCCACCATAGCACTTTGGGCAATCCACTTGGCCCCTCCCCTGTGATGACATCAGCACTTCAGGCCGGTCCCCTGTCCCAAAGCCCTTATCCACCAGAGCACTTCCGGCTGTTCACCTGGGCCAGACCATATCCTTGGACACCTCAGCACTTCTGACTTTCCACGTGGCGCCTCCCCATTGATGATATGAACACTTTAAACTGGTTACCGGGTCTCAACTCTTGTTCATGTGACTATTTCCGCAGTTCCCCAGGCCCTTGTTCGCCTCACCAAAAAGCCACACTGACTGGCTACTTAGCTCCTAAGAAGAGGGGTGATTTCCCAATCTCTGGAAGTTGGCTTAAGGGCCTAACACCCACAGCCCCAGGTAATCTCTGCTCACAGACTGCCTCTTCCCTGGTGAGATGAGGGCCAGCAGGGTGCTCTAGCATTCCTTTAAGACAAACCTGGGCATCCAGGAGGCCAAGGATTCCCCATGTTCGCCAACATGGGGCCATCTCACCCTGCAGTGACCTACGACACTGACAGCCCCGCATATGGGCTTTGAAATCCGGAAACAGCAGTGTTGAGGCCCTGAAAACCCTTTCCAAACTGGGAGCAAAGACGTGCCGCCTCCATGGTCACTTAAATTCCGTAGCGAACTGAGGGCCAGCTTTTTGCTTGATTCCTGGAGAACTACCCTTCCGCGAGGACAGATACCTTCTCGCTGCCTTCCAGAGTATGGAACACAGGAAGTTGGGGAGTTTCCGACCTCTTGAGATGTTCCAATGCATTTACCTTGCTCTACCAGCCTTTACACTTGACCACTTCCAGCTGTTTACCTGGCAGCAAGCCCTGGTCTACCTGAGGTTTCTGGGTGTTCATTGGGACAAGCCCAACCACTCGGCCTCGTTACCACTTCTGACTGCCCACGTGGCCCTTCCCCTTCATGACGTCAGCAGTTTCAGCCAGTTCCTGGCCCCAAAATCTTAACCACCTGAATACTTCAGGCTGTCCACATGGCCCCTCCACCTTGATGACGTCAGACCATAGTCAGGTCCCTGGTCCCCAAGCCCTTGTCCACCACAGCACTTCTGGCTTTTCACCTGGGCCAGACCATATCCTTTGTCACCTCAGCACATCCAACTCTCCACCTGGGCCCTCCCCATTGATGATATGAACATTTTGAACTGGTTAACAGGCTCTAACCCTTTTCCTGTGACTATTTCCCGCTGTTCCCCAGGCCCTTTTTCGCCTCACCAATGAGCCACACTGGCTGGCTACTTAGCTCCTAAGAAAAGGGGTGACTTCCCAATCTCTGGAATTTGGCTTAATGGCCTAACACCCACAGCCCCATTCACCTTCTGCTCACAGACTGCCTCTTCCCCAGTGGGAGGGTGGCCAGCAGGGAGCCGCCAGCACTCCCTTAAGACAACACTTGGCGTCCATAAGGCCAGGGATTCCCCATGCTGCCCAACATAAGGGCATCTCACCCTTCAGAGACCTGTGACTCTGACAGCCCTCCCGAAGGGCTATGAAATCGGGAAAACAGCATTGTTGAGGCCCTGAAAACCCTTTTGATACTGGGAGCAAAGTCCTGACACTAAGGTTCTACAAAGGTATACCCAGAGTTTCATACACATTCCTAGACATTTCCCTGGTCTGTCACTTTTACCTGTGAGAGTTTTAACATTTTCATACTGGTATCTGAGCCCTATGCGATAGAATGTTTAAGTGTTTAACCAACCTTCTTTCAAAAACACCACTCATTTAGACTAAGTTATAAAAGTAACCAGTATCCAACTCAGTTCTCAGCTCTTTGAACATGATTTCCCAGTGACTAAACAGTTTCCTTCAGATATTAAATCTCTATGAACATGTGTTCCTAGTGTATAAAGCACATCCCTAAATATTTCCCTCATCTATCATAGTTAATTCTCAGTGTAAGATTCAATTTTGTCCAGTGATTCAAGCTCATTCATTGAGAATTCCAAATGTTTATAAGCGATAACCCTAACCTTAACACAAACCCTAACCCTAACCATAGCCCTAATCCTAATACTAGCCCTAACCCTAGCCATAACCCTAACCCAACACTAACCCTACCCCTGAACCTAGCCCTAACAAAAACCCTAACCCTAATATTAGCCCTAAACCTAGCCCTAATGCTAGCCTTAACCCTAACCCAAATCCTAGCCCTAACACTAGACAGAACCCTAACCCTAGCCCTAACCCTATTCCTAACCTTAACCTAACCCTAACCCTAACCCTAGCCCTAACCGTAGTCATAGCCCTAACCCTAAACCTAACCCTAACCATAGCCCTAACAATAACCCTACCCCTAACCCTACACCTAAACCTAGCCTAACCCTGACCATAACCCTATCCCTATCCCTAAACCTCAACCTAACCCTAATACTAGCCCCAAACCAAGCCCTAACCATAGCCTTAACCTTAACCATAACCCTAATCCTAACCCTAGCCCTAACCCTAGCCTTAGCCCTAACTCTAACACTGACACTAATCCTAGCCCTAAACCTAACCCTAGTCCTAGTCCTAATGCTAACCCTAACCCTAATACTAACCCTAAACCTAGTCCTAACCCTAGCCTTTCCCTAACACAAACCCTAAACCTAACCTTATCCCTAACCCTAACCCTAACCCTAAACCTAGCCCTAACCCTAACCCTAACACTAACCCTAACCCTAACCCTAGCCCTAACCCTAACCCTCACCGTAACCCTAGCCTTATCCATAAAGCTAACCCTAATCCTAACCCAAAGCCTAACACTAATCCTAACCCTAACCCTTGCCCTAACCCTATTCCTAACCTTAAAACTAACCCTAACCATTAACCCTAAACCGAGCCCTAACCCTCGATCTAGCCCTAGCCCTAACCCTAACCCTAACCCTAACCCAAACCCTAACCCTAGCCTTAAACCTAACCCTAATGCTAATACTAACCCTAGACTTAACCCTAGAGCTAACCCTGCCCTAACCCTAGCCCTAACCCTAAACCTAATCCTAACCCTAGCCCTAACCCTAACCCTAAACCTAATCAAAGCCCTAAACCTAACCCTAACACTAACCCTAGCCCTAAACCTAGCCCTAACCCTAAATCGAACCCTAACCCTAACCCTCAACCTAACCCTAATACTAGCCCTAACCCAAGCCCTAACCCTAGCCTTAACCCTAACCCTAACTCTAATCCTAACCCTAGCCCTAACCCTAATCTTAACCCTAGCCCTATCCCCTAGCCCTAGCTCTAGCCCTAACCCTAACCCTAAAGGTAGCCCTAACCCTACCCCTAACCATAGCCCTAACCCTAACCATAACCCTAAACCTAATACAAGCCCTACACCTAGCCCTAACCCTGGCCTTAACCCTAACCCTAACCTTAGCTCTAACGCTAATACTAGCCCTATCACAAGTTCTAAACCTAGCCTTAAACCTAACCCTAACCCTAGCCCTAACCCTAGGCCTATCCTAAACCCTAACCCTAATCCTTACCTTAGCCCTAACCCTAACCCTAGGCCAACCATAACCCTAACTCTAACCCTAACCCTAGCCCTGGCTCTAACCCTAGCCCTGGCCCTAGCCAAACCCTAACATTAACCCTAGCCATAAAACTAACCCTAACCCTAACTCTAAACTGTCATATCAGCTGTATGAAAATAACTATTTAAGCTATGTGAGCCCTAAGAAAATGAATGTTAAAATGTTTAACCAACCTTCTTTCAAAAATGCCAACTAATTGAGACTGAATTATGAATGTAACCAGTATCCAAATCAGTTCTCTACTCTAATAACAAGATTAAACAGTGTCCATCAGATATTACATCTCTAGGAACAGGTATACCTAGTGTATCAAATACATTCCTAAATATTTCCCTTGTCTATCATTGTGAATTCTCAGAGTTGGATTGACTTTTTCCGATGATTCAGGCTCATTCATTGTGAATTCCAAGTGTTTATACAGGATTTTTCCATATATACCAGCTCTTTTCACTGTTGTCCAGTGTTTCAAGCTCCTTCATTGTGAATTCCAAGTATGTATACAGCGTTTTTCCATATATACCAGCTCTTTTAACGTGATCACTATTTTAAAGACTATCCTACCGTTCACAGCTCTTGGAATACAAATTCTAAGTATTTCAACAGTGCACTAGAGGTATTAATGTACTACAAACGTATTCCAAGGGTTTCATACACATTCCTAGACATTTCCCAGGTCTGTCACTTTTAGCTGTGAGAGTTTTAACATTTTCGTACAAGTATCTGAGCCCTATGAGATAGAATGTTTAAGTGTTTAACCAACCTTCTTTCAAAAACACCACTCATTTAGAACGTTATAAAAGTAACCAGTATCCAACTCAGTTCTCAGCTCTTTGAACACAATTTCCCAGTGACTAAACAGTTTCCTTCAGATATTAAAGTTCTTTGAACATGTATTCCTAGTGTAGGAAGCACATTCCTAAATAATTCCCTAGTCTATCATTGTGAATTCTCAGTTTTAGATTCAATTTCGTTCAGTGATTCAAGCTCATTCATTGAGAATTCCAAATGTTTATATACGATAAACCTAACCCCTAACCCTTAACCCTACCACTAAACCTAACTCTAGCCCTAACCATAGCCCTAGGCCTAACCCTAAACCTAACCCTAACCATAGCCCTGACCTTAGCCCTAACCTTAACCTAATGTTAACCCTTGCCCTAGTCCTAACCCTCGCCCTAACCCTAGCCTTAACCCTAACCCTAACCCTAAACCTAGCCCTAAACTGAGCCATAGCACTAGCCCTAACCCTAAACCTAACCCTAACCCTAGCCCTAACCTTAACCTAACCATAACCCTAACCCAAGCGTTAACCCTAGCCCTAACCCTAAACTGTCATATCAGCTGTATGAAAATAACTTTTTAAGGTATGTGAGCCCTAAGAAAATGAATGTTAAAATGTATAAACAACCTTCGTTCAAAAACACCAACTCAGTGAGACTGAATTATAAATGTAACCATTATACAAATCATTTCTCTATTCTTTGAACACGATTTCCCAGTGATTAAACAGTGTGCATCACATACTACGGCTCTATGAACAGGTATACGTAGTGTTTCAAGTACATTCCTAAATATTTCCCTTGTCTATCATTGTGAATTATGTGTTGGATAGACTTTTTTCCTGAGATTCAGGCTCATTCATTATGAAATCATGTTCAAAAACACCAACTCATTTAGACTAAAATATTAATGTAACCAGTATCCAGCTCAGGTCTCAGCTCTTTGAACATGATTTCATAGTGACTAAACAGTTTCCTTCCGATATTAAAGCTCTTTGAACATGTATTCCTAGTATATGAAGCACATTCCTAACTATTTCCCTAGTCTATCCTAGTGAATTCTCAGTGTTAGATTCAATTTTGTCCAGTGATTCAAGCCAATTCACTGAGAATTACAAATGTTTAAATACAATAACACTAACACTAACCCTGACACTAGCCCTAACACTAACCCTAACCCTAATATTAGCCCTAACCCAAGCCCTAATGCTAGCCTTAACCCTAACCCTAATCCTAGCCCTAACCCTAGCCCTAGCCTTAACCCTAAAGCTAACCCTAATCATACACGTATCCCTAACCCTAAACCTAACCCTAACCCTAGCCCTAACGCTATTCCTAACCTTAAACCTAACCCTAACCCTAACCCTAGCACTAACCCTAGCCCTAGCCCTAACCCTAGCCCTAGCCCTAACCCTAACCCAAACCCTAACCCTAAACCGTCATATCAGCTGTGTGAAAATAACTAAGGTATGTGAGCCCTAAGAAAATGAATGTTAAAATGTATAAACAACCTTCTTTCAAAAACGCCAACTCATTGAGAATGAATTATAAATGTAACCAGTATCCAAATCAGTTCTCTATACTTAGAACATGATTTCCCAGTGATTAAACAGTGTCCATCAGATATTATCGCTCTATGAACAGGCATACCTAGTGTTGCAAGTAGTGTCTATCATTGTGAATTCTCTATGCTTGATTGACTTTTTTCCACTGTTTCAAGCTCCTTCATTGTGAATTCCAAGTATTTATACAGCGTTTTTCCATATATACCAGCTCTTTTAACGTGAGTGATTACTATTTAAAAGACTATCCTACCTTTCACAGCACTTGGTATGCAAATTCACAGTATTTCAATAGTGCACAAGAGGTATTAAGGTTCTACAAACATATTCTAAGTGTTTCAGAGACATTCCTAGACATTTCCCTGATCTGTCATTTTGATCTCTGAGAGTTTTAACATTTTCATACAAGTATCTGAGCCTTATGAGATAGAATGTTTAAGTGCTTAACCAACCTTCTTTAAAAAACACCAACTCATTTAGACTAAATTAGAAATGTAACCAGTATCCAACTCAGTTCTCAGGTCTTTGAACACGATTTCCCAGTGACTAAACAGTTTCCTTCAGATATTAAAACTCTTTGAACATGTATTCCTAGTATATGAAGCACATTTCTAA
Source organism: Plecotus auritus (assembly GCF_963455305.1). NCBI lineage: Eukaryota > Metazoa > Chordata > Mammalia > Chiroptera > Vespertilionidae > Plecotus > Plecotus auritus. The sequence continues at coordinate 101,256,182 of NC_137782.1, forward strand.
ATATTTCCCTAGTCTATCCTAGTGAATTCTCAGTGTTAAATTCAATTTTCTCCAGTAATTCAGGCTCATTCATTGAGAATTCCAAATGTTTATATATGATAACCCTAACCTTAACCCTAACCCTAGCACTAACCCTAACCTTAACCCTAACCGTACCCCTAACCCTAACCCTAACCCTAGCCATAACCTTTATCCTAACGCTAACCATAACCCTAACCCTAACCCTAGTCCTAACCCTAACCATAACTCTAACCCTAATACTAGCCCTAACCATAGCCCTAACCTTGCCTTAACCCTAGCCCTAACCCTAACCCTAAACTGTCATATCTGCTGTATGAAAATGACATTTTTAAGGTTTCTGAGCCCTATGAAAATGAATGTTTAAATGTTTAATCTTTTTTCAAAAACGCCGTCATTCAGACTAAATTATAAATAAAATGAGTATCTAACTTAGTTCACAGTGCTTTCAACACGATTTTCCAGTGATTAAACAGTGTCCTTCAGATATTAATCTCTTCAAAATGTATTCCTAGAGTATGAAGCACATTCCTAAACATTTCCCTAGAATATCATTGTGAATTCTCAGTGTTAGTTTCACTTTTGTCCAGTGGTTCAAGCTCAATAATTGTGAATTCCAAGTGTTTATAAAGCGTTTTTCCATGTATACCAGCTCTTCAAACATGAATTATTACTATTTTAAAGACTATGCTACCTCTCACAACTCTCTGAATACAAATTGTCAGTATTTCAACATACACTAGATATATTAAGGTTCTACAAACGTATACCAAGTGTTTCAGACTCATTCCTAGACATTTCCCTGGTCTGTCATTTTGAGCCCTGAGACTTGAAACAATTTCATACAGGTATGTGAGCCTTATGAACCTGAACGTTTACGTGTTTAACAAGCCTTCATTCAAATAAGCCAACACATTGAGATTGAATTATAAATATAAACAGTATGGCATTCTCTTCTCAGGTCTTTGAACACGATTTGCCAGTGATTAAACAGTGTCCTTCAGATATTAAGGTTCTATGAATATGTATTCTTAGTGTTTCAAGCACATTCCTAAATATTGCCCTAGTCTATCATAGTGAATTCTCAGTGTTATATTCAATTTTGTCCAGTGATTCAAGCCAATTCAATGAGATTTCCGAATGTTTAAATATGATAACCCTAACCTTAACCCTAACCCTAACCCACACCCTATCCCTAACACTAACCCTAACCCTAATATTAGCCCTAACCCAAGCCTTAATGCTAGCCTTAACCCTAAACCTAAACATAACACGAACCCTAGCCCTAACCCTAACCTTAAAGCTAACCCTAACCCTAGCCCTAAACCTAACACTAACCATAGCCCTAACCCTATTCTTAACCTTAAACCTAACCCTAACCCTAGCCCTAACCCAAGCCCTAGCCCTAAAGCTAACCCTAACCCTAACCCTAATGCTAGCCCTAACCCAGATCCTAACCCTAACCCTCAACCTAAGCCTAATACTAGCCCTAACCCAACCCTAACCATAGCCATAACCCTAACCCTAATACTAACCCTAGCCCTAACCCTAGCCCTACTCACAAATCTCTGAATACAAATTCTCAGTATTTCAACATACACTAGATATATTAAGGTTCTGCAAACGTATACCAAGTGTTTCAGACTCATTCCTAGACATTTCCCTGGTCTGTAATTTTGAGCTCTGAGATTTAAACATTTTCATACAGGTATGTGAGCCCTACGAACCTGAATGTTTAAGTGTTTAACAAACTTGCTTTCAAATAAGCCAACACCTTGAGTCTGAATTTTAAATACAAACAGTATGGCATTCTCTTCTCAGCTCTTTGAACATGATTTGCCAGTGATTAAACAGTGTTCCTTCAGATATTGAAGCTCTCTGAATATGTATTCTTAGTGTTTCAAGCACATTCCTAAATATTTCCAGTCTCATTGTGAATTCTCAGAGTTTGACTCACTGTTGTCCAGTGATTCAAGCTCATTCATTGTCAATTCCAAGTGTTTATACAGTGTTTTTCCATATATACCAGCTCTTTAAATGTAAATTATTACTACTTTGATAGTTAACCTATCATTGGCATTTCTAATAGTTTTGAATACTTTCCTCCTGTTATATCCGTTCTATGAAAATGAAATAAATGTTGAACCCACTTTATTCCAGAAACGCCAACTCATTTAGACTGAATTATAATTTTAACCAGTATCCAATTCAGTCCTCAGCTCTTTGTACATGAATTCCCAGTAATTGTCCTACAGATATTAAGGTTCTTTCTTAATGTATTCCTAGTTTTTCAAGCACATTGCTAAATGTTTCCCCAATCATTGTGAATTTTCAGTTTGTTTTAGTTTTTTCCAGGATTTTCAGCTCATTCATTGTGAATTCCAAGTGTTTAAACAGCTTTTTTCCATATATACCAGCTCTTCAAACATGAGTTATTACTATTTTAAAGACAATCCTACCTTTCACAGCACTTTGCATACAAGCTCTCAGTGTTTCAACATGCACTAGAGATATTAAGTTTCGTCAAAGGTATTCCAAGTGTTTCAGACACATTCCTAGACATTTCCCTTGTCTGTCGTTTTGATTTCTGAGAGTTTGAACATTTTTGTACAGGTATCTGAGCCCTATGAAAAAAAAATGTTTAAGTATTTAACCTTCTTCCAAAAACATCAACACATTGAAACTGAATTATAAATGTAAAAAGTAACGCACTCACTTCTCAGCTCTTTGAACACGATTTCCCAGTGATTAAACAGTGTCCGTCAGAAATTAAGACTCTGAATATGTATACTTAGTATTTCAAGCAAATTCCTAAATACTTCCCATCTATCATTGTTAATTCTCAGAGTTTGAATCACTGTTGTCCAGTGATTCAAGCTCATTCATTGTGAATTCCAAGTGTTTATACAGCGTTTTCTATGTATACCAGCTCTTCAAACGTGAATTATTACTACTTTAAATACTACCCTACCTTTCACTGCACTTTGAATACAAAATCTCAGTATTTCAGCATGCAGTAGAGATGTTAAAGTTCTACAACATATGTCAAGTGTTCAAAAAACACTCCTGCCCATTTCCCCGGTCTGTTTTTTTGAGCTCTGAGACTTTAACCTTTTAATACAGGTATCATACCAGCTCTTTAGAGGTACATTATTACTATTTAGAACACTAGCTGAACTATCATTTTTATTTCTTAGAATTTTGAATACTTTCATACCGTTATATCAGCTCTATGAAAATGAATTTATAAGTGTTTCACCAACTTTCTTCCATAAATGTCAACTCCTTTTGACTGAATTATAAATGTAAACAGTATGGCACTCACTTCTGAGCTCTTTGAACATGATTTCCCAGTGATTAAACAGTGATCTTTAGATATTAAGGCTCTATGAATATGTATTCTTAGTGTTTCAAGAACATTCATAAATATTTCACTAGTCACATTGTGAATTCTGATTTTGAACCACTGTTGTCCAGTGATTCACACTCATTCATTGTGAATTCCAATTGTTTATACAGTATTTCTCTATATATATATCAGCTCTTTAAACGAAAATTATTACTTCTTTAATCGGTAGCCTATCATTGGGATTACTAATAGTTTTGAATACTTTCTACCTGTTATATCCACTCTATGAAAATGAAATAAATGTTTAACCCACTTTATTCCAAAAATGCCAACTCATTTAGATATAAATGTAACCAGTATCCAACTCAGTTCTCACCTCTTTGAACACTATTTCCCAGTGAATAAAAATTGTCCTACAGATATTAAAGTTCTTTACTAATGTATTCCAACTTTTTCAAGAATATTGCTAAATATTTCCCGTCAATCATTGTGAATTCTCAGTTTGAATCGCTGTTTTCCAGTGATTATTCATTCATTGTAAATTCCAAGTGTTTATAGAGCGTTTTTCGATATATAACAGCTCTTTAAAAGTGAATTATTGCTATTTTAAAGATTATCCTACATTTCAGAGCTCTTTGAATACAAATTCTCAGTATTTCAACATGCAGTAGAGATGTTATAGTTCTACAACACATTCCAAGTGTTTCAGAAACAGTCCTACATATTTCCCCGGTCTGTGGTTTTTGAGCTCTGATACTTTTAACGTTTTAATACAGGTAATGTACCAGCTCTTTAAAGGTACATTATCACTACTTTGAACACGAGCCTAACTATCATTTTGATTTCTAAGAATTTTGAAAACTTTCATACTGTTATATCAGCTCTATGAAAATGAATGTTTAAGTGTTTCACCGGCTTTCTTCCATAAACGCCAACTCATTTTGACTGAATTATAAATGTAAACAGTATGACACTCATTTCTGAGCTCCTTGAACACGATTTCCCAGTGATCTATAGATAGGAAGACTCTATGAATATGTATTCTTAGTGTTTCAAGTACATTCCTAAATACTTCCCTACTTTCATTGTGAATTCTCAGAGTGTGACTCACTGTTGTCCAGTGATTAAATCTCTACCATTGTGAATTCCAAGTATTTAAACATCGTTTTTCTATATATACCAGCTCTTTAAACGTAAATTATTACTACTTTAATCATTAGCCTACCACTGGGATTTCTAATAGTTTTGAATTCTTTCCTCGTGTTATATCCGCTCTATGAAAATGAATTAAATGTTTAATCCACTTTTTCCAAAAACACCAACACATTTAGACTGAATTATAACAGTAACCAGTATCCAACTCAGTCCTCAGCTCTTTGAACAAGATTTCCCAGCGATTAAACATAGTCCTACAGATGTTAAGGTTCTTTATTAATGTATTCCTAGTTTATCAAGCATATTGCTGAATATTTCACCAGCGAATCATTGTGGATTCTCAGAGTTTGAATCTGTTTTCCAGTCCTTCCAGCTCATTCATTGTGAATTCCAAGTGTTTAGCCAGCGTTTTCCCATATATACCAGATCTTTAAATGTGAATTATTACTATTTTAAAGACTCTCCTACCGTTCATAGCACGTTGAATACAAAGTCTTAGCATTTCAACATGCAGTAGAGATGTTATAGCTCTACAACGTATTCCAAGTGTTTAAGAAACACTCTTTCATATTTCCCGGTCTGTATTTATTGAGCTTTGAGACGTTAACCTTTTAATACAGGTATCATACCAGCTTATTAAAGGTACATTATTAATACTTTGAACACGAGCTTAACTATCATTTTGATTTCTTAGGATTTTGAAAACTTTCATACTGTTATATCAGCTCTATGAAAATGAATTTTTAAGTGTTTCACCGTCTTTCTTCCAAAAACGCCAACTCATTTTGACTGAATTATTAATGTAAACATAATCGCACTCACTTCTGAGCTGTTTGAACACAATTTCCCAGTGATTAAACACAGTCCTAAGATGTTAAGGTTCTTTATTAATGTATTCCTAGTTTATCAAGCATATTGCTGAATATTTCACCAGCGAATCATTGTGGATTCTCAGAGTTTGAATCTGTTTTCCAGTCCTTCCAGCTCATTCATTGTGAATTCCAAGTGTTTATCCAGCGTTTTCCCATAATACCAGCTCTTTAAACGTGAATTATTACTACTTTAAAGACTCTCCTACCTTTCACAGCACGTTGAATACAAATTGTCAGTATTTCAACATGCAGTAGAGATGTTATAGTTCTACAACATATTCCAAGTGTTTCAGAAACAGTCCTACACATTTCCCCGGTCTGTTTTTTTTGATCTCTGATACTTTTAAACTTTTAATACAGGTATCATTCCAGCTTTTTAAAGGTACATTATTACTACTTTGAACACGAGCTTAACTATCATTTTGCTTTCTTAGGATTTTGAAAACTTTCATACTGTTATATCATCTCTATGAAAATGAATTTTCAAGTGTTTCACCATCTTTCTTCCATAAACGCCAACTCATTTTGACTGAATTATAAATGTAAACATTATCGCAATCACTTTTGAGCTATTTGAACACAATTTCCCGGTGATTAAACACAGTTCTAAGATGTTAAGGTTCTTTATTATTGTATTCCTAGTTTATGAAGCATATTGTTGAATATTTCACCAGCGAATCATTGTGGATTCTCAGAGTTTGAATCTCTGTTGTCCTGTGATTCAAGGTCATTCATTGTGAATTCCTAGTGTTTATCCAGTGTTTTCCCATACATACCGGCTCTTTCATCATAATTACAACTTTAATCATTAGCCTAAGTATCATTGGGATTTCTAATAGTTTTGGATACTTTCCTCCTGTTATGTCCTCTCTATGAAAATGAAATAAATGTTTAACCCACTTTATTCCAAAATCGCCAACTCATGTAGACTGAATTATAAATGTAACCAGTATCCAACTCAATTCTCAAATCATTGAACATGATTTCCCAGGGATTAAACATTGTCCTACACATGTTAAGGATTTTATTAATGTATTCTTAGTTTATCAAGCATATTGCTCAATATTTCACCAGCAAATCATTGTGCATTCTCAGAGTTTGAATCTCTGTTGTCCAGTGATTCAAGCTCATTCATGTTGAATTCCAAGTGTTTATCCAGCGTTTTCCCATAATACCAACTCTTTAAACGTGAATTATTACTACTTTAAAGACTGTCCTACCTTTCACAGCACGTTGAATACAAATTCTCAGTATTTCAACATGCAGTAGAGATTTTATAGTTCTACAACATATTCCAAGTGTTTCAGAAACAGTCCTACACATTTTCCCTGTCTGTTTTTTTTTTTTACCTCTGATACTTTTAACCTTTTAATACAGGTATCATACCAGCTCTCTAAAGGTACATTATTAGTACTTTGAACACGAGCCTAACTATCATTTTGATTTCTTAGAATTTTGAAAACTTTCATACTGTTATATCAGCTCCATGAAAAAGAATTTTTAAGTGTTTCACCGTCTTTCTTCCTAAAGTGCCAACTCATTTTGACTGAATTATAAATGTAAACATTATCGCACTCACTTCTGAGCTATTTGAACACAATTTCCCAGTGATTATTCACAGTCCTAAAGATGTTAAGGTTCTTTATTAATGTATTCCTAGTTTATCAAGCATATTGCTGAATATTTCTCCAACGAATCATTGTGGATTCTCAGAGTTTGAATCTTTGTTGTCCTGTTTTCGAGCTGATCCATGGTGTATTGCAAGTGTTTATAGAGCGTTTTCCCATAATACCAGCTCTTTAAAAGTGAATTATTACTACTTTAAAGACTCTCCGACCTTTCACAGCACGTTGAATACAAATTGTCAGTATTTCAACATGCAGTAGAGATGTTATAGTTCTACAACTTATTCCAATTGTTTCAGAAACAGTCCTACACATTTCCCCGTTCTGTTTTTTACCTCTGATACTTTTAACCTTTTAATACAGGTATCGTACCAGCTCTTTAAAGGTACATTATTACTATTTTGAACACTAGCTGAACTATCATTTTATTTCTTAGAATTTTGAATACTTTCATTGCGTTATATCAGCTCTATGAAAATGAATGTTTAAGTGTTTCACCGGCTTTCTTCCATAAACGCCAACTCATTTTGACTGAATTATAAATGTAAACAGTATGGCACTCACTTCTGAGCTCCTTGAACACGATTTCCCAGTGATCTTCAGATAGGAAGGCTCTGTGAATATGTATTCTTAGTGTTTCAAGTACATTCCTAAATATTTCCCTACTTTCATCGTGAATTCTCAGTGTGAATCACTGTTGTCCAGTGATTAAAACTCTATCATTGTGAATTCCAAGTATTTAAACAGCGTTTTTTTTATATATAACAGCTCTTTAAACTTACATTATTACTACTTTAATCATTAGCCTACCACTGGAATTTTTAATAGTTTTGAATTCTTTCCTCGTGTTATATCCTCTCTATGAAAATGAATTAATTGTTTCACTAACTTTCTTTGAAAAACGTCATCATTTTTACTGAATTATAAACAGTATAGCACTCACTTCTGAGCTCTTTGAACACGATTTCCCAGTGATTTAACATTGTCCTTCAGGGTCTATTCTTAGTGTTTCATTCACATTCCTAAATATTTTCCAAGTCTCATTGTGAATATTCAGAGTTTGAATACCTGTTGTCCAGTGATTAAAACTCATTCATTGTGAATTCTAAATGTTTATACAGTGTTTTTCCATATATTACAGCTCTTTAAACGTAAATTATTATTCCTTTAATCCTTAGTCTCTCATTGAGTTTTCTAATAGTTTTCAATACTTTCCTCCTGTTATGTCCACTCTATGAAAATAAATTAAATGTTTAACCCACTTTATTCCAAAAACGTCAACTCATTTAGACTGACTGATAAATGTTACATGTATCTAACTCAGTACTCAATTTTTTGTTCACGATTTTCCAGTAATTAAACATTGTCCTACATATATTAAGGTTCTTTATTAATCTATTCCTAGTTTTTCAAGCACATTGCTAAACATTTCCTCTGTCAAACATTGTGAATTTTCAGTTTGTTTCAGTTTTTTCCAAGTTTCACGCTCATTCTTTGTGAATTCCAAGGATTTAAACAGCATTTTTACATATACACCAGCTCTTTTACTCTGAATTAATACTATTTTAAAGACAATCCTACCTTTCACAGCGCTTTGAATTCAAACTCTCAGTGTTACAACATGCACTAGAGATACTAAGGTTCTACAAACGTATTCCAAGTGTTTCAGACGCATTCCTAGACATTTCCCTGGTCTGTCATTTTGATCTCTGAGAATTTGAACAGGTATCTGAGTCCTATGAAAATGAATGTTTTTTTAAATAAATCTTTATTCAGATTATTACAATTGTTTCTCCTTTTTCCCCCCATAGCTCCCCTCCACCCGGTTCCCACCCCACCTACTGCCATTACCTCCCCCCCACTGTCCTCATCCATGGGTGTATGATTGTTGTCCAGTCTCTTCCTGACCCCCCCTATACCCCTTTCCCCCTGAGAATTATCAGTCCACTCCCTTTCTATGCCCCTGATTCTATTATATTCACCAGTTTATTCTGTCCCTCAGGTTTTTAATTCACTTGATTTTTAGGTTCACTTGTTGATAGATATGTATTTGTTGTTCATAATTTTTATGTTTACTTTTTTCTTCTTCCTCTTCTTTAAGAATACCTTTCAGCATTTCATATAATACTGGTTTGGTGGTGATGGACTCCTTTAGCTTTTTCTTATCTGTGAAGTTCTTTATCTGCCCTTCAATTCTGAATGATAGCTTTGCTGGGTAGAGTAATCTTGGTTGTAGGTTCTTGCTATTCATCACTTTGAATATTTCTTGCCACTCCCGTCTGGCCTGCATAGTTTCTGTTGAGAAATCAGCTGACAATCATATGGGTGCTCCCTTGTAGGTAATTAACTGTTTTTCTCTTGCTGCTTTTAATATTCTCTCTTTGTCTTTTGCTCTTGGCATTTTAATTATGATGTGTTTCTGGTGTGGTCCTCTTTGGATTCCTTTTGTTTGGGGTTCTGTGCGCTTCCTGGACTTGTAAGTCTATTTCTTTCACCAGGTCAGGGAAGTTTTCGGTTATTATTTCTTCAAATAGGTTTTCAGTATCTTGCTCTCTCTCTTCTTCTGGCACCCCCATAATGCTGATGTTGGTTCGCTTGAAGTTGTCCCAGAGGCTTCTTACACTATCTTCAACTTTTTGGATTCTTTTTTCTTTTTTTTCTTTTTGCTTTTTCGGTTGAGTGTTTTCTGCTTCTTTGTATTTCAATTCTTTGACTTGATTCTTGTGTTCCTCTAGTCTGTTGTTGGGTCTCTGTATAATATTTTTTATTTCAGTCCGTGTATGTTTAATTTTTAGTTGGTCCTTTTTCATATCTTCGAAGGTCTCGTTATATTTATTGGCCTTTTCTAGGATATTCTGGAAAATCCTTATAACTGTGGTTTTGAATTCTATATCCAGTCGTTTGTTTTCCTCCATTTCTTTTGTTTGTGATCTGTTTCTTTGACGCAGCATTTTCACTGCTTCCCTGAGTTGGTAGGGTAGATTTGTGTGCTAGGTTTCCTATATGGCCCAGTGGGTTGGCCTCCCCAGTTAACCTGAGGTGGACACTCTTGGTGCACCCCTTTGTGGACTGTGTGTACAGCCTTGTTGCAGTTAAGTCTTGATTGTTGTTGGTATCACTGGGAGGAATTGACCTCCAGGCCAGTTGGCTGTAAGGATCAACTGTGTCTATGCTGGGAGAAGTCCGGTGTTGGAGACAGCCTTATAGGATTAGATTTGCCAAATTGCAATAGACTCTGTGCTCAGCTTGGATGGGGTGGAGTCTCAGGGCGGAGCAGACAGTCTTGGCTTCCAGTCAGCCTTGCCCTTGCGCGCGTGTGCGCCTGCAGACCTCTGCCTTCCCCGGCTCCCGAGTCTCCTCCCGAGAGTCCAGATTCCCCCCTTTAAGAGCGTGGGCCCCAGGGGCTCACCTGGAACTGGGCTTCAGTGCAGTCAGAATTGGGGTTCAGAGCAGTCAGGAGCTTCGGACTCCCTTCTGCTAGGGAAAGCCTGTGGCAACTTCTGCAGCCTTTGTGCACACTGGCGCGCGCGCCTCAAGACCACTGTCTGCTGGGGCTCCCCCAGGTCTCCCCTGGGTCTCCGAGTCTCCGGGTGCCTTTCTCTCTACCTGACAGTCCAGACTTCCACTGTATGAGCCTGGTTCCATGGGGTTTTGCCCGGGACTGGGGTTCAGTGCAGTCAGAACTGGGGTTCAGTGCGGTCGGGGGCTTCCTTCCCCCTTCAGCCAGAGAAAGTCAGCCAGGATCTCAGCTACCCTTCTTCTCTGCTCGCACAAAGACCCTTTGCTGTACCTCCAATTCTCTGTGAGTTTTTCTCTTTCCTTCTAGTTGTAGAATTTTCACTCAGCCAGCTTTCCTGTGGTTCTGGATGGTGTCCGTTCTTTCTTTTAGTTGTAGTTTTGAAATTGTTGTGCGAGGCAGCAGTTTAGGTGCTTACCTATGCCGCCATCTTGGTTTCTCCTGAAAATGAAGGTTTAATAAAAACTCTCAACAAGGTGGGAATAGAAGGATCATACCTCAACATAATAAAAGCTATATATATGCTAAACCCACAGCTAACATCATACTCAATGGGCAAAAACTAAAACCATTTCCCCTAAGAACAGAAACAAGACAGGGATGCCCACTCTCACCACTCCTGTTTGACATAGTACTGGAAGTATTATCCATTGCAATGAGACAAGAAGAAGAAATAAAAGGCATCCAAATTGGAAAAGAAGTAAAGCTGTCCTTATTTGCAGGTGACATGATATTGTACATAAAAAACCCAAAAGACTCCGTCAAAGAAACTAACAGACCTAATAAAGGATTTGGGCAATGTAGCAGGATACAAAATTAACGCCAAGAAATCTATGGCGTTTCTACACACCAATAGTGAACTTACAGAAAGAGAGACTAAAAAAGCATTCCCATTTACCATCGCACCAAAATAATTAAGATGCCTAGGAATAAACTTAACCAAGAAGGTAAAGGACCTATAGGCGGAAAACTACAGGACACTGTAAAAAGAGATAGAGGAAGACGTCAACAGATGGAAGAACATACCATGTTCATGGATGGGTAGAATCAACATCATTAAATGTCCATACTACCCAAAACAATCTATAGATTCAATGCACTCCCCATTAAAATACCAAAGGCATATTTCACAGACATAGAAAAAACTCTCCAAAAATTCATCTGAAATAAAAAAAGACCCCAAATAGCCACAGCAATCCTGAGAAAGAAGAATAAAGTAGGAGGGATCTCAATACCAGATTTCAAGCTGTATTACAAAGCCACTGTTCTCAAAACAGCCTGGTACTGGCACAAGAACAGACATATAGATCAATGGAATAGAACAGGGAATCCAGATATCGACCCAAACCACTATGCACAATTAATATTTGACAAAGGAGGCATGAACATACAATGGAGTCAAGACAGTCTCTTCAGTAAATGGTGTTGGGAAAATTGGACAGATTCATGCAAAAAAATGAAACTAGATCACCAACTTACACCATACACAAAAATAAACTCAAAATGGATACAGGACTTAAACATAAGACAGGAAACCATAAAAATACTAGAGGAATCCACAGGCAGCAAAATCTCAGACCTATACCGAAAGAACTTCTTCACTGATACTGCCCCTAGGGCAATGGAAGCCAAAGGGAAAATAAACAAATGGGACTACATCAAAATAAAAAGCTTTTTCACAGCAAAAGAAACCATCAACCAAACAACAAGAAACCCCACTGTATGGGAGAACATATTTGCAAATGTTATCACTGATAAAGGTTTAATCTCCAACATGTACAGGCAGCTTAAACACCTTAATAAAAGGAAGGTAAATGATCCAATAAAAAAATGGGCAACGGACCTAAATAGAATCTTTTTGAAAGAAGACAGAAGGAAGGCCAAGAGACACATGAAAACATGCTCAAAGTCACTAATTATCCAAGAGATGTAAATCAAAACGACAATGTGATACCATCTCACTCCTGTCAGAATGGCTATCATCAACAAATCAACAAACTACAAGTGTTGGTGAGGATGCGGAGAAAAAGGAACCCTCGTGCACTGCTGGTGGGAATGCAGACTGGTGCAGCCACTGTGGAGAACAGTATGGAGTTTCCTCAAAAAACTGAAAATAAAACTCCCATTTGACCCAGTAATCCCCCAACTAGGAATATATCCAAAGAAACTAGAAACACCAATCAGAAAGGATATATGCACCCCTATGTTCATAGCAGCACAATTTACAAAAGCCTAGATTTGGAAACAGCCTAGGTGCCCGTCAGCAGATGACTGGATCAGAAAACTATGGTACATCTACACAATGGAATACTCTGCTGCCATAAAAAATGAAGGAATTCTTACCATTTGTAGCAACCTGGATGGAATTGGAGAACATTATGCTAAGTGAAATAAGCCAGCCAACGAAAGAAAAATACCACATGATCTCACTCATTTGTGGGTAATAAAAAACATTATAAACTGATGAATGAAAAGATAGATACAGAGGCCGTAAGGAATCAAACATACTGTCAAATTACAGTGGGAAGGTTAGGGAGAGGTGGGGGAAATAAGAGATCAACCAAAAGACTTATATGCATGCATATAAGAATAACCCATGGATGCAAAACATTGGGGGGTGAGGACATGTATGGGAGTGGGGGGGCAATGGTAAGATATGTACACATATGATAACTTAATTAACAAAATAAATGAATAAATAAATAAATAAATAAATAAATAAATGAAAATATAAAAAAATGAATGTTTGTTTAACCTTCTTTCAAAAACGCCAAGACATTGTTACTTAAGTATAAATGTAAACAGTATCACATTCACATCTCAGCTCTTTGAAAACGTTTTCCCAATGATGAACCATTGTCCTTCAGATATTAAGGCTCTATGAACATATATTCCTAGTGTTACAAGCATACTGCTAAAAATTTCCCCAGTCAATCCTTGTGAATTCTCAGTTTGAGTCACTGTTGTCCAGTGATTCAAGCTCATTTATTGTGAATTCCTAGTGTTTATACAGCCTTTTCCATATATACCAGCTCTTTAAATGGAAATTATTACCATCATTGTGATTTCTAAGAGTTTTGAATACTTTCATACTGTTATATTTTTACGTGTTAACCAACTTTCTTCCAAAAACGCCAAGACATTTAGATTGTGTCAGTGTTAATACACTGCCCCCAGGTATTGAGGTTCTAGAATTTTGTATTCCAATTGTTTCATGCACATTCCAAAACATTTCCCTGGTGTATCATAGTGAATTTTGATAGTTCTAAGCACTTTCAAACAGTTAACGGATTTCTATGAATATGAATTCTTAGGATTGTGAAAAACTTTCTTAGAAAAACATCTACTCATTCATACTGACTCACAAATGTGCCTTTGGACTCGAACTCTCAGTGCTTCAACACAGCCTCACAGATATTAAGGTTCTACAAACTTGTATTCCAAGTGTTTCAAGCACATTCCAAAAAGTTTCCCTGGTGAGTTCTGTGAGTTCTAAGCACTTTCATACAGTTAACTGTGTTCTGTGAACATGAATTCTTTGTTTTGTAAACAACTTTCCTCACAAAATGCCAACTCATTGAGACTGACATATAAATTCATCTTTGAACATGAGTTCTCAGTGTTTCAACACTGCCTCACAGATATTAAGGTTCTACAAACATGTATTCTAAGTGTTGTGTCTGAATTATAAATATTGTGAACACGATCCTAATCAGTTAACAGCTCTTTGAACCCTGACCCACAGATATTAAGGTTCTGTGACTTTCAATGTGCAGCATGACGTCATTAAAGGCAATGTTAGCCTCAAAGTCTAGCCTAGAATCACAGCCTCTGAGCCAAACCACCACACTTGGAGAGCCCAGCCTAGCCCCACATAGCTGAGCTTATCACCAAAGGGCCGAGCCTCGCTCAGGGAGAATACAGGCACAGTCTTAAGCAATGGCAGACTGGGCCCTAGGCCTCTCTCTCAGTGAGTCTTAGGAGGCCCTGGGCACACTACTCCCTTGGTTTCTCTATCAGAGATTCCTAACATGGCCCAGGACCCTGGCAACCTTGGCCCTGGGCCTCTTTTAGAAACTTCTAAAGAGTCAGTAAGTTCTTAGAGGCCAAGCCCCATAGAGATCCAGGGTCCCTAGAGGACTGAAAGGGCAAGATTTCTGGCTGAGGTCCACTTGGGTATCCCTGGTGGCTTCCATCCCCTCCTTGGGCCTAAGCAGCCCTAGCCTTAAGAGGCAGATAGTGAGGGTAAGGTGCTGTACTCATGCTGATGATGGCCTGTGACTTCTCTGAAAGAGTTATCTGGGTTTCAAAAAGGAAGTTATTAACTATGGGCCACTAACTTACCATGCAACCTGGCTGTCTGATGTCACTCACGGAGTCCGAAAGAGGCCACACACAGGAAGACTACATGAATTTGAAATAGTACATACATGACGGGACCTTGGAGGATCAGAGCTCTTATATAAGAGGTGTCCCAATTGCCCTTGGCCCCTACTGCCCAACAACAATTCCTTCTTCCAGCCTAGATTTGTGGGCTCGTGGAAGGCTCCCTATGACCTGCTAACAGAGGAAGGAAAGTTGTGGAGTGGCTTTGCATGATGTCAATATCCAACGAGAAACTGCACTGCTATGATACAACAGGCTATTCTGGATATTTGTGAAGGACAGTGGTAATGAAACCATAGCAATGGGCAGAGCTTGGGGCCTCATTCTCCTTGTTTAGATGACAAATGACCAGATTTGCAATCAGATTCTGATTCATGGCTCCAGCCATGATCTTGCAATTGTAGTCAGAGACATGAAAGACACATTATTGGAAGATCATTCCCAATGACATTTGGGCAGAAGTTTCTTAGACTGTTCTCAAACAATGTGCATGAAATATAGATATTTGTGTCGCATATACTGTTTATAACCATGAATTCTCACAGTTGAGGATTTCATTAATCAAGAATAGAAAGTGGTCCTAGAAGGTTTGGCTCGGTGGGTATAGCATCGGCCTGTGGACAGAAGGGTCCTGGGTTCGATTCTGATCAAGGGAATATGCCAAGGTTGCAGGCTCAATCCCCAGTAGGATGCGTGCAGGAGGCAGCAAATCAATGATTCTCTCTCATCTTGATGTTTCTATCTCTGTCTCTCCCTCTCCCTTCCTCTCTGAAATAAATAAAAAATATATCTATTAAAAAAAATAAGATAAAGTAGCACATTCTTTATATTCCCTCATATATGGAATGTAAAACCACAAACAAACAAGCAAAACCTCCCACATAGAAATGAAATCATGGTGGGTACAAGAGGGGAAAAACATGAAGGAGGAAAGGAGGTAAAGGGGTCAAATACAAGAGGACAGAGGAAGCTAGACTTTGGAAGGTGAGCACATAATGGATTATGCTATGTTGTACTATGGAGTCATAATATGACATTTATTTAATATTATTAACCACATTACCTCCCACTCTTGTTCATGAAAAGAAGATATTTTTCTGTTTTTGGACAAACACATTTTTGTTTATCTACAATTTGTTCAACCAGCATGAGGATAATCACCTGAGACTTGGTAATAGAACATGGGAGGCATGGCGTTAGCCATCAGACGGTTAGTGAGGAGTAGTGCTTAGAAAAATAAAAAAGATTCATAATGTTATCAAACCCAGCTCTGAATCCAGACTCCTGCCAAGCAAGGCAATTTCCAAGTACTGGGCTACAGCTTCAGTAGCTGGGGAGTGAAGAGTACTGGGCAATCCAATGGGTTTCCTGCATTCTAGTTCCCAAGTCTGTGGTAACAACATAGATTCTGAAAAATTTCCAAGTGGTCCCCTGCATCAGACATGGATGTGCTCTTACTCATCACTTAATTTATATCCAGAATCAGATTGAAGAGATTCAGGACATGAACAGATTATTCTTTTTCAACGGCTCAACAAAATATGAGGAAAATTGGAAAGTTCAGTTGTAACTGATAAGGAAGGAAACTAGAATAATTCATGATTTGTCATGGACAGGAAAATTGTGCAAAAAAGAGGAAGCACACAAGGGTAATAATGGCAGTGACGTCTCCTGTGGCAGTTGCCAACTTGAATAGATGCAACTCTCAGCAGGACATTAAAGGTGAAGGATGAAAAGTGACCCTTGAGGAAATGTGCTACTCTTTGGAAGAACTACATGAGTACAATAATTTACACAAGCAGAAAAGTATAGAATATGTGTGGAGATAATTAATGTTGGGGAAAATGTTACATGGTACATAAATTTGGATGAGAGGGAATGTATTAATTTTAGCTCACCAGACAGAGACTCTGCATTTAAATTTTCAGAGTGGGTGATTAGAAAAGGCTCTAAAAGCTTATAGGGATGATTGGCTGACAAATGCATTGAATCATGGCCCAATAAATGTGACATGGAAATGCCCACTCTCTTTTTTTAATAAAGAAAAAAAGCAGTTCAACATTTTATAGAAGGGAGAATGTTAGAGTGGATTGGTCATAAGAGTCCTATTCCAAACTCTGTGCATGTACACCTGGCATAACTTTCACCAATACATTGCAAAATATATTTAAGTGTGGAAATGGCATGTTTGAAGAGCTGTGTGTTGACGCTTCTATGAAGGCTTGACATTGGAAATTGAAACCTCTCAATGGAAAAATCCAAATGTAATGGGGGTCTATGGATACCCTGGTGATGAAGGGAATGCAACCACCACATTCATGGTAGATCTGATCACACTGAAAGACTGCAAGTCAAAGCAGCATCAATGAGTTTGAACTCTCCAAAAGATAAACCAAACAATCCCATTTACCATTGCAACAAAAAAAATTAAGATACTTAGCAATAAACTTAACCAAGGAGGCAAAAGACCTATCCTTGGAAAACTAGAGGATGTTGAAAAAAGAGAGGAAGATATAAACAAGTGGAAGAATATACCATGTTCATGGATTGGTAGAATCAACATCATTAAAATGTCCATGCTACCCAAGGCAATCTACAGATTCAATGCAATTCCTATTAAAATACCAACAGCATATTTCAGAAGTCTAGCACAAACAGTCCAAAAATTATATGGAACCAAAAAATACCCCGAATGGTCATGGAAAATCTTGAGAAAGAAGAACAAAATGGGAGGAATCAAAACTTCAGATATCAGGTTATACTACAAAGTCCCTGTACTCAAAACAGCCTGGTACTGGCACAAGAATAGGCATATAGATCAATGAAACAGAACAAAGACACCAGAAAATCTACCCAAGCCATTACACTCAATTAATATTTGACAAAGGAGGCAAGAACACATAATGTAGTAGATACTGTGTCTTCAATATATGGATTGGGAAAACTGGACAGGTAAATGCAAAAAATAAAAAATAAAAGTAGACCACCAACTTACACCATACACAAGAATAAACTCAAAATGGATAAAAGACCGAAATGTACATTGTGAAACCATAAAAATCTTAGAAGAAATGATAGGCAGGAAATCACAAGACATCTCTTGTAACAATATGTTTACTGCTACATCTCCTAGGGCAAAAGAAACTAAGGAGAAAATAAACAAATGGAACTATGTCAAAATAAAAAGCCTATGCACAGCAAAAGTAACCATCAATGATATGAAAAGGGAGTTCACTGCATTGGAGAACATATTTACCAATGATAAATCTGATAAGGGGTTAATTTCAAAAATATATAAGAAACTCATACAACTTAATAAATGGAAGACAAACAACCCAATTTAAAAATGGGCAAAGAACCTAAACAAAGTAGACATACAAAAGGCCAAGAGACATATGAAAAAGTGCTCAAAGTCACTAATCATCTAAGAGATGCAAATTAAAATGACAATGAGGTGTCACCTCAAACCTGTCAGAATAGCTACTACTAACAAATCAACAAATAACAAGTGCTGGCGAAGATATGGAGAAAAGGGAACACTGCTGGTGGGAATGCATACTGGTGCAGCTACTGTGCAAAATAGTATGGAGTGTCCTCAGAAAATTAATATGGAACTGCCATATGAGCCAGCGATCTCATTTCTAGGAATATATTCTAAGAAACCCGAAATACCAATAAGAAAGCTTATACCTACAACCCTATGTTCATGGCAGCGCAATTTATAATGGCTAAGATTTGGAAACAGCCTATGTGCCTATGAGTGGATTAAAAACTGTGATACATCTATAGAATGTAGTACTACACAGCTGTAAAAAAGAAAGAACTCTTACCATTTGCAGCAGCATGGATGGACCTGGAGAGCATTATGCTGAGAGACATAAAGCAGTCAGAGAAAGGTAAGTATCACATGATCTCACTCATGTGGAATCTAATGAACAAAATAAACTGATGAATAAAAATAGGTCTGGAGACAAAGCAACATCAAACAGACTGTTAAAACTCAGAGGGAAGGCAGGGGAGGATGGGTGGGTGTGAAGAGATCAACCAAAGAACTTGTATGCATTATATGCCTAACCCATGGACACAGACCATAGGGTGATGAAGGCCTGGTGTGGGGGGTGGGGGAGGGCTGGGAGAGGCCAATGGGGGAAAAAGGGAACATATGTAATACTTTCAACAATAGTGATTTAAAAAACAAATAAATAGTGGAGTTCAGCCTCTCTTTGAGAATATTAGTGAAGCTCAAAGGATTAGCAGGCAAGTCCCTTGGACTGTCTTTTAGAGAGTCTGAGCAAGGCCCAAGACCGAGGCAGCCTTAGCCCTGGGCCTTTCTCTTACAGAGTTTGAGTAAAGCAAGAAGTAACCCTAGAAGCTAAGCTCTATAGAGACCCTGGCTCCCCAAAGAACTGGGGGAGGCACCATTTCCAGTCTCTGATTGAGGTCCATCTGGGCATCACTGGTAGCTTCCATCCCCTCTTTAGACCAAAGCAGCACTAGCTAAGATGAGCTAATATTTATGGTATGGGCCTGTAATTGCCGTGAAGATAGGCTCTAATTGGTCACAAAGAATTATCTCAGGTGCTTAACCATGGGCTATCAAGTTACCATGCAACCTGAACTATGCATAATGACCTGGGTGTGATGTATGTATACCATGGGGGTCACAAAGAGGTCATGTACAAGAAGACAACATCAGCTTAAAGTAGCCCATACAAGATCGAACCTGGGGGGATCAAAGCAGTTATATTAGAGGTGGTCCAAATTCCCACCAGCCCTACTGCCAACAATGAATCCTTCTCTCAAGCCTAGACCTGTGGACTCATGGAAGGCTCAATATGACCTTTTGGCAGAGGAAGGAACGTCGAGGCCTGGGTACCAATGATTTTGCAGAATTTGAGGACCCACCAGAAAGTGCGCTGCTGCCGCATCGCCGACCCTCTCTGGACATTCGTGAAGGATCGTGGGCAATGAAACCTTTACAACAGGCGGATTTGGGGGCTATTCATCTCCACATTCACTTTTTAGGGATGACAAAAGACCAGATGTGTAAGGAGATACTGATTCATGGTGCTGGACATTATTTTGCAAAAATAGGGACATGAAGGAAACATGATTGGAAGATCCTTCACAATGACATTGGGTATAAGTTTGTTGGACAGTTCTCACTTAATCAGAAAAACTATACAAGGATATTTGTGTCTCCTATACTATTCCTCACAATAAATTCTCACAGTTGAGTATTTCATTAATCAAGAAGATAAAGTGGCACATTCTATATTTTTCCTCATCTATGGAATATAAAACCACACACAAAAGAAAGAAACAAACAAATAAAATATCTTCTATACAACCCAAATCATGGTGGTTACAAGAAAAGGAAAAGCCTGAGAAAGGATAAGGACAGTCTTGAAGAAGACAGAGGAGACCACACTTTCCTGGTGAGCACATAACATGGTGTGCCATGTTGTACCATAAATTCGAACAACTGAAATTTATATAATCATGTTAACCATGTTATCCCCCAAATTGTAATAATGAAGTTACATTTAAAGCAACTCTCTTAGTCCCACAGGGCGGAGAGATTTACAGGCCCTGTCCCTGCCTGTGACATCATAGTCCAACATTTGTTTGACTTGCTGTTTTCAGTTATTAGGATCCTCATAGAGGACATAACCTGGGTTTCCCTTCCTCTCTCATCCTGATTCTAATAGCATCTGTAACTGGATTAAAGATCTTTTCTTTCAGGAGGCCACCCAGGCTTTCAGTTCACAAGAAATCTCCCTACACACCCTTATCTTCCTCCTCCCTATCTTTCCAGGCTGACTAAGAGTCATTTTTCTCCACAGGTCGGACCTCAGCCTTCGAAAGGGAGGACTACTACAGTGGTAGTCTGTAGTTTTCTCTGAAACTCCCACTGTTTCTATTTCTCCCCTCTATAGGAATTGTCTTCCTCTGACTCACAATCAGAAAGAGAGACAAGCAACTGGACTTGGGGACGGGACGGGGTAGAGGGGGTTGTCCACAGTTAATTATGAAGCAGGGAGAGATAGGTTTTTGTTGATTTTTACTGGCTGCAGACCGCTCTGGTGGCGTAGGGGTCTGGTCCAGGTGTCTTATCAGAACTTCACTAGATTCAAGGTCGCAAGTTTTCTGCAAGCATAATTAATATATTAAAAAACTAAACTCCCAGGAGCCAAGAGGAGGAGAAACGGAGCTGAAGTCCACAGCTGCCCTGGTGATTTAAAACTGGGTGCTAGGCAGACTCATCACCCAAGAGCCAGATGAAAGAAGGGGGTGAAGGGGGTTGGATGCCTGAGCTGCCTGCAGTGACCCTGGAAGAAACCTCAGCAGCAGCGAGAAAAGCAGGGGACAGCAGACATTTACCTGACACTAGAGCTGCCCCGCTGCTGCCCATTGAGTAAATGAGTGTTTTACAAGCAATACAAGACTTAGGCCTTTGGCTTGCTGGCTGCAGCAATTAAACCAGAAGCCAGTGACTGCTACTAGTCTCCCTGCAGCCCCAGAAATAGAGCAGCAGGCCTGGGGTCTGTAAAAGCAACAGATAGAGCTAGTGAAAGCTCCCTGTTTGCAAATGTACTGAAAGGGTACCTGTTGCTGCTGGAAGAGGAGGGGCTGAGAGCCCCTTCCAGTGCACTCCCTTGGGAGAGGCCTGGTCGCTGCTCTGCCACAAAGGGGACTGGCAGGAAGACAAGGGGTCTAATACCCAAGCCACTGCCACAGAAGCACTTTGCAATATGCAAAGCTGTTTCTAACTGCAACTCTGGCTGTTTTAGACTGGCAGCTTAAAGTCAAAGAGCAAAGGAAAGGCATTCTCCCTGGACCGGGGAGCCTTCAGGACTTTGTGATTCTCCAAGAGAGGAGGAGTCTGACTGAGGGATGGCAGAGACCCGGTTGGGTTGGAAGGACCTAAGGCCACATGTTAAACTTATAAATTACAGCTTTCTAGGCAGATGTCCAAGCCCAGTTATGTAGGGGTTAAGCTGCCTGTTTACAGAAAAATAACTTTCTCCCATGCCAGAATAAATTTTAGGGAAATTAGACAAGCTGTGTTTGTGGCTAGAAAGAAGAACTGGCCACCATGCACAGCCCTGACAGTGGCCTGCAGAAAACTGTATAATAGACTTAGATGATGCCTGCATCTTTATGGACATGACTCCAGAAAGACAAGGACAATTTTGCTTTGTATTGGAAGGTCAAGAATAAACCTTAGTCACCTCCCTAAGATATTTGTATAGCCCTACCATATGTCATATATGGTAGCAGAAGATTTGGTTACCTAAGGTGGCCACAGTGCCAATATTGTACTTCATTGTGTTAATAATATTGTATTAACCTTACAGATTTGAATGCAGTTGCCAAAAGGGCAAGTACCCAAATGGGCAAGGAAAATACCCATCTGGTTTTGGTCTCTATTGAAAGACAGTTGGCAGCCTGTATACTGTCTTGCAGGCCTGTGTGGCCATATCCATGTCAGGTGTGGCACATACTTCAACTTTAGAAAACTGGAGAAGGCCTGTTTGGAACAGAGGGAAGTAGTGAGTACCAGCCCTTTGTTACAGGAATTACAGACCCCATGAGGTCCTGTGATGTGTGAGACCCTATAAAGGAATAAAGCTGCCTTAGTCCTTTCTGAGAGGGCATGTCATCCCCCCAGAGACCATATGAAATTTTAAGGACAAGTTAAGTAGGGGGAACCCTACTACAAGGACAGCTATAATAGTCTACTTGAATATAGACACATTTTGAATTTCTCCTTGTCATTTGAAGACAGTTATATTACTCTGAAGAATCCATAGAAAGGACTGACAAGGAAAATCAGAAGATCTTAAAGCAGGTCAGTATATTTTTCTCCTTATATAATTCTTCTGAAATTTGGCAATGCTTAATAAATCATGGCAATACATTTCTCTGCATAAATTCAATAAGACCGGTTTCTAATAGTGGTTTTATTGACCAGAAACTTTGACTGTAGTGTCATGTTTTAAAGAGCCCTGTCTGAACTCTGAAGACTTGAAGCCAGTAAGAGTGCCAAGGAAAAGCCTGGTATCCTGCTTGGGAGCCCTGAAAATGGCTGGTGCTGGAGCATCAGGCCCAGGCCCTACCATCACTGGTGGTTGGTCAGAGTAGAAGGGGAGCAATAAGGATGACTCTGCGTCCCTGCGGAACCCCACACACTCTAGGGTGTGATGAGTAGGAGGGCTACTGAGATGGGCCTTAAAACCTAGGGCGTGGGCCCAGGTGGGGTCGCTGCAGGTGAGGGATTCACCTAACTCAGCAGATACTACAGGAAGGCCTGACGGCAGCTGGATGGCTTGGCTTCCTGGCCCTACGGGGCACAATATGATTCAATCATGAAATTCCGGCAAAGGTAGTCAGTTATCATTCTTGTTGTGTTTATGCAAACAATCAGGCCAAATTAAATACAATAGGTAAATTAGTCTTTATCTGGCTCTTTTGATAAACATAGAGGTAATTTTGAGGAGAAAAATTCTATTTCAATAGAGGTCATTAAAACTGAAATGTTTTCTTTTCCTTCCACTGGACCATTTGTTACAGTTTGTCTCTGCCAGGTCACAAGCCCACCTCCTTCTGTGCCCAGGCCTCATCGTCCCTCTGAAAGACAGCAAGGATCTCTTGGCTCTGAGGGAAAACTCCGTCCCTCCTCAGCACGAAGCAGCTACAGAAGAAATTCAACGTCCATTTTCCCTAAAGAATTCAGAGCCAGGATCCTTGAGGTAATATATTAGGCAGTTAGACAGACATGAGCAGAGCAAGGACGATGGGCCAACT
This sequence comes from Plecotus auritus, assembly GCF_963455305.1. NCBI lineage: Eukaryota > Metazoa > Chordata > Mammalia > Chiroptera > Vespertilionidae > Plecotus > Plecotus auritus. The sequence continues at coordinate 101,279,915 of NC_137782.1, forward strand.
AGTGCTACAGGATGTAACTAAGTCTTTCCACCTCTACGTATGAGAGACAAGGGGCATAGGCAAAGAGGTACTCACCAAAGTCTCAGCCCCTAGAAAAGGCTGGTAGCCTATTTGTCCAAAAAACTTGACCCCTTTGCAATTGGGTGACCTACTTGCCTCTGGGCGGTAGCAACCACAGCTATGCTTATTGAAAAAGCAAATAAGTTAACCCTACGGCAGTAACTAATCCTAACTGCCCCACATGAGGTCGAGGTTTTACTCCAGAACACACTAGAGCACTGGATGTCAAACACTTGAGTCACCCAGTTTCAGGCTCTCTGGTAGACAAAAGAAAAATCAGTAACAATGTGTACTGATAGCAGGTATGCATTTACAACAAGGTAAGGGTTCTCCACAGAAGCAAGAGGGAACTGGGCCACAGATGAAGCTGCCCAGGAGGCTGCCCTAAAACCAGTGGGGCCTCTACAGATTCTAGTGACTCTTCCAGATCCTGACCTACCCAATCGAGAAAAGCTAAAATCCATAACCAGTCTTTCTTCAAGTTCTTACAGGCTTTACAGTCTACCCAGGAAGCAATCTGGAAGCACATCTGAGACCCTCTGCCTGTACCAACTTCTGATCTGGTTCATCCCTTCCACCCTGGTGACTCTGTTTGGGTAAAGAAATTTGCCACCCAAGGACTGACTCCTACTTGGAAAGGACCACCTCCACGGCAGTCAAGGTCAACGGAATCCCAACGTGGCTTCATCACACCTGGCTTAAAACAGCCCAGGAAAAATTGAGAGTCCAGGACTCTTCGGACTCTCTAAAGATTACTCCTGGCCCTCATTCTGGGCCCTTATTTTATAAGTAGGCCCACTAACTTTATTTGACAGAAAATTAAGATTATAGTCCTCAGGGGTAAATATAACTACAATGACTAAGAGTCAATGATTTGACTCATGTAATAAAACCAGTAGGGAATGAAGCATCCATCTTATATAAATACTGCTATTTGAAATTTTAGCCCTGCTATTTGGCTTCTGTAAATTCTTGCTTGCAAAGACTACTCCCACTACAGAGAGGCCATTAAACCTTCCCCAGACAAGGTTATCAGTGCTGGCGCCAGGCCAGGCCTCTGGTTGAGGTCTCAAGGCCCCAGCACATACGGGTTCTTTAAGAACTTGCAAAAGGGGCCGGAAACACCCCATATTTGGGAGACAAAGAAGTTAAAAACATATAAATAGGGAAAATTCCTGCATGTTGGGGCCAGAATTTGAGAGACATTCTCCTCTGGACCCGCGCCTAATAAATGTAACTCCATCTCTCTAAGTATTGCTTTGTTCTTCTTCGGTTTTCTGTAACAGTCAAAAATATTCAAAGATATTTGTGTCTCATTTAATGCTCATCAGAGTGAAACCTCAAAGTGGAAGATTTCATTACTCAAAAGTATAAAGTGGCAGATTTCATATTTTCCCTCATCAATGAAACGTAGAAACACAAACAAAAGAAACAAAATCTCCTACATACAAATGGAATCATGGTGGTTAAAAAGGAAAACATGAGGGAGGACCAAGTGAATAAAATGGGTTAACTGCCTGGGGACAGAGGAGACAGACATTGGGTGGTGAGCACATAGCTGAGTGTGCTCTGTTGCACTATAAAGTTGTACAAGTGAAGTTTTATAATGTGATTAACCCAAAAATGTAATAATGAAATAATTTTTAAAATAAACTTTGTTAGTCCCATGCTTGCTTAAAAAATGAAGAGACATTTTTCTGTGTTTGAAAACTAGAAACATATTTTTATTTACCTATCATTCATTCAATAAAAATCAAGTGAATAAGCTGTTGAAGCTGGGCAGTAGTGATTGTGCTGGAGACCATTAACCTTCAGAGAATTAGTGAGGAACTGTGTGTTTGAAAAGGAAATAAATCACGATTAATTGTTGCAAAACCCAGTTTAGATTCCAGGCTCATGCCAAGCAAGGCAATTTCTACACATGGGGCAATTTCTACAGCATCACTAGATGGAGACATGAGGACTGCTGCGGGAACCCAGCAGGATTCCTACATCCAGTTCCTATGTCTCTGGTGATGACATGCAATCTGAAATAGTTCTGAGTGGTCCCCTCAGCACACATGGACACACTCCTTCTCATCACTTGAGATCGCTTGCTGAACTCATGTCCAGGGCTCCAGATGCTGCTTGAGGAGCTTCAGGGCATGAATAGCTTATTTCTATGCTTCCAGCTAGATGTGGAAAAACATTGGAAAGTTTCCTGGTAGACACACAAGGGGAATCACTCTGGTGACCGCTCCTGTGGCAACTGCCAGCTTGACTAGATGCCCATCAGAGCAGGACACTCAAGGTGAGAGACAATGTGGCCCTTGAAAAAGTGTGCTGCTTTTTGGAAGAACTATGTGAGTTCTCTAATACACAAAAGCAGACAAATATGAAATAAGTGTGGAATTAATTAATGGTGGAGGGCAATGTTCATAGAAACATAAATTTGGATGAGGAGTAGAGTTTATAACATAAAAAGAAAATCAATCATTTAGTGTTAAATAAGTCTAATTCCAGAGTCGACTCAAGACAATGTCTAAATACTGGGTGGGCTACAGCATCACTAGATGGAGGAGTGAGGGCCGCAGTGAGAATCCAATGGGTTTTTTGGTTGTTGTTTCCATATCTGTGGTGATGACATAGACATTCTGAAAATTCCTGAGTAATCCGCAACAGCAGGCAGGGATGGTTTCCCTGGTTTATAGCCAGCACACCTCATTCAGCTTGAAGAGATTCAGGAAATGAATAAATCTATTTTCACAATGGCTTCAAGCCAGATGTGAGAAAAAATGGGATGGATCATGGGAGTGTTGTAACCGATAGGGGATAAAACTGGAATAATCCAGGATTTGTCAGAGACTGGAGAAATGTGCAAGAAGGAACACATAAGGGTAATAAAGGCAGTGACCTCTCCTGTGGCAGCTGCCACCTTGACTAGACTCAAATCCCCACAGGAAACTAAAGGTGAGAGGAAAGCATGACCTATGAAGTAGTGTGCTACTCTGTGGAAGAACTATGTGAGTACTGTAACTTACCCAGGAAGAAAAATATACAATGTGTGTGGAAATAATTAATGGTTGAGGACATGTTGAAAGAAACACAAATTTGGATGAGAGGGAACCTATTAATTCAGGTCCACAAGAAAGAATCTGCATTTATACCGGCAGCATGGGTCATTACAAAGGCTCTACAAGTTGATCCACATGGAGAAGCTAGGCCACAAAGGGATGGGTGTAGCTAGTGTGGAGGCCCAGGGAGGAGAGGTTCAAAAAGGAAGGTCACCAGGGTGGATGCCCAGAGGTGCCCTAGGGCTGAGAGGCAGGCAGATCAGTTGACAAGCCCCTTTGAAGACCCAGGGACAAGGGTGTGTGAGGACTTGGCATGAGAAGAGTCAGCTAAGATGGGGCAGGCAGATTCCAGACCCATTCTCAGGTTAAAGGGATCTATCAAATGTGGAAGTGGAGAGAGGAGGGATCAAGCCTGCACCACACACTTTTGGCTTCTGTGATTGACAGCTGGTGTCCTTGGATAAGTAGGGAGCTCAGAGGAGCCAGGGAGAGTGGAGGAAGCCTGCAGCCTAGGCAATGTGGGCCTAAGGCAGCCGACCTCAGGCCTGCAGCTTAGGAGTGTCAGTGCTAGGGGAGCAGGTGGGTCAGCCCTACAGAGTGGCAGGGAGGAAGCTGCCTCCATGGTGGAACACAGGAGTGACAGGAAGCTTTCAATGAGTGTTTGTGGAATGCATGAGGGAGTGACTAAGGGACTGGCAAGTGTGAGCCATGAAGAGCCTTCCCAGAGGGGAGAGAATCATGGCACAGAGGTTGAGAGCTCCAAGGGGTGACTGGCCAGTGTCAGACCCTCCAAACCAAAGGCACAGGGGAGGAAGCCTGCAGGGGCTGCTGCTCAGTTTGGCTCCAAGCATTGGGGAGGGCAGCTCGCCAAGTGGGCAACTCCCACAGATGCAGGGCCTTGGGAAAGAGGGAAAAAGGAGGCCAGAGGAGGAACCTTACAGAAGAGGTTTGGTGAGGAAGGAAGGAACATGCAGGTGGCAGCTGGACAGGCCACCATGAGATTAAGTCAGGTGGGGATCTTCACATGCCATCCTCCTCCCTCATCTGGCTCTTCCTAGTTGAGTAGCCTTGGAAAATCCAAAGGATCATTTTAAGCTGAGCTCCTGCTGTGATATAAATCCCATATCAAAATGGGATTCAACTTATGGGAATATAAAATACACACAAGTCTGGAAAAGGCTACTGCCTGGTAAACAGGAAACCTCGCTTCCCCATTCTCTGACCTCGTGGCCAAGAAAGGTCAGGATTCCAGGGGCCCAGGAGCCTTGGGGGCTGATGTGAGGAACCTGGAGGGCTGATGCGGGGAGCCTCGGGGCTGAGGCAGGGAGCCCAGAGCCTGACAACGCTGCCAGTGACAAGCGGCGAGGAAAACTAGGACTCACTTCTACTCCATCTCATTTTATTACAAACCCATCCTGTGTTCCAGAATCAATGGCTATTTAATACACACCTCAAAGTACTCGGAAGACAGACCATGTTAGCATACCAAATTCTCTCTCAGTACATTAACTCAAAAGGAAAACATATTTATAAAACCCAAATCACCAGGTTTAGTACATCCCAGGAAGAGCCCCTTAGTAAACAACAGGAAACAAAATGCTGTATCAGGAACCCAGCCACATACACACAGCAGGTGAGACTCCTCAAGAGTAAGATTGCCAATTGATGTAAATATAGGGTGTCCCCCCAAAAAGGTACACACTTTAACAGCTGATAACTCACTTAATTTTCACTCTTTTTCAAGTTTAACTGATTTGAAGAAATGGGTGAAGACAGACTAAGCTTTGAATGTAGAAAATTTCTCCACGAGGCTTTTTATGGGGATACACAAAAGTTAAAGTTTAGGGTACACAACGCACAGCAGTTGAGGAACTGAGGGAAGCTGTTGAAAGAGATGCGCACAAATACCAACCGAAGGAAGGATTCTCGGTGTTTGTGACACCACGGCTCACTTGGTCCAGGTGCTGCTGATGAAGCAATGGAATCACAAACATCGAGAATCGCTGTGTTCTGTGTTTCTGTGCACCCTCTGTCCACAGCGGCCCTGGATGCCTGGACTGTGGCCCACTCTGCACCATGCACTTCATCCTATATGTGTCCCCATAAGGAAGTCCAGAGAATACATCTTTGTTCAGAGCTTAGCCTGGCTTCACCCATTACAACAATTCCATTAATCCTGAGGAGTGAAAATTGAGTTATCAGCTGTTAAAGTGTGTGTACATTTTAAGAGGACACCCTGTAGCACAGGGGTGGGAAAACTTTTTGACTCGAAGGCCACAATGGGTTCTTAAACTGGACCGGAGGGCCGGAACAAAAGCATGGATGGAGTGTTTGTGTGAACTAATATAAATTCAAAGTAAACATCATTACATAAAAGGGTACGGTCTTTTTTTTTATTTCAATAGTTTTATTCATTTTAAAAATTTTAACAAGAAGAATGTAAACACTAATTATTATAATTTGAAACTTCAAAAAATGGAGGAATCATAGCACAATAACATACCTTATATTGAAGATGGCAAAGGCAAAATAAAATTGCCTAACAAAGGAAAGGTACAAAAGCCTTTCAAATTAAATTTAAATATAATAAAATAATTTAAAACTAAAACAAATAGAAAAGAACAAAATGTGTAAACAGTAAATTAAACATTTTCTTTAGTGCAACTTCCAAATTATGCCCGGGACATAGATGTAGATGGCAATGTAGACTGGGTTGAAAGGTTTTTGGTCTTTAAAACATCAACTTCAGTGGGAACAGTGTTGTTGGTCTCCTTTTTTAGCTAATGCATCAAAGTCTGGAGTTAGTTTTGTTGTGGCTATTCTCAGGATAGATCTGAGGTCTTCGTCAGTTAAGCTGGATCTGTGAGGGGCTTTGTTGATGTTCATGACGCTAAATGTCTGCTCACAAACATAGGTTGACCCAAACAGCACCAGTATCTTCTGTGCCATCCTCCGGATGTTTGGAAAAGTGGCTTCATTAAGTGAAGCATAAAAGTCTTAGTTCAAGAGAGCTGAATTTCCCCTTTAGGACAAAGTCAGACTGAAGATCGATGAGTTCCAGTTGCACCTCTTCTGGTGCTGTTTCAGGGTTTTGTGACAAAGGACAGGCCACCAGTTGAAGTGACTGGTCAATTTTTTCAACATCAGAAAACCGACGACAGAATTCTGCATGCAGGTCATCCAGTGATTTGCTGTATTTCTTCACGTTTTGGATGGTCTCCTTCTGTGTGGCTAGTGTGGCAAAATGAGTGAAGACTTTGTCTGAAATTTGTCTCTAAAAGAAAATCAGCTTCGATTTAAAGGCTTTCACATTAGTGTACATGTCATGTACATACTGATCTTTTCCCTGTAGCTTCACATTTAGCTCATTCAAATGTGAAAATATATCTACAGCAAATGCAATGTCACACAGCCAATTCTTGTCACTCAGCTCAGTAAATTCGTCAGACTTCCCCTTTAATTTCAAAAATGCACCAATCTCTTCTTTGAGCTCCCACACTCGTTGGAAAACTTTCCCCAAACTCAACCAGTGGACATGAGAGTGATAAAGTAAGTTGTGGTGATCTGCATCAGTTTCCTCCAGAAACTTAATAAACTGACGGTGCTGAAGTCCCTTTGCTCGAATGAAATTAACAAGCTTTACGACTGGATTAACAACATGATTAAGTTGTAATATAGACTTGCACAATGATTCCTGGTGAATAATACAGTGAAGAAAAATAACATCTTGGTTAGGGTTCTCCTCTTTCACTTTATCCTGAATTCTTTTTAGCAGTCCAACATTTTTTCCAGTTAAATTTGGAGATCCATCTGTCGTGACATTAGCAAGTTTACTCCATGGTAGCTTCATTTTCTCGATGACAGTAGACACCCGGTCATACAAGTCCTCTCCCCGTGTTTTTCCTTTCAGTGGCTCCATGGCTAAAAACTCCTCCATAATTTCAAAATTGTCACTAATTCCTCGGATAAAAATTAAGAGCTGAGCAGTGTCCTTTACGTCATTACTTTCATCCAATGCTAGTGGATAAAACTTAAAGAACTCTGCCTTACTATTTAACTTGCTGGCCAAGTCTTCATCAATCAGTTCCACTCGACGAGTCACTGTCCTGCGCGATAAGCTGAGTTTTTCAAACTTGCCTTTGCTCTCTGGACACAAGAGACCTGCTGTCTCTATCATCCATTCTTTCAAAAACTCACCTTCAGAGAGAGGTTTGCTAGCTTTTGCTAATTTGAATGATAGCATAAAACTTGCTTTGGTAGTTGTCTCTTGAATTACAGTTTGTCTGTGAAAGACATTTTGCTGAGCCTGTAATTTAGCCATCAACCTCTGTGCAGTAGCCTCCCGTTCTTGAGGTGACTGCTTGCTAGCATAGTTGCCATGCTTTGTGGCAAAGTGACGGCTGAGATTGTACTCTTTGAAGACTGCAAGTGTTTCCTGGCATATCAGACATACTGGCATTGATCGGACTTTGGTGAAAAAATATTTTGTTGTCCACTCCCTCTTAAACACTCGGCATTCACTGTCCACTTTCCTTTTCTTTGGTCCACTCATGTTTAATATTGGGCTAAAACCAACAGTACCGTTCTCTTATTAAATTCTTTACTAAAATAAGACAGTAAAGTATAAAAACAAGTGGTTAAATTTGCTCTACTATGACATTTTTGGTCTTCTAAAAAAAAAATATATATATATATATAACAAAATCATCTGAAAAAGTTCAGACATGGGACAGAGGCACACCCTGACCATAGATAACAACCCCTTTCCTCCATAGGAAACCTGTATATCTTTCACACAGGCCCTTTCTTTATGGTAACACACATAGCTGCACATTTCTGTGTCTTCCAGATACACTTGTATGGGAGGTGCTAGGGCAGTGCAAAACATGGATAACCAGTAGTTACCACTAGCACTTGCGTTACTGGCAAAAAACAGCCGCAATGCACATAGTGTGAAAGAGCCCATTATCAATGTCAGATTGCATCCACTGGACTCTATAAAAACAACCAAGTGCCACTTTTAAATGCCCATTGCAACAGTTTTTCTTATTAAAAGCTGGAAATGGCAGGATATTTATATATATACCCTTACTGTGACAGCCTGGCAGAGCATTACAAAGGAGAAAACCCAGCATCTGGTGATGTCCATAAGTACAAGACTTCAGGCTGTCATTACCAGGAAAGGGTTTCACCCAAGTATTAGATATGAACGTTTGATTTTCAGTTTTTCATTTGTCCAATTACTTCTGAAACCCTGAAATTAAGCGATTTTGTAATAAAATCTTTAGTTCATCACATTTCTATACAATCTTTTTGTTCAACCCACTGAATTAGGGTTCGTTCACACTAGCCGTGCTGCCGTTGCAGTGTGGTGCAGTACTGCAATGCAGCGCAGCTAGGGTTAATGCAGGGTACACAGGTTTCCATCATGTTTGCATTGATGCTAATGTGCAGTGGTGCATGTTAACACAAATGCCCCGTAGCACACATTTTTACAGGCACAAGGGGGAGAAGCAAACGCAGCGCAAAATGCATTTGTTTTGCCGCTAACACATGCGGTTAGTGGCCACGGTAGCGTTACTGATACCGCATCCGTATCAGCAAAAAAATGCAGCCGCAGCATGGCTAGTGTGACATGTCCTCTGTGTGTCTTTTTCCCTGCTGTGCGCGTCCGCAGTGGGAAAAAAACCTGCAGTGGATACAAGCCCTAAAAGCTGAAAGTCTTTGTTGTTTTATTAACAAGTCATTGTGATGTACAGAATGTGGGAACAGGAAAAAATTGTGTTTGAGTAGAGCTCTTAATCTTACCTCAGAAAGGCTCTGATACTGTGCTCTCCAGGGGCGTGTCTCCCTACATCACCGTGTCTAAGCATTCCCAGGGTGATGTCAGGAGACGCGTCCGCGGGCATTACAAGGAGCCTCTGGAAGATTGAGAGGTTGTTCCTTCTACTGAATGGGCGGATATAAATCCGCCCACTCAGAAGAAGGAGCTGCGGCCTGCTGGTGAAGGAGCGGAGGGGAGAACAAGAGAATGCTCCGCTCTTCCGGCTCAGCGGGCCGGATAGAACAGCCGAATGGGCCAGATCCGGCCCGCGGGCCATAGTTTGCCCACGGCTGCTGTAGCACATATATTTTGGGGACACCTTGCAGCACATATATATATCACGAGTGTGTATACCTGTATTTAATATATTAAATTAAGTTTCTAACCCAGGAAGTCACTCAGAAATACTACTGCTCGCCTCTTCTATAGCAGAAGCTGGAGCAGGAACTGGCTGAGCAGTTTATCCCCTTTAGCCCGCAGCCTTGCCGACATGGGAACCTCCGTCAACTTAACTATTTTCTCCCTGCACTTAGCAGGCGTTTCATCAATTTTGGGTGCTATTAATTTTATTACCACTATTATTAATATAAAACCACCAGCCCTTTCTCAATATCAAACACCATTATTTGTCTGATGAGTTTTAACTACAATTGTTTTACTCCTGTTCTCTCTCCCAGTCGTAGCTGCTGGAATACTAGTAACAGACTGGAACTTAAACACTACTGTTTTTTATCCTGCTGGAGGAGGAGACCCCATCTTATATCAACATTTATTCTGATTTTTTGGTCATCCAGAAGTTTATATCCTTATCCTCCCTGGATTTGGGAGAATAGCTGCGTTCTGTGTTTCTGTGCACCCTCTGTCCACAGCGGCCCTGGATGCCTGGACTGTGGCCCGCTCTGCACCATATACTTACTTCATGTAGTAGCACATTTGCACTATGGCTTTCCTATGGAAGCTGTACTTGCTATTAAAGGTGGATTGATGCACTGATTTCCCTCATCTTCAGGTTATACATTAAACACAACTTGACAGCAAAGATCCATTTCTTGATTACATTTGTAGTCCTTAATATAAACTTTTTCCCCTCAACATTTCTTAGGCTTATCAAAAATACCATGATGCTACTCTGATTACTCAGACACATACAACTTGAAATACTGTATCATCTATAGGTTCATTCATTTCACTAATTACTGTTATACTTACAGTCTTCATGATATGAGAAGCATTTGCATCTAAACCATAAGTCTTAATAGTAAAATTACCAACAACTAATCTTGAATGACTACACAGATGTCCTCCACCTTAGCACACATTTGAAGAGCCTACAGACATAAATCCCAAGAAAGAAAGGAAGGAATCAAGCCCTCTTAAATTGATTTCAAGCCAATGTCATAGGCATACTGTCTTTCTCTAAAATTGAGATATTAGTAAAATTTATATAACTTTGTCAAAATTAAATTATAAGTGGAACCCCTATATATCTCTATGATATATCCATTTCAACTAGGCGTTTAAGACACAGCATCATCAATTATGGAAGAATTATCACACTTCCAGGATCAGACCTTAATAGTTGTTTTCCTAATTAGCTCTCTTGTACTATACATTATTTCACTTATATTGCCATCCTGACTCATACAAGTACTGTAGATGCACAAGAAGTAGAAACTATCGGAACAATTCTACCAGCTACTATTCTAATTACAATTGCCCTACCTATGAATTCTTTATATAATAGACAAAATTAACAACCCTCCTATAACTATTAAAACAATAGGCCCCCGATGATACTGAAGCAATGAATATACAGATTATGAAGACCTTAATTTTGACTCAAACACAATCCCTACTTCTGACCTAAACCCAGAGAGCGCGGCCTTCTAGAGGTTGATAACCAAGTAGTATTGCCTATAGAGATTACAATTCGAATATTAATCTCACCCAAAGATGTACTACACTCATGAGCTATCCCTGCACTAGGATTAAAAGCAGATGCTATTCTGGGCCCTGCCCAAATCAAACAACACTCCTATCCACCCAACACGGCTTATATTACGGGGAGTGCTCTGAAATCTGTGGATCTATCATAGTTTTATGCCAATCATTATTCAAATAATCCCACTAAAATATTTCAAAAATGATCATCCTCCTTACTATAATTTCATTAAGAAGCTAATTAGCATTAACCGTTCAAGTTGGAGAGTGGAAATTTAAACCTTCTTTCTCTCTTTTTTAAATCTTTATTGTTGAAAATATTACATATGTCCCTTTTTATTTTTAACCTATTAATGATATGCCTCAATTAGATACATCAACTTATTTATCACAATTTTATCAATAATTCTTAGATTATTTATAACTAGAGGCCCAGTGCATGAAATTCGTGCACTGGATGGGGAGTGTCCCTCATCCCATCTTGCACCCTCTCCAATCTGGGACCCCTTGGGGGATGTCTGACTGCCGGTTTAGGCCCAATCCCTCAGGCCTAAACCGACAGTTGGACATCCCTCTCACAATCTGGGACTGCTGGCTCCTAACCGCTTGCCTGCCTGCCTTCCTGATTGCCCCTAACCGCTTCTGCCTGCCAGCCTGATTAACACCTAACTGCTCCCCTGCTGGCCCAATTGCCCCCAACTGCCCTCCCCCGCTGGCCTGATCTTGCCCCCAATGACCCTCCCCTTCCAGCCCGATCTCACCCCCAACTGCTCTCCCCTGCTGGCCTGATTGCCCCCAACTGCCCTTCCCTGCCAGCCTAATCACCCCTAACTGCCTCTGCCTGCCTGATCACTCCTAACTGCCCTCCTCTGCCAGCCTGATCTCGCCCCCAACTTCCCTCCTTTGCTGGCCAATTTGGTTCTGATTGGTCGGTTTCTTTTTTTAAAAAAAATATATTTTATTGATTTTTCACAGAGAGGAAGGGAGAAGGATAGAGAGCCAGAAACATCGATGAGAGAGAAACATCGATCAGCTGCCTCCTGCACACCTCCCACCGGGGATGTGCCCGCAACCAAGGTACATGCCCTTGACCAGAATCAAACCTGGGACCATTCAGTCCACAGGCTGACGCTCTATCCACTGTGCCAAACTGGTTAGGGCTGATTGGTCGGTTTCTTTGCCAGTCAGCATCAAAAACTCCACCTCCTAGGCAGCCATTGGGTCCTCGCAATTCACCCAGATTTAGTTCTGATTGGTCGGTTTCTATGCCAGTCAGCATCTTTGGGCCTATCTCCAGGCCTGATCTTAGAGGCACAGCTGATTAGCAGCTGCCCCAGGCTGTTGGTGAGCAGCTGTACTGCTGACCTCTGAGAGAGAGAGAGAGGCTTGGCTGCTGGCGAGGGAGAGAGAAGCAGGGTGTGATCACCCTGCTTCTCTATCCGGGCTTCGCCAGCAGCTGCTGCCGCTGCTGATGAGCCCCACCTCTCTCTCTCTGAGAAGTAAGCAGTTCAGCCCATTCACCTGCTGCACGCACATCCTGGTGAACGGTCAAGCCTCCCAGTTGTTGCAGATGTGACAGACCCAGGGTTTTTATATATTAGGATAATACAACTTAAAATTTCAAAGCACTTACTATTCAAACCAAGAACCTCTAACAACTAAATTGCTAAAACTTTCAACCCTTTGAGAAACTAAATGAACTCAAATCTATTTGCCTCTTTCATTACCCCTATGATAACAGGCTTACCCTTTGTCATTTTAATTATATTTCCAAATATGCTCTTTCCATCAACTACATAGCTTGTATTAGTAACCTCCTAGTCACAATTCAACAATGACTTATTCATTAACAACAACACAAATATTAATTCATAGTAAAAAGGGCCACACTTGAAAGCTTATATTAATCTTACTAATTATATGTTTTGGTTTAACAAACATTAGATCTTTTAGCCCATTCATTTACTCCTACTGCTCAACTCTCAATGAATCTTGGAATAGCTTTCCCTCTACTAGTATGAGCTCACAGTAATTTTTGGCTTTTGACATGAAACCAAAGCACACTTGCACACTTTTTACTACGAAGAACCCCAATTCCCTTTATCTCCATATTAGTAATCCTCAAGACAATCAGTCTATTCATGCAACCAATAGTACTAGCAGTACAACTGACAGCCAACATTACTGCAGATCACCTACTTATCCACTTAATGGGAGAGCAACCCCAGCTGTAATAAGCATTAGTATAACCAGCGCCCTCATGACATTGATTGTTCTTATCCTATTAACTATTCTAGAATTTGCAAGTAGCTCTAATTAAAGCTTATGTATTCACCTTACTGGTTAGTCTTCATCTTCATGACAATGGTTAGTGACCCACCAAATGCACGCATACCACATAGTCAACTCAAGCCCCTTATGACTTACAGGAGCCCTATCAGCCCTCGTCATAACAGCAGGCTTAGTTATATGATTTCACTTTAACTCACCATTATTATTAACTGTAGATCTGGTTACTAATATATTAACCATTTACCAGTGATGATGAGATATTGTTTGAGAAAGCACATTTTAAGGCCATCATACACCAATTGTACAAGAAGGACTCCATTACAACATAACTTTTTAATTTATCGTCTCCGAAGTATTTTTCATTTCAGGATTTTTCTGAGTTTTCTATCATTCAAAGCTAGTCCATACTCCAGAACTAGGTGATTATTGATCCCCATCAGGCATCAACCCTCTTAATCCCTTAGAAGTACCTCATCTACATACATCTGCTCTGGCATCTCTATCACTTCAGCTCATTATAGTTTAATATTAGGGAGTTGCAAGCACATGGTTCAACACTATTCATTATGATTTGTGTAGCCTTGTACTTCACATTACTTCAAACCTCAGAATACCACGAAACATCATTTTCTATCTCAGACAGTGTCTACAGGTCAACGTCCTTTATAGCCACAGGCTTTATTGGCTCTACTTTCCTTATTGAATGCCTCCTACAACAACTAAAATTCCATGTCACATCTCATCATTTTGAATTTGAAGCTGCTGCCTGATAATGACACCTTGTAGATGTCATATGACTACTCTTATATGTCCCTATTTATCGAAGAGGATCCTATTCTTTTAGTATTAATTAGTACAACTGACTTCCAATTTTTACCAGTTTTGGTAAAATCCAAAAAAGAATAATTAACCTTTTACTTACTTTATTTATCAATACTAGCATCTTTACTTGTAATAATCACATTTTATCTTCCCCAAACAAATGTTTATGCCAAAAAAATCAAGCCCTTATGAATGTGGTTTTGACCCAAGAAATGCTAAAGGGGTTGTTGTAAAAAGAAGAAATAGAAAGAGAAGGAGGAACACAGGTTTAAAGAATAAAAATGGTAACAAACAAGTACCTATCAAGTACCTTAAATGTAAATGGATTAAATGCTCCAATCAAAAGACACAAGGTAACTAAATGAATACAAAAACATGACCTATATATATGCTGTCTACAAGACACCCACCTTAGAAAAAAGGACTCACACAAACTGAAAGTGAAGAGATGGGAAAAAAAATTCCAGGAAAATAGAAATGAAAAGAAAGCTGGGGTAGCAATACTCATATCTGACAAAATAGACTTCAAAGTGAAGGCCATAATAAGAGATAATGAAGGCCCCTCCATAACACTAAAGGGATTGATACAACAAGAAAATATAACTCTCGTAAACATGTATGCACCCAATACAGAAGCACCCAAGTACATAAAAAAAACTCCTGGATGAGATCAATAGTAATACAATCATAGTAGGCGACTTTAACACCCCACTGACATCACAGGATAGATATTCTAGACAAAAAAAATCAATAAAGAAATAGCGACCTTAAGTGACACACTAGATCACATGGAATTAATTGACATTTTCAGGACATTTCATTCTAAAGCTAAAGAATATACATTCTTCTCAAGTGCACATGGGACATTTTTAAAGATAGGCCACGTGTTAGGACACAAGCTAAGTCTCTACAAATTCAAGAATATTGAAATAATATCAAGCATCTTCTCAGACCACAATGGCATGAAATTAAAAATCAGCTACAATAAAAACACTCAAAAACAATCAAACACATGTAGACCAAATAGCATGCTATTAAATAATAAATGGGCTACCAAAGAGATCAAAGAAGAAAGAAAACACATACTGGAAACAAATGAAAGTGAACACACAACAAATCCAAATCTATGAGACACAGCAAAAGCAGCCTTAAGAGGGAGGTTTATAGCACTACTGGCCAACCTAAAAAAAATAAATAAATAAAAAATAAGAAGAAAGAAAGAAAGAAAGAAAGAAAGAAAGAAAGAAAGAAAGACTTGTAATCAGTTATATAACCCTAAAACTTAAAGAATTAGAAAGAGAACAACAAGAAAAGACCAGAGTAAGTAGAAGGAAGGAAATACTAAAGATCAGAGTAGAAATAAATGACATAGGGTCTAAAACAAAACAAAACAAACCAACAAAAGATCAATAAAACCAAGAGCAGGTTCTTTGAAAGGATAAACAAGATTGATGAACTTTGAGCCAGAATCATCAAGAAATAGAGAGAGCCCAAATAAATAAAATTAGAAATGAAAAAGGTGAATTAACCACTGACCCCACATAAATACAAAGAATCATAAAAAATACTATGAATGCCTTTATTCCAAAGTAATGGAATAAAGGACTTGGACAAAATGGACATATTCTTAGAAAAATTCCAATCTTCCAAAACTCAATCAGGAAGAATCAGAAAATTCTGATAGGCCAATAATGACTGATGAAATTGAAGCAATAATAATAATAATAATAATAATAATAAAAACTTCCAGAAAACAGAAGCCCTGGCCTAGATGGCTTCACAGGGGAGTTTTAGAAAATATTCTAAGAACTAACACCTGTACTCCTCAAACTTTTGCAAAAAATTTAAGAAGAAGGAACACTTTGAAGCTCTTTCTATGAGACCAGCATTAACTTAATTCCAAAACCAGATAAAGACACTGCAGAGAAAAAGAACTACAAACCAATATCCCTGATGAACATAGATGCTAAAATCCTCAACAAAATATTAGCAAATTGGATCCAGCAATGCATCACAAAGATCATTCACCATGACCAAGTGGGATTTTTCCACTTGGGTATGGAAGCTGGTACAATATTCACAAATCAATAAACGTGTTGCATCACAGAAACAGATTGCAAGACAAAAATCACATGATCATATCAATTGATGCAGAAAAAGCATTTAACAAAATCCAACACCCTTTCTTGATAAAAACTCTTGGCAAAGTGAGAATAGAGGGATCATATCTCAACATAATAAAAGCAATATATGACAAGTCTACATCATACTCAATGAAAAAAACTAAAACCATTTTTCCTAAGAACAGGAACAAGACATGGATGCCCTCTTTCACCACTCTTGTTCAACATAGTATTAGAAGCCCTAACCATAGCGATTAGACAATAAAAAGAAATAAAAGGCATCTAAGTTGGAAAGGAGAAAATAAACTGTCATTATTCGCAGATGACATTATATTGTACATAGAAAACCCTAAAGACTCCATCAAAAAATGACTATATTCAATACATAAATTCAGAATGTAGCAGGATACAAAATTAACACCCAGAAATTGATGGCATTTTTATACACCAACAATGAACTCTCACAAAGAAAAAGCAAGAAAACAATCCCATTTACCTAAATACTTTTTAACAAAAAATTAAGATAATTAGGAATAAACTTAACCAAGGAGGTAAAAGACCTGTACTAAGAAAACTATAGGACATTGAAAAAAGAGATAAGGAAGATATAAACAAGTGTAAGAATATACCATGTTCATGGATTGGTAGAATCAACATATTAAAATATTCAGACTACCCAAAGTAATCTATAGATTCAATGCAATTCCTAGTAAAATGCCAAATACCTATTAAAATACAAGGAAAGTGAAAGAGAAACAGCACCAGCCCTGGCCTGGCGGTTCCACCGCCCCCTCTGCCCTCCCACTGCAGGCAGGAGCAGCACCTCTCCAGTACTAATTACTTTTAAAACTCTTTTTGTAAAGAGAGAGATTAAATTTTGGAGGTATTTCAGGATCCATTGGAATAACTTAAGTCATTTTTCAGTCAATTAAAAAGTCTCTTAAAATTTAAATATGAAAAGGTTGTAAAACAAGCTTCTATAATAATAAAAGCTTAATATGCTAATTAGAGCAGACATCCTTCCAGACAACCTTCCCGATTAACAAAGGGCTGCAAGGGAAGCCTGGGTTCCAGGTGCCAGAAGGAAGCCAGTGCCGGCAGCCGGGGGAAGAAAGGCCTACTCTTGTATGAATTTTGTGCATGGGGCCTCTAGTAATTATTATGATATACATTTTGTAAAAACTGGGTAAGACATCAGTTAAACTTTAAAATAGTGTTAGTATTAAATATTTTATCCAGACTACAAGATTTTCTTTAATTTACATAAGTATTTAATTTTTTAGGCCAGTAAATGATTATATCCTGTAATGCCATTTGGAGAGAGAAAATGCACAACACATAATACAAAGATGAATACATATCATACAAATGCTACAGACCATATACATAATTCAAGAGTAATTCACCTTTTTTCCTTAAATATATATTTCCATATTTTTTAATCCTGAGCAGCGAGGATATTTTTTTTCATTGATTTTTAGAGAATGGGAGAAGTGAGGGGGGGAGAGAGGGAAACATCAATGTGACAGAGACACATCTATTGGTTGTCTCCCACACATGCCCTGACTGAAAGTGGGATCCGACCTGCAGCCCAGATACATGCCCTTGACTGGGAATCAAACCTGCAACCCTCTGATGCATAGGACAATGCTGTAACCACTGAGCGCACCAGACATGGCTGTATTTTCATTTTTTAAATTAAAAGTAATTTAATGTATGAGAATTTTTAATGTATGGAAACCTCAATTTTCAATGATAGTGAAACATTAAGCAACCAATATTTCCTACAACTTTTATTAACATATTTTATTATTTTAAATTTAGGCACCCAGAGACCACTGCCATATGCCCATTTTAAAATGAGATTTCTAGTGAGATCTTGCTATTTCTGTAAAGCAATTACCAGTAACAGGATTTCTTTCAGGAGTATTATTTAACGAGAGCTGGGCTCCGGAAGTTTCTGGCCTTGGAAGCACAATTTCCCGTATTAATTGTAGTGGGTTTTCTGTTTTGAACATTGGCAGTCTGAGTAAATTCTCTAGGGAGGTAATGTAGTGGGTCAAAGTCTGCTGCTTATGAGTACCATGAGGCTCTTAGTCCTCAAGTGGTATTCAACCTTCTTACATGCCTTGATTTCTCTCCCTGGCTGTCTCATACAGCTGTGAGTGAGGATTCCAACCACTAGGTGACCAACCTTTATACGGGCATCCCTGGATGAGCCAATTTCTTAATTACAGTTGAGTTGGAGGTTCCCTATGGGGACCCTACACGTCGTGAGGAATGACCTCTGACACCTCCATAAAGATTCTTACTCATCTAAGAGCATCTGAGATTCGGGCTGGAGGGAGGATGTGCCCCTTATCTTCAGAGCTGAATGAATCAATGAAATGTGATTTTATTGATTTCAGAGAGAGAGGAAAAAAGAGAGAAACATCATCGATGTGAGAGATATATCAATCAGTTGCCTCTTGTTCAACCCACAACCTGGACATGTGTCCAAACCTGGAATTGAACAGGTGACCTTTTGCTGCATGGTACAACATTCAGTGAAGGTAGTCACAATGGCCAGGACAAAGATTTTTTACCTGGTGTTTAACAGTGGCAATTTTAGAGGAGGCCTCAATGGAATATCTCAATAGAATATTCATCAACTCTCCAGGTGTGTCATTTGATATGCTGATGTATTACAATGAATGTATACAGTGATGTGGGTCATTCTCTGATCAGTTTCACCTTAAAAAATGTCACTGGAAAGGGATTTGAAGCAACATGGGTCTGCTGGGCATGGTCTGGAACATGTACCCCATTTGCTCCTAAGCATCCTAGGTTAGGGAAGATAAGTTCTTGTGATTTAGTAGTTGTGCCTATAAATTACTAGGCCCTGTTAGAGTCTCAGATTTCCCATTCCACTTGTCAAGGAATTTACCTAGCTTTTTAATAACATGCCTCAACTCTATAAACTTGGGGACTCTTGTTAGTATTGAACTCAACACAATGACCATCAGTTGACAGACACTAGACACCAGAGCCAAAATCAGGACCCCAAACACACACCCTGGACTCCAGAAGCTGTACCCTACAGCAACTACAAACCAAAAGCTGGACCCCGGCCCTGGGACTCAAACTCAAAGCGATTTCCCTGACTCAAGCATACTATGCAGCACAAAAGCCAGAAACCAGATGCCAGAGACTGACAGCTAATTCTTAAGACCAGACTCCATACACCAGAATTTGAATCTATAGCTGCACTTGGACTCCACACAAGAACCGCGGACACAAAGTCATACCCAAAGAGACCCAAAACGCCAGACACAGAGCCGAATACATATTTGATCTGAAACCACAGACCCTGGACATATAACAGGGATCTATAACTAAGATGCCATAGCCACAATGTGGAGTTAGAGACAGACAACAGACCTCAGTTGCCAGATGCCAGATGCAGGAACTGAACCAGATCCTCACATTGTACACAAATCCATGATTCAATAAAGGGAACCCATGTCACTCTAAGCCCAAGCAGCTAGTTTCACAAATACTTTTTGTATGACAATGTGAATGTATAAGAGGAAAAAGTACCTTGCAGAACTTCAAAATTCTACCAAACCCTGCAGTACTACACACAAAAGGAAAACAGAATGAAAAAATAAGAATAATGATTACCTTTGCTGGCAGGTATCCATGATCTCTTGGCTGCAGTGCTGTCAGAAGTTAACCATGTCACAGCCAATAATTTCACAAGGCCGGCTCTTATTTACCTCATACATTATAAATTCTAACAACTGGGTTAATAACCAAACTGACATGATCAGATTAACAAGAGATGTACAACGCTTAATCCATGCACAAGGAAAACTCACATACAAATGAATACCAAAGACAATGAGGTAATATTAGGAACAGAAAATGTTGGAAAATGGGGAAACAGGGTCTTAGATTGTAGAGGTGAAATGGGTAATATTTAGGAAAAGCACAGGCTATGTGGCATGTTAATTTTAGTTAGGTAATCCCAAAAACTATATGATGAGGGGGGTAAGATAGGCATATCAAGAAACTCCTGGTAGCCTGGCTGGTGTGGCTCAGTGGTTGAGCATCAACCCATGAACAACCAGGTTATGGTTTGATTCCTTGTTAGTGCACATGCCCAGTTTGTGGGCTTGATCCCCAGTGTGGGGTGTGCAGGAAGCAGCCGATCTCTCATCATTGTTTCTATCTCTCCCTCTCCCTTCTTCTCTGAAATCAATAAAAATATATATTTTAAAGAAACTCCTGACCTCCCCCCCACACAGACAGCACCTTTAGTCAGTGTGTGCTCTACCCTCAGGCTCCCCACAGAGCTGTCACACAGCACATGCTCTACCCCGAGCCCAGGTCAGAGCTGCTGGTGTGACCTGGTATGCCCAGCCACAGGTCACAAGACCATGCTGCATGTGTGAGAGGGTCCTAGGGCGCCATCCTGCCTTGAGTGCTGGGGCTGCAGAGTGAATTGCATGCCACAGGGCTCTGGGTCCTCATGGGGAGTTGCAGGCCAGAGGAACTGTGCATGCACCCCCACCACCCCGAGAATCTGAAGTGGACAACTGAAGGACCAGAATCATGGGAGAAGGAAGTACAATTCAGAGCAGATGATAAAGGTGTGAAACTCAAGGCACACCCAGCCTCTGGTCTAGCGAGTCCCAGATCATTGGACCACTAGGGGATTCAACCCCTTGGATCCCAACCAGGGAGTCCAGCATCAGGAAGAGGAGACAGCAAAAAGGAGGAGACAAAGAAAAAACCCCAAAGGATAGAAAAGGAGAAATCACCAGAAAAGGAAATGGAGGCAAGCAATATGTCAGAGAAATAATTCATAGTAAGGGTCATGCAGTTCCTAAACCAACTGGATGAGAAAATTACCAACATATGTAAGAATCAAGAAAAAATGAAGAATGATATAGCTAAAATAAAAACCACAATGGAAGGTTTCAATAGTAGACTAGAAAAAACAAAGGACCGAATCAGTGAGTTAGAAGACAGGGTTTTAAATATACCCAATCAGAACAGCAATTGGAGAAAAACTTTTAGAAATCAGGAGAAGAGCCTAAGGGAGACTTGGGACAACATGAAATGAAGCAACATCAATATAATAAGGGTACCAGAAGGGGAGGAAGAGGAGTAAGGATTAGAAAACCTATTTGAAGAAATAATGACAGAAAACTTAACTAACTTGGGGAAGAAAAAAGTCACAGAAACAAAGAGAGTCACAAACAAAGAGAGTCCCAAACAAGATGAACCCAAAAACACCCACACCAAGACACATCATAATTACAACGGCAATTGTTAGTGACGAAGAGAGAATCTTAAAGGCTGCAAGAGAGAAATAGAGTTACCAACAATGAATCTCTCATTAGATTATCAACTTACTTCCCAACAGAAACACATCTGGCCAGAAGGGAATGGAATGAAGCATACAAAGTGATACAAAGCAATGGAATGACTTCAACAATACTCTTTCCAGTTAGGCTACCATTTAAATTAAAAGGGAAATCAGGAGCTTCACAGACAAGAAAAGGCTGAGGAAATTTATTACTATCAAGCCAGAAATGCAAGAAATGCTAAAGGGACTGTTGTAAAAAGAAGAAATAGGAAGAGAAGAAGGAACACATGCATAAAAATTAAAATTGCTACAAACAAGTACTTATCAATAATAACCTTAAAAATTAATGGATTAAGTGCTCCAATCAAAAGACATCAAGTGGCTGAATGGAAAGAAAACATGACCCATACATATGCTGTCTACAAGAGACCCACCTCAGATCAAGGGACTCACAATACTGAAAGTGAAGGAATGGAAGAAATTTTTTCAGGCACATGGAAATGAATAAATAAAAGCTGGGGTAGCAATACTTATATATCACAAAATAGACCTCAGAGTGAAGGCCATAACAAAAGATAAGGAAGGCTACTTTATAATACTAAAGGGATTGGTACAACAAGAGGATATAACCCTGGAAAACATATATGCTCCAATGCAGGAGCATCCAAATACATAAAAAACTTCTGGAAGATATTAAGGGAGAAATCCACAGCAATACATTCATAGTAGTGAACTTTAATATCCCATTGACAACACTGGAGAAATCTAGACAAAAAAATCAACAAAGAAACAGCAATCTAAAGGACTCACTAGATCAGTTGGAATTAATTGACATCTTCAGAACATTTCACCCCCAAAGCCACAGAATATACATTCTTCTCAAGTGCACATGGGACATTTTCATAGACAGAGCACATATTAGGACAAAGGCTAAGTCTCTACAAATTCAAGAAGACTGAAATCATATCAAGAATCTTCTCAGATCACAATGGCATAATATTAGAAATCAACTACAATAAAAACAATTTTATAAAAATCAAACACTTGGAGGCTAAATAGCATGTTACTAAACAATGATTGGGTTACCAAAGAGATCAAATAAGAAGTTAAAAACATCCTGGAAACAAATGACAATGAAAACACAACAATCCAAAAATGATGGGACACATTGAAAGCAGTCGGGAGAAGGAAGTTCATAGCACTACAGGTCTACCTCAGAAAACAAGAAAAACAGGTAATAAATTATCTAACCCTACAACTTAAAGAATTAAAAAGAAAGCAACAAGAACAGCCCAGAGTAATCAGAAGGAAGCAGATAATAAACATCAGAGCACAAATAAATGGCATAGAGGAAAAAAGATCAATAAAACCAAGAGCAATTCTTTGAAAAGATACACAAGATTGTTGAATTTCTAGTGAGGACCACCTAGAAGTAAAGAGAGATTGCCCAAATAAACAAAATCAGAAATGAAAGAAGTGAAGTAATAACCAACCCCACAGAAATAAAACGATTGTACAAAAAAATACTATGAACAACTCCATTACAACAAACTGGACAACCTAGAGGAAATGGACATGTTCCTAGAAAAGTACAATCTTCCAAATCTCAATCAGGAAGAATAAAAAAATCTGAAAAAGCCAATAACTATGGAGGAAATTGAAGCAGTCATCAAAAACCTTCCAGCAAACAAAATCCCTGAGCTGGACAGTTTCACAGGGGAGTTTCACCAAACATTCGAAGAACTAAAATTACCCTCCTCAGACTATTCCAAAAAATTCGAGAGGAAGGAACACTTCCAAGCTTTTTCTATGTAGCCAGCATTACCCTAATCCCAAAAGCAGATAAAGACACCCCAAAGAAAGAGAATTACAAGCTAATAACCCTGATGAACATAGATGCTAATATACTCAACAAAATTCTAGCAAATTGGATCCAGCATTACATTCAAAAGACCATACACCATGACCAATTGGGATTTATTCCAGGGATGCAAGGCTAGTATAATATCCACAAATCAATCAACGTGATACATCACATATACAAATTGAGAGACAAAAATCACCGAGTCATATCAATTGATGTAGAAAAAGCACTTGACAAAATCCAACACCCTTTCTTAATAAAAACTCTCAGATAAGTGGGAATAGAGGGATCATACCTCAACATAATAAGGGCCATATGACAAACCTACAGCCAACAGCATACTCAGAGGGCAAAAAATAAAACCATTTCCCCTAAGAACAGGAACAAGACAGGGATACCCACTTTCACCACTCCTGTTCCACATAGAACTGAAAGTGCTAACCATAGCCATCATACAAGAAGAAAAAATAAAAGGCATCCACATTGCCAAAGAAGAAGTAAAACTGTCATTATTCACAGATGACATGATATTGTACATAGAAAACCCTAAAGACTCCATCAAAAAACTACGAGGCTTAAATGAATTTGGCAATGTAGCAGGATACAAAATTAACACTCAGAAATGTATGGCTTTTTATACACCAATAATGAACTCACAGAAAGAGAAAGTAAAAAAAAATTCAATTTATCTTTGCAAAAACAAACCAACAACAACAAAAAACAAAGATACCTAGGAATAAACTTAACTAAAGAGGTAAAAGGCCTGTACTCAGAAAACTACAGGACATTGAAAAAACAGATAGAGGAAGATGTAAACAAATGGAAGAATATACCGTGTTCATGGACTGGTAGACTCAACATCATTAAAATGTCTATACTACCTGAAGCAATCTATAGATACAATGCAATCACCATTAAAATATCAATGGCATATTTCATAGACCTAGAACAAACTCTCCAAAAATTCGTATGGTGCTGAAAAAGACCCCAAATAGCTGCAGCAATCCTGAGAAAGAGAAACAAATTTGGAGGAATCATAATACCAGATATCAAGATATATTACAAAGCCATTGTTTTCAAAACTGCCTGGTACTGGCACAAGAACAGACATATTGACCAATGGAACATAACAGAGAATCCATAAATCAACCCAAGCAATTATGCTCAATTTATATTTGACAAAGGAGGCAAAAGCATACCATTTAGTGCACAGGTAGACCCAGGGCCTGCAGCTTCCATAGAGCCTGGGTTGGGTTCCTCTCCAAGGCCAGGGTGGCCGCTTGGAGATCTGAGTTTTGCCCACTCATCTTGGGGTAACCTTCAGCACATCCTGGAAGAGATGTGGCCACCGGGCTGGTTTTGCAACTTTGAGAGCCACTCAGCACCCTCACGCTTCTTCTCCGCCAACTTGAGAAAGAAGTGAGAGACACTTCATCATGGTGGAAATACTAGTAGAAGCCCAGAGAGAGAAGAAAAGCTGTGTGAGGACACAGTGAAGAAGCGGACATCTATATACCAGGAAAAGAGTCCTTATGGAAATTCAACCCTGACAGTGACACCTTGATATTGGCCTTCTAGTCTTCAGAACTGAGGAGCAGCAGTCCCGCGAGCAATGTGCCCCCATCCGAGGAGCAGCAGCCTTGCACAGCCTGCTCCCATCCAAGGAGAAGCAGCTGCATAAGCTGCCCGCCACAATCCAAGGATCAGCAGCTTTGTAAACAGCCTCCCCCTCTCCAAGGAACAGCAGATGGAAGATCAACCCAGCCACACCAGCCAGAGCCACCACTACTGCAAGCAGTGGCACAAGCAGCACCCACTAGAGGAGCTTCTGCTAAATGAGGAGCAACCGCCACCCAAGGAGCCACTGCTGCCTGAGGCACAGCCCCTGCATGACTCGACACCTAGGTCCTTCAGTAAGAGCAAAAATGGGGAGACAAAATCCCCAAAGGAAAGAAAAGAAGGAATTACCAGAAACTGAGCTAAGTGAAACAGAGGTATGCAATATGTCAGAAAAAGAATTCAAAGTAAGTGTTATACAGTTCATAAACCAGATAGATGAAAAAATCAACAACTTATGTAAAAACCAAGAAGAAATAAACAGTGTGTAGCTTCAGTAAACAACACTAAGGAAAGTTTCAACTGTAGACTAGAAGAAGTGGAAGACTGAATTAATGAATTAGAAGACAGGGAAGAAAAATGCACCCAAACTGAACTGCAATTGGGGAAAAAAACTAAAAGACAGTAGGAGAGCCTAAGGGAACTTTTGGACAACATTAAATGAAGCAACATACAAATAATAGGGGTGCCACAACGACAGGAAGAGGAACAAGGTTTAGAAAACATATTTGAAGTAATAACGTCAGAAAACTTTCCTGATGTGGGGAAGAAAACAGTCACACAAGCACAGAGAGTCCCAAACAAGATGAACCCAAAAAGACCCATACCAAGACACATCGTAAATACAATGGCAATTGTTAACAACAAAGAGAGAATATTTTTTAAAGTTCTTTATTGATTAAGGTATTACATATGTGTCCTTATTTTCCCATTATCCCCCAACCCCCCCATTCATGCCCTTACCCCCCTGTTGTCTGTGTCCATTGATTAGGCTTATATGCACGCATATAAGTCCTTTGGTTAATCTCTTCCCCTTACCCCCACCATCCCCTACCTTCCCTGAGGTTTGACATTCTGATTGATGTTTCTCTGTCTCTGGATCTGTTTTTGTTCATCAGTTTATGTTGTATTCCATAAATTCCATAAATGAGCGAGATCATGTGATATTTATCTTTCTCTGCCTGGCTTATTTCACTTAGTATAATGCTCTCCAGCTCCATCCATGTTGTTGCAAATGGTAAGAACTCCTGCTTTTTTACAGCAGCGTAGCATTCCATTGTGTAGATGTACCACAGTTTTTTAATCCAATCATCTGCTGCTGGGCACTTAGGCTGTTTCCAAATCTTAGCTATGGTGAATTGTGCTGCTATGAACATAGGAGTGCATATATCCTTTCTGATTCATGTTTCTAGTTTACAAAGAGAGAATCTTAAAGGCTGCAAGAGAGAGACAGAAAGTTATGTACAAGGGATCTCCCATTAGATTATCAAATGACGTCTCTAAGAAACACATCAGGACAGAAAGGAATGGAAGGAAGTTTACAAAGTGATGCAAAGCAAGGGACTGAATACAAGAATATTACATTCAGCAAGGCTAACATTCAAAATTGAAGGGGAAATAAGGAGCTTCACAGACAAAAAAAAAAAAGGTTAAGGGAGTTTATCACCACCAAGCCAGCAATGCAAGAAATGCTAAAGGGAATGGTATAAAAATAAACAATAAAAAGGGAAGGAGGAACACAGGCACAAATAATAAAAATGGCTACAAACAACTACCTATCAATAATAACTTAAAACATTAATGGACTAAATGATCCAATCAAAAGACACTGAGTGGCTGAATGGATAAGAAAACATGACCCATACATTTTCTGTCTACAGGAGACCCACCTTAGAACAAGGGACTCACACAGACTGAAAGTGAAGGGATGGGAAAATACCTTCCAGGCAAATGAAAAAAAAAAAAAGCTGGGGTACCAATACTTATATATCACAAAATATACCTCAAAATAAATGCCATAACAAGTGATAAAGAAGGCCACTACATAATACTAAAGGGATCGGTACTGCAAGAGGATATAACCCTGATAAACATATATGCACCCAATACAGGAGCACCCAAATACATTAAAAAGAAACCTCCTTGAAGATATCAAGGAAGAGACTGACAGCAATACAATCATAGTAGGGGACTGTAATACCCCTTTGACATCACTGGAAAAATCATCTAGTCAAAAAATCAGTAAAGAAACAGCAATCCTAAATGACTCACTAGATCAGATGGACTTAATTGACATCTGCAGAACATTTCATCCCAAAGCCAGTAAATATACATTCTTATCAAGTGCACATGGGACATATTCAAAGATAGACCACATATTGGGTTACAGGCAAAGTCTCTTCAAATTCAAGAAGATTGAAATTATATCAAGCATCTTCTCAGACCACAATGGCATAATATTAGAAATAAACTACAATAAAAACAATTAAAAAATCAAACACTTGGAAGCTGAATAGCATTCTATTAAACAATGATTGGGTTACCAAAAAGATAAAGAAGAAATTAAAAACATTCTGAAAAAAATGATAATGAAAACACAACAATCCAAAAATCTATGGGACACCGTGAAAGCAGTTCTGAGAGGGAAGTTTATAGCTCTATAGGCCTACCTTAAAATACAAGAAAAAAATGATAATAAATCATCTAACTCTACAACTTAAAGAATTAGAACAAGAAAATCCCAGAGTGAGCAGAAGGAATGATACAATAAAGAGCAGAGCAGAAATAAATGACTTAGAGACAAAAAAACGACAACACACACAATACAAAGATCAATGAAACGCAGAGCTCTTTCTTTGAAAGTATACACAAAATGGATGAACCTCCAGCCAGGCTCATCAAGAAGCAAAGAGAGAGGACCCAAATAAACAAAATCAGAAATGAAAGAGGTGAAATAACAACAGACCTCACGGAAATACAAAGTATCCTATGTAATAAAGAGCTAATATGCAAATGGTCATCACGCAGTCATGCCATCACGCCGTCACACCAAGGCTGGGGGACCTGAGGCCAGGCCAGGGGGCCCTGAAGCCATCCCCCCTTCCCCAGTGCCGAGGCTAGGGGACTGGAGGCCAGGAAAGAGGATCTGAGGCTGAGTCGGGGGACCTGAGTCCATGCCCCCCATCGAGTGGGGCTTGATGGGGGACTTTAGTCTGTGCCTCCTGCCCAGTGCCAGGCCAGGGGACCTGACGCTGCAACACCAGCCAATGTGGGGCTTGATAGGGGTTGGGCCAGCCAGGTCTGGGTCTCGAGTGATTTCAAAGCACACACGGGTGGCTGGGGACTTGACTCTGGGTCTTGTGGCATGCCCCAGATACTGACAGGAGGAAGATTTGAGATTTCCATATACATTTTACTAATTTTCTTTCATCTCTGACACTTCTATTATAGAGAAAGGTCAAATAGCAATATTAAAATATTTCCTCTACTTAATTCCCTTTTAATGTGCATGAATTTCAAGCACCAGGCCACTGGTTGTAAAAAAAAAAATACTATGAACAACTCTATTCCAACAAACTAGACAACCTAGAGGAAACGGACATATTCCTAGAAAAATACAAGATTCCAAATCTCAATCAGAAAGAATCTAAAAATCTCAATAGGCTGATAACTATGGAGGAAATTGAAGCAGTCATCAAAAAGCTTCCAGCAAACAAAAGCCCAGGTCCAAGTGGCTTCACAGAGGAGTTTTACCAAACATTCAAAGAAGAACTAAAACCTATCCTCCTCAGACTATTCCAAAAAAATTAAAGAGGAAGCAACACTTCCAAGCTCATTCTATGAAGCCAACATTACCCTAATACCAGATAAAGACACCACAAAGAAAGAGAATTATAGGCCAATATCCCTCATGAATATAGATGCCAAAATCCTCTACAAAATTGTAACAAATCAGATCCAGCATTACATCAGAAAAATTCATATATCATGAACAAGTAGGATTTATCCCAGGGATGCAAGAATGGCACAATATCCACAAATCAATAAACATAATACATCACACAAATTAAGAGATAAAAATCACATAGTCCTGTCAATTGATGCAGAAAAAGCTTTTGACAAAATCTAACATTATTTCTTGATAAGAACCCTGAGCAAAGTGGGAATAGAGGGATCATACATCAACATAATAAAAGCCTTCCTTATACGACAAACCTCAGCCAACAGCATACTCAATGGGCAAAAACTAAAACCATTTCCCCTAAGAACAGGAACAAGATAGGGATGCGCACTGTCACCACTCCTGTTCCACATAGTACCAGAAGTGCTAGTCATAGCAATTAGACAAGAAGAAGAAATAAAAGATATCCAAATTGGAAAAGAATACATAAAACTGCAATTATTCACAGGTGACATGATGCTGTACGTAAAAAACCCCCAAACACTCCATAAAAAATTATTAGACTTAATAAATGAATTTGGCAATGTAGCAGGATACAAAATTAATGCAAGGAATCTATGGAATTTTTATACACCAATAGTGAACTTACAGAAAGAAAGGTTTAAAAAATCCCATTTACCATTGCACCAAAAACATTAAGATACCTACGAATAAACTTAACTGAGGAGGTAAAAGACCTGTACTCAGAAAACTACAGGACACTGAAAAAAGAGATAGAGGAAGACATAAACAGATGGAAGAACATACCATAGAATCAACATCATTAAAATGTCCATAGTACCCAAAGCAATCTATAGATTCAATGCACTCCCCATTAAAATGCCAATGGCATATTTCACAGTCCTATAATGAACTCTCCAAAAATTCATCTGGGATGAAAAAAAAAAAAAGACTCCAAATAGCTGCAGCAATCCTGAGAAAGAAGAACAAAGTAGGAGGGATCTCAATACCAGATATCAAGCTGTATTACAAACTCACTGCTCTCAAAACTCCCTGGAACTGGCACAAGAACAGACATGTAGATCAATGGAACAGAACAGAGAACCCAGAAATCGACCCAAGCCACTATGTTCAATTAATATTTGACAAAGGAGGCAAGAGCATACAATGGAGTCAAGACAGTCTCTTCAATAAGTGGTGTTGGGGAAATTGGACAGATAAATGCAATAAAATGAAACTAGACCACCAACTTACATCAGACACAAAAATAAACTCAAAATGCATAAAGGGCTTAAATGTAAGATAGGAAACCATAAAAATATTAGAGGAATCCACAGGCAGCAAAATCTCAGACATATGCCAAAGTAATATCTTCATCGATATAGCTCCTAGGGCAATAGAAACTAAAGAGAAAATAAACAAATGGGACTACATCAAAATAAAAAGCTTCTGCACAGCAAAAGAAATCATCAAGAAAACAACGAGAAAGCCCACTACATGGAAGAACATATTTACCAACGTTATCACCGATAAGGGTTTAATCTCCAACATTTACAGGGAACTCATACAAATTAACAAAAGGAAGACAAACAACCCAATCAAAAAATGGGCAACAGATCTAAATAGATATTTTTCATAGGAGGATAGAAGAAAGGCCAAGAGACATATGAAAACATGCTCAAAGTCACTAATCATCCGAGAGATGCAAATCAAAACGACAATGAAGTACCATCTCACACCTGTCAGAATGGCAATCATCAACAAATCAACAAATGACAAGTGTTGGCAGGATGCAGAGAAAAAAGAACCCTCATGCACTGCTGGTGATAATGCAGACTGGTGCAGCCACTGTGGAGAACAGTATGGAGTTTCCTCAAAAAACTAAAAGTGGAACTGCCATTTGACCCAGTGATCCCACTTCTAGGACTATATTCCAAGAAACTAGAATCATCAGTCAGAAAGAATATATGCACCCCTATGTTCATAGCAGAACAATTTACAATAGCTAAGATTTGGAAACAGCCTAAGTGCCCATCAGCAGATAAGTGGATTGAAAAACTGTGGTACATCTACACAATGGAATACTATACTGCTGTAAAAAGGAAGGAACGCCTACCGTTTGCCACAGCATGGATGGTCCTGGAGAGAAAGATAAATATCACATTATCTCACTCATTTGTGAAATATAATGAACAACATAAACTGATGAACAAATATCGATCCAGAGACTTAGAAGCATCAAACAGACCATCCAACCTCAGAGGGAAGGCAGGGGAGGGTGGGAGAGTGAGGTAAGAGATCAACCACAGGACTTGTATGTATGCATATAAGCATAACCAATGGACAAAGACAATAGGGAGTGAGGGCATGTGCTGAGGGGGTGGGAGCTGCCAGGGAGAGGCCAATTGGGGAAATGGAGACATATGTAATTCTTCAAACAATAAAGAATTTTAAAAAATTAAAAGAAACCCCTGGTAAAGTTCTCTTCTAACACCAGTGTTTTCCAACTAAATCTTTTAGAAAGGAATGGGAGACAATTTTTATTTCTTAACAATGAGCTTAAAATCAGTACATCCAATGCAAAATTTTGGTACTCTTTGAAACTTTAATTTATTTTCTCTTGGTACACATGAATTTAGCTTTTGTTTTATTGCCATTGATTGCTAAGGAATTTTAAGATAAAAATACAAAGTCATTAACATCAAGAGACACAAGGGCACTTTGGATTCCAAAATATCTTTATAATGGGGGAGTAAGTAAGGGGAACCTCACGTGTCACTTGCTTATTTTTTAAACTATTACTCTTTCAATTCTAATCTTTGAATAAAATATTTTTTCTACAATATAAAATGACTTTTTCGATAAAAATCAGCACAGTAACATTGTCTATTTTACAATAAATCTGAAAGGAAAATATGGAAAAGAATATTCTTACACAATATAACATAACTTGTTTTTTTAATTGAAATTTTTTTGTTAATTGCCTAATCACCTAAATCAGTGAATAAGAATGCTCAGCTTCCAATCCATGAATATAGAATACAATATAATTTATTCTACATTTTGCTTCAAAGTTACAGAGATGACATCCATCCTATCCAATAAAAGAGTGATATGCAAATTGACCGTACCTCCGCTACACCCACAAGCCATGCCCACCAGCCAATCAGGAGTGAGTATGCAAATTAACCCAAACAAGATGGCTACAGCCACGGAGAGAGCAGGAGGCTTGGGTTTCCCCGGCAATGGAGGAAGCCAAGCTTTCCTGCACACCCTGGCCAGCCCAGGCCTCTGCTCAAGGCTACAAAGTTTAAATTATAGAAGATAAATAAATCGCAACAAAAATGGCGGTGGCCACAGAGCAAGCAGGAGGCTTGGCTCTGCTCAAGGCTACAAAGTTTCAATTATAGAACATAAATATATCCCAGATACCAGGGCCTCCGCTTGGGTTGCAGGGGGCATGGCCAGCCCGCAAACCACCATAGGCCCCTCACCCAGGCTGCCCCACACCCCAAGAGAACCCCCACCCTGATCTGGGACACCCTTCAGGGCAAACCAGCCGGCTCCCACCCATGCACCAGGCCTCTGTCCTATATAATAAAAGAGTAATGTGCAAATTGACCATCACTCCAACACACATTTTTGGCTGCCCCCATGTGGTCAAAGATGGCTGCCCCCATGTGGACACAAGATGGCCGCCACAGATGGCCAGCAGGGGAGGGCAGTTGGGAGGGACCAGGTCTGCAAGGGAGGGCAGTTGGGGGTGATCAAGCCTGCAGGGGAGAGCAGTTAGGGGTGACCAGGCCTGCAGGGGAGGGCAGTTAGGGGTAAACAGGCTGGCAGGGGAGCCGTTAGGCATCAGTCAGACTGGCAGGGGACTGGTTAGGGGGTGATCAGGCTGGCAGGCAGAAGGGGTTAGGGGCAATCAGGAAGGCAGGCAGGCGAGCAGTTGGGAGCCAGCAGTCCTGGATTGTGAGAGGGATGTCCGACTGCCCGTTTAGGCCCGTTTCTACCAGGATCTGGCCTAAACGGGCAGTCGGACATCCCTTGAGGGGTCCCAGATTGCAGAGGGTGCAGGCTGAACTGAGGGATACACACGCCCGTGCAAGAATTTCGTGCACCGGGCCTCTAGTATAATTATAAAGCCTACTCTACATTTTCAAGTTTTCAATCCAAATATATAGATTAGAACAGGTCACTTTATTACTGACAACATTCATGGAAGGGCCAGATTCCTCATAAAAAGACAAAATAAGTTTGATTGGGAGCTGGCCATTGCTCTACTCACCCATCAACAGAATTATGGAAGTCAAGAGGCAATATTTTTTCCTTTTTAAAATAGCAAAGGAACAAAAGAAGATTGGCTGTCTGTTGAGTGGGCCCCACGTTAGAGTGCATAGCTCATCAGGATCAAAGCTGGCACCTGTGAGCAGTTAACTTCCTAAGAGCACTCACTGGGCATTATGTCATCTGTATTACAGCTTTCACCGTGGAAAGTATTTGAAAATACTTTATGCTCAAAATATACACTGAGTGGCCAGATTATTATGATCTCTGAATGCATAATAATCTGGCCACTCAGTGTATATCCTATATTATAAAAAGCTAATATGCAAATTGTTCCCTCGACCAGCAGGCAGGCCGGCCAACCACCCATATCCTCCCCCTGGCCAGGCTGGCCGGACCCCAACCATGCACAAATTCATGCACTCACTGGACCTTTAATATATATATATATGAGTGTGTGTGTGTGTGTGTGTGTGTGTGTGTGTGTGTGTGTATACTAGAGGCCCGGTGCATGAAATTCTTGCATGGGGGAGGGGTGTCCCTCAGCCCAGCCTGCACCCTCTCCAATCTGGGACCCCTCGAGGGATGTCTGACTGCCCCTTTAGGCCCGACCCAGGATCGGGCCTAAACGGGCAGTCAGACATCCCTCTCACAATCCAGGACTGCTGGCTCCCAACTACTCGCCTGCCTGCCTTCCTGATTGTCCCTAACCCCTTCTGCCTGCCAGCCTGATCACCCCCTAACCAGTCCCCTGCCAGCCTGATTGATGCCTAACGGCTCCCCTGCCAGCCTGTTTGCCCCTCACTGCCCTCCCTTGCAGGCCTGGTCACCCTTAACTGCTCTCCCCTGCAGGCCTGGGTCCCCCCCAACTGCCATTCCCTGCTGACCCCATCACCCCTAACTTCCCTGCTCTGCAGGCCTGGTCACCCCTAACTGCCCTCCCCTGCTGGCCATCTTGAGGCGGCCATCTTGTGTCCACATGGGGGCAATCATCTTTCACCACATGGGGGAAGCCATCTTTTGTGTTAGAGTGATGGTCAATTTGCATATTATTCTTTCATTAGATAGGATTAGATAGGATAGAGGCCTGGTGCACGGATGGGGGCTGGATGGTTTGCCCTGAGGGTGTCTTGAATCAGGGTGGAGGTTCTCTTGGGGTGTGGGGCCGCCTGGGTGAGGGGCCTATGGTGGTTTGCAGGCTGGCCACGGCCCCCAGTGACCCAAGAGGAGGCCCTGGAATCTGGGATTTATTTATGTTCTATAATTGAAACTTTGTAGCCTTGAGCGGAGCCAAGCCTCCTGCTCGCTCCGTGGCCGCCCCCATTTTTGTTGGGATTTATTTATCTTCTATAATTGAAACTTTGTAGCTTTGAGTGGAGGCCAAGGCAGGCCAGGGCTGCAGAAACTTGGCTTCCTCCATCGTCAGGAGCAACTCAAGCCTCCTGCTCTCTCCAGCTCCATGGCTGCCGCCATTTTTGTTGGGATTTATTTATCTTCTATAATTGAAACTTTGTAGTCTTGAGTGGAGGCCTGGGCCAGCCAGGGCAGGCGGAAAGCTTGGCTTCCTTTTTTGCTGGGGAAACCCAAGCCTCCTGCTCTCTCTGTGGCCGCAGCCATCTTGGTTGGGTTAATTTGCATACTCGCTTTTTATTGGCTGGTGGGCATGGCTTGTGGTATAGCGGAGGTACGTTCAATTTGCACTGCGTGGCCAGAAAATTATGCATTCAGAGATCATAATAATCTGGCCACTCAGTGTATAGTATCCATTCCTTGTCCTTGAGGATCCAAGTATCTATACTAATATAAACCTAGGTGGCCCCCGCATGTGACGTTGCCACAAGATGGCTTCCACAAGATGGCTGCCACAATATGGCCAAGTGCACAGAGGAGGCGGGGCCCAGCAGCAACTTTGTGTGGTGAGGCCTGGGGGTCCCAGCATCTCCTCTGCCTCACGAAGAGCAGGCGTGTCCCATTGGAGAAGGCAGGTAGAGGCAGGGGAGGGCAGTTGGGGGGAATCAGGCCAGCAGGGGAGCAGTTGGGTGTCAATCACGCCGGCAGTGGAGTGGTTAGGGGGTGATCAGGCTGGCAGGCAGAAGTGGTTAGGGGCAATCAGGCAGGCAGGCAGGTAGGCAGGCAAGCGGTTACGAGCCAGCAGTCCTGGATTGTGAGAGGGATGTCCAACTGCCGGCGTAGGCCTGATCCTGTACATCCCCCTAGGGGTCCCAGATTGGAGAGAGTGCAGGCTGGGCTGAGGGACACCTTCCCCCCACCCCTGTACACGAATTTCATGCACTGGGCCACTAGTAAATCTAACATGATAATGGGCTTCTTCAGTCCAAAGGCAGGACTTCTTTGCAGTAGAGTGTCTCCAGTGTTTCACAAAAATAAATAAAAGCAGCAGCTAACATCTTTTCAGCTTCTTGACCTCTCCGCATTTCGTTGCTTCTTCCTCCCATCTCATTTCCTCTAAGTCATGTTGCATACCTGGTCTTAAACACTTTGCTTCTTCATCTTTGTAATTTATTTTTGTCATAGCCAAAGAATGAGCTTAGATATTTCTTCCTGATATTCTCCTTCATCATTGATAAAATCTTCCATTTTGGAGTCATAGTTCTCATCTTCCTCCTTTTCATATTCTCATTGTCTTTTGTAACCACCAGGGAAGGGAAACCCTTGAGAACGTTGGGCAGATCTGTAACCAGCTAAAGAAGGCTTCATTCCATTCATCTGTCCATTGGTGGGCCAGGTAATGATATTCTTAGAAGATATTGTTTCTGAGACAAAAGTGCATTTGGGTTTATGGGGGGATCTAAGCTAACTAATCACCCAGGTCCCAAGGTGCTCACTGGTCTTCTAGGGCCTGAACTGCTGACAGTCTGTCCAGCTGAAACTGTGCCACTTACTGATCGCCCAGAGCCACTGACTGACCGCTTGGGGGGCACTGAGCCACTCATTGGTCGTCGGTTATGTGGATTGTGCACAGGCCACCCAGAGTCACCAGAACTGACCACTGACTTCCTAGAACCACCTGGGCCACTGATGGGTCATCCAGAGCCACCTGTACTGCTGACTGTCCTTCCAGGAGGACTTAAGTCACTGGCTGGCCTCTTGGTCCCACTGATTGATCGCTCAGGTTCTGAGCTGGAGCTGCCATTCTGGTGCCTGGGCACGGAGCCAGAACTAACCATAGGCTGAAGACTCCCTGTGATGGGCTGCCCAGGAGCTAGGCTGGAGCTGCTGCCTGATGGCCTGACACTTGGACTCTTAGCCTTATGTGGGGAGACCACAGGTCCAGGTCTGGAATGGCTAGGATAGAGAGGAGATTTTTGACTGTGTGCTCAGTAACAGATTTCTGAGTCCCTTTAGCAGAAGTCTTTGGAACACTTGGTGAAAAGGTGCTCAAGTGGGTCTTTCCAGCCCCATTGTCAACAGGCCTGTCATGGTCCTTCTGAAGTGAGGCTTAGGAGCAGTTGCTAGATGTTACTTTGGTCCTCTCTCCTGGCATGGATTTGGATGAAAACAAACCTAAATGTTTCTTCTTATCTGTGCTGGGTCTGGATTTCTTCTCAGTATGAAGAAGGGGAGTACCTTTGGGAGAAGGATGCTTGTCCCTGGAAACTCTGCTAGGTATTGGGCCCATACTTTCAGTATGAGAGGGCACCATTTTGGTCAGAGGTAGTCCTGCATCTGCTTCAGGCTTCTTTTTCATATGTCTTCATTCAAGAAGTTTTCACTCCCTAAGTTCTTGTGCAATCATAGGCCACTTTTCTGTGTTTTTTTTCCCACTACCTTGATTTCCACTGGTTCATACTGTTGGAATCTAGCCATTGTCTTCCCTATGAGAAAAGTGTAAACAAGGAATGCAGAAGGCTCATGAACCTTGAGCTCTGGCAAGGGCCAAAGCTATGCACTGATTGTTTAGTTAAGACAATGCTGGCTCAAGCAATTTCCTGACCAAACAGACTCAAAGTAAATCTTTACTAATATTTACTGACCTTTAAGATAGTCTTTATGTTACCAGAATTGCCTGCCTGACTAAGGGCAATATGTGTATCTAAAATTGACTGTCAGGGCTTGGGCACCAGTGAAGTCCTTGCCCTTGCATTGGACTCTCTGCCTGGCCCCCCATTATTTCCAAATTATTATTTCTTGTCTTGTCTCATCATTTGACCACAGCCCTTCTCCAGATCCCAAACCCTGAGCCATGTGGGACATGAACTCTCACATCTGGCACCTTGAATGATGGATATCTGGAAAAGAAGATTTATGCTGGAGCAGAAAAACAAAGTTTCACCAGCGAGGTGGGGAAAAAGAATTTACCAGATAGGTGGGGAAATTCACCGCATGCAAAGCCCACAGCCAGCTGCAGAAGTCGAGATCTGTAAGTAGGGTGGGAACATCTTTTTTTAGTCAGGCTAATGGGCAGAATTTTTCAAAAGGGGAGAAGCTTTATTGTAGACTGTTGGTTTGCATGCTTAAGGATAAAGGAATTAAAGTGTCAGAAGGTATTCTCTTACAGTTTTTGCATGTTATTATAGAACATAATCCCTGGTTTCCTGAAGAAGGTACATTAGATGTTGAATGTTGGGAAAGAGTTAGTCATAACTTGAAAAAACCTCAGCAGCAGGGAAAAATTTGCCTCCAAATTGTTTCTCCTTGTGGAACATGGTATTGGATTTGCTAGAGTCTTCTAGAGAAACAAAACAGGATAAACCCCCTCCCCTTTCACCTTCCGCTCCTAAAGAGGAGCAAAAAGAAAAATTGGAGGAATGGCCTTCATGGCCCCCTCCACCTCCATGTACTAATCCTGAAACATTTAATTCACCATTAATAGAATCACCTATGCAAAGAGCTATCCGAGAAGGATTAAAGGACATGACGGTGGAGGACCAACTCGCTTTTCCTATTATACAAGTAGCTGACCCACAGCTCCTAAATCATATAATAAGATAGCATGAAAAATTTGACTTTAAAATAATAAAGGCCTTGCGTGAAAGCATTGTCCAGAATGGTCCTATAGCTCTTTTACTGGAGAAATTATGACTAATATTTCTGAAGCATTATTAGCTTCTTATGATTGGTATTCTCTGGCTCACGGAGGAGATTATTTACTATGGAAGGGAGAATTTTTGGAGAAATGTCAGGAGCAAGCCCATGCAAACTGCGGGCTGAATGCTCAAATAACTTATGAAATGCTGACAGGACTGGGACAATATAATGACATGCAAAATCAGCTAAATTATGTGCAACAGGCATATGAGCAAATTAGACTTTGTGGAAGAAGAGCTTGGTGGGCTTTACCATCAAAAGGGGACCCTGAGGGAGCTTTTAGTAAATGTATGCAGGGGCTTACAGAGTCATTTTTTACTTTATGGCTTGCCTCACTCAAGCAGTGAGATGACAGATTCAACATGAAACAGCAGGAGACATTTTAATTCAGCCATTAGCTTATGAAAATGCCAATGCTGATTGTAAGAAATGCCTGACACCTCTGAGAAAAAAATAGTAGCATTACAGAAATGATTTGAGCATGTCGGAATGTGGGGTGAGACACTTTTCAATCAAACTTACTTGCTGCCGCCATAACGGTGGGGAATAAAAGGTGTTATAATTGTGGAAGAACAAGACATTTTAAAAAAGAATGTAAGCAACCAAGAAGGACACAAGGTGGCAATCTAGGGAAAGGCGTGAGCATTCTGCCTCCCAATTCAATCAACACAGATTAAACCTCTCTGTGTCCTAGAAGTCAGAAGGGAAACCATTGGGTTGGTTAATGTAGATCGAAATTTCATAAAAATGGACAGCCATTAGATCAAGACATAGGGAATGGACAGCCACAGGGAAACGGCCCCCCAGCCCCATCATCAATAGGGGAAATTTGCCCTGCAAGGCCCACAGTGGACTCCCTCATCTGAGCCACTCCAGGGAGCGCAGGCCTAGTTTTTAACAGTACTATAGCGGTCACTTTGACCCCTGATATGGTTCGGCAAGCTGTTCTTACAGGAATCTGGGGACCTGTACCATCAAGAACTTTAGGATTAATCTTAGGGAGAAGTGGAAAAACTCTGAAAGGACTAACTGTTCTGCCTGGAGTCATAGATTCAGACTACGAGGGAGAAATTAAGGTAATATTAGAATATAATCATATTATGCAACTTACTTCAGGACAAAGAATTGCTCAGATACTACTTCTACCTTTTATTCAGCAAGGTGAAGCTATAAATAGGAAAGGAGGAACACAAGGATTTGTAAGCTCAGATAGCTATTGGATACATGAAATTAGCAAAACCCATCCTATGATTAATTTAAGAATAGAGAGAAAACGGTTTAAAGGTTTAAGAGACACTGGAGCATATGTCAGCATTATCAGCAAAGAATTCTGGCCTCCAAGTTGGTCCATGGTAGAAGCTATAAGCTCTATCATGGGGGTTAGAGTTCCTGATAATACACAATGCAGTGCTGCAGTGTTAAGGTGGCAAGATGAAGAAGGACAGACAGGATGGTTTCAGCCTTACATAGTCTCTGGGGTTGCAGTCAACTTATGGGGCCGGGATGTTTTAGAAGGTTTACAAGCTTGTATTATTACCGGCAAAGGACAGCAGTTAATAACTCAGATGGGATATCAGACTGGTCAAAGCTTAGGAAAAAATAATCAGGGAATTAAAGAGCCCATCAAAGCCAAAGGAAACCTAGAAAGACGAAGATTAGGGTATCAACATTTTGAGGAGTGGTTATTGCTCAATCTCCTAACCCTCATGCAGATCCTATACAATGGGAAGACGATAGACCTATATGAGTGGATCTGTGGCCATTAACCAAGGAGAAATTAGGTCATATTCATGAATTAATACAGGAACAAATAGAGCGTAGAGCCTTCCAATATTCCTTGGAATACACCTATATTTACTATACCTAAGAAGGCAGCAGGAAAATGGCAATTGTTACATGATCTTAGAGCGGTTAACACTACTATGCATACTATGGAAGCTTTACAGCCTGGATTCCCAGCGCCTTTTCAAATCCCTCTAGATTGGTCTCTTATAGTAGTAGATCTTAAGGATTGTTTCTTGACCATTCCCTTGGCACCTCAAGATAAACAGTGATTTGCATTTTCAGTGCCAGCTATTAATAATATAGAACCCATGAAAAGATATCAATGGAAAGTTTTGCCTCAAGGAATGGCCAATGGCCCCACCTAGTGTCAAAAATATGTAGCTCAAGCTATTCAGCCTTTAAGGGACAAATATTCCCGATGTTACATTATTCATTACATGGATGACTTGCTCTTAGCAAGTCCATGGGAAGAGCAGACTTTGGCAATATAAAAATTGCTCCAGAAAAGGTACAGAAAGAAACGCCTTTCAAATATCTGGAAACCATAATTGAAAAGCAACGTATTAGGCCTCAAAAGGTGGAAATAAGATTGCCTTAAAAGTTTAACTGATTTTCAAAAAGTATTAGGGTATATTAACTGGTTAAGACCTTATCTGAAAATCTCTACAAGAGAAATGACAATTCCTCATCCTGAACATTTACAGATGAAGCTAGGAAGGAGTTGCTAAGAATTGAGCAGGCAATCTCCTCAGTCCAAGTAGCATGGGTAGAGCCTGAATTGCCTTTATTGGGACAGATTAACCCTACTGCAAATAGTCCCACTGGAGTCATCTTCCAAAAAACTCTCCTGCTATTATTGAATGGGTCCACCTAGGGCATCAATCCTCTAAAACTGCAGTTAATATGTAGAACTTATGGCTCAGTTGATACCTCAACTTAGAAAGTGCTGCAGGCAGCTTAGAGGAGAAGAACCCCAATGCATTTACCTTTCCCTCACTGGGAAGCAATTAAAAATACTATTTCAAACTGATTTGAATTGGCAAATTGGACTAAGTGGATATTCAGGGGAACTTAGTTGTCACCTATTAAAACACAAATTACTACAATTTTTATATTATACCTCCTTATTATACCAAAAAATTCCAGGCAGGAACCTATTCCTGGAGCATTAACTGTTTTTACTGATGGATCATCGAATGGTAAAGCTTCCTATCATACAATGAATTCAGACCGAGTCATACTGACCAGTCATACTTCTGTACAAAGAATTAAATTAGAGGCTATTAAGGCTGCATTGCAGGATTTCCAAGAGCTTCTTAATATTATCTCTGGCTCTTCTTATGCTGTGGGCCTAGTGAATAGAATTGAAACTGCTCAGTTAAAATGGCTCAGTGACCAAAGTTTATTTTTTACTATTTAAACAAGTTCAGCAGATTGTACACTCACATCAGGGCTCACAGTGTATTACCTGGCCGGCTAACAAAAGGAAATGCACATGCTGATCAATTGGTTGCTTTATTAAAACAGGCCTCAGAATCTCATCAACCTGCCAAAATGTTGTCCAAACAATTCTCGATCACTCGACAGCAGACAAAACAGATTATCAGAGAATGTCTCACTTGCATATTACATCTGCCTCAAGGGTCTAATATAGGAATTAACCCTTGAGGATTGATAAGGGAACATACGTGGCAAATGGATGAAACACATTATACTCCTTTTGGACACCTTGGGCATTGCATGTCTCTGTATATACCTTTTCAAAGGGCCTATGGGCTACTGCATCTACAGGGGAAATGGCAAAACAGATTATTAATCATTGCCTAGATGCTTTTGCCGTCATGGCAATTCCAAAAATCATTAAAACTGACAATGGACCAGCTTACACACCCTGTCATTTCCAGCAATTTTGTAAAAAGTGGAAAATTCACGTCCCCCTGGGTCTCTCATATGCCCGGTGCCAGAGCAAGCTGCGGCCTCGAACCATTGCCCGGCCTCTGCCCATAGGCTGCAGGCACTGAAGCAGGTTTCACAGGGGGAAGCAGAAAAAAAAAAGGTGGAAAATTCAGCACATTACATGAATACCATATAATTTGCAGGGACAGGCAATTATAGAATGCCAGCATCATAGGCTAAAATCCCAACTTGAAAAACAGAAAAGGGGGAATATGGAGAAATCGCCTGTAGGTAGACTACACTAAGCCTTAATTACTTTAAATTTTTTCACTTGTGATGCCGATGGCAAGACACCCATGGAAATAAATTGGTGTCAGAAGAAGCCAAAGGAAAATGGTCTGGTTAAATGGAAAGATCCCGAGTCTGGTTTATGGAAGGGCCCCAACCCCCTGTTAACATTTGGTCAAGGCTACACTTGTATATTTCCAGAAAATTTCTCAAAGCCCATGTGGATTCCCACAAGAAATATTAAACTTCAACATGGATCCGAGGGAGGAACTGGCCAGGTTAATGAGGACCTTGTACCTGGAGCCATGTCTTAACAGCTGCAGACAATCGACTACCCCAGCCGCAGATAGCAGCAGCCCCAAGCAACCCACTGAAGATAAGGAATGGGAGAAGGACGAGACAAATAGCCCAGAGGTCACCTGCGAGATGGTGAAGAAGATGGTCCAGAAAGCAGAGAGAATTTGTGAGGAGACCAGAACCCCAAGAATGCCTGAGAACGTCTTTCTTGCCCTGCTAGCAGTCATCAGCTGTGCGGTAATGCTACCGGGGCAAATGGGGAAGTATTTTGGACTTATGTTCCTGATCCTCCATGGGTAAGACACCTTACGTGGGCTGATCCCCCACCTAATGTAGTCACCAATAACACCAAACACCTTGGTCACCCAGGAGGACCACGGGTGGGGCAAGGAAGTATATGGGCAAAGTATAATTACATGGGTATCACCACCTAGCTTCCCTTTTGTATGACACAGAACCAAACCACAGCTCCTTTGTGTGTAAAATTAAAAAAGAGGCTTCTGACTAACATGGACACCAAAAAAGGGGGAAGCAAAAGCCGAAGTACATCTACTATCACTACTTGCTCTGGGGAGAGGTGCAGAAAATGTAACTTTACTAAGACACCCCACCACACTAAGCCGTTATGTAAAAAGTCTTATGAATGGCACCCTACTGAGGAAGAAATTAATTGGCAAGACTGT
Organism: Plecotus auritus; assembly: GCF_963455305.1. Taxonomy (NCBI): domain Eukaryota; kingdom Metazoa; phylum Chordata; class Mammalia; order Chiroptera; family Vespertilionidae; genus Plecotus; species Plecotus auritus. The sequence continues at coordinate 101,323,053 of NC_137782.1, forward strand.
TATAGTGACCACCCCACCAGCAGCAAACTTAATAACAGTTTTTCCTTTGTGGGTTGGAGCCCCTATGGTTTTGCATATAGTAACAATCACACCCTAAAATGGAAGGGGAATGCATCCTATCCATATGTTGAAGCTAATCACTCCATTTCATGGCATGGAGGAGGATTTGTTGGATCTCAATTTCAACATGACAATTGGCCCCTAAAAAATACATAATGGAAATTAGCTGCTGCACTTGCACCTATTAAATAGTATAGTTTTAACTATAGCTCAGATAATTCCATTCGTACCTTATGGGGAACTCCCAATAAGACAGTATTTGCCACCGCCTGTGTATTTGATCCGTTTTTACTCCTCTCAGGCCCCATCCAGATGCACCTTAATATTACAAGTGATCTGTATGAGGTGTCATGCACAGGCTGCACAATATCCCATTGTATTAATTTCACATTCCAAAAGGATTCCCTCATGATTTTAAAACAACCGGCTTTCGCTTAGTTTCCTACTAACCTAACCGAGCCTTGGGAATCTCATCAAACCTACTAACTGTTACATGATCTGGTAAAAATCTTAAAAAGAGGAGAAACCAAAATGGCAGCATAGGTAAGCACCTAAACTGCTGACCCACACAACAATTTCAAAACTATAACTAAAAGACAGAACAGACACCATCCAGAACCACAGGAAAGCTGGCTGAGTGGAAATTCTACAACTAGAAGGAAAGAGGAAAGCTCACAGAGAAGGAGAGGAAAAGGGCTGAGGTACAGAGACACGTGCACGCAGAGAGGAAGGGCGGCAGAGTGCCTGGCTGGCTTTCTCTGGCGGTAGGGGAAAGGAAGCCCCCGACGGTGCTGAACCCCAGTTCCGACTGCACTGAAACTCAGTTCCGGGCGAAACCCTGTGGACCCAGGCTCATTCAGGGGGAGTTTGGACTGTCAGTTAGAGAGAAAGGCACACGGAGACTCAGAGACTCGGAGACTCAGGGGAGCCATGGCGGCAGGGGTCTGGATGCGCGAGTGCACACAAAGACTGACTGCGGAGGTTGCCGCAGGCTTTCCCTAGTGGAAGGGAGTCGGAAGCTCCTGACTGCACTGAACCCCAGTTCTGACTGCACTGAACCTTGGTTCCGGGCAAGCCCTGGGGACCCACTCTCTTACGGTGGAAATCTGGACTGTAAGGTGGAAACTCGGGAACCATGGAAGCCAGAGGTCTGGAGACGCGCGTGCAAGGGCAGGGCTGACGGGAAGCCAAGACTGTCTGCTCAGCCCTGAGACTCCACCCTGAGACTCCACCCCTTCCAAGCTGAGCACAGAGGCTTTTGCAATCTGGCAAGGCTAATCCTATAAGGCTGTCTCCAGCACTGAAAATCTCCCAGTGTAGACACAGCTGATCCTCGCAGCCAACTGGCATGGAGGTCAATTCCTCCCAGTGATACCAACAACAATCAAGACTTAACTACAACAAGGCTGTACACACAGTCCACAAAGGGGTGCACCAAGAGTGTCCACCTCAGGTTAACTGGGGAGGCTGACCCACTGGGCCATATAGGAAACCTAGTACACAAAGCTACCCTACCAACTCAGGGAAGCAGTGAAAAATGGGGAGACGAAGAAACAGATCACAAACGAAAGAAATGGAGGAAAAAAACAACTGGATATAGAATTCAAAACCACGGTTATAAGGCTTTTTAAGAATATCCTAGAAAAGGCCGAGAAATATAACGAGACCCTCAAAGATATGAAAGAGGACCAACTAGAAATTAAACATACACTGACTGAAATAAAAAATATTATACAGAGACCCAACAGCAGACTAGAGGAAAGCAAAAATCAAGTCAAAGATTTGAAATACAAAGAAGCAAAAAACACTCAACTGAAAAAGCAAAAAGAAAAAAGAATCCAAAAAGTTGAAGATAGCGTAAAAAGCCTCTGGGACAACTTCAAGCGTACCAAAATCAGAATTATGGGGGTGCCAGAAGAGAGAGAGCAAGATACTGAAAAACTATTTGAAGAAATAATGACAGAAAACTTCCCCAACCTGGTAAAAGAAATAGACTTACAAGTCCAGGAAGCGCACAGAACCCCAAACAAAAGGAATCCAAAGAGGACCACACCAAGACACATCATAATTAAAATGCCAAGAGCAAAAGACAAAGAGAGAATATTAAAAGCAGCAAGAGAAAAACAGTTAATTACCTACAAGGGAGCACCCATACGATTGTCAGCTGATTTCTCAACAGAAACTATGCAGGCCAGATGGGAGTGGCAAGAAATATTCAAAGTAATGAATAGCAAGAACCTACAAACAAGACTACTCTACCCAGCAAAGCTACTATTCAGAATGGAAGGTCAGATAAAGAGCTTCACAGATAAGAAAAAGCTAAAGGAGTTCATCACCACCAAACCAGTATTATATGAAATGCTGAAAGGTATTCTTTAAGAAGAGGAAGAAGAAAAAAGTAAAGAGAAAAATTATGAACAACAAATACATATCTATCAACAAGTGAACCTAAAAATCAAGTGAATTAAAAATCTGAGGAACAGAATAAACTGGTGAATATAATAGAATCAGGGACATAGAAAAGGAGCGGACTGATAATTCTCAGGGGGAAAGGGGTATGGGGGGTGCAGGAAGAGACTGGACAAAAATCATACACCTATGGATGAGGACAGTGAGGGGGAGGTAAGGGCAGAGGGTGGGGTGGGAACCGGGTAGAGGGGAGCTATGGGGGAAAAAAGAGGAACAATTTGTAATAATCTGAAAAATAAAGATTTATTAAAGAAAGAAAGAAAGAAAGAAAGAAAGAAAGAAAGAAAGAAAGAAAGAAAGAAAGAAAGAAAGAAATTAAATAAATAAAAGAAAAGAAAAAAATCTTAAAAAGACAAAAAAGATTTCCTGGAATGTTAATTGCAGGACTCTTTGCCCTCATAACATTCCTGACTTCTGTGGGCATTGCTGCTTCATCCATAGAACAAAATGTTCAAACTTCTCAGTTTGTACAACCGGTCTATACAAAAAAGAATTGATAGCCGTGTTGAGATACAATTATCAGCATTAAAGTCTACAGTCTTGTGGATGGGTGATAAAATCCACAGCTTAGAGCAAAGAATATCTTTGTAGTGTCATTATAATTTTCCCCAGATTTGTGTAACACACACACCCCACCCCCTGCCCCGTTCCCTATTGGGAATCAATAAAAAATCACCTTGGTGCTTGAGGTAAAGATAACACAACCCTTGATATTTTAGAATTACAACAGCATATTGTACAATTATCCCAAGCAAACTTATAAACTAATTCCTTAGATGCCTGGCAGAAATTTTAAAAAGACATGAATGAATTTAATCTCTTCCACTGGATCTCCTTACATTTGCCTCTCAGCATAACCACTATTGCTTGTCTCATTTTTATTCTTATGTTTATTTTTAGTCTGCAGATGTGGAATGAAGAGTATTAAAAGGACTTGAACCCTTCAGGTGGCATGCACTTTTCAACATTTATTAAGAAAAAGAGAAGGGGGAGATGTTGGAAGCTACCCATTGCCTTCCCTATCAGAAAAGTGTAAACAAGGAATGCAGAAGGCTTGTGAACCTTGAGCTCTGGCAAGGGCCAAAGCTATGCACTGATTGTTTAGTTGAGACAATGCTGGCTCAAGCAATTTCCTGACCAAATAGTCTCAAAGTAAATCTTTACTAATATTTACTGACCTTTAAGATAGTCTGTCTGTCACCAGAATTGCCTGCCTAAGGGCAATATGTGTATCTAAAATTGAATAAAAGGCTGTCAGGGCCTGGGCACCAGTGAAGTCCTTGCACTTGCATTGGACTCTCCGCCTGGCCCCCATTATTTCCAAATTATTATTTATTGTCTTGTCTCATTATTTTTCCACAGCCCTTCTGCACATCCCAAACCCAGAACCAAGTGGGACATGGACTCTCACACCACACTGCTTTTTCACAGCCAGACTGAGTAGGTCAGTGAAGTTCATGATGGTGGGGCACTTTTAAGGGGGACCTTTGGTTTACTTTCAACTTTTGGAGGAGGTTCTTGCTCTGGTGCTGCTTGATTGTATTCTAAGAATTCTTCCGTTTCATACTCTTGGTCTTTTCCCTGACTAGTGGCTTTCCATTGCCTATCTTTTCTTTAACTTTTCCTCAACAGGAATCCCATTTAACCATGAAAATTTTCCTTTGTCCTCTTGGCTATAGCTCTTGCTTTCTTCTCATGTTTTAGCTCAATTCACTTTTTCACTAGTTCTTCTTTTCTCCTTTTTTTTCTCTAAGGCTTTTTGTCTGAGTTCCTCCACTTTTCTTCTGAGAAAAGCCTGTATGATGCTGATTGGACACCCTTAACTTTGGGGTCTTTTGGGGGAGGACCCACTGCCAAACTATACCTTTTCAGTATGCTGTTGGCTCCTTGTCCTTTAGAAGCTATCATGAGAATTTCCCTGAAATCCATGTTGACCAAACTGGATAAAATGGGCCAGCTCTCAAAGGGGAATGAAAGCGCATCTTACCAAATGGCCAGCTGCAGCCAAATGAACTGGCTGGCCGCCTCTTTCCTACCTCTACTCAGCACGACCAATTCCGGCGCTGTCCCAGGCGGTCTGCCTGCCACCTTCCTCAAGCAGCCCATATCCTTACAAGTCCAATGTTGCATTCCCACCTTTGAAACTTTAAATAAAAGTTTTACATCCACAAGATAAATTAGTAGATTGGTCCTCATTCACTGACATAATCATTCAGTTGAGAATAAGTTACTTTAGTTTAATTGTTAAACCTCAATTCGGCCTGGCTGGTGTGGCTCAGTGGATTGAGTATTCTCTCAGGCACCAAGAGGCTGCTGGTTTGATTCCTGGTCAGGGCACATGCCAGGGTTGTGGGTTCAATCCCCAGAAAGGGGCATGCAGGAGGCTGCCAATTGAAGTGATATCTCTATCTCATCAATGTTTCACCCTCTCTCTCCCTTTCCCTTCCTCCCTCTCTGAAAATCAGTATTACCATATATTTTTTAAAATCTTTGTTCAGGAAATGGTGATAGACATGTACTCCCAAAATGTCTGAATCCTTGCTTATATGGTGAAGAAACAAAAGTTCATATTGATTTTTTTGCTAACAATCAATAATCTTACTCATTTCATATTTTTTAATTTATTTCAGAGAGAAAGAGAGAGATAACATGCATATAAATACATAGCCTTTAAAATAGTACATGAAATATATAACCAAAGAAAATGTACAATGTCAACAAAACATAAGATGCCTAGGAATATTCTTAACAAAAATGTGCAAAATCTGTGTAAATAAAATTTTTAAATGCTACCCAATAACTGACACTTAAACAACTGGACAGTAACGTCGTATTCTTGGGTAAAAAACAACAACAAACCATAATGATGTCAACCTCCCAATGTTGATTATAAATTTATTATGATTTGATTAAAATATCAGCAAGATTTTTAAGACCAAAACAAGCTCATTTAAGTTCACATGTTCAAATGAAAATCGTAAAAGAAAATTCTGGCCTGGCCAGCATGGCTCAGTAGTTGACCCATGAATAAGGAGGTTACAGTTTGATTCCTGGTCAAGTCACATGTCCTGATTGCAGGCTTGATCTCCCTAGTGAGGAGCATGCAGGAGACAGCTGATCGATGATACTCTCTCATCATTGATGTTTCTCTGTCTCCCTCTCTTTCCTCTCTGAAATTAATAAAAATGTTTTTTAAATAAAATTCTGAAAAAAATGAATGAATAAAAGCTACCCAAACAGATAGAATAATGTATCTACACTAATAAAAGAGTAAGATGCAAATTGACCATACCTTTGTGATGCCCACCAGCCAATCAGGAGTGAGTATGCAAATTAACCCAACAAAGATGGCGGGTTAATTTGCAGGCACCAAGCAGCCGGGGGTGGGGTGGGACACTTGCATCATTGCCATGGCGATGATGCAGGTGTTCTGCACTGCCCCAGCCACTCCGGGCCTCTGGGCAGTGTGGCAAGGCAGAAAGGCGGCTCCAGGCCAGAGCAAAAAGGCAGTTCCAGAGCTAAGGCAGTGCTGGCAGCCAGGGTTAGGAAGGCCCATTCTTGCACGAATCTTCATGCATCAGGCCTCTAGTTGTGTTATAATGCTACAGTAATTAAAAAACTTGGATAATGTCCTGTGAATAGATAAACTGATGGAACTGACAACAAAGTCCAGTGATAGACTCAAATACATATGGAAATTTGGTAAAATAAAAATATCTCCTTAGATCAGTGGGAAAATATGCATTATATTAATAAAGAGTGTTGGAACAACTGAATGACGAAAAATATTGAACCAAAAATTAACTCATTTTACTCATAACTAATATAAAAACTGAAAGCTACCGAAAACCTAAGGGCACAAAGATATCAAAAGTGAAAGAACAGAAAAAAATATATTAAGCGAATATAAACAAAATAAAAAGTATATGATAACACAGGAGACTTGAAGGCAAAAAGCATTACTATAAATAAAGAGCACTTCATATGAATAATTGCATTTTACCAGGAATATCCAAATTCACAAGCACTTCATAACATGAAATCAAAGTACATAGAAGAGACCTACAAGGGAAACTAGATACATTTGTAATCGTAATAAGTTTAACACACCCCTCTCATTCAGAGACAGAGCATACCTCTTTCAGAACCAATAGCCTCACACAAAGACTTCAGTAAGGATGTAAAACACTTCAACAACCTGAGCAGCAAACTGCATTCAACAATCAGATAACCCACTGTACCCAACAACCTTTCCTGCTGAAAGGCACTAAGGTATTATTCCCAAGTTGCACATGCATACAACTCCTTTGGTTGATTTCTCCCCTTACCCTCACCCTCCCCTGCCTTCCCTCTGAGGTTGGACGGTCTGTTTGATGCTTCTAAGTCTCTGGATTTATTTTTGTTCATCAGTTTATTTTGTTCATTATATTCCACAAATAAGTAAGATCATGTGATATTTATCTTTCCCTGACAGGCTTATTTTGCTCAGCATAATGCTCTCCAGGTCCATTCATTCTATTGTGAATGGTAAGAGTTCTTTCTTTTTTACAGCTACATAGTATTCCATTTTGTAAATGTACCATAGTTTTCTAATCCACTCATCTGTTGATGGGCTGTTAGGTTGTTTCCAAATCTTAGCTATTGTAAATTGTGCTGGTGTGAACATAGGGGTGCATATAATTTTTCTAATTGGTGTTTCTGATTTCTTGGGATATAGTACTAGAAGTGGGATTACTGGGTCAAATGGGAGTTTCATATTTAAGTTTTTTTAGGAAATTCTATACTGTTTTCCACAGTGGCTGCACCAGTCTGCATGCCCACCAGCAGTGCACGAGGGTTCCTTTTACTCCACACCCTTGCCAGCACTTGTCTTTTCTTGATTGGTTGATGATAGGAAAGTTCTTAGTTTTAAAAGTTCTGAAATACACTCCTAAACAGCATTTCATTCAGCTCTTAGAGATGCTCCACTATAGCCACCCCTTTGTCCTGCTGACCTGCACTGACGTGCTACTCCCAAGATGCACACAAGATGGCAGTGGAGGAGCATTTCAATTATTTTTCAAGTGAACCTGCTGGACTATGAAGCAGGTGTAAACTAACTTCAAAGAATTGAAATTATACACAATATGTTTCTTGTTGTCATTGTAGTTAATCCAGAAATCAAGAACGGAAGTACCTAGAAACTCCTTATATTTAAAAGTTGTCAAATACACTTCTAACTCCAACAATACATCACAATTCAAGTTAGAAAATAAGTTGAACTAAATGATAATACCACATATCAAAATTTATGAAAAAATGTGCACTCATAAATGCACATACTAGGAATAAAAGTTGAAAATTTACATGTTTTGCATCCATATTAAGAACCTAAAATAGTAAATTATATAGAGATAAAACAGAAGAAAGGAAATGTGTGCACGTAGAGATGTTTGAAGGGAGATATACTTAAAATGATAGCAGTTTTTTTTAACTCTTGGGGTAGAATTTTTAATTAACTCCATATTTTATTGCTTAAGTAAACTGCACACAGAAAGCCATTTTCATTTTAGGAAAAATGTTTTAGAGGAAAACATGGGATAATCCTAGATAATAAAGAGATAATATGCAAATTGATCATCACACCCTCACACAAGATGGCCATCCCCATGTGGTCATAAGATGGCTGCCCAATATGGTCATAAGTTGGCCATGCCCATGTCATCACAAGATGGCCATCTCCATGTGGTCACAAGATGGCCTCACCCATGGGGTCACAAGATGGCCACCCCCATGTGGTCACAAGATGGCTGCCACAAGATGGCCAGAAGGGGAGAGCAGTTGTGGGGGACCGGGCCTGCAGGGGAGGGCAGTTGGGGGTGATCGGGCTGGCAGGCAGAAGCTGTTAGGGGCAATCAGGCAGGTAGGCAGGTGAGTAGTTGGGAGCCAGCAGTCTCGGATTGTGCGAGGGATGTCCCAGATTGCAGAGGGTGCAGGCTGGGCTGAGGGACACCTCAACCCCCAGTGCTCGAATTTCATGTACCGGCCCCCTAGTCCTATCCTATATTATAAAAGGCTAATATGAAAATCAACTGAATGGCAGAACGACTGGTCGCTATGATGCGCACTGACCATCAGGGGGCAGATGCTCAACGCAAGAGCTGCCCCCTGGGGGTCCGTGTGCTCCCACAGTGGGAGAGCCCGTCAGCCAGTAGCTGGGCTCACCACTGGCCAGTGCAGCAGTGCTGGCGGGAGCCTCTCCTGCCTCCATAGCAGTGCTAAGGATGTCCAACTTCCAGCTTAGGTCCCTTAGTCGGATATCCCCTAAGTGCTCCTGGACTGCGAGAGGGAGCATGCTGAGCTGAGGGAACCCCCCCGAACCCATGCATGAATTTCATGCACTGAGCCTCTAGTTTATAGACTGTTGTAATAGCAAAACAAGTTTTTCCTTTGCTCACCAAGGCTGCTCTCTTAGACTAAAGAGAATAAAAATTCTTCCTAATTTTTTAGCCCAAAGTGGCTCCTTTCATAATCTGCACCTCTTCCTGTGCAATCCCAGCAGTTCTGAGAAAGGGAAACCCTAAAGCTTGGGGTCCCTGGAATCTACCTGAGCCTGGTTCTAAGATTTACAAGCAATGTTTTTTTTAATTTATATTTTATTGATTTTTTACAGAGAAGAAGGGAGAGGGATAGAGTTAGAAACATCTATGAGAGAGAAACATCAAGCAGCTGCCTCCTGCACACCCCCTACTGGGGATGTGCCCGCAACCAAGGTACATGCCCTTCACCTGAATCGAACCTGGGACCCTTCGGTCCGCAAGCCGACACTCTATCCACTGAGCCAAACCGGTTAGGGCACAAGCAATGTTCTTTTTAACACAGAACAGATTTCTCAAAGTTTTCATTTTGTAACATGGAAAAAAAAACCCTTTTTTGGTTAATCCTCAACCTGAGGATATTTTCTCCATTGATCTTTTAGAGAGTGGAAGGGAGGGAGGGAGCAGGAAAAAGAGAGAAAAATCAATATGAGGGAGACACATCAATTGGTTGCCTCCTGTACTCATGGGGTATCAAACCTGCAACCCAGGTACATGTCTTTGACTGGGAATCAAACCTGCAACTCTTCCCAGTGCGGGCTGACCCTCTAACCACTGAGCAACACCAGTCAGGCCAAATTCTCCTGTTTTATAGTGTAGTTCATTCATTGCTGACAATCCAAGCCTCAGCACCTTGGCTCTGCCTCCAGAGAGACTGTAAGATGGGACCACGCAGCTCAGGTAAGCAGTACACTCCAGAATTCTGGTGTTCAGCCTGCAGTATATGCTCATGAAAAGTGTCCCCACAGGAAATGCTCACTAATGGCTACCCCGTCTCTCAAATCAGAAAAAATCCTGCTGGTTGACATGTATCTGTGACCTGCTGTTTGCCCAGTGTCCCAACACCACTTATTTTAAAAGGCACATTTTCACAACTGATCTAAGGAGACATCTTTATCTTACAAAATTTACTGACGGATTTCGGTAACTTACTCAACCTTCTATTCTGTTCAATTAATTCACGTACAAATGAATGTGAAAAACAATGAGGAAACATTTGGTATATAAAACGCTTTGGGACATGGTAGAGTGAAGCATAATAGTAATTCCTCCTCTGGAAAACCTGCTATTTGAAATTCTCTGATATTTTTAGATAGTCCCTTGCTCTGTAAGTCAACTCTGTCATTTTTAGATGATCTCTTATTCTATAAAATAACTTTGCTTTTTAGCTTAAATAATAGGAAAGATAAACTTAACTGCCTGACCTTCTAGGCTAGCCATCCAACGTAAGGGGCTAAAACAATGATACTGATATGTACTCCCATACCAGGTGTCTGTATAGATATGATATGTACTCAGGGTTACAAGTTGTCTGTATAGATATGACAGGTGTTTGTTAGATATGATATATACTCAAGGTTACAAGCTGTCTGCAAAAAAAAAACTTACACAAAGACCTAGAATGATATAAAAAGAGAATACTCCCTCCTGTGATTGTTCAGAATTTGACAGAAGTATTCTGCTCGGAACCTGTGTGAAATAAAGATGACTCCTAACTAATTGACCCATTACGGTGTCTTGTCTAGCTCTCTGATTTATGATCCAACATTTGGAGGCCCCAGCAAGATAAGAGATAGGTGCCTATCGGCACCTGGTCTCAGATGCCTGGATGGACGGCCTTGCCCGCCTGGCTACCAGGCCATGAAGATCTCTAAGGGGAGGTACCACCTGATGAAGTACCAGGGCCCTGGAGACACTTCTTGGTGGTCTTGATAGCCAGACAAGGGACACCTGACATGCCGCTACATTCTTGATGAGTCATCAGAAAGAAAGCCGCATGAGGTGAGTGAATTCAAATTCCACCTGTTGACCTGGCAGCAAGCCTTTGGCCACCTGAGCACTGTGAGCTGTTCACTGGGCCAAGCCCAACCACTAGCGTTCGTCACCACTTCTGGCTTTCCACGTGGCCCCTCCAATTGATGACGTCGGCATTTCTGGCCAGTCCCCAGGCCCCAAACCCTTGTCCACTAGAGCAGTTCAGGCTGTCCATGTGGCCCCACCCCTTGATGACGTCACCACTTCCGGCTGGTCCCTGGGCCAAGTCCTTATCCACTTGAGCACTTTTGGCTGTCCACGTGCCCCCGCCCCCTTGATGACGTGAATACTTCCTGCTGGCCCTTGGGCCCCAAACCCTTATCCACCTGAGCACTTCTAGCTATCGAAGTGGCCCCTCCCCCTTGAGGATGGCAGCATTTCTGGCCCAACATCGGGCACCAAGCCCTTATCCACCTGAGCATTTCTGGCTGTCCATGTGGGCCTCTTCCCGTTGATGACATCAGCACTTCAGGCTGGTCACCAAACCTCAAGCCCTTGTCCACCAGAGCATTTCTGGATGCTCACCTGGGCCAGACCATATCCATGGTCACCTCAGCATTTCCGGCTGTCCACCTGGCCCCACCCCATTGATGACATAAACACTTCCTGCTGGTCCATGGACCCCAAGCCCTTATCCACCTGAGCACTTCTGGCTGTCCCAGTGGCCCCTCCCCCTCGTTGACTGTAGCACTTCTGGGCCAACATCGGGCACCAAGCCCTTATCCACCTTAGTGTTTCTGGCTGTCCACGTGGCATCTCCCCCTTGATGACATCAGCACTTCAGGCTGGTCATCGAACCTCAAGCCGATGTCTACCAGAGCAATTCTGGCTGCTCACCTGGGCCAGACCATATCCTTGGTCACCTCAGCACTTCCGGCTGTCAACCTGACCAATCCCCCGTGATGATATGACCAGTTTGAGCTGGTCACCTGGGCCCAACCCTTGTTCATGTGACTATTTCCGGCCGTTCCCCAGGCCCTTGTTCGCCTGACCAATGAGACACACTGGCCGGCTACTTACCTCCTAAGAAAAGGGGTGACTTCCCAATATCTGGAAGTTGGCTGAACGGCCTAACACCCACAGCCCCAGGTCACCTTAGGCTCACAGACTGCCTAATCCCCGGTGTGGAGGGTGGCAAGCAGGGGGCCGCCAGAAGTCCTTTAAGAAAATCATGGGCATACATGAACACAGGGACACCCCATGCTCCCCAACATAGGAGCATCTCATTCTGGTGTGACCTGCGACACAGACAGCCCTGCCTCTGGACTATGAATTCCGGGAAAAGCAGTGTTTAAGCCCTGAAAACCAGTTCCATACTGGGAGCAAAGACCTGGCCCCTCAATGGTCATTAAAATTTCGCTGCCAACTGAAGGCCAGCTATTTACTTAATACCTAGGAAATGTCCTTCCGTGAGGAAAGGTACATTCCCACTGCCTTCCTGTGTGTGGACCACAGGAAGTTGGGGCGTTTGCGAACTCTTAGGATCCTCCAATGCATTCTCCTGGCTCTAACAGACTTTACACTTGACCACTTCCAGCTGTTGACCTGGCAGCAAACCTTTGTTTACCTGAGCATTTCTAGGTGTTCACTGGGACAGGCCCAACCACTTGGCTTCGTCACCACTTCTGGCTGTCCACGTGGCCGGTCCCCTTGATGACATCAGCACTTCCATCCTGTCCTGGTCCCCAAGCCCTTGTCCACCAGAGCACTTCAGGCTGTTCACCTGGGCCAGCAAATATCCATGGTCACCTTAGCACTTCCGACTCTCCACCTGGCCCCTCCCCATTGATGATATGAACACTTTAAACTGGTTACCGGCCCCAACTCTTGTTCATGTGACTATTTCCCAGTTTCCCAGGCCCTTGTTTGCCTCACCAATGAACCACACTGTCTGGCTACTTAGTTACTAAGAAGAGGGGTGACTTCCCAATCTCTAAGTTGGCTTCAGGGCCTAACAACCACAGCCCCAGGTCACCTTGTGCTCACAGATTGCCTCTTCCCTGGTGGGAAGATGGCAAGAAGGGAGCCAGCAGCACTCCTTTAAGACAACCCTGGGTGTCCTTGAGGACAGGGATCCCCCATACGGCCCAACATGTGGGCATCTCACTCTGGAGTGACCTGCGACTATGACAGCCCTGCCTATGGGCTTTGAAATCCGGGAGACAGCAGTGTTGAGGCCCTGAAAACCCTTTCCAAACTGGGAGCAAAGACCTGCCCCCTCCATGGTCACTTAAATTTCGTAGCGAACTGAGGGCCACCTTTGTGCTTAATTCCTGGGGATCAACCTTCAGTGAGGAAAACTACCTACTCGCTGCCTTCCAGAGTATGGTCCACAGGAAGATGGGGAGTTTCTAACCTCTTGGGATCCTCCAATGAATTCATCAGGCTCTACAAGCATTTACACTTGACCACTTCCAGCTGTTGACCTGGCAGAAAGCCCTGGTCTACCTGAGGATTTCTGGCTGTTCATTGAGAGAAGCCCAACCACTCGGCCTCATTACCACTTCTGGCTGTCCAGGTGGCCCCTCCCCTTGATCACGTCAGAAGTCTCAGTCGGTCGCGGGCCACAAAATCTTAACCACCTGAACACTTCGGGCTGTCCACGAGGCCCTTACCCCCTGATGATGTCAGCACTCCCTGCAGGTCCCCACGCCCCAAACCCTTACCCACCTTAGCACTTTGGGCTGACCACGTAGCCCCTCCCCCTTGATGACATCAGCATTTCTGGCCAGTCTGTGGTCCCCAAGCACTTATCCACCAGAGCACTTCCGGATGTTCACCTAGGCCACACAATATCCTTGGTCACCTAAGCACTTCTGACTCTCCACCTGGACCCTCCCCATTGAAGATATGAACACTTTAAACTGGTTACCAGGTCCCAACCCTTGTTCATGTGACTATTTCCTGCTTTTTCCCAGGCCCTTGTTCACTTTACCAATGAGCGAACCTGGATAGCTACTTAGCTCCTAAGAAGAGGGGTGACTTCCCAATCTCTGGAAGTTGGCTTAAGGGCCTAACACCCACAGCCCAAAGTCAACTTTTGCTCACATACTGCCTCTTCCCCGGTGGGAGGGTGGCCAGCAGGAAGCAGCCAGCAATCCTTAAAGACAACACCTGGCGTCCATGAGGCCAGGGATCCCCCATGCTGCCCAACATGGAGGCGTCTCACCCTAGAGAGAACTACGACTCTGACAGCACTGCCTATGGGCTTTGAAATCCAGGAAACAGCAGTATTGAGGCCCTGAAAACCCTTTCCAAACTGCTAGCAAAGACCTGCCCCCTCCACGGTCACTTAAATTTCGTAGCGAACTGAGGGCCAGCTTTTTGCTTAATTCCTGGGGAACTGTCCTTCCGTGAGCACAGATACCTTCTCGCTGCCTTCCAGTATATAAACCACAGGAAGTTCAACAGTTTCCAACCTCTTGGGATCCTCCAATGCATTCTTCTGGCTCTTTACACTTGAACACATCCAGCTGTTGACCTGGCAGCAAGCTCTGGTCAACCTGAGGATTTCTGGCTGTTCACTGGGACAAGCCCAACCACTCGGCCTCATTACCATTTCTGGCTGTCCACGTTGCCCCTCCCCTTGATGAGGTCAGCAGTCTCCTCTGGTCCTGGCCCCAAAATCTTAACCACCTGAACACCTCGGACTGTCCACGTGGCACCTCCCCCTTGATGACGTCAGCACTTCTGGCAGGTCACCGGGCCAAAAACCCATAATCACCTGAGCAATACAGCTTCTAGACGTGGCTACTCCCCGGTGATGATGTCAGCACTTCCTGCTGGTACCAGGTCCCCAAGACTTTATCCACCAGAGCACTTCTGGCTGTTCACCTGAGCCTGACCATATCCTTGGTCACCACAGCCCTTCTGACTGTCCACCTGGCTCGTACCCATTGAGGATATGAACACTTTAAACTGGTTACCCGGGCCAAACCTTTGTTTGACTATTTCCCATTGTTCCCCCGACCCTGGTTCACCTCACCAATGAGCCACACCGGCTGGTGCTTAGCTTATAAGAACAGGGGTGATTTTCCAATCTCTGGAAGTTGGATTAAGGGCCTAACACCCACAGCCCCAGGTAACCTTCTGCTCACAGACTGCCTCTTTCCCAGTGGGATGGTGGCCAGCAGTGCGCCCCCAGCACTCCTTTAAGACAACCCTGGTTGTCCATGAGGCCGGCATCACCCATGGTACTCAACATGGGGGCATCTCACCCTGCAGTGACCTGCGACTCTGACAGCCCTGCATATGGGCTTTGAAATCTGGGAAACAGCAGTGTTGAGGACTTGAAAATCCTTTTCAAACTGGTAGAAAAGACCAGACCCCTCCATGGTCATTTAAATTTTGTAGCGAACTGAGGGCCAGCTTTTTGCTTAATTCCTGGGGTACTGTCCTTCTGAGAGGAAAGCTACCTTCTTCCGACCTCTTGGGATGCTCCAATGTATTCTCCTGGCTCTACAAGACTTCACACTTGACCTCTTCCAGTTGTTGACCTGCGAGGCAGACCTGGTATACCTAAGGATTTCTGGTTGTTCATTGGCACAAGCCCAAACAATCGACCTCGTTACCACTTCTGGCTGTCCACGAGTCCCCACCCCTTGATGATGTCAGCATTCTCAGCTGGTCCTGGTCTCCAAAATCTTAACCACCTGAAACCCTCGAGCTGTCTTCATGGCCCCCCACCTTGATGACATCAGCATTTCCAGACAGTACCCGGGCCCCAATCCAATAACCACCGGACAACTTCAGCCTCTCGATGTGGCCCCTCTCTCTTAATGACGTCAGCTCTTCCGGCATGTCCCAGGGCCCCAAACCCATAACCACCTGAGCACCTCAGCCTCTACTTGTGGCCCCTCCCCCCTGAGGACATCAGCACTTCCTGCCTGACCCTGATCCTCAGCCCTTTATTACCAGAGCTCTTCCGTCTGTACACCGGGGCCTTACCATATCCTTGGTCACCTCAGCCCTTCTGACTGTCCACCTGGCACCTCCCCATTGCAGATAGGAATACTTTAAAAAGGTTACAGCGCCCCAACCCTTGGTCATGTGACTATTTCCCATTGTTCCCCTGGCCCTGTTTCTTTTCACCAATGAACCATACTGGATGGCGCTTAGCTCATAAGAACAGGGGTGATTTCCCAAACTCTGGAAGTTGGCTTAAGGCCCTAACACCGACAGCCCCAGGTAAACTTCTGCTCACAGACTGCCTTATTCCCGGTGGGATGGTGGCCAGCAGTGCGCCCCCAGCACTCCTTTAAGACAACTATGGGTGGCCATGGGGCCGCGATCCCCATGCTCCCCAACATGGGGGCATCTCACCCTGCAGTGACCTGCGACTCTGACAGCCCTGCATATGGGGTTTGAAATCCGGGAATCAGCAGTGTTGAGGCCTTGAAAACCCTTTCCAAACTGGGAAAAAAGACCAGCCCCCTCCACGGTAACTTAAATTTGGTTCTTCTGGCTCTTCACCTGTGCCTGACCATATCCTTGGTCACCTCAGCCCTTCTGACTGTCCACCTGGCACCTACCCATTGCAGATATGAACACTTTAAACTGGTTAACTGGTCCCACCCCTTGTTCATGTGACTATTTCCTGTTGTTCCCCTGGCCCTGGTTCACCTCACCAATGAGCCAAACTGGCTGGCGCTTTGCTCATAAGAACAAGGGTGATTTCCCAATCTCTGGAAGTTGGCTTAAGGACCTAACACCCACAGCCCCAGGTAACCTTCTTCTCACAGACTGCCTCTATCCCGGTTGGATGGTGGCCAGCAGTACGCCCCCAGCACTCCTTTAAGACAACCCTGGGTGTCCATGAGTCCGGGATCCCCCATGCTCCCAAACATGGGGGCATCTCACCCTGCAGTGACCTCCGACTCTGACAGCCCTGCATATGGAGTTTGAAATCCGGAAAACAGCAGTGTTGATGCCCTGAAAACCCTTTCCAAACTGGCAGAAAAAGACCAGCCCCCTCCACAATCACTTAAATTTCGTAGCGAACTGAGGACCAGCTTTTTGCTTAATTCCTGGGGAACTGTCTTTCCGTGAGGAGAGCTACCTTCTCGCTGCCTTCCAGAGTATGGACCACAGGACGTTCGTTAGTTTCCGACTTCTTGGGATCCTCCAATGTATTCTCCTGGCTCTACAAGCCTTTACACTTGACCACTTCCAGTTGTTGACCTGGGAGTCAGACCTGGTCTACCTGAGGATTTCTGGTTGTTCCTGGGACAAGCTGAATCAATCGGCGTCGTCACCACTTCTGGCTGTCCACATGTCCTCACCCCTTGATGACCTCAGAAGTCTCACCTGATTCTAGGCCCCAAAATCTTAAACACCTGAATACCTTGGGCTGTCTACATGGCCCCCCCTTCTAGATGACGTCAGCACTTCCGGCCAGTACTCGGCCCCAATCTCATAACCACCTGACCACTTCAGCCTCTCAATGCGGCTCCTCCCCCTTAGTGACGTTAGCACTACTGGCGTGTCCCCGGGCCCCAAAACCATAACCACCTGAGCACTTCAGCCTCTACACTTGGCCCCTCCACGGTGAGGACGTTAGCACTTCCTGCCTGTCCCTCATCCTCAGCATTTATTTACCAGAGCTCTTGCAGCTGTTCACCTGGGCCTGACCATATCCTTGGTCACCTCAGCCCATCTGACTGTCCACCTGGCACCTCCCTATTGAGGATATGAACACTTTAAACTGGTTACCTGGTCCCAACCCTTGTTCATGTGTTCTTAGCTAAGCGCCAGAGAGTGTGGCTCATTGGTGAGGTGAACCACGGCCGGGGGAAAAATGGGAAATAGTAAGAACAAGGGTGATTTCCCAATCTCTGGAAGTTGGCTTAAGTGCCTAACACCCACAGCCCCAGATAACCTTCTGCTCACAAACTGCCTCTTTCCCGGTGGGATGGTGGCCAGCAGTGCACCCCCAGAACTCCTTTAAGACAACCCTGGTTGTCCATGAGGCCGGGATTCCCCATGTTACTCAACATGGGGGCATCTCACCCTGCAGTGACCTGCGACTCTGACAGCCCTGCATATGGGCTTTGAAATCTGGGAAACAGCAGGGTTGAGGACCTGAAAACCCTTTTCTAAATGGGAGAAAAGACCAGACCCCTCCACGGTCACTTAAATTTCGTAGCGAACTGAGGGCCAGCTTTTTGCTTAATTCCTGGGGAACTGTCCTTCTGAGAGGAGAGCTACCTTCTCGCTGCCTTCCAGAGTATGGACTACAGGAAGTTCGGCAGTTTCCGACCTCTTGGGATCCTCCAATGTATTCTCCTGGCTCTACAAGAATTTATACTTGACCACTTCCAGTTGTTGACCTGGGAGGCAGCTCTGGTTTACCTGAGGATTTCTGGTTGTCTTCTGGGACAATCCCAACCAATGCGCCTCGTTACCACTTCTGGCTGTCCATGTGGCCTGACTCCTTGATGAGGTCAGTAGTCTGAGCTAGTCCTAGGCCCCAAAATCTGAATTACCTGAACACCTCGGGCTGTCCACGTGGCCCCTCCTCCTTGATGACGTCAACACTTCCTGCCAGTACCCAGGCTCCAATCCCATAACCACATGAGCACTTCAGCCACCCAATGTGGCCCCTCCCCCTTGATGACATTAGCACTTCCAGAGGGTCCCAGGGCCCAAACACAAAACCTCCTAAGCACTTTTGCTTCTACACGAGGCCCCTCCCCTGTGATAACATGAGCACTTCCTGCTGGTTCCTGATCCCCAACCCTTTATTCACCAGAGCACTTCCATCTGTTCACCTGGGCCTGACCATATCCTTGGTCACTTTAGCCCTTCTGACTGTCCACCTGGTACATCCCCATTGATGTTATGAACACTTTAAACTGGTTACCGGGTCTCAACCTTTTTTTATGTGACTATTTACCCCTGTACCCCAGGCCCTTGTAGGCCTCATTAATGAGCCACACTGGCTGCCTTTTAGCTCCTAAGAATAGGGGAGATTTTGCAATCTCTGGAGTTGGCTTAAGTGCTTAACACACAAAGCCCCAGGTAACCTTTTGCTCACAGACTCCCTCTTTCTCAGTGGGATGGTGTCCAACAGTGCGCCCCCAGCACTCCTTTAAGACAACCCTGTGTGTCCATGAGACCGGGATCCCCCATGCTCCCCAACACGGGGGCATCTCACCCTTCAGTTACCTGGGACTCTGACAGCCTTGCATATGGGTTTTGAATTTCGGGAAACAGCAGTGTTAAGGCCCTGAAAACCCTTTCCAAATGGGAGCAAAGACATGACCCCGTCCATGGTCACTTAAATTTCGTAGCGAACTGAGTGCCAGCTTTTTGCTTAATTCCTGGGGAACTGTCCTTCCATGAGTACAGGCACCTTCTTGCTGCCTTCCAGAGTATAAACCACAGGA
Source organism: Plecotus auritus (assembly GCF_963455305.1). Lineage (NCBI taxonomy): Eukaryota > Metazoa > Chordata > Mammalia > Chiroptera > Vespertilionidae > Plecotus > Plecotus auritus. The sequence continues at coordinate 101,342,359 of NC_137782.1, forward strand.
AGTTGGGGAGTTTCTGACCTCTTGGGATCCTCCAATGCATTCACCTGGTTCCACCTGCCTTTACAATTGACCATTTCCAGTGAGGATTTCTGGCTGTTCACTGGGACAAGCTTAACCGCTGGGCCTTGTTACCACTTCTGGCTGTCCACCTGGCCCCTCCCCTTGATGACGTCAGCAGTCTCAGGTTGTCCCCGGTCCCCAACCCTTACCCACATGAGCACTTCAGCCTCTCCACCTGGCCCCTCCCCCTTGATGACCTCAGTATTTTCGGCCTGTCCCCAGTTCCCAAGCCCTTGTCTTCTAGAGTACTTCCCGCGGTTCACCTGGCCAGACCGCATCCTTGGTCACCTCAGCACTTCCGCCTCTCTACATGACCTCTCTGCATTGATGATATGAACACTTTAAACTGGTTAAGGGGCCCCAACCCTTGTTCATGTCACTATTTCCCGCAATTCCCCAGAACCTTGTTCTCCTCACCCATGAGCCACACTGGCTGGCTACTTAGGTCCAAGAAGAGGGGTGACTTCCAAATCTTGTAAGTTGGCTTAATGGCCTAACACTCACAGTCCCAAGTCACCTTCTCCTCAAGGACTGCCTCTTATCCGATGGGAGGGTGGCCAACAGGGAGCCGCCAGCACTCCATTAAGACAACACTTGGCATCCATGAGGCCAGGGAATCCCCCATGCTGCCCAACATGAGGGCATCTAAACCTGGAGAAAACTGAGACTCTGACAGCCCTGCCTAAGGGCTTTGAAATGTGGGAAAAAGCAGTGTTGAGGACCTGAAAACCCCTTCCATATTGGGAGCAAAGACCTGACCCCTCCATGGTCACTTAAATTTCGTAGCGAACTGAGGGCCAGGTATTTGCTTACTTCCTGGGGAACGTCCTTCTGAGAGGACTGGTACATTCTAACTGAGTTCAAGATTATAGAACACATGTAGTTCGGGAGTTTCTGACCTCTTGGGATCCTCCAATACATTCACCTGGCTCTACCAGGCTTTACACTTGACCACTTCCAGCTGTTGACCTGGAAGCAAGCCCTGGTCTACCTGAGGATTTCTGGCTGTTCACTGGGACAAGCCCAACCACTAGGCCTCTTAACACTTCTGGCTGTCCAGGTGGCCCTTCACCCTCACTGAAGTCAGCAGCCTCAGCCAGTCCTGTTCCCCAAAATCGTAACCACCTTAGCACTTTGGGCTGTTCACGTGGCCCCTCCCCCTTATGATGTCAGCACTTCTGGCCGATCCCAGGTCCCCACGCACTTGTCCACCAGAGCACTTCCACCTGTTCACCTGGGCCCTCCCCATTGATGATATGAACACTTTAATCTGGTAATCCGGCCCAAACCTTAGTTCACGTGACTATTTCTGGCTGTACCCTAGGCCCTTGTTCGCCTGACCAATGAGCCACATTTTCAGGCTAAGATAAGGGGTAACTTTGCAATCTCTTGGCTTAAGAACCTAACACCAAGAGCCCCAGGTCACCTTATGCTCACAGACTGCCTAATCTCCAGTGGAGAGGATTGCAAGCAGGGGGCCGCCAGCATTACTTTAAGACAATCATGGGTGTACATGAGCATAGGGATGCCCCATACTCCCAATCATAGGAACATCTCATTCTGAACTATCCTGCAACGCAGACTGCCCTGTCTCTGGACTTTGAAATTTGGGAAAAAGCAGTGATGAAGCCCAGAAAACCCTTTCCATACTGGGAGCAAACTCCTGACACTCCAGGGTAACTTACAGTTCCCGGCGCCCTGAGGGCCAGCTTTTTGCTTAATTCATAAGGAACGCCCTTCCCTGAGGATAGGTATCTTCTCTGTGCCTTCCAGAATATGGAACTCAGAAATGTGGGGAATTTCCGACCTCTTGGGATCCTCCAATGCATTCACCTGGCTCTACGAGCCTTTACACTAGACAACTTGGAGCTGTTGACCAGGCAGGAAGCCCTGGTCTACCTGAGGATTTCTGGCTGTTCACTGGGACAAGCCTAACCACTGGGCCTTGTTACCACTTCTGGCTGTCCACGTGGCCTCTCCCTTTGATGACGTCAGCAGTCTCAGGTGGTCCCCGGTCCCCAAACCCTTACCCACATGAGCACTTCAGCCTCTCCACGTGGCCCCTCACCCTTGATGACCTCAGCATTTTCGGCCGGTCCCCAGTCCCCAAGCCCTTGTCCTCAGAGAACTTCCAGCAGTTCACCTGGGCCAAACCGCATCCTTGGTCACCTCAGCACTTACGACTCTCCACCTGATCCCTCTCCACTGATGATATGAACACTTTAAACTGGATACCGGGCCCCAACCCTTGTTCATGTGACTATTTCCCGCTGTTCCCCAGGCTCTTGTTCACCTCACCAATGAGCCACACTGGCTGGCTACTTATCTCCTAAGAAGAGGGGTGACTTCCCAATCTCTGGACCTTGGCTTAAGGGCCTAACACCCACAGCCCCAGGTCACCTTCTGATCACAGACTACCTCTTCCCTGGTGGGAGGGTAGCAAGAAGGGAGCCGCCAGCACTCCTTTAAGACAACCCTGGGCGTCCATGAGGCCAGGGATCACCCATTCTTTGCAACATGGGGACATCTGACCCTGGAGTGACCTGCAACTATGACAGTCCTGCCTTTGGGCTTTGAAATCTGGGAAACAGCAGTGTTGAGGTCCTGAAAATCCTTTCCAAACTGGGAGAAAAGACCTGCCCCCTCCATGGTCACTTAAATTTTGTAGCAAACTGAGGGCTAGGTTTTTGTTTACTTCCTGGGAAACGTCCTTCGTGAGGACAGGTACCTTCTCACTGCCTTCCAGATTATAAACCACACGAAGTTAGGCAGTTTCCGACCTCTTGGGATCCTCCAATGCATTCTTCTGGCTCTTTACACTTGAACACTTCCAGCTGTTGACCTGGAAGCAAGCCCTGGTCTGCCTGAGGATTTCTGGCTGTTCACTGGGACAAGCCCAACCACTTGGCCTCATTTCCACTTCTGTCTGTCCACGTGGTCCCTCCCCTTGATGACACTAGCAGTCTTATCTGGTCCTGGGCCCCGAAATCTTAACCACCTGAACACCTGGGGCTATAACGTGGCCCCTTCCCCTTGATGATGTCAGCATTTCCGGTCAGTACCCAGGTCCCAATCCCATTACCACCTGACCACTTCTGCCTCTTGATGTGGCCCCTCCCCCTTCATGACTTCAGCACATCCAGCAGGTCCCCAAGCCCCAAAACCCATAACCACCTGAGCACTTCAGCCTCTACACGTGGCCCCTCCCCAGTGATGACGTCAGCACTTCCTGCCTGTCCCCAATCCTCAACCATTTATCCACCAGAGCACTTCTGTCTATACACCCGGGCCAGATCATATCCTTGGTCATCTCAGCACTTCAGACTCTCCACCTGGCCCCTCCCCATTGATGATATGAACACTTTCAGTTGGTTAACGGGCCCCAACCCTTGTTCATGTGACTATTTCCCACTGTTCCCCAGGCCCTTATTCGTCTCACCAATGAGCAACACTGGCTGGCTACTTAGCTCCTAAGAAGTTGGGTGACTTCCCTATCTCTGCAATTTGGCTTAAGCGCCTAACACCCAGAGCCCCAGGTCACCTTCTGCTCACAGACTTCCTAATCACCAGTGGAGAGGGTGGCAAGCATGGGGCCACCAGCACTCCTTTAAGACAATCATGGTCGTACATGACCATAGGGACGCCCCATGATCCCCATCATAGGAACATCTCATTCTGGACTAACCTGCGCCGCAGACAGCCCTGTCTCTGGACTTTGAAATCTGGGAAAAAGCAGTGTTGAGGCCCAGAAAACCCTTTCCATACTGGGAGCAAACTCCTGACACTCCAGGGTAACTTACAGTTCCCGGAGCCCTGAGGGCCAGCTTTTTGCTTAATTCATGGGGAACGCCCTTCCTTGAGGCTAGGTACCTTCTCTGTGCCTTCCAGAGTATGGAACTCAGAAATTTGGGGAGTTGCCGACCTCCTGGGATCTTCCAATGCATTCACCTGGCTCTACGAGCCTTTACACTAGCAACTTCGAGCTGTTGACCAGGCAGGAAGCCCTGGTCTACCTGAGGATTTCTGGCTGTTCACTGGGACAAGCCTAACCGCTGGGACTTGTTACCACTTCTGGCTGTCCACGTGGCCTCTCCCTTTGATGACGTCAGCAGTCTCAGGTGGTCCCCGGTCCCCAAACCCTTACCCACATGAGCACTTCAGCCTCTCCACGTGGCCCCTCACCCTTGATGACCTCAGCATTTTCTGCCGGTCCCCAGTTCCCAAGCCCTTGTCTTCTAGAGTAATCCCCGTGGTTCACCTGGGCCAGTCCGCATCCTTGGTCACCTCAGCACTTCCGACTCTCCACCTGACTCCTCTCCACTGATGATATGAACACTTTAAACTGGTTACCGGGCCCCTACCCTTGTTCATGTGACTATTTCCCGCTGTTCCCCAGGCCCTTGTTCACCTCACCAATGAGCCACACTGGCTGGCTACTTATCTCCTAAGAAGAGGGGTGACTTCCCAATCTCTGGAAGTTGGCTTAAGGGCCTAACACCCACAGCCCAGGTCACCTTCTGATCATAGACTACCTCTTCCCTGGTGGGAGGGTGGCAAGAAGGGAGCCGCCAGCACTCCTTTAAGACAACTCTGGGCGTCCATGAGGCCAGGGATCGCCCATGCTCTGCAACATGGGGGCATCTCACCCTGCAGTGACCTGCAGATATGACAGCCCTGACTTTGGGGTTTGAAATCTGGAAATAGCAGTGTTAAGTCCCTGAAAACCCTTTCCAAACTGGGAGAAAAGACCAGTCCCCTCCAACGTCAATTAAATTTCTTAGTGAACTGAGGGCCAGGTTTTGCTTAATTCCTGGGGAACTGTCCTTCCCTGAGGAGAGCTACCTTCTCGCTTCCTTCCAGAGTATGGACCACAGGACGTTCCGCAGTTTCCCACCTCTTGTGATCCTACAATCTCCTAGCTTTACAAGCTTTTACACTTGACTACTTCCAGGTGTTGACCTGGGAGGAAGTCCTGGTCTACCTGATGATTTCTGCTTGTTCACTGGGAAAAGCCCAACCAATGGGCCTCCTTACCACTTCTGGCTGTCTACGTGGCCCCACCCTTTGATGAGGTCATCAGTCTTATCTGGTCCTATGCCCAAAAATCTTAACCACCTGAACACCTGGGGCTGTCCACGTGGCCCCTCCCCCTTGATGACGTCAGTAGTTCCGGCCGGTACCCGGGCCCCAATCCCATAACCACCTGAGCACTTCAGCCTCTCGATGTGGCGCCTCCTCCGTGAGGACATCAGCACTTCCTGCTAGTACCTGGTCCCCAAGCTTTTATCCACCAGAGCACTTCAGACTGTTCACCTGGACCTGACCATTTCCTTGGTCACCTCAGCACTTCTGACTGTCCACCTGGCGCCTCCTCATTGATGATATGAACACTTTAAACTGGTTACCGGGTCTCAACACTTGTTCATGTGACTATTTCTTGCTGTTCCCCTGGCCCTTGTTCGCCTCACCAATGAACCACACTGGCTGGCACTTAGCTCATAAGAACAGGGGTGATTTCCCAATCTCTGGAAGTTGGCTTAAGGGCGTAACACCAACAACCTCAGGTAACCTTCTGCTTACAGACTGCCTCTTCCCCGGTGGAATGGTGGTCATCAGGGTGCCCCCAGCACTCCTTTCAGACAACCCTGTGTGTCCATAAGTCCAGGGATACCCCATGCTCCCCAACTGGGGGGCATCTCAACCTGCAGTGACCTGTGACTCTGACAAACCTGCATATGGGCTTTGAAATCTGCGAAATAGCAGTGTTGAAGCCCTGAAGTCCCTTTTCAAAGTGGGAGCAAAGACCTGAGCCCCCCATGGTTACTTAAATTTCTTAGCGAACAGAGGGCCAGCTTTTTGCTTAATTCCTGGGGAACTTTCCTTCTGAGAGAACAGGTACCTTCTCCCTGCCTTCCAGGGTATCACCACAGGAAGTTGGGGAGTTTCCGACCTCTTGGGATCCTACAATGAATTCACCTGGCTCCACTAGCCTTTACAATTGACCACATGCAGCTGTTTACCTGGCAGAAAGCCCTGGTCTACCTGAGGATTTCTGGCTGCTTACTGGGACAAGCCCAACCACTCAGCCTCGATTCCACTTCTGGCTGTCCACATGGCCCCTCTCCTTGATGACGTCAGCAGTCACATCTGGTCCAAGGCCCCAAAATCTTAACCACCAGAACACTTCAGGCTGTCCACGTGGCCCTTCTCCCTAGATGATGTCAGCATTTCCGGCCAATTCCCAGGCCCAAAACACATAAGCACCTGAGCACTTCAGCCTTTACACGTTGCACCTCCCCCATGATGACGTCAGCAATTCAGTAGGTCTCTGGTCCCCAATCCCTTATCCACCAGAAAACTTACAGCTGTTCACCTGGGCCTGACCATATCCTTGGTCACTTCTGCCCTTCTGACTGTGCACCTGGCACCTCCCCATTGATGATATGGTTACCGGGTCCCAACCCTTGTTCATGTGACTATTTCCCCCTGTACCCCAGGCCCTTGTTCGCCTCACCAATGTGCCACACTGTCTGGCTCTTACCTCCTAAGAAGAGGGGTGATTTTCCAATCTCTGGAGTTGTCTTAAGGGCCTACCACAAAAAGCCCCAGGTAACCTACTGATCACAGACTCCCTCTTCCCCGGTGATATATTGGCCAGCAGTGCGCCACAAGCACTCCTTTAAGACACCCTTGGGTGTCCATGAGGCCAGGAATCATTCATGCTCCCCATCACAGGGGCATGTCACCCTGCAGTGACCTGCGACTCTGACAGCCCTGCATATGGCCTTTGAAATCTGGGAAACAGCAATGTTGAGGCCCTGAAAACCATTTCCAAACTGGGAATAAAGACTTGACCCCTCCATGGTCACTTAAATTTCGAAGCGAACTGAGGGCCAGCTTTTTGCTTAATTCCTGGGGAACTGTCCTTCCTTGAGGACAGGTACCTTCTTGCTGCCTTCCAGAGTATAAAACACAGGAAGTTGAGAAGTTTCCGACCTCTTGGGATCCTCCAGTGCATTCACCTGCCTAGACCCACCTTTACAATTGACCACTTCCAGCTGTTGACCTGGGAGGCAGCCCTGGTCTACCTGAGGATTTCTGGCTGTTCTCTGGGACAAGCCTAACCACTTGGCCTCATTACCACTTCTGACTGTCCACATGGCCCCTCCCCCTTGTTGACATCAGCACTTCCTGCTGGTACCCGGGCCCCAATCCCATAACCACAAGAGCACTTCAGCCTCTTGATGTGGACCCTCCCCATTGATGACATCAACACTTCCAGCGGATCCCAGGGCCCCAAACCCATAAGCACCTGAGCACTTCAGCCTCTACATGTGGCCCCTCCCCCATGAGGACGTCAGCATTTCCTCCCTGTCCCTGATGCCCAGCCCTTTATTTACCAGAGCTCTTCCGGCTGTTCACCTGGGCCTGACCAGATCCTTGGTCGCCTCAGCCCTTCTGACTGTCCAACTGGCACGTCCCATTGAGGATATGAACACTTTAAACTGGTTACCGTGTCCCAACCCTTGTTCATGTGACTATTTCCAGTTGTTCCCCCGGGCCTGGTTCACCTCACCATGAGCCACGCTGGCTGGCGCTTAGCTCATAAGAAAGGGTGATTTCCCAATCTCTGGAAGTGGGCTTAAGGGCCTAACACCCACAGCCCCAGGTGACCTTCTGCTCACAAATGCCTCTTTCCTGATGGGATGGTGGCCAGAAGTGCGCCCCCAGCACTCCTTTAAGAAAACCCTGGGTGTCCATGAGGCCGGGATCCCCCATGCTCCCCAACATGGGGGCATCTCAACCTGCAGTGACCTGCGACTCTGACAGCCTTGCATACGGGCATTGAAATCCGGGAAACAGCAGTGTTGAGGCCCTGAAAACCCTTTCCAAACTGGGAGCAAAGAGCTGACCCCTCCATGTTCACTTAAATTTCGAAGCGAACTGAGGGCCAGCTTTTTGCTTAATTCCTGGGGAACTGTCCTTCCCTGAGGACAGGTACCTTCTCGCTGCCTTCCAGAGTATAAAACACAGAAAGTTGGGGAATTTCTGACCTTTTGGGTACCTCCAATGCATTCACTTGGATCCAACAGCCTTTCCACTTGACCACGTCCAGCTGTTGACCTGGAAGGAAGCCCTCGTCTACCTGAGGATTTCTGGCTGGTCTCTGGGACAAGCCCAACCACTAGGCCTTGTTACAACTTCTGGCTGTCCACGTGGCCTCTCCCTTTGATGATGTCAGCACTTCCTGCTAGTTCCTGGGCCGCAATCTCATAACAACCTGAGCACTTCAGCATCTCCATGTGGCCCCTCTTTCTTGATAACATCAGGACTTCCCGTGGGTCCCGGGGACTCAAACCCATAACCACCTGAGCACTTCAGCCTCTACACGTGGCCCCTCCCCGGTGATGACCTCTGCATTTCGTGCAGGTCCCAGATTCCCAACCCTTTATCCACCAGAGCACATCCGGATGTTCACCTGGGCATGACTATATCCTTGGTCACCTCAGCCCTTCTGACGGTCCACCTGGCACCTCCCTAGTGAAGATATGAACATTTTAAACTGGTTATGGGTCCCAACCCTCGTTCATGTGACTATTTCCCCCAGCAACCCAGGCCCTTGTTAGCCTCACCAATGAGCCACACTGACTGGCGCTTAGCTCCTAAGAACAAGGGTGATTTTCCAATCTCTGGAGTTTGCTTAAGGGCCTAACATCCAAAGCCCCAGGTAACCTTCTGCTCACAGACTCACACTTGTCCGGTGTGATGGTGGCCATCAGCGTGCCCCCAGCATCCTTTAAGACAACCCTGTGTGTCCATGAGGCCAGGGATCCGCCATGCTCCCCAACACGGGGGCATCTCACCCTACAGTGACCTGCGATTCTGACAGCCCTGCATATGGCCTTTGAAATCCCGGAAAAGGCAGTGTTGAGGCCCTGAAAACACTTTCCAAACTGGGAGCAAAGACCGTTCCCCTCCATGGTCACGTAAATTTCATAGCGAACTGAGGGCCAGCTTTTTGCTTAATTCCTGGGGAACTGTTCTTCTGTGAGGACAGGTACCTTCTTGCTGCCTTGCAGAGTATAAACCACAGGACGTTCGGCAGTTTCCGAACTCTTGGGATCCTCCAATGTATTTACCTGGCTCCACCAACCTTTACAATTGACCATTTCCAGCTGTTGACCTCCACATAGCCCTGGTCTACCCGAGGATTTCTGGCTGTTTACTGGGACAAGCCCAACCACTTGGCCTTGTTATCACTTTTGGCTGTCCACCGGGCCCCTCCCCTTGATGACTTCAGCACTTCCAGCCGGTACACGGGCCCCAAAGCAATAACCACCTGAGTACTTCAGCCTCTACACGTGGCCCCTCCCCTGTGAGGACATCAGCACTTCCTGCCTGTCCGTGATCCCCAACGCTTTTTCCACCAGAGCACTTCCGGCTGTTCACCAGGACCAGAACATATCCTTGGTCACCACAGCCATTCTGACTGTCCACCTGGCACTTCCACATTGATGATATGAACACTTTAAACTGGTTACCGGTTCCTTACCCTTGTTCATTTGACTATTTCCCCCTGTACCCCAGGCCCTTGTTCGCTTCACAAATGAGCCATAGTGGCTGTCTTTTAGCTCCTAAGAAAGGGGGTGATTTCCCAATCTCTGGAGTTGGCTTAAGGGCCTAACACCCGCAGCCCCAGGTAACCTTGTGCTCACAGAATCCTTCTAACCTGGTGGGATGGTGGCCAGCAACGCCCCCCAAGCACTCCTTTAAGACAACCCTGGATAACCATGATGCCAGGGATCCCCATGCTCCCAAAATGAGGGCATCTCACCCTGCAGTGACCTGCGACTCTGACAGCCCTGCATGTGGGCTTTGAAATCCGGGAAACAGCAGTGTTGAGGCCCTGAAAACCCTTCCAAACTGGGAGCAAAGACCTGACCCCTCCATGATCACTCAAATGTTGTAGCGAACTGAGGGCCAGCTTTTTGCTTAACTTCTGGGAAACTGTCCTTCTGTGAGGAGAGCTACCTTCTCACTGCCTTCCAGATTATGGATGACAGGAATTTCGGAAGTTTTCCACCTCTTGGGATCCTCCAAAGTATTCTTCTGGCTCTACAAGCCTTTACACTTGACCACTTCCAGATGTTGACCTGGGAGGCAGCCTTGGTCTACCTGAGGATTTCTGGTTGTTCACTGGGACAAGCCAACCAATCAGCCTCCTTACCACTTCTGCCTGGCCACGTGTACCCACCCCTTGATGACGTCAGCAGTCTCAGCTGGTCCTAGGCCCCAAAACCTTAACCACCTGAACACCTCGGGCTGTCCACGTGGCCCCTCCCCCTTGATGACTTCAGCACTTCCGGCCAGTATCCGGACCCCAATCCCATAACCACCTGACCACTTCAGCCTCTCGATGTGGCCCCTCACCCTTAGTGACTTCAGCACGTCCGGTGTGTCCCCGGGACCCAAACCCATAACCACCTGAGCACTTCAGCCTCTACATGTGGCCCCTCCCCCGTGAAGACATGAGCACTTCCTGCCTGTCGGTGATCCAGCCCTTTATTTACCAGAGCTCTTCTGGCTGTTCACCTGGGCCTGACCATATCCTTGGTCACCTCAGCCCTTCTGACTGTCCAACTGGCACATCCCCATTGAGGATATGAACACTTTAAACTAGTTACCAGTTCCGTACCCTTGATCATGTGACTATTTCCCGTTGTTCCCCTGGCCCTTGTTCACCTCACAAATGAGCCACACTGGCTGTCTTATAGCTCTTAAGAACAGGGGTGATTTCCCAATCTCTGGAGTTGGCTTAAGGGCTTAACACCCACAGCCCCAGGTAAACTTATGCTCACCGACTTCTTATTCCCAGGTGGGATGGTGGCCAGCAGCGCACCCCAAGGACTCCTTTAAGACAACCCTGGGTGTCCATGACTTGGGATCCCCCATGCACCCCAACCTGGGGGCATCACACCCTGCAGTGACCTGCGACTATAACAGCCCTGCATATGGGCTTGAAATTCAGGAAACAGCAGTGTTGAGGCCCTGAAAACGGTTTCCAAAGTGGGAGCAAAGACCTGACCCCTCCATGATCACTCAAATTTTGTAGCGAACTTAGGGCCAGCTTTTTGCTTAATTCCTGGGGATCTGTCCTTCCATGAGGACAGGTACATTCTTGCTGCCTTCCAGAGTATAAACCACAGGAATTTGGGGATTTTCCGACCTCTTGGAATCCTCCAATGCATTCACCTGGCTCTACAAGACTTTACACTTGACCACTTCCAGCTGTTGACCTGGCAGGAAGCCCTGGTCTATCTGAGGATTTCTGGTTGTTCACTTGGAGAAGCCCAACCAATCGGCCTCATTACCACTTCTGGCTGTACACGTAGCCCCACCCCTTGATGACCTCAGCAGTCTTAGCTGGTCCTAGGCCCCAAAATCTTAAACACCTGGACACCTCGAGCTGTCCGCGTGGCTCCTCCCTCTTGATGATGTCACCACTTCCGGCTGGTACCTTGGCCCCAATCCCATAAACGCCTGAGCACTTCAGCCTCGCGATGTGGCCCGTCCCCCTTAATGATGTCAGCACTTCTGGCTTGTCCCCGGGCCCCAAACCTATAACCACCTGAGCACTTCAGACTCTACACGTGGCCCCTCCCCCATGAGGATGTTAGCACTTCCAGCCTGTCCCTGATCCCCAGCCATTTATTTACCAGAGCTCTTCCGGCTGTTCACCTGGGCCTGAACATATCCTTGGTCACCTCAGCCCTTCTGACTGTCCAACTGGCACATCCCCATTGAGGATATGAACACTTTAAACGGATTACCGGGTCCCAACACTTCGTCATGTGACTATATACCGTTGTTCCCCCGGCCCTGGATCACCTCACCAATGAGCCACACCGGCGGGCACTTAGGTCATAAGAACAGAGGTGATTTCCCAATCTCTGGAAGTGGGCTTAAGGGCCTAACACCCACAGCCCCAGGTAACCTTGTGCTCACAGACTGCCTCTTTACCGGTGGGATGGTGGCCAGCAGTGTGCCCCCAGCACTCCTTTAAGACAACCCTGGTGCCAGGGCCAGCCTGACAGGTTGAACCGAGCTGAGGTAGGGAGGTGGGAATTGAGAAAAGAAAGAAAGACAGGAAAGCGAGATCTGGAGAGCTACAGGTCATCGAGAGACTGCAGCAAGTTTATTAACTGCGTAATGCTTTTTATACATAAAACACTGAACGTATTCTTTATTCCTCTTAATCTCTAAGGGAGAGACAGAGCAGAAGGACAAATTCTCAGTACAGCAAATCTAAGTAAATAGTTACAGACTACTTGGTAAGCTATGAAAGGTTGCTCTCATTCTACTGATAACCGCCATCCAAACATGCCTGGGAAAACTGTGTGGGTAGGGGACAGCCTTGCTAGTCCCCTCAGGTGCCAGGACCTTGTCAGCTTACACCCGGTCTCCAACACCCTGGGTGTCCATGAGGTGGGATCCCCCATGGACCCCAACCTGGGGGCATCACACCCTGCAGTGACCTGCGACTGTAACAGCCCTGCATATGGGCTTTGAAATCTGGGAAACAGCTGTGTTGAGGCCCTGAAAACCGTTTCCAAACTGGGAGCAAAGACCTGACCCCTCCATGATCTCTCAAATTTTGTAGCGAACTTAGGGCCAGCTTTTTGCTTAATTCCTGGGGATATGTCCTTCCATGAGGACAGGTACATTCTCGCTGCCTTCCAGAGTATAAACCACAGGAAGTTGGGATTTTCCAACCTCTTGGGATCCTCCAATGCATTCACCAGGCTCCACCAGCCTTTACAATTGACCACCTCCAGCTGTTGACCTGGCAGGAAGCCCTAGTCTACCTAAGAATTTCTGGCTGTTCTCTGGGACAAGCCCAACCACTAGGCCTTGTTACCACTTCTGGATGTTTACGGGTCAGCACCCCATGATGCCATCACCAGTCTCAGCTGATCCTAGGCCCCAAAATCTTAACCACCTCGGGTTGTCCACGTGGCCCCACCCTTGATTACGTCAGCACATCCGGCCTGTACCCTGGCCACAATCCCATAACCACCTGACCACTTCAGTTTCTCGAAGTGTCCCCTCCACTTAGAGATTTCAGCACTTCTGGCGGGTTTCCGAGCCCCAAACCATAACCACCTGAGCACTTCAGCCTCTACACGTGGCCCCACCCCCAGGAGGACATTAGCATTTCCTACCTGTCCCTGATCACCAGCCCTTTAGTTAACATAGGTCTACCGGCTGTTCACCTGAGCCGACAATATCCTTGGTCACCACAGCCCTTCAGACTGTCTACATGGCACCTCCCCATTGAGGATATGCACACTTTAAACTGGTTACCGGATCCCATTCCTTATTCATGTATTTCCCGTTGTTCGCCTGGACCTGGTTCACCTAACCAATGAGCCTCACTGGCTGGCACTTAGCTCATAGGAACAGGGGTGATTTCCCAATCTCTGGAAGTTGGCTAGGGGCCTAACACCCACAGCACCAGGTAACCTTCTGCTCACAGACTGCCTCTTTCCCTGGGGGATGGTAGCCAGCAGTGCGTCCCCAGCATTCCTTTAAAACAACCCTGGGTGTCCATGTGGCAGGGATCCCTAATGCTCCCCAACATGGGGGCATCACACCCTACAGTGACCTGTGACTCTGACAGCACTGCATATGGGCTTTGAAATCCGGGAAACAGGAGTGTTGAGGTCCTGAAAACCCTTTCCAAACTAAGAGAAAAACAAGGCCCCTACACCGTCACTTAAATTTCGTACCTAACTGAGGGCCAGCTTTTTGCTTAATTCCTGGGGAACTGTCCTTCCTTGAGGAGAGCTACCTTCTTGCTGCCTTCCAGAGTATGGACGACAGAACATTCGGCATTTTCCAACCTCTTGGGATCCTCCAATGTATTCTCCTGGCGCTACAAGCCTTTACACTTGACCACTTCCAGTGGTTGACCTGGGAGGCAGCTCTGGACTACCTGAGAATTTCTGGTTGTTCACTCTTCAAGCCCAACCAATCGGCCTTGTTACCACTTCTTGCTATCCATGTGGCCCCACCCCCTGATGACGTCTGCAGTCTCAGCTGGTCCTAGGCCTCAAAATCTCAACCACCTGAACACCTCGGGCTGTCCACGTGTCCCCTCCCCCTTGATGACGGCAGCACTTCCGGCCAGTACCCGGACCCCAATACCATAACCACCTGAACACTTCAGCCCCTCGATGTGGCCCCTCCCTTTAGTGATATCAGCACTTCCAGCGGGTTTCCGAGCCCCAAACCCATAACAACCTGAGCACTTCAGCCTCTACACGTGGCCCCTCCCCGGTGAGGACGTCAGCACTTTCTGCCTTTCCCGGATCCCCAGCCCTTTATTTACCAGAGCTCTTCCGGCTGTTCACCTGGGCCTGACCATTTCCTTGGTCACAGCAGCACTTCTGACTGTCCATCTGGCACCCCCCCCCCCCCCATTGTGGATAGGAACACTTTAAACAGGTTACCGGGTCCCATCCCTTGGTCATGTGACTATTTCCCGTTGCTCCCCCAGCCCAGGTTCACCTCACCAATGAGCCACACTGGCTGGGGCTTAGCTCATAAGATCAGGGGTGATTTCCCAATCTCTGGAAGTGGACTTAAGGGGCTAACACCCACAGCCCCAGGTAATATTCTGCTCACAGACTGCCTCTTTCTCTGTGGGATGGTGGCCAGCAGTGAGCCCCCAGCACTCCTTGAAGACAACCCTGGGTGTCCATGAGGCCGGGATCCCCCATGCTCCCCAATATTGGGGCATCTCAACCTGGAGTAAAATGCGACTCTGACAGCCCTGCATATGGGCTTTGAAATCCGAGTAACACCAGTGTTGAGGCACTAAAAACCCTTTCCAAACTGGGAGAAAAGAACAGCCCGCTCTATGATCACTTAAATTTCGTGGCGAACTGAGGGACAGCTTTTTGCTTAATTCTTGGGGAACTTTCCTTCCTTGAAGAGAGCTGCCTTCTCTCTGCCTTTCAGAGTATGCATGATAGGACGTTTAGCAGTTTCCGACCTCTTGGGATCCTCCAATGTATTCTCCTGGCTATATAAGCCTTTACACTTGACTACTTTTACTTGTTGACCTGGGAGGCAGGCCTGGTCTACCTGAGGATTTCTGGTTGTTCACTGGTTCAAGCCCAACCAATCAGCCGCGTTACCACTTCTGGCTGGCCACTTGTTTCCACCCCTTAATGACGTCAGCAGTCTCAGCTGGTCCTAGGCCCTAAATCCTAACCACCTGAACACCTCCGGCTCTCCACGTGGGCCCTCCCCATTGATGACGTCAGCACTTCCAGCCAGTACCCATACCCCAATCCCATAACTACCTGACCGCTTCAGCCTCTCGATGTGACCCCTCCACTTAGAGATGTCAGCACTTCCGGTGGGTTTCCGAGCTCCAAATCCATAACCACCTGAGGACTTCAGCCTCTACACATGGCCTCTACCTCGTGAAGACGTCAGCACTTCCTGCCTGTCTCTGATCCCCAGCCCTTTATTTAACAGAGCT
Organism: Plecotus auritus; assembly: GCF_963455305.1. NCBI lineage: Eukaryota > Metazoa > Chordata > Mammalia > Chiroptera > Vespertilionidae > Plecotus > Plecotus auritus. Next base: position 101,357,972 of record NC_137782.1, read on the forward strand.
CTTCTGGCTGTTCACCTGGGCCTGACCATATCCATGGTCACCTCAGCCCTTCTGACTGTCCACCGGGCACCTCCCCATTGAGGATATGCACACATTAAACTGGTTACCGGGTCCCAACCGTTATTCATGTGAGTATTTCCCATTGTTCCTCCTGACCTGGTTCACCTCACCAATGAGCCACACTGGCTGGCACTTAGCTCATAAGAACAGAGGTGATTTCCCAATCTCTGGAAGTTGGTTTAAGGGCCTAACACCCACAGCCCCAGGTAACCTTCTGCTCACAGACTGCCTCTTTCCCGGTAGGATGGTGGCCAGCAGTGTGCCCCCTGCACTCCAATAAGACAACACTGGGTGTCCATGAGGCACGGATCCGTAATGCTCCCCAACATGGGGGCATCACAACCTGCAGTGACCTGCGACTCTGACAGCCCTGCATATGGGCTTTGAAATCTGGAAAACAGCAGTGTTGAGGTCCTGAAAACCCTTTCCAAACTAAGAGAAAAACCAGCCCCCTACACGGTCACCTAAATTTCGTACCTAACTGAGGTCCAGCTTTTTGCTGAATTCCTGGGGAACTGTACTTCCTTGAGGAGAGCTACCTTCTTGCTGCCTTCCAGAGAATGGACGACAGGACATTCGGCATTTTCCAACCTCTTGGGATCCTCCAATGTATTCTCCTGGCTCTAAAATCCTTTACACTTGACCACTTCCAGTGGTTGACCTGGGAGGCAGATCTGGTCTACCTGAGAATTTCTGGTTGTTCACTGGTACTAGCCCAACCAATCGGCCTCATTACCACTTCTGGCTGCCCATGATTCCCCACCCCTTGATGACGTCAGAACTCCCAGCTGATCCTAGGTTCCAAAACCTTAACCACCTGAACACCTCAGGCTGTCCACCTGACCACCCCCCGTGATGACGTCAGAATTTCTGGCCTGTACGAGGGCCCCAATCCCACAACCACTTGACCACTATAGCCTCTCGATGTGACCCCTCCTCCTTAGTGATGTCAGCAATTACGGCGGGACACCGACCCCCAAACCCATAACCACCTGAACACTTCAGCCTCTCGATGTGGCCCTTCCCCCTTAGAAACATCAGCACTTCCTGCGTGTCCCGGGAACCCAAACCCATAAGCACCTGAGCACTTCAGGCTCAACGCGTGGCCCCTCCCCCATGAGGACGTCAGAACTTCCTGCCTGTCCCTGATCCCCAGCCCTTTATTTACCAGAGCCCTTCCAGCTGTTCACCTGGGCCTGACCATATCCTTGGTCGCCTCAGCCCTTCTGACTGTTCACCTGGCACGTCCCCATTGAGGATATGAACACTTTAAACTGGTTACCGTGTCCCAACCCTTATTTATGTGACTATTTCCAGTTGTTCCCCCCGCCTGGTTCACCTCACCAATGAGCCACACTGGCTGGCACTTCGCTCATAAGAACAGGGGTGATTTCCCAATCTCTCGAATTTGGCTTAAGGGCCTAAGACCCAAAGCCCCAGGTAACCTTCTGCTCACAAATTGCCTCTTTCCCAGTGGGATGGTGAACAGCAGTGCGCCCCCAGAACTCCTTTAAGACAACCCTGGGTGGCCGGGATCCCCCATGCTCCCCAACATGGGGGCATCTCACCCTGCAGTGACTGCGACTCTGACAGTCCAGCATATGGGCTTTGAAATCCGGGAAACAGCAGTGTTGAGGCCCAGAAAACCCTTTCCAAACTGGGAGAAAAGACCAGCCCCCTCCACGGTCACTTCAATTTCCTGGCGAACTGAGGGACAGCTTTTTGCTTAATTCTTGGGGAACTTTCCTTCCGTGAAGAGAGCTGCCTTCTCTCTGCCTTCCAGAGTATGCACGATAGGACGTTTAGCAGTTTCCGACCTCTGGGATCCTCCAATGTATTCTCCTGGCTATACAAGCCTTTACACTTGACTACTTTTACTTGTTGACCTGGGAGGCAGGCCTGGTCTACCTGAGGATTTCTGGTTGTTCACTGGTTCAAACCCAACCAATCAGCCGCGTTACCACTTCTGGCTGGCAACTTGTTTCCACCCCTTGATGACGTCAGCAGTCTCAGTTGGTCCTAGGCCCCAAATCCTAACCACCTGAACACCTCCGGCTCTCCACGTGGGCCCTCCCCATTGATGACGTCAGCACTTCCAGCCATTACCCGGACCCCAATCCCATAACCACCTGAACACTTCAGCCCCTCGATGTGGCCCCTCCCTTTAGTGATATCAGCACTTCCAGCGGGTTTCCGAGCCCCAAACCCATAACAACCTGAGCACTTCAGCCTCTACACGTGGCCCCTCCCCGGTGAGGACGTCAGCACTTTCTGCCTTTCCCGGATCCCCAGCCCTTTATTTACCAGAGCTCTTCCGGCTGTTCACCTGGGCCTGACCATATCCTTGGTCACAGCAGTCCTTCTGACTGTCCATCTGGCACCCCCCCATGCGGATAGGAACACTTTAAACAGGTTACCGGGTCCCATCCCTTGGTCATGTGACTATTTCCCGTTGCTCCCCCAGCCCAGGTTCACCTCACCAATGAGCCACACTGGCTGGCGCTTAGCTCAAAAGATCAGGGGTGATTTCCCAATCTCTGGAAGTGGGCTTAAGGGGCTAACACCCACAGCCCCAGGTAACCTTCTGCTCACAGACTGCCTCTTTCCCAGTAGGATGGTGGCCAGCAGTGTGCCCCCTGCACTCCTATAAGACAACACTGGGTGTCCATGAGGCACGGATCCGTAATGCTCCCCAACATGGGGGCATCACAACCTGCAGTGACATGCGACTCTGACAGCCCTGCATATGGGCTTTGAAATCCGGAAAACAGCAGTGTTGAGGTCCTGAAAACCCTTTCCAAACTAAGAGAAAAACCAGACCCCTACACGGTCACCTAAATTTCGTACCTAACTGAGGGCCAGCTTTTTGCTTAATTCCTGGGGAACTGTACTTCCGTGAGGAGAGCTACCTTCTCGCTGCCTTCCAGAGTATAGACCACAGGATTTTCGGCAGTTTCCGACCTCTTGGGATCCTCCAATGTATTCTCCTGGCTCTAAAAGCCTTTACACTTGACCACTTCCATTGGTTGACCTGGGAGGCAGATCTGGTCTACCTGAGAATTTCTGGTTGTTCACCAGAAAAGCCCAACCAATCGGCCTCGTTACCACTTCTGGCTCGCCACGATTCCACAACCATTGATGACGTCAGAACTCTCAGCTGATCCTAGGCAAAAACACCTTAACCACCTGAACACCTCGGGCTGTCCACATGACTACCCCGTTGATGACATCAGAATTTCCTGCCGGTATGCTGGCCCCAATACCGGAACCACTTGACAACTATAGCCTCTCGTTGTGGCCTCTCCCCCTTAGAGATGTCAGCATATCCGGCGTGTCCCCGGGCCCCAAATCCATAACCACCTGAGCAATTCAGCCTCTACACGTGGCCCCTCCCCCGTGAGGTCGACATCACTTTCTGCCTGTCCCTGATCCCCAGCGCTTTATTTATCAGAGCTCTTCCGGCTGTTCACCTGGGCCTGACCATATCCTTGGTCACCTCAGCCCTTCTGAATGTCCACTTGGCACCTCGCTATTGCGAATAGGAACACTTTAAACTGGTTACAGGGTCTTAACCCTTGGTCATGTGACTATATCCCGTTGTTCCCCCAGCCCTGGTTCACCTCACCAATGAGCCACACTGGCTGGCGCTTAGCTCATAAGAAAGGGGTGATTTCGCAATCTCTGAAAGTGGGCTTAAGGGCCTAACACCCACAGCCCCAGGTAACCTTCTGCTCACAGACTGCCTCTTTTCCTGTGGGATGGCTGCCTGCAGTGCAACCCCAGCACTCCTCTCCATCAACCCTGGGTGTCCATGAGGCCAGGATCCCCCATCCTCCCCAATATGGGGGCATGTCACCCTGCAGTGACCTGCGACTCTGACAGCCCTGCATATGCGCTTTGAAATCCTCAAAACAGTAGTGTTGAGTCCCTGAAAACCCTTTCCAAACTGGGAGAAGAGAAAAGCCCCCTCCACGGTCAATTAAATTTCGTAGCTAACTGAGGCCCCGCTTTTCCTTAATTCCTGGTGAACTTTTTTTTGTGAGGTGAGCTACCTTCTCACTGCCTTCCAGAGTATGGACCACAAGAAGTTCGGCAGTATCCGACTTCTAGGGATCCTCCAATGTATTCTCCTAGCTCTAAAAGCCTTTACACTTGAACACTTTCAGTTGTTGACATGGGAGGCAGACCTGGTCAACCTGAGGATTTCTGGTAATTCCTGGGAGAAGCGCAACCAATCGGCCTCGTTACCACTTCTGTCTGTCCACATGTCGCTACCCCTTGATGACATCAGCAGTCTCAGCTGGTCCTAGGCCCCAAAATCTTAACCTCCAGATCACCTGGGACTGTCCATGTAGCCCCCGCCCTTGATGACGTCAGCACTTCCAGCTGGAAACCGGGCCACAATCCCATAACCACCTGACTACTTCAGCCTCTCGATGTGGCCCCTCCCTCTTAGTGACGTGAGCACTTCCAGCGTGTCCCCTGGGACCAGAACCATAACCACCTGAGCACTTAAGCATCTACAGGTGGCCCCTCCCCCTTGAGGACGTCAGCACTTCCTGCCTGTCCCTGATCCCCAGCCCTTTAATTACCAGAGCACTTCAGGCTGTTCACCTGGGCCTGACCATATCCTTAGGCACCTCAGTCCTTCTGACTGTCCACCTGGCACATCCCTATTGCCGATATGAACAGTTTAAACGGGTTATCGAGTCCGAATCCTTGTTCATGTGACTATTTCCCTTTTTTCCCTCGGCCCTGGTTCACCTCAACAATGAGCCACACTGGGAGGCGCGTAGCTCATAAGAACTATGGTGATTTCCAAATCTCTGGAAGTTGGCTTAAGGGCCTAACACCCACAGCCCCAGGTAACCTTCTGATCACAGCCTGCCTCTTTCCCAGTGGGATGGTGGCCAGTAGTAAGTCCCCAGCACTCCTATAGACATCCTTGTGTTTCCATGAGGCCTGGATTATCCATGCTCACCAACATGGGGGCATCTCACCCTGCAGTAACCTGCGACTCTGACAGCCCTGCATATGGGGTTTGAAATCCGGAAAACAGCAGTGTTGAGGACCTGAAAACTCTTTCCAAACTGGTAGAATAGACCAGCTCCCTCCACGGTCACTTAAATTTCGTAGCGAACTGAGGGCCAGCTTTTTGCTTAATTCCTGGGGAACTGTCTTTCCGTGAGGAGAGCTACCTTCTCGCTGCCTTCCAGAGTATGGACCACAAGAAGTTCGGCAGTTTCCGACCTCTTGGGATCCTCCAATATATTCTACTGGCTCTAAAAGCCTTTACACTTGACCACTTCCACTTGTTGACATGGGAGGCAGACCTGGTCAACCTGAAAATTTCTGGTATTTCCTAAAAAAGCCCAACCAACCGGCCTGGTTACCACTTCTGTCTGTCCACATGTCGCCACCCCTTGATGACGTCAGCAGTCTCAGCTGGTCCTAGGCCCCAAAACCTTAACCTCCAGATCACCTGGGGCTGTCCACGTAGCCCCCGCCCTGATGACGTCAGCAATTCCAGCTGGTAACCTGACCCCAATCCCATAACCACCTAACCACTTCAGCCTCTCAATGTGGCCCTCCCTCTTAGAGACTTGAGCACTTCCGCATGTCCCCCAGGCCCAAAAGGATAACCACCTGAACACTTAAACATCTACACGTGGCCCCTCCCCGGTGAGGACGTCAGCACTTCCTGCCTGTCCCTGATCCCCAACCCTTTAATTACCAGACCTCTTCAGGCTGTTCACCTGGGCCTGACCATATCCTTGGTCACCTCAGACCTTCTGTCTGTCCAACTGGCACCTCGCTATTGCCGATATGAACACTTTAAACGGGTTACCGGGTCCGAATCCTTGTTCATGTGACTATTTCCCTTTTTTCCCTTCGCCCTGGTTCACCTCACCAATGAGCCATACTGGGAGGTGCGTAGCTCATAAGAACTATGGTGATTTCCAAATCTCTGGAAGTTGGCTTAAAGGCCTAACACCCACAGCCCCAGGTAACCTTCTGCTCACAGCCTGCCTCTTTCCCGGTGGGATGGTGGCCAGCAGTAAGCCCCCAGCACTCCTCTAGACATCCTTGTGTTTCCATGAGACCGGGATTATCCATGCTCACCAACATGGGGGCATCTCACCCTGCAGTGACCAGCGATTCTGACAGTTCTGCATATGGGGTTTGAAATCCGGAAAACAGCAGTGTTGAGGCCCTGAAAACCCTTTCCAAACTGGGAGAATAGACCAGCCCCCTCCATGGTCACTTAAATTTCGTAGCGAACTGAGGGCCAGCTTTTTGCTTAATTCCTGGGGAACTGTCTTTCCGTGAGGAGAGCTACCTTCTCGCTGCCTTCCAGAGTATGGACCACAAGAAGTTCGGCAGTTTCTGACTTCTTGGGATCCTCCAATGTATACTCCTGGCTCTAAAAGCCTTTATACTTGACCACTTCCACTTGTTGCCATGGGAGGCAGACCTGGTCAACCTGAGGATTTCTGGTATTTCCTGAAAAAAGCCCAACCAACCGGCCTCATTACCACTTCTGTCTGTCCACAAGTAGCCACCCCTTGATGACGTCAGCAGTCTCAGCTGGTCCTAGGCCCCAAAATCTTAACCACCTGAGCACCTGGGACTGTCCACGTAGCCCCGCCCTTGATGACGTCAGCACTTCCGGCCGGTAACCAGGACCCAATCCCATAACCACCTGACCACTTCAGCCTCTCGATGACGTCACTTCCAGAGTGTCCCCCGGGCCCAAAACCATAACCACCTGAGCACTTAAGCATCTACACATGGCCCCTCCCCGTGAGGACTTCAGCACTTTCTGCCTGTCTCTGATCCCCTGCCCTTTAATTACCAGAGCTCTTCAGGCTGTTCACCTGGGCCTGAGCATATCCTTGGTCACCTCAGCCCTTCTGACTGTCCACCTGGCACCTCCCTATTGCCGATATGAACACTTTAAACTGGTTACCGGGTACTAACCCTTGTTAATGTGACTATTTCCCGTTGTTCCCTCGGCCCTGGTTCACCTAACCAATGAGCCACACTGGGTGACACTTAGCTCATAAGAACTATGGTGATTTCCCAATCTCAGGAAGTTGGCTTAAGGGCCTAACACCCACAGCCCCAGGTAACCTACTGCTTAGAGCCTGCCTCTTTCCCGGTGGCATGGTGGCCAGCAGTGCGCCCCCAGCACTCCTTTAAGACAACCCTGTGTGTCCATGAGGCCGGGATTTCCCATGCTCCCCAACATGGGGGAATCTCACTCTGAAGTGACCTGCGACTCTGACAGCCCTGCATATGGGCTTTGAAATCCGGGAATCAACAGTGTTGAGTCCCTGAAAACCCTTTTCAAATTGGGAGTAAAGACCTTCCCCTTCATGGTCACTTAAATTTCGTAGCGAACTGAGGGTCAGCTTTTTGCTTACATGCTGGGGAACGTCCTTCTGAGAGGACTGGTACTTTCTAACTGTGGTCCAGGCTATGGACTACAGGAAGTTCGCGAGTTTCTGACCTCTTGGTATCCTTCAATGCATTCACCTGGCTCTACCAGCCTTCACACTTGACCACTTCCAGCTGTTGACCTTGCAGCAAGCCCTGGTCTACCTGAGGATTTCTGGCTATTCACTGGGACAAGCCCAACCAATGAGACTCGTTACAACTTCTGGCTGTCCTCGTGGCCACGCCCCTTCGATGAAGTTAACACTCCATTCCGGTACACGGGTCCCAAACCGTTACCCACCATAGCACTTTGGGCAATCCACTTGGCCCCTCCCCTGTGATGACATCAGCACTTCGGGCCGGTCCCCTGTCCCAAAGCCCTTATCCACCAGAGCACTTCCAGCTGTTCACCTGGGCCAGACCATATCCTTGGACACCTCAGCACTTCTGACTTTCCACGTGGCGCCTCCCCATTGATGATATGAACACTTTAAACTGGTTACCGGGTCTCAACTCTTGTTCATGTGACTATTTCCGCAGTTCCCCAGGCCCTTGTTCGCCTCACCAAAAAGCCACACTGACTGGCTACTTAGCTCCTAAGAAGAGGGGTGATTTCCCAATCTCTGGAAGTTGGCTTAAGGGCCTAACACCCACAGCCCCAGGTAATCTCTGCTCACAGACTGCCTCTTCCCTGGTGAGATGATGGCCAGCAGGGTGCTCTAGCATTCCTTTAAGACAAACCTGGGCATCCAGGAGGCCAAGGATTCCCCATGTTCGCCAACATGGGGCCATCTCACCCTGCAGTGACCTACGACACTGACAGCCCCGCATATGGGCTTTGAAATCCGGAAACAGCAGTGTTGAGGCCCTGAAAACCCTTTCCAAACTGGGAGCAAAGACGTGCCGCCTCCATGGTCACTTAAATTCCGTAGCGAACTGAGGGCCAGCTTTTTGCTTGATTCCTGGAGAACTACCCTTCCGTGAGGACAGATACCTTCTCGCTGCCTTCCAGAGTATGGAACACAGGAAGTTGGGGAGTTTCCGACCTCTTGAGATGTTCCAATGCATTTACCTTGCTCTACCAGCCTTTACACTTGACCACTTCCAGCTATTTACCTGGCAGCAAGCCCTAGTCTACCTGAGGTTTCTGGGTGTTCATTGGGACAAGCCCAACCACTCGGCCTCGTTACCACTTCTGACTCTCCACGTGGCCCTTCCCCTTCATGATGTCAGCAGTTTCAGCCAGTTCTTGGCCCCAAAATCTTAACCACCTGAATACTTCAGGCTGTCCACATGGCCCCTCCACCTTGATGACGTCAGACCATAGTCAGGTCCCTGGTCCCCAAGCCCTTGTCCACCACAGCACTTCTGGCTTTTCACCTGGGCCAGACCATATCCTTTGTCACCTCAGCACATCCAACTCTCCACCTGGGCCCTCCCCATTGATGATATGAACATTTTGAACTGGTTAACAGGCCCTAACCCTTTTCCTGTGACTATTTCCCGCTGTTCAACAGGCCCTTTTTCGCCTCACCAATGAGCCACACTGGCTGGCTACTTAGCTCCTAAGAAAAGGGGTGACTTCCCAATCTCTGGAATTTGGCTTAATGGCCTAACACCCATAGCCCCATTCACCTTCTGCTCACAGACTGCCTCTTCCCCAGTGGGAGGGTGGCCAGCAGGGAGCCGCCAGCACTCCCTTAAGACAACACTTGGCGTCCATAAGGCCAGGGATTCCCCATGCTGCCCAACATAAGGACATCTCACCCTTTAGAGACCTGTGACTCTGACAGCCCTCCCGAAGGGCTATGAAATCGGGAAAACAGCACTGTTGAGGCCCTGAAAACCCTTTTGATACTGGGAGCAAAGTCCTGACACTAAGGTTCTACAAAGGTATACCCAGAGTTTCATACACATTCCTAGACATTTCCCTGGTCTGTCACTTTTACCTGTGAGAGTTTTAACATTTTCATACTGGTGTCTGAGCCCTATGCGATAGAATGTTTAAGTGTTTAACCAACCTTCTTTCAAAAACACCACTCATTTAGACTAAGTTATAAAAGTAACCAGTATCCAACTCAGTTCTCAGCTCTTTGAACACGATTTCCCAGTGACTAAACAGTTTCCTTCAGATATTAAATCTGTATGAACATGTGTTCCTAGTGTATGAAGCACATTCCTAAATATTTCCCTCATCTATCATAGTTAATTCTCAGTGTAAGATTCAATTTTGTCCAGTGATTCAAGCTCATTCATTGATAATTCCAAATGTTTATAAGCGATAACCCTAAGCTTAACACAAACCCTAACCCTAACCATAGCCCTAATCCTAATACTAGCCCTAACCCTAGCCATAACCCTAACCCAACACTAACCCTACCCCTGAACCTAGCCCTAACAAAAACCCTAACCCTAATATTAGCCCTAACCCTAGCCCTAATGCTAGCCTTAACCCTAACCCAAATCCTAGCCCTAACACTAGACAGAACCCTAACCCTAGCCCTAACCCTATTCCTAACCTTAACCTAACCCTAACCCTAACCCTAGCCCTAACCGTAGTCATAGCCCTAGCCCTAAACCTAACCCTAACCATAGCCCTAACCATAACCTTACCCCTAACCCTACACCTAAACCTAGCCTAACCCTGACCCTAACCCTATCCCTATCCCTAAACCTCAACCTAACCCTAATACTAGCCCCAACCCAAGCCCTAACCATAGCCTTAACCTTAACCATAACCCTAATCCTAACCCTAGCCCTAACCCTAGCCTTAGCCCTAACTCTAACACTGACACTAATCCTAGCCCTAAACCTAACCCTAGTCCTAGTCCTAATGCTAACCCTAACCCTAATACTAACCCTAAACCTAGTCCTAACCCTAGCCTTTCCCTAACACAAACCCTAAACCTAACCTTATCCCTAACCCTAACCCTAACCTTAAACCTAGTCCTAACACTAACCCTAACACTAACCCTAACCCTAACCCTAGCCCTAACCCTAACCCTCACCGTAACCCTAGCCTTATCCATAAAGCTAACCCTAATCCTAACCCAAAGCCTAACACTAATCCTAACCCTAACCCTTGCCCTAACCCTATTCCTAACCTTAAAACTAACCCTAACCATTAACCCTAAACCGAGCCCTAACCCTCGATCTAGCCCTAGCCCTAAGCCTAACCCTAACCCAAACCCTAACCCTAGCCTTAAACCTAACACTAATGCTAATACTAACCCTAGACTTAACCCTAGAGCTAACCCTGCCCTAACCCTAGCCCTAACCCTAAACCTAATACTAACCCTAGCCCTAACCCTAACCCTAAACCTAATCAAAGCCCTAAACCTAACCCTAACACTAACCCTAGCCCTAAACCTAGCCCTAACCCTAAATCGAACCCTAACCTAACCCTCAACCTAACCCTAATACTAGCCCTAACCCAAGCCCTAACCCTAGCCCTAACCCTAACCTTAACTCTAATCCTAACCCTAGCCCTAACCCTAGCCCTAGCCCTAGCCCTAACCCTAACACTAACCATAATCCCAGCCCAAAACCTAACACAAATCGTAACCCTAACCCTAACCCTAACCCTAATCTTAACCCTAGCCCTATCCCCTAGCACTAGCTCTAGCCCTAACCCTAACCCTAAAGGTAGCCCTAACCCTACCCCTAACCATAGCCCAAACCCTAACCCTAACCCTAAACCTAATACTAGCCCTACACCTAGCCCTAACCCTGACCTTAACCCTAACCCTAACCTTAGCTCTAACGCTAATACTAGCCCTATCACAAGTTCTAAACCTAGCCTTAAACCTAACCCTAACCCTAGCCCTAACCCTAGGCCTATCCTAAACCCTAACCCTAATCCTTACCTTAGCCCTAACCCTAACCCTAGGCCAACCATAACCCTAACTCTAACCCTAACCCTAGCCCTGGCACTAACCCTAGCCCTGGCCCTAGCCAAACCCTAACATTAACCCTAGCCATAACACTAACCCTAACCCTAACTCTAAACTGTCATATCAGCTGTATGAAAATAACTATTTAAGCTATGTGAGCCCTAAGAAAATGAATGTTAAAATGTTTAACCAACCTTCTTTCAAAAATGCCAACTAATTGAGACTGAATTATGAATGTAACCAGTATCCAAATCAGTTCTCTACTCTAATAACAAGATTAAACAGTGTCCATCAGATATTACATCTCTAGGAACAGGTATACCTAGTGTATCAAATACATTCCTAAATATTTCCCTAGTCTATCATTGTGAATTCTCAGAGTTGGATTGACTTTTTCCGATGATTCAGGCTCATTCATTGTGAATTCCAAGTGTTTATACAGGGTTTTTCCATATATACCAGCTCTTTTCACTGTTGTCCAGTGTTTCAAGCTCCTTCATTGTGAATTCCAAGTATGTATACAGCGTTTTTCCATATATACCAGCACTTTTAACGTGATCACTATTTTAAAGACTATCCTACCTTTCACAGCTCTTGGAATACAAATTCTAAGTATTTCAACAGTGCACTAGAGGTATTAATGTACTACAAACGTATTTCATACACATTCCTAGACATTTCCCAGGTCTGTCATTTTTAGCTGTGAGAGTTTTAACATTTTCGTACAAGTATCTGAGCCCTATGAGATAGAATGTTTAAGTGTTTAACCAACCTTCTTTCAAAAACACCACTCATTTAGAACGTTATAAAAGTAACCAGTATCCAACTCAGTTCTCAGCTCTTTGAACACAATTTCCCAGTGACTAAACAGTTTCCTTCAAATATTAAAGTTCTTTGAACATGTATTCCTAGTGTATGAAGCACATTCCTAAATAATTCCCTAGTCTATCATTGTGAATTCTCAGTTTTAGATTCAATTTCGTTCAGTGATTCAAGCTCATTCATTGAGAATTCCAAATGTTTATATACGATAAACCTAACCTTAACCCTAACCCTTAACCCTACCACTAAACCTAACTCTAGCCCTAACCATAACCCTAGGCCTAACCCTAAACCTAACCCTAACCATAGCCCTGACCTTAGCCCTAACCTTAACCTAATGTTAACCCTTGCCCTAGTCCTAACCCTCGCCCTAACCCTAGCCTTAACCCTAACCCTAACCCTAAACCTAGCCCTAAACCTAGCCATAGCACTAGCCCTAACCCTAAACCTAACCCTAAACCTAGCCCTAACCTTAACCTAACCATAACCCTAACCCAAGCGTTAACCCTAGCCCTAACCCTAAACTGTCATATCAGCTGTATGAAAATAACTTTTTAAGGTATGTGAGCCCTAAGAAAATGAATGTTAAAATGTATAAACAACCTTCGTTCAAAAACACCAACTCAGTGAGACTGAATTATAAATGTAACCATTATACAAATCATTTCTCTATTCTTTGAACACGATTTCCCAGTGATTAAACAGTGTGCATCACATACTACGGCTCTATGAACAGGTATACGTAGTGTTTCAAGTACATTCCTAAATATTTCCCTTGTCTATCATTGTGAATTATGTGTTGGATAGACTTTTTTCCAGAGATTCAGGCATATTCATTATGAAATCATGTTCAAAAACACCAACTCATTTAGACTAAAATATAAATGTAACCAGTATCCAGCTCAGGTCTCAGCTCTTTGAACATGATTTCATAGTGACTAAACAGTTTCCTTCCGATATTAAAGCTCTTTGAACATGTATTCCTAGTATATGAAGCACATTCCTAACTATTTCCCTAGTCTATCCTAGTGAATTCTCAGTGTTAGATTCAATTTTGTCCAGTGATTCAAGCCAATTCACTGAGAATTACAAATGTTTAAATACGATAACACTAACACTAACCCTGACACTAGCCCTAACACAAACCCTAACCCTAATATTAGCCCTAACCCAAGCCCTAATGCTAGCCTTAACCCTAACCCTAATCCTAGCCCTAACCCTAGCCCTAGCCTTAACCCTAAAGCTAACCCTAATCATACACGTATCCCTAACCCTAAACCTAACCCTAACCCTAGCCCTAACGCTATTCCTAACCTTAAACCTAACCCTAACCCTAACCCTAGCACTAACCCTAGCCCTAGCCCTAACCCTAGCCCTAGCCCTAACCCTAACCCAAACCCTAACCCTAAACCGTCATATCAGCTGTGTGAAAATAACTAAGGTATGTGAGCCCTAAGAAAATGAATGTTAAAATGTATAAACAACCTTCTTTCAAAAACGCCAACTCATTGAGAATGAATTATAAATGTAACCAGTATCCAAATCAGTTCTCTATACTTAGAACATGATTTCCCAGTGATTAAACAGTGTCCATCAGATATTATCGCTCTATGAACAGGCATACCTAGTGTTGCAAGTAGTGTCTATCATTGTGAATTCTCTATGCTTGATTGACTTTTTTCCACTGTTTCAAGCTCCTTCATTGTGAATTCCAAGTATTTATACAGCGTTTTTCCATATATACCAGCTCTTTTAACGTGAGTGATTACTATTTAAAAGACTATCCTACCTTTCACAGCACTTGGTATGCAAATTCACAGTATTTCAATAGTGCACAAGAGGTATTAAGGTTCTACAAACATATTCTAAGTGTTTCAGAGACATTCCTAGACATTTCCCTGATCTGTCATTTTGATCTCTGAGAGTTTTAACATTTTCATACAAGTATCTGAGCCTTATGAGATAGAATGTTTAAGTGCTTAACCAACCTTCTTTAAAAAACACCAACTCATTTAGACTAAATTAGAAATGTAACCAGTATCCAACTCAGTTCTCAGGTCTTTGAACACGATTTCCCAGTGACTAAACAGTTTCCTTCAGATATTAAAACTCTTTGAACTTGTATTCCTAGTATATGAAGCACATTTCTAAATATTTCCCTAGTCTATCCTAGTGAATTCTCAGTGTTAAATTCAATTTTGTCCAGTAATTCAGTCTCATTCATTGAGAATTCCAAATGTTTATATACGATAACCCTAACCTTAACCCTAACCCTAGCACTAACCCTAACCTTAACCCTAACCGTAGCCCTAACCCTAACCCTAACCCTAGCCATAACCTTTATCCTAACGCTAACCATAACCCTAACCCTAACCCTAGTCCTAACCCTAACCATAACTCTAACCCTAATACTAGCCCTAACCATAGCCCTAACCTTGCCTTAACCCTAGCCCTAACCCTAACCCTAAACTGTCATATCTGCTGTATGAAAATGACATTTTTAAGGTTTCTGAGCCCTATGAAAATGAATGTTTAAATGTTTAATCTTTTTTCAAAAACGCCGTCATTCAGACTAAATTATAAATAAAATGAGTATCTAACTTAGTTCACAGTGCTTTCAACACGATTTTCCAGTGATTAAACAGTGTCCTTCAGATATTAATCTCTTCAAAATGTATTCCTAGAGTATGAAGCACATTCCTAAACATTTCCCTAGAATATCATTGTGAATTCTCAGTGTTAGTTTCACTTTTGTCCAGTGGTTCAAGCTCAATAATTGTGAATTCCAAGTGTTTATAAAGCGTTTTTCCATGTATACCAGCTCTTCAAACATGAATTATTACTATTTCAAAGACTATGCTACCTCTCACAACTCTCTGAATACAAATTGTCAGTATTTCAACATACACTAGATATATTAAGGTTCTACAAACGTATACCAAGTGTTTCAGACTCATTCCTAGACATTTCCCTGGTCTGTCATTTTGAGCCCTGAGACTTGAAACAATTTCATACAGGTATGTGAGCCTTATGAACCTGAACGTTTACGTGTTTAACAAGCCTTCATTCAAATAAGCCAACACATTGAGATTGAATTATAAATATAAACAGTATGGCATTCTCTTCTCAGGTCTTTGAACACGATTTGCCAGTGATTAAACAGTGTCCTTCAGATATTAAGGTTCTATGAATATGTATTCTTAGTGTTTCAAGCACATTCCTAAATATTGCCCTAGTCTATCATAGTGAATTCTCAGTGTTATATTCAATTTTGTCCAGTGATTCAAGCCAATTCAATGAGATTTCAGAATGTTTAAATATGATAACACTAACCTTAACCCTAACCCTAACCCACACCCTATCCCTAACACAAATCCTAACCTTAATATTAGCCCTAACCCAAGCCTTAATGCTAGCCTTAACCCTAAACCTAAACATAACACGAACCCTAGCACTAACCTTAACCTTAAAGCTAACCCTAATCCTAGCCCTAAACCTAACACTAACCCTAGCCCTAACCCTATTCTTAACCTTAAACCTAACCCTAACCCTTGCCCTAACCCAAGCCCTAGCCCTAAAGCTAACCCTAACCCTAACCCTAATGCTACCCCTAACACAGATCCTAACCCTAACCCTCAACCTAAGCCTAATACTAGCCCTAACCCAACCCTAACCATAGCCATAACCCTAACCCTAATACTAACCCTAGCCCTAACCCTAGCCCTACTCACAAATCTCTGAATACAAATTCTCAGTATTTCAACATACACTAGATATATTAAGGTTCTGCAAACGTATACCAAGTGTTTCAGACTCATTCCTAGACATTTCCCTGGTCTGTAATTTTGAGCTCTGAGATTTAAACATTTTCATACAGGTATGTGAGCCCTACGAACCTGAATGTTTAAGTGTTTAACAAACTTGCTTTCAAATAAGCCAACACCTTGAGTCTGAGTCTGAATTTTAAATACAAACAGTATGGTATTCTCTTCTCAGCTCTTTGAACATGATTTGCCAGTGATTAAACAGTGTTCCTTCAGATATTGAAGCTCTCTGAATATGTATTCTTAGTGTTTCAAGCACATTCCTAAATATTTCCCGTCTCATTGTGAATTCTCAGAGTTTGACTCACTGTTGTCCAGTGATTCAAGCTCATTCATTGTCAATTCCAAGTGTTTATACAGTGTTTTTCCATATATACCAGCTCTTTAAATGTAAATTATTACTACTTTGATAGTTAACCTAACTATCATTGGCATTTCTAATAGTTTTGAATACTTTCCTCCTGTTATATCCGTTCTATGAAAATGAAATAAATGTTGAACCCACTTTATTCCAGAAACGCCAACTCATTTAGACTGAATTATAATTTTAACCAGTATCCAATTCAGTCCTCAGCTCTTTGTACATGAATTCCCAGTAATTGTCCTACAGATATTAAGGTTCTTTCTTAATGTATTCCTAGTTTTTCAAGCACATTGCTAAATGTTTCCCCAATCATTGTGAATTTTCAGTTTGTTTTAGTTTTTTCCAGGATTTCCAGCTCATTCATTGTGAATTCCAAGTGTTTAAACAGCTTTTTTCCATATATACCAGCTCTTCAAACATGAGTTATTACTATTTTAAAGACAATCCTACCTTTCACAGCACTTTGCATACAAGCTCTCAGTGTTTCAACATGCACTAGAGATATTAAGTTTCTACAAAGGTATTCCAAGTGTTTCAGACACATTCATAGACATTTCCCTTGTCTGTCGTTTCGATTTCTGAGAGTTTGAACATTTTTGTACAGGTATCTGAGCCCTATGAAAAAAAAATGTGAAGTATTTAACCTTCTTCCAAAAACATCAACACATTGAAACTGAATTATAAATGTAAAAAGTAACGCACTCACTTCTCAGCTCTTTGATCACGATTTCCCAGTGATTAAACAGTGTCCGTCAGAAATTAAGACTCTGAATATGTATACTTAGTATTTCAAGCAAATTCCTAAATACTTCCCATCTATCATTGTTAATTCTCAGAGTTTGAATCACTGTTGTCCAGTGATTCAAGCTCATTCATTGTGAATTCCAAGTGTTTATACAGCGTTTTCTATGTATGCCAGCTCTTCAAACGTGAATTATTACTACTTTAAATACTACCCTACCTTTCACTGCGCTTTGAATACAAAATCTCAGTATTTGAGCATGCAGTAGAGATGTTAAAGTTCTACAACATATGTCAAGTGTTTAAAAAACACTCCTGCCCATTTCCCCGGTCTGTTTTTTGAGCTCTGACACTTTAACCTTTTAATACAGGTATCATACCAGCTCTTTAGAGGTACATTATTACTATTTAGAACACTGGCTGAACTATCATTTTTATTTCTTAGAATTTTGAATATTTTCATACCGTTATATCAGCTCTATGAAAATGAATTTATAAGTGTTTCACCAACTTTCTTCCATAAACGTCAACTCTTTTTGACTGAATTATAAATGTAAACAGTATGGCACTCACTTCTGAGCTCTTTGAACATGATTTCCCAGTGATTAAACAGTGATCTTTAGATATTAAGGCTCTATGAATATGTATTCTTAGTGTTTCAAGAACATTCATAAATATTTCACTAGTCACATTGTGAATGCTGATTTTGAATCACTGTTGTCCAGTGATTCACACTCATTCATTGTGAATTCCGAGTATTTATACAGTATTTCTCTATATATACCAGCTCTTTAAACGTAAATTATTACTTCTTTAATCGGTACCCTATCATTGGGATTACTAATAGTTTTGAATACTTTCTACCTGTTATATCCACTCTATGAAAATGAAATAAATGTTTAACCCACTTTATTCCAAAAATGCCAACTCATTTAGATATAAATGTAACCAGTATCCAACTCAGTTCTCACCTCTTTGAACACTATTTCCCAGTGAATAAAAATTGTCCTACAGATATTAAAGTTCTTTACTAATGTATTCCAACTTTTTCAAGAATATTGCTAAATATTTCCCGTCAATCATTGCGAATTCTCAGTTTGAATCGCTGTTTTCCAGTGATTAAAGTTCATTCATAGTAAATTCCAAGTGTTTATAGAGCGTTTTTCGATATATAACAGCACTTTAAAAGTGAATTATTGCTATTTTAAAGATTATCCTACCTTTCAGAGCTCTTTGAATACAAATTCTCAGTATTTCAACTTGCAGTAGAGATGTTATAGTTCTACAACATATTCCAAGTGTTTCATAAGCAGTCCTACACATTTCCCCGGTCTGTTGTTTTTGAGCTCTGACACTTTTAACGTTTTAAAACAGGTATCATACCAACTCTTTAAAGGTACATTATTACTACTTTGAACACGAGCCTAACTATCATTTTGATTTCTAAGAATTTTGAAAACTTTCATACTGTTATATCAGCTCTATGAAAATGAATTTTTAAGTGTTTCACCGTTGTTCCTCCATAAACGCCAACTCACTTTGATTGAATTATAAATGTAAACATTATCGCACTCATTTCTGAGCTATTTGAACACAATTTCCCAGTGATTAAACATATTCCTAAAGATGTTAAGGTTCTTTATTAATGTATTCTTAGATTATGAAGCATATTGCTGAATATTTCACCAGCGAATCATTGTGGATTCTCAGAGTTTGAATCTCTGTTGTCCTGTGATTCAATGTCATTCATTGTGAATTCCAAGTGTTTATCCAGTGTTTTCCCATACATACCGGCTCTTTAATCATAATTACAACTTTAATCATTAGCCTAAGTATCATTGGGATTTCGAATAGTTTTGGATACTTTCCTCCTGTTATGTCCTCTCTATGAAAATGAAATAAATGTTTAACCCACTTTATTCCAAAATCGCCAACTCATGTAGACTGAATTATAAATGTAACCAGTATCCAACTCAATCCTCAAATCATCTAACACGATTTCCCAGGGATTAAACATTATCCTACACATGTTAAGGATTTTATTAGTGTATTCTTAGTTTTTCAAGCATATTGCTCAATATTTCACCAGTAAATCATTGTGCATTCTCAAAGTTTGAATCTCTGTTGTCCAGTGATTCAAGCCCATTCATTGTGAATTCCAAGTGTTTAGCCAGCGTTTTCCCATATATACCAGCTCTTTAAACGTGAATTATTAATATTTAAAGACTCTCCTACATTTCACAGCACGTTGAATACAAAGTCTTAGAATTTCAACATGCAGTGGAGATGTTATAGCTTTACAACATATTCCAAGTGTTTAAGAAACACTCTTTCACATTTCCCCGGACTGTCTTTATTGAGCTTTAAGATATTAACCTTTTAATACAGGTACCATACCAGCTTTTTAAAGGTACATTATTACTACTTTGAACACGAGCCTATCATTATGATTTCTTAGAAATTTGAAAATTTTCATACTGTTATATCAGCTCCATGAAAATGAATTTTTAAGTGTTTCACCGTCTTTCTTCCAAAAACACCAACTCATTTTGACTGAATTATAAATGTAAACAGTATGGCACTCACTTCTGAGCTCCTTGAACACGATTTCTCAGTGATCTTCAGATAGGAAGGCTCTATGAATATGTATTCTTAGTGTTTCAAGTACATTCCTAAATATTTCCCTACTTTCATCGTGAATTCTCAGTGTGAATCACTGTTGTCCAGTGATTAAATCTCTACCATTGTGAATTCCAAGTATTTAAACATCGTTTTTCTATATATACCAGCTGTTTAAACGTAAATTATTACTACATTATAATTAGCCTACAACTGGGATTTCTCATAGTTTTGAATTCTTTCCTCGTGTTATATCCGCTCTATGAAAATGAATTAAATGTTTAATCCACTTTTTCCAAAAACACCAACTCATTTAGACTGAATTATAAAAGTAACCAGTATCCAACTCAGTCCTCAGCTCTTTGAACAAGAATTCCCAGCGATTAAACATAGTCCTACAGATGTTACGGTTCTTTATTAATGTATTCCTAGTTTCTCAAGCATATTGCTGAATATTCACCAACGGATCATTGTGGATTCTCAGAGTTTGAATCTCTGTTGTCCTGTGATTCAAGGTCATTCATTGTGAATTCCAAGTGTTTATCCAGTGTTTTCCCATACATACCGGCTCTTTAATCATAATTACAACTATAATCATTAGCCTAAGTATCATTGGGATTTCTAATAGTTTTGGATACTTTCCTCCTGTTATGTCCTCTCTATGAAAATGAAATAAATGTTTAACCCACTTTATTCCAAAATCGCCAACTGATGTAGACTGAATTATAAATGTAACCAGTATCCAACTCAATTCTCAAATCATTGAACATGATTTCCCTGGGATTAAACATTGTCCTACACATGTTAAGGATTTTATTACTGTATTCTTACTTTATCAAGCATATTGCTCAATATTTCACCAGCAAATCATTGTGCATTCTCAGAGTTTGAATCTCTGTTGTCCAGTGATTCAAGCCCATTCATTGTGAATTGCAAGTGTTTATCCAGCGTTTTCCCACATATACCAGCTCTAGAACGTGAATTATTACTATTTTAAGGACTATCCTGCCTTTCACAGCACGTTAAATACAAATTCTCAGTATTTCAACATACAGTGGAGATGTTGTAGTTCTACAACATATTCCAACTGTTTCAGAAACAGTCCTACACATTTCCCCTGTCTGTTTTTTTTTTTTCTCTGATACTTTTGACCTTTTAATACAGGTATAGTATCAGCTCTTTAAACGTACATTATTAAAATTTTGAAACGAGCCTATCATTTTGATTTCTTAGAATTTTGAAAACTTTCATACTGTTATATCAGCTCTATGAAAATGAATTTTTTAGTGTTTCACCGTCTTTCTTCCAAAAACACCAACTCATTTTGACTGAATTATAAATGTAAAACATTATCGCACTCACTTCTGAGCTATTTGAACACAATTTCCCAGTAATTAAACACAGTCCTAAGATGTTAAGGTTCTTCATTAATGTATTCCTAGTTTATCAAGCATATTGCTGAATATTTCACCAATGGATCATTGTGGATTCTCAGAGTTTGAGGCTCTGCTTTCCAGTGATTCAAGCTCATTCATGGTGAATTCCAAGTGTTTAGAGAGCGTTTTCCCATAATACCAGCTCTATAATCGTGAATTATTACTACTTTAAAGACTCTCGTACCTTTCACAGGACGTTAAATACAAATTCTCAGTATTTCAACATGCAGTAGAGATGTTATAGTTCTACAACATATTCCTAGTGTTTCAGGAACAGTCCTACACATTTCCCCAGTCTGTTTTTTTTTTAGGTCTGATACTTTTAACCTTTTAATACAGGTATCGTACCAGCTCTTTGAAGATACATTATTACTATTTTGAACACTTGCTGAACTATCATTGTATTTCTTAGAATTTCGAATACTTTCATAGTGTTATATCAGCTCTATGAAAATGAATGTTTAAGTCTTTCACCGGCTTTCTTTCATAAACACCAACTCATTTTGACTGAATTATAAATGTACACAGTATGGCACTCACTTCTGAGCTCCTTGAACACGATTTCTCAGTGATCTTCAGATAGGAAGGCTCTATGAATATGTATTCTTAGTGTTTCAAGTACATTCCTAAATATTTCCCTACTTTCATCATGAATTCTCAGTGTGAATCACTGTTGTCCAGTGATTAAATCTCTACCATTGTGAATTCCAAGTATTTAAACATCGTTTTTCTATATATACCAGCTGTTTAAACGTAAATTATTACTACTTTATAATTAGCCTACAACTGGGATTTCTAATAGTTTAGAATTCTTTCCTCGTGTTATATCCGCTTTATGTAATTGAATTAAATGTTTAATCCACTTTTTCCAAAAACACCAACTCATTTAGACTGAATTATAAAAGTAACCAGTATCCAACTCAGTCCTCAGCTCTTTGAACAAGAATTCCCAGCGATTAAACATAGTCCTACAGATGTTAAGGTTCTTTATTAATGTATTCCTAGTTTCTCAAGCATATTGCTGAATATTCACCAACGGATCATTGTGGATTCTCAGAGTTTGAATCTCTGTTGTCCTGTGATTCAAGGTCATTCATTGTGAATTCCAAGTGTTTATCCAGTGTTTTCCCATACATACCGGCTCTTTAATCATAATTACAACTTTAATCATTAGCCTAAGTATCATTGGGATTTCGAATAGTTTTGGATACTTTTCTCCTGTTATGTTCTCTCTATGAAAATGAAATAAATGTTTAACCCACTTTATTCCAAAATCGCCAACTCATGTAGACTGAATTATAAATGTAACCAGTATCCAACTCAATCCTCAAATCATCTAACACGATTTCCCAGGGATTAAACATTATCCTACACATGTTAAGGATTTTATTAGTGTATTCTTAGTTTTTCAAGCATATTGCTCAATATTTCACCAGTAAATCATTGTGCATTCTCAAAGTTTGAATCTCTGTTGTCCAGTGATTCAAGCCCATTCATTGTGAATTCCAAGTGTTTAGCCAGCATTTTCCCATATATACCAGCTCTTTAAACGTGAATTATTAATATTTAAAGACTCTCCTACATTTCACAGCACGTTGAATACAAAGTCTTAGAATTTCAACATGCAGTGGAGATGTTATAGCTTTACAACATATTCCAAGTGTTTAAGAAACACTCTTTCACATTTCCCCGGACTGTCTTTATTGAGCTTTAAGATATTAACCTTTTAATACAGGTACCATACCAGCTTTTTAAAGGTACATTATTACTACTTTGAACACGAGCCTATCATTATGATTTCTTAGAAATTTGAAAATTTTCATACTGTTATATCAGCTCCATGAAAATGAATTTTTAAGTGTTTCACCGTCTTTCTTCCAAAAACACCAACTCATTTTGACTGAATTATAAATGTAAACAGTATGGCACTCACTTCTGAGCTCCTTGAACACGATTTCTCAGTGATCTTCAGATAGGAAGGCTCTATGAATATGTATTCTTAGTGTTTCAAGTACATTCCTAAATATTTCCCTACTTTCATCGTGAATTCTCAGTGTGAATCACTGTTGTCCAGTGATTAAATCTCTACCATTGTGAATTCCAAGTATTTAAACATCGTTTTTCTATATATACCAGCTCTTTAAACGTAAATTATTACTACATTATAATTAGCCTACAACTGGGATTTCTCATAGTTTTGAATTCTTTCCTCGTGTTATATCCGCTCTATGAAAATGAATTAAATGTTTAATCCACTTTTTCCAAAAACACCAACTCATTTAGACTGAATTATAAAAGTAACCAGTATCCAACTCAGTCCTCAGCTCTTTGAACAAGAATTCCCAGCGATTAAACATAGTCCTACAGATGTTACGGTTCTTTATTAATGTATTCCTAGTTTCTCAAGCATATTGCTGAATATTCACCAACGGATCATTGTGGATTCTCAGAGTTTGAATCTCTGTTGTCCTGTGATTCAAGGTCATTCATTGTGAATTCCAAGTGTTTATCCAGTGTTTTCCCATACATACCGGCTCTTTAATCATAATTACAACTATAATCATTAGCCTAAGTATCATTGGGATTTCTAATAGTTTTGGATACTTTCCTCCTGTTATGTCCTCTCTATGAAAATGAAATAAATGTTTAACCCACTTTATTCCAAAATCGCCAACTGATGTAGACTGAATTATAAATGTAACCAGTATCCAACTCAATTCTCAAATCATTGAACATGATTTCCCTGGGATTAAACATTGTCCTACACATGTTAAGGATTTTATTACTGTATTCTTACTTTATCAAGCATATTGCTCAATATTTCACCAGCAAATCATTGTGCATTCTCAGAGTTTGAATCTCTGTTGTCCAGTGATTCAAGCCCATTCATTGTGAATTGCAAGTGTTTATCCAGCGTTTTCCCACATATACCAGCTCTAGAACGTGAATTATTACTATTTTAAGGACTATCCTGCCTTTCACAGCACGTTGAATACAAATTCTCAGTATTTCAACATGCAGTGGAGATGTTGTAGTTCTACAACATATTCCAACTGTTTCAGAAACAGTCCTACACATTTCCCCTGTCTGTTGTTTTTTTTTTGCCTCTGATACTTTTGACCTTTTAATACAGGTATAGTATCAGCTCTTTAAACGTACATTATTAAAATTTTGAAACGAGCCTATCATTTTGATTTCTTAGAATTTTGAAAACTTTCATACTGTTATATCAGCTCTATGAAAATGAATTTTTAAGTGTTTCACCGTCTTTCTTCCAAAAACACCAACTCATTTTGACTGAATTATAAATGTAAACATTATCGCACTCACTTCTGAGCTATTTGAACACAATTTCCCAGTAATTAAACACAGTCCTAAGATGTTAAGGTTCTTCATTAATGTATTCCTAGTTTATCAAGCATATTGCTGAATATTTCACCAATGGATCATTGTGGATTCTCAGAGTTTGAGGCTCTGCTTTCCAGTGATTCAAGCTCATTCATGGTGAATTCCAAGTGTTTAGAGAGCGTTTTCCCATAATACCAGCTCTATAATCGTGAATTATTACTACTTTAAAGACTCTCGTACCTTTCACAGGACGTTAAATACAAATTCTCAGTATTTCAACATGCAGTAGAGATGTTATAGTTCTACAACATATTCCTAGTGTTTCAGGAACAGTCCTACACATTTCCCCAGTCTGTTTTTTTTGAGGTCTGATACTTTTAACCTTTTAATACAGGTATCGTACCAGCTCTTTGAAGATACATTATTACTATTTTGAACACTTGCTGAACTATCATTGTATTTCTTAGAATTTCGAATACTTTCATAGTGTTATATCAGCTCTATGAAAATGAATGTTTAAGTCTTTCACCGGCTTTCTTCCATAAACACCAACTCATTTTGACTGAATTATAAATGTACACAGTATGGCACTCACTTCTGAGCTCCTTGAACACGATTTCTCAGTGATCTTCAGATAGGAAGGCTCTATGAATATGTATTCTTAGTGTTTCAAGTACATTCCTAAATATTTCCCTACTTTCATCATGAATTCTCAGTGTGAATCACTGTTGTCCAGTGATTAAATCTCTACCATTGTGAATTCCAAGTATTTAAACATCGTTTTTCTATATATACCAGCTGTTTAAACGTAAATTATTACTACTTTATAATTAGCCTACAACTGGGATTTCTAATAGTTTAGAATTCTTTCCTCGTGTTATATCCGCTTTATGAAATTGAATTAAAAGTTTAATCCACTTTTTCCAAAAACACCAACTCATTTAGACTGAATTATAAAAGTAACCAGTATCCAACTCAGTCCTCAGCTCTTTGAAGAAGAATTCCCAGCGATTAAACATAGTCCTACAGATGTTAAGGTTCTTTATTAATGTATTCCTAGTTTCTCAAGCATATTGCTGAATATTCACCAACGGATCATTGTGGATTCTCAGAGTTTGAATCTCTGTTGTCCTGTGATTCAAGGTCATTCATTGTGAATTCCAAGTGTTTATCCAGTGTTTTCCCATACATACCGGCTCTTTAATCATAATTACAACTTTAATCATTAGCCTAAGTATCATTGGGATTTCGAATAGTTTTGGATACTTTTCTCCTGTTATGTTCTCTCTATGAAAATGAAATAAATGTTTAACCCACTTTATTCCAAAATCACAAAATCATTTAGACTGAATTATAAATGTAACCAGTATCTAACTCAATCCTCAAATCATCTAACACGATTTCCCAGGGATTAAACATTATCCTACACATGTTAAGGATTTTATTAGTGTATTGTTAGTTTTTCAAGCATATTGCTCAATATTTCACCAGTAAATCATTGTGCATTCTCAGAGTTTGAATCTCTGTTGTCCAGTGATTCAAGCCCATTCATTGTGAATTCCAAGTGTTTAGCCAGCGTTTTCCCATATATACCAGCTCTTTAAACGTGAATTATTAATATTTAAAGACTCTCCTACCTTTCACAGCACGTTGAATACAAAGTCTTAGAATTTCAACATGCAGTGGAGATGTTATAGCTTTACAACATATTCCAAGTGTTTAAGAAACACTCTCATATTTCCCAGGACTGTCTTTATTGAGCTTTAAGATGTTAACCTTTTAATACAGGTACCATACCAGCTTTTTAAAGGTACATTATTACTACTTTGAACACGAGCCTAACTATCATTTTGATTTCTTAGAATGTTGAAAACTCTCATACTGTTATATCTACTCTATGAAAATGAATTTTTAAGTGTTTCACCGTCATTCTTCCAAAAACGCCAACTCATTTTGACTGAATTATAAATGTAAACATTATCGCACTCACTTCTGAGCTATTTGAACACAATGTCCCAGTAATTAAACACAGTCCTAAGATGTTAAGGTTCTTCATTAATGTATTCCTAGTTTATCAAGCATATTGCTGAATATTTCACCAACGGATCATTGTGGATTCTCAGTTTGAATCTCTGTTGTCCTGTGATTCAATATCATTCATTGTGAATTCCAAGAGTTTATCCGCGTTTTCCCATACTACCAGCTCTTTAAACGTGAATTATTACTACTTTAAAGACTGTCCTACCTTTCACAGGACGTTAAATACAAATTCTCAGTATTTCAACATGCAGTAGAGATGTTATAGTTCTACAACATATTCCCAGTGTTTCAGGAAC
This sequence comes from Plecotus auritus, assembly GCF_963455305.1. NCBI lineage: Eukaryota > Metazoa > Chordata > Mammalia > Chiroptera > Vespertilionidae > Plecotus > Plecotus auritus. The sequence continues at coordinate 101,384,855 of NC_137782.1, forward strand.
AGTCCTACACATTTACCCAGTCTGTTTTTTTTTTGAGGTCTGATACTTTTAACCTTTTAATACAGGTATCGTACCAGCTCTTTGAAGATACATTATTACTATTTTGAACACTAGCTGAACTATCATTGTATTTCTTAGAATTTCGAATACTTTCATAGTGTTATATCAGCTCTATGAAAATGAATGTTTAAGTCTTTCACCGGCTTTCTTCCATAAACACCAACTCATTTTGACTGAATTATAAATGTACACAGTATGGCACTCACTTCTGAGCTCCTTGAACACGATTTCTCAGTGATCTTCAGATAGGAAGGCTCTATGAATATGTATTCTTAGTGTTTCAAGTAAATTCCTAAATATTTCCCTACTTTGATTGTGAATTCTCAGAGTGTAAATCACTGTTCAGTGATTAAAACTCTACCATTGTGAATTCCAAGTATTTAAACATTGTTTTTCCATATATACCAGCTCTTTACACGTAAATTATTACTACTTTAATCATTAGCCTACCACTAGGATTTCTAATAGTTTAGAATTCTTTCTTTGTGTTATATTCGCTCTATGAAAATGAATTAAATGTTAAATCCACTTTTTCCAAAAACACCAACTCATTTAGACTGAATTATAAATGTAACCAGTATCCAACTCAATCCTCATCTCATTGAACACGATTTCCCAGGGATTAAACATTGTCCTACAGATGTTAAGGATTTTATTAATGTATTCTTAGTTTATCAAGCATATAGTTCAATATTTCACCAGCAAATCATTGTGGATTCTCAGAGTTTGAATCTCTGTTATCCAGTCATTCCAGCCCATTCATTGTGAATTCCAAGTGTTTAGCCAGCGTTTTCCCATATATACCAGCTCTTTAAAAGTGAATTATTACTATTTTAAAGACTCTCCTACCTTTCACAGCAGGTTGAATACAAAGTCTTAGAATTTCAACATGCAGTGGAGATGTTATAGCTCTACAACCTATTCCCAGTGTTTAAGAAACACTCTTTCACATTTCCCCGGTCTGTCTTTATTGAGCTTTGAGACATTAACCTTTTAATACAGGTACCATACCAGCTCTTTAAAGGTACATTATTACTACTTTGAACACGAGCCTAACTATCATTTTGATTTCTTAGAATGTTGAAAACTTTCATACTGTTATATCAGCTCTATGAAAATGAATATTTAAGTGTTTCACGGTCTTTCTTCCAAAAACGCCAACTCATTTTGACTGAATTATAAATGTAAACATTATCGCACTCAATTCTGAGCTATTTGAACACAATTTCCCAGTGATTAAACACTGTGCTAAAGCTGTTAAGGTTATTAATGTATTCCTACTTTATCAAGCATATTGCTGAATATTTCACCAGCGAATCATTGTGGATTCTCAGAGTTTGAGTCTCTGCTTTCCAGTGATTCAAGCTCATTCATGGTGAATTCCAAGTGTTTAGAGAGTGTTTTCCCATAATACCAGCTCTTTAATCGTGAATTATTACTACTTTAAAGACTCTCGTACCTTTCACAGGACGTTAAATACAAATTCTCAGTATTTCAACACGCAGTAGAGATGTTATAGTTCTACAACATATTCCAAGTGTTTCAGGAACAGTCCTACACATTTCCCCAGTCTGTTTTTTTTGAGGTCTGATACTTTTAACCTTTTAATACAGGTATCGTACCAGCTCTTTGAAGATACATTATTACTATTTTGAACACTAGCTGAACTATCATTGTATTTCTTAGAATTTCGAATAATTTCATAGTGTTATATCAGCTCTATGAAAATGAATGTTTAAGTCTTTCACCCGGCTTTCGCCCATAAACACCAACTCATTTTGACTGAATTATAAATGTAAACAGTATGGCACTCACTTCTGAGCTCCTTGAACACGATTTCCCAGTGATCTTCAGATAGGAAGGCTCTATGAATATGTATTCTTAGTGTTTCAAGTACATTCCTAAATATTTCCCTACTTTCATCGTGAATTCTCAGTGTGAATCACTGTTGTCCAGTGATTAAATCTCTACCATTGTGAATTCCAAGTATTTAAACATCGTTTTTCTATATATACCAGCTCTTTAAATGTAAATTATTACTACTTTATAATTAGCCTACAACTGGGATTTCTAATAGTTTAGAATTCTTTCCTCGTGTTATATCCGCTCTATGAAAATGAATTAAATGTTTAATCCACTTTTTCCAAAAACACCAACTCATTTAGACTGAATTATAAAAGTAACCAGTATCCAAGTCAGTCCTCAGCTCTTTGAACAAGATTTCCCAGCGATTAAACATAGTCCTACAGATGTTAAGGTTCTTTATTAATGTATTCCTAGTTTATCAAGCATATTGCTGAATATTTCACGAGCGAATCATTGTGGATTCTCAGAGTTTGAATCTCAGTTGTCCTGTGATTCAAGGTCATTCATTGTGAATTCCAAGTGTTTATCCAGTGTTTTCCCATACATACCGGCTCTTTAATCATAATTGCAACTTTAATCATTAGCCTGAGTATCATTGGGATTTCTAATAGTTTTGGATACTTTCCTCCTGTTATGTCCTCTCTATGAAAATGAAATAAATGTTTAACCCACTTTATTCCAAAATCACAAAATCATTTAGACTAAATTATATATGTAACCAGTATCCAACTCAATCCTCAAATCATCTAACACGATTTCCCAGGGATTAAACATTATCCTACACATGTTAAGGATTTTATTAGTGTATTGTTAGTTTTTCAAGCATATTGCTCAATATTTCACCAGTAAATCATTGTGCATTGTCAGAGTTTGAATCTCTGTTGTCCAGTGATTCCAGCCCATTCATTGTGAGTTCCAAGTGTTTAGCCAGCGTTTTCCCATATATACCAGCTCTTTAAACGTGAATTATTAATATTTAAAGACTCTCCTACCTTTCACAGCACGTTGAATACAAAGTCTTAGAATTTCAACATGCAGTGGAGATGTTATAGCTTTACAACATATTCCAAGTGTTTAAGAAACACTCTTTCACATTTCCCCGGACTGTCTTTATTGAGCTTTAAGATGTAAACCTTTTAATACAGGTACCATTCCAGCTTTTTAAAGGTACATTATTACTACTTTGAACACGAGCCTATCATTTCGATTTCTGAGAATGTTGAAAACTTTCATACTGTTATATCAGCTCCATGAAAATGAATTTTTAAGTGTTTCACCATCTTTCTTCCAAAAACGCCAACTCATTTTGACTGAATTATAAATGTAAACATTATCGCACTCACTTCTGAGCTATTTGAACACAATGTCCCAGTAATTAAACACAGTCCTAGGATGTTTAGGTTCTTTATTAATGTATTCCTAGTTTATCAAGCATATCGCTGAATATTTCACCAACGGATCATTGTGGATTCTCAGAGTTTGAATCTCTGTTGTCCTGTGATTCAATATCATTCATTGTGAATTCCAAGTGTTTATCCAGCGTTTTCCCATAATACCAGCTCTTTTAACGTGAATTATTACTACTTTAAAGACTGTCCTACCTTTCAGAGCACGTTGAATACGAATTCTCAGTATTTCAACATGCAGTAGAGATGTTATGGTTCTACAACATATTCCAAGTGTATCAGAAACAGTCCTACACATTTCCCCGGTCTGTTTTTTTTGAGCTCTGATACTTTTAACCTTTTAATACAGGTATCGTACCAGCTCTTTAAAGGTACATTATTACTATTTTGAACACTCCTGAACTATCATTTTATTTCTTAGAATTTCGAATACTTTCATAGTGTTATAACAGCTCCATGAAAATGAATGTTTAAGTGTTTCACCGGCTTTCTTCCATAAAGGCCAACTCATTTTGACTGAATTATAAATGTAAACAGTATGGCACTCACTTCTGAGCTCCTTGAACACGATTTCCCAGTGATCTTCAGATAGGAAGGCTCTATGAATATGTATTCTTAGTGTTTCAAGTAAATTCCTAAATATTACCCTACTTTGATTGTGAATTCTCAGAGTGTAAATCACTGTTCAGTGATTAAAACTCTACCATTGTGAATTCCAAGTATTTAAACATTGTTTTTCCATATATACCAGCTCTTTACACGTAAATTATTACTACTTTAATCATTAGCCTACCACTGGGATTTCTAATAGTTTAGAATTCTTTCCTTGTGTTATATTCGCTCTATGAAAATGAATTAAATGTTTAATCCACTTTTTCCAAAAACACCAACTCATTTAGACTGAATTATAAATGTAACCAGTATCCAACTCAATCCTCATCTCATTGAACACGATTTCCCAGGGATTAAACATTGTCCTACAGATGTTAAGGATTTTATTAATGTATTCTTAGTTTATCAAGCATATAGTTCAATATTTCACCAGCAAATCATTGTGGATTCTCAGAGTTTGAATCTCTGTTATCCAGTCATTCCAGCCCATTCATTGTGAATTCCAAGTGTTTAGCCAGCGTTTTCCCATATATACCAGCTCTTTAAAAGTGAATTATTACTATTTTAAAGACTCTCCTACCTTTCACAGCAGGTTGAATACAAAGTCTTAGAATTTCAACATGCAGTGGAGATGTTATAGCTCTACAACCTATTCCCAGTGTTTAAGAAACACTCTTTCACATTTCCCCGGTCTGTCTTTATTGAGCTTTGAGACATTAACCTTTTAATACAGGTACCATACCAGCTCTTTAAAGGTACATTATTACTACTTTGAACACGAGCCTAACTATCATTTTGATTTCTTAGAATGTTGAAAACTTTCATACTGTTATATCAGCTCTATGAAAATGAATATTTAAGTGTTTCACGGTCTTTCTTCCAAAAACGCCAACTCATTTTGACTGAATTATAAATGTAAACATTATCGCACTCAATTCTGAGCTATTTGAACACAATTTCCCAGTGATTAAACACTGTGCTAAAGCTGTTAAGGTTATTAATGTATTCCTACTTTATCAAGCATATTGCTGAATATTTCACCAGCGAATCATTGTGGATTCTCAGAGTTTGAGTCTCTGCTTTCCAGTGATTCAAGCTCATTCATGGTGAATTCCAAGTGTTTAGAGAGTGTTTTCCCATAATACCAGCTCTTTAATCGTGAATTATTACTACTTTAAAGACTCTCGTACCTTTCACAGGACGTTAAATACAAATTCTCAGTATATCAACACGCAGTAGAGATGTTATAGTTCTACAACATATTCCAAGTGTTTCAGGAACAGTCCTACACATTTCCCCAGTCTGTTTTTTTTGAGGTCTGATACTTTTAACCTTTTAATACAGGTATCGTACCAGCTCTTTGAAGATACATTATTACTATTTTGAACACTAGCTGAACTATCATTGTATTTCTTAGAATTTCGAATACTTTCATAGTGTTATATCAGCTCTATGAAAATGAATGTTTAAGTCTTTCACCCGGCTTTCGCCCATAAACACCAACTCATTTTGACTGAATTATAAATGTAAACAGTATGGCACTCATTTCTGAGCTCCTTGAACACGATTTCCCAGTGATCTTCAGATAGGAAGGCTCTATGAATATGTATTCTTAGTGTTTCAAGTACATTCCTAAATATTTCCCTACTTTCATCGTGAATTCTCAGTGTGAATCACTGTTGTCCAGTGATTAAATCTCTACCATTGTGAATTCCAAGTATTTAAACATCGTTTTTCTATATATACCATCTCTTTAAATGTAAATTATTACTACTTTATAATTAGCCTACAACTGGGATTTCTAATAGTTTTGAATTCATTCCTCGTGTTATATCCGCTCTATGAAAATGAATTAAATGTTTAATCCACTTTTTCCAAAAACACCAACTCATTTAGACTGAATTATAAAAGTAACCAGTATCCAAGTCAGTCCTCAGCTCTTTGAACAAGATTTCCCAGCGATTAAACATAGTCCTACAGATGTTAAGGTTCTTTATTAATGTATTCCTAGTTTATCAAGCATATTGCTGAATATTTCACGAGCGAATCATTGTGGATTCTCAGAGTTTGAATCTCAGTTGTCCTGTGATTCAAGGTCATTCATTGTGAATTCCAAGTGTTTATCCAGTGTTTTCCCATACATACCGGCTCTTTAATCATAATTACAACTTTAATCATTAGCCTGAGTATCATTGGGATTTCTAATAGTTTTGGATACTTTCCTCCTGTTATGTCCTCTCTATGAAAATGAAATAAATGTTTAACCCACTTTATTCCAAAATCACAAAATCATTTAGACTGAATTATAAATGTAACCAGTATCCAACTCAATCCTCAGATCATCTAACACGATTTCCCAGGGATTAAACATTATCCTACACATGTTAAGGATTTTATTAGTGTATTGTTAGTTTTTCAAGCATATTGCTCAATATTTCACCAGTAAATCATTGTGCATTGTCAGAGTTTGAATCTCTGTTGTCCAGTGATTCCAGCCCATTCATTGTGAGTTCCAAGTGTTTAGCCAGCGTTTTCCCATATATACCAGCTCTTTAAACGTGAATTATTAATATTTAAAGACTCTCCTACCTTTCACAGCACGTTGAATACAAAGTCTTAGAATTTCAACATGCAGTGGAGATGTTATAGCTTTACAACATATTCCAAGTGTTTAAGAAACACTCTTTCACATTTCCCCGGACTGTCTTTATTGAGCTTTAAGATGTAAACCTTTTAATACAGGTACCATTCCAGCTTTTTAAAGGTACATTATTACTACTTTGAACACGAGCCTAACTATCATTTCGATTTCTGAGAATGTTGAAAACTTTCATACTGTTATATCAGCTCCATGAAAATGAATTTTTAAGTGTTTCACCATCTTTCTTCCAAAAACGCCAACTCATTTTGACTGAATTATAAATGTAAACATTATCGCACTCACTTCTGAGCTATTTGAACACAATGTCCCAGTAATTAAACACAGTCCTAAGATGCTAAGGTTCTTTATTAATGTATTCCTAGTTTATCAAGCATATCGCTGAATATTTCACCAACGGATCATTGTGGATTCTCAGAGTTTGAATCTCTGTTGTCCTGTGATTCAATATCATTCATTGTGAATTCCAAGTGTTTATCCAGCGTTTTCCCATAATACCAGCTCTTTTAACGTGAATTATTACTACTTTAAAGACTGTCCTACCTTTCAGAGCACGTTGAATACGAATTCTCAGTATTTCAACATGCAGTAGAGATGTTATGGTTCTACAACATATTCCAAGTGTATCAGAAACAGTCCTACACATTTCCCCGGTCTGTTTTTTTTGAGCTCTGATACTTTTAACCTTTTAATACAGGTATCGTACCAGCTCTTTAAAGGTACATTATTATTATTTTGAACACTCCTGAACTATCATTTTATTTCTTAGAATTTCGAATACTTTCATAGTGTTATAACAGCTCCATGAAAATGAATGTTTAAGTGTTTCACCGGCTTTCTTCCATAAAGGCCAACTCATTTTGACTGAATTATAAATGTAAACAGTATGGCACTCACTTCTGAGCTCCTTGAACACGATTTCCCAGTGATCTTCAGATAGGAAGGCTCTATGAATATGTATTCTTAGTGTTTCAAGTAAATTCCTAAATATTACCCTACTTTGATTGTGAATTCTCAGAGTGTAAATCACTGTTCAGTGATTAAAACTCTACCATTGTGAATTCCAAGTATTTAAACATTGTTTTTCCATATATACCAGCTCTTTACACGTAAATTATTACTACTTTAATCATTAGCCTACCACTGGGATTTCTAATAGTTTAGAATTCTTTCCTTGTGTTATATTTGCTCTATGAAAATGAATTAAATGTTTAATCCACTTTTTCCAAAAACACCAACTCATTTAGACTGAATTATAAATGTAACCAGTATCCAACTCAATCCTCATCTCATTGAACACGATTTCCCAGGGATTAAACATTGTCCTACAGATGTTAAGAATTTTATTAATGTATTCTTAGTTTATCAAGCATATAGTTCAATATTTCACCAGCAAATCATTGTGGATTCTCAGAGTTTGAATCTCTGTTATCCAGTCATTCCAGCCCATTCATTGTGAATTCCAAGTGTTTAGCCAGCGTTTTCCCATATATACCAGCTCTTTAAAAGTGAATTATTACTATTTTAAAGACTCTCCTACCTTTCACAGCAGGTTGAATACAAAGTCTTAGAATTTCAACATGCAGTGGAGATGTTATAGCTCTACAACCTATTCCCAGTGTTTAAGAAACACTCTTTCACATTTCCCCGGTCTGTCTTTATTGAGCTTTGAGACATTAACCTTTTAATACAGGTACCATACCAGCTCTTTAAAGGTACATTATTACTACTTTGAACACGAGCCTAACTATCATTTTGATTTCTTAGAATGTTGAAAACTTTCATACTGTTATATCAGCTCTATGAAAATGAATATTTAAGTGTTTCACGGTCTTTCTTCCAAAAACGCCAACTCATTTTGACTGAATTATAAATGTAAACATTATCGCACTCAATTCTGAGCTATTTGAACACAATTTCCCAGTGATTAAACACTGTGCTAAAGCTGTTAAGGTTATTAATGTATTCCTACTTTATCAAGCATATTGCTGAATATTTCACCAGCGAATCATTGTGGATTCTCAGAGTTTGAGTCTCTGCTTTCCAGTGATTCAAGCTCATTCATGGTGAATTCCAAGTGTTTAGAGAGTGTTTTCCCATAATACCAGCTCTTTAATCGTGAATTATTACTACTTTAAAGACTCTCGTACCTTTCACAGGACGTTAAATACAAATTCTCAGTATATCAACACGCAGTAGAGATGTTATAGTTCTACAACATATTCCAAGTGTTTCAGGAACAGTCCTACACATTTCCCCAGTCTGTTTTTTTTGAGGTCTGATACTTTTAACCTTTTAATACAGGTATCGTACCAGCTCTTTGAAGATACATTATTACTATTTTGAACACTAGCTGAACTATCATTGTATTTCTTAGAATTTCGAATACTTTCATAGTGTTATATCAGCTCTATGAAAATGAATGTTTAAGTCTTTCACCCGGCTTTCGCCCATAAACACCAACTCATTTTGACTGAATTATAAATGTAAACAGTATGGCACTCATTTCTGAGCTCCTTGAACACGATTTCCCAGTGATCTTCAGATAGGAAGGCTCTATGAATATGTATTCTTAGTGTTTCAAGTACATTCCTAAATATTTCCCTACTTTCATCGTGAATTCTCAGTGTGAATCACTGTTGTCCAGTGATTAAATCTCTACCATTGTGAATTCCAAGTATTTAAACATCGTTTTTCTATATATACCATCTCTTTAAATGTAAATTATTACTACTTTATAATTAGCCTACAACTGGGATTTCTAATAGTTTTGAATTCATTCCTCGTGTTATATCCGCTCTATGAAAATGAATTAAATGTTTAATCCACTTTTTCCAAAAACACCAACTCATTTAGACTGAATTATAAAAGTAACCAGTATCCAAGTCAGTCCTCAGCTCTTTGAACAAGATTTCCCAGCGATTAAACATAGTCCTACAGATGTTAAGGTTCTTTATTAATGTATTCCTAGTTTATCAAGCATATTGCTGAATATTTCACGAGCGAATCATTGTGGATTCTCAGAGTTTGAATCTCAGTTGTCCTGTGATTCAAGGTCATTCATTGTGAATTCCAAGTGTTTATCCAGTGTTTTCCCATACATACCGGCTCTTTAATCATAATTACAACTTTAATCATTAGCCTGAGTATCATTGGGATTTCTAATAGTTTTGGATACTTTCCTCCTGTTATGTCCTCTCTATGAAAATGAAATAAATGTTTAACCCACTTTATTCCAAAATCACAAAATCATTTAGACTGAATTATAAATGTAACCAGTATCCAACTCAATCCTCAGATCATCTAACACGATTTCCCAGGGATTAAACATTATCCTACACATGTTAAGGATTTTATTAGTGTATTGTTAGTTTTTCAAGCATATTGCTCAATATTTCACCAGTAAATCATTGTGCATTGTCAGAGTTTGAATCTCTGTTGTCCAGTGATTCCAGCCCATTCATTGTGAGTTCCAAGTGTTTAGCCAGCGTTTTCCCATATATACCAGCTCTTTAAACGTGAATTATTAATATTTAAAGACTCTCCTACCTTTCACAGCACGTTGAATACAAAGTCTTAGAATTTCAACATGCAGTGGAGATGTTATAGCTTTACAACATATTCCAAGTGTTTAAGAAACACTCTTTCACATTTCCCCGGACTGTCTTTATTGAGCTTTAAGATGTAAACCTTTTAATACAGGTACCATTCCAGCTTTTTAAAGGTACATTATTACTACTTTGAACACGAGCCTAACTATCATTTCGATTTCTGAGAATGTTGAAAACTTTCATACTGTTATATCAGCTCCATGAAAATGAATTTTTAAGTGTTTCACCATCTTTCTTCCAAAAACGCCAACTCATTTTGACTGAATTATAAATGTAAACATTATCGCACTCACTTCTGAGCTATTTGAACACAATGTCCCAGTAATTAAACACAGTCCTAAGATGCTAAGGTTCTTTATTAATGTATTCCTAGTTTATCAAGCATATCGCTGAATATTTCACCAACGGATCATTGTGGATTCTCAGAGTTTGAATCTCTGTTGTCCTGTGATTCAATATCATTCATTGTGAATTCCAAGTGTTTATCCAGCGTTTTCCCATAATACCAGCTCTTTTAACGTGAATTATTACTACTTTAAAGACTGTCCTACCTTTCAGAGCACGTTGAATACGAATTCTCAGTATTTCAACATGCAGTAGAGATGTTATGGTTCTACAACATATTCCAAGTGTATCAGAAACAGTCCTACACATTTCCCCGGTCTGTTTTTTTTGAGCTCTGATACTTTTAACCTTTTAATACAGGTATCGTACCAGCTCTTTAAAGGTACATTATTACTATTTTGAACACTCCTGAACTATCATTTTATTTCTTAGAATTTCGAATACTTTCATAGTGTTATAACAGCTCCATGAAAATGAATGTTTAAGTGTTTCACCGGCTTTCTTCCATAAAGGCCAACTCATTTTGACTGAATTATAAATGTAAACAGTATGGCACTCACTTCTGAGCTCCTTGAACACGATTTCCCAGTGATCTTCAGATAGGAAGGCTCTATGAATATGTATTCTTAGTGTTTCAAGTAAATTCCTAAATATTACCCTACTTTGATTGTGAATTCTCAGAGTGTAAATCACTGTTCAGTGATTAAAACTCTACCATTGTGAATTCCAAGTATTTAAACATTGTTTTTCCATATATACCAGCTCTTTACACGTAAATTATTACTACTTTAATCATTAGCCTACCACTGGGATTTCTAATAGTTTAGAATTCTTTCCTTGTGTTATATTTGCTCTATGAAAATGAATTAAATGTTTAATCCACTTTTTCCAAAAACACCAACTCATTTAGACTGAATTATAAATGTAACCAGTATCCAACTCAATCCTCATCTCATTGAACACGATTTCCCAGGGATTAAACATTGTCCTACAGATGTTAAGAATTTTATTAATGTATTCTTAGTTTATCAAGCATATAGTTCAATATTTCACCAGCAAATCATTGTGGATTCTCAGAGTTTGAATCTCTGTTATCCAGTCATTCCAGCCCATTCATTGTGAATTCCAAGTGTTTAGCCAGCGTTTTCCCATATATACCAGCTCTTTAAAAGTGAATTATTACTATTTTAAAGACTCTCCTACCTTTCACAGCAGGTTGAATACAAAGTCTTAGAATTTCAACATGCAGTGGAGATGTTATAGCTCTACAACCTATTCCCAGTGTTTAAGAAACACTCTTTCACATTTCCCCGGTCTGTCTTTATTGAGCTTTGAGACATTAACCTTTTAATACAGGTACCATACCAGCTCTTTAAAGGTACATTATTACTACTTTGAACACGAGCCTAACTATCATTTTGATTTCTTAGAATGTTGAAAACTTTCATACTGTTATATCAGCTCTATGAAAATGAATATTTAAGTGTTTCACGGTCTTTCTTCCAAAAACGCCAACTCATTTTGACTGAATTATAAATGTAAACATTATCGCACTCAATTCTGAGCTATTTGAACACAATTTCCCAGTGATTAAACACTGTGCTAAAGCTGTTAAGGTTATTAATGTATTCCTACTTTATCAAGCATATTGCTGAATATTTCACCAGCGAATCATTGTGGATTCTCAGAGTTTGAGTCTCTGCTTTCCAGTGATTCAAGCTCATTCATGGTGAATTCCAAGTGTTTAGAGAGTGTTTTCCCATAATACCAGCTCTTTAATCGTGAATTATTACTACTTTAAAGACTCTCGTACCTTTCACAGGACGTTAAATACAAATTCTCAGTATATCAACACGCAGTAGAGATGTTATAGTTCTACAACATATTCCAAGTGTTTCAGGAACAGTCCTACACATTTCCCCAGTCTGTTTTTTTTGAGGTCTGATACTTTTAACCTTTTAATACAGGTATCGTACCAGCTCTTTGAAGATACATTATTACTATTTTGAACACTAGCTGAACTATCATTGTATTTCTTAGAATTTCGAATACTTTCATAGTGTTATATCAGCTCTATGAAAATGAATGTTTAAGTCTTTCACCCGGCTTTCGCCCATAAACACCAACTCATTTTGACTGAATTATAAATGTAAACAGTATGGCACTCATTTCTGAGCTCCTTGAACACGATTTCCCAGTGATCTTCAGATAGGAAGGCTCTATGAATATGTATTCTTAGTGTTTCAAGTACATTCCTAAATATTTCCCTACTTTCATCGTGAATTCTCAGTGTGAATCACTGTTGTCCAGTGATTAAATCTCTACCATTGTGAATTCCAAGTATTTAAACATCGTTTTTCTATATATACCATCTCTTTAAATGTAAATTATTACTACTTTATAATTAGCCTACAACTGGGATTTCTAATAGTTTTGAATTCATTCCTCGTGTTATATCCGCTCTATGAAAATGAATTAAATGTTTAATCCACTTTTTCCAAAAACACCAACTCATTTAGACTGAATTATAAAAGTAACCAGTATCCAAGTCAGTCCTCAGCTCTTTGAACAAGATTTCCCAGCGATTAAACATAGTCCTACAGATGTTAAGGTTCTTTATTAATGTATTCCTAGTTTATCAAGCATATTGCTGAATATTTCACGAGCGAATCATTGTGGATTCTCAGAGTTTGAATCTCAGTTGTCCTGTGATTCAAGGTCATTCATTGTGAATTCCAAGTGTTTATCCAGTGTTTTCCCATACATACCGGCTCTTTAATCATAATTACAACTTTAATCATTAGCCTGAGTATCATTGGGATTTCTAATAGTTTTGGATACTTTCCTCCTGTTATGTCCTCTCTATGAAAATGAAATAAATGTTTAACCCACTTTATTCCAAAATCACAAAATCATTTAGACTGAATTATAAATGTAACCAGTATCCAACTCAATCCTCAGATCATCTAACACGATTTCCCAGGGATTAAACATTATCCTACACATGTTAAGGATTTTATTAGTGTATTGTTAGTTTTTCAAGCATATTGCTCAATATTTCACCAGTAAATCATTGTGCATTGTCAGAGTTTGAATCTCTGTTGTCCAGTGATTCCAGCCCATTCATTGTGAGTTCCAAGTGTTTAGCCAGCGTTTTCCCATATATACCAGCTCTTTAAACGTGAATTATTAATATTTAAAGACTCTCCTACCTTTCACAGCACGTTGAATACAAAGTCTTAGAATTTCAACATGCAGTGGAGATGTTATAGCTTTACAACATATTCCAAGTGTTTAAGAAACACTCTTTCACATTTCCCCGGACTGTCTTTATTGAGCTTTAAGATGTAAACCTTTTAATACAGGTACCATTCCAGCTTTTTAAAGGTACATTATTACTACTTTGAACACGAGCCTAACTATCATTTCGATTTCTGAGAATGTTGAAAACTTTCATACTGTTATATCAGCTCCATGAAAATGAATTTTTAAGTGTTTCACCATCTTTCTTCCAAAAACGCCAACTCATTTTGACTGAATTATAAATGTAAACATTATCGCACTCACTTCTGAGCTATTTGAACACAATGTCCCAGTAATTAAACACAGTCCTAAGATGCTAAGGTTCTTTATTAATGTATTCCTAGTTTATCAAGCATATCGCTGAATATTTCACCAACGGATCATTGTGGATTCTCAGAGTTTGAATCTCTGTTGTCCTGTGATTCAATATCATTCATTGTGAATTCCAAGTGTTTATCCAGCGTTTTCCCATAATACCAGCTCTTTTAACGTGAATTATTACTACTTTAAAGACTGTCCTACCTTTCAGAGCACGTTGAATACGAATTCTCAGTATTTCAACATGCAGTAGAGATGTTATGGTTCTACAACATATTCCAAGTGTATCAGAAACAGTCCTACACATTTCCCCGGTCTGTTTTTTTTGAGCTCTGATACTTTTAACCTTTTAATACAGGTATCGTACCAGCTCTTTAAAGGTACATTATTACTATTTTGAACACTCCTGAACTATCATTTTATTTCTTAGAATTTCGAATACTTTCATAGTGTTATAACAGCTCCATGAAAATGAATGTTTAAGTGTTTCACCGGCTTTCTTCCATAAAGGCCAACTCATTTTGACTGAATTATAAATGTAAACAGTATGGCACTCACTTCTGAGCTCCTTGAACACGATTTCCCAGTGATCTTCAGATAGGAAGGCTCTATGAATATGTATTCTTAGTGTTTCAAGTAAATTCCTAAATATTACCCTACTTTGATTGTGAATTCTCAGAGTGTAAATCACTGTTCAGTGATTAAAACTCTACCATTGTGAATTCCAAGTATTTAAACATTGTTTTTCCATATATACCAGCTCTTTACACGTAAATTATTACTACTTTAATCATTAGCCTACCACTGGGATTTCTAATAGTTTAGAATTCTTTCCTTGTGTTATATTCGCTCTATGAAAATGAATTAAATGTTTAATCCACTTTTTCCAAAAACACCAACTCATTTAGACTGAATTATAAATGTAACCAGTATCCAACTCAATCCTCATCTCATTGAACACGATTTCCCAGGGATTGAACATTGTCCTACAGATGTTAAGGATTTTATTAATGTATTCTTAGTTTATCAAGCATATAGTTCAATATTTCACCAGCAAATCATTGTGGATTCTCAGAGTTTGAATCTCTGTTATCCAGTCATTCCAGCCCATTCATTGTGAATTCCAAGTGTTTAGCCAGCGTTTTCCCATATATACCAGCTCTTTAAAAGTGAATTATTACTATTTTAAAGACTCTCCTACCTTTCACAGCAGGTTGAATACAAAGTCTTAGAATTTCAACATGCAGTGGAGATGTTATAGCTCTACAACCTATTCCCAGTGTTTCAGAAACACTCTTTCACATTTCCCCGGTCTGTCTTTATTGAGCTTTGAGACATTAACCTTTTAATACAGGTACCATACCAGCTCTTTAAAGGTACATTATTACTACTTTGAACACGAGCCTAACTATCATTTTGATTTCTTAGAATGTTGAAAACTTTCATACTGTTATATCAGCTCTATGAAAATGAATATTTAAGTGTTTCACGGTCTTTCTTCCAAAAACGCCAACTCATTTTGACTGAATTATAAATGTAAACATTATCGCACTCAATTCTGAGCTATTTGAACACAATTTCCCAGTGATTAAACACTGTGCTAAAGCTGTTAAGGTTATTAATGTATTCCTACTTTATCAAGCATATTGCTGAATATTTCACCAGCGAATCATTGTGGATTCTCAGAGTTTGAGTCTCTGCTTTCCAGTGATTCAAGCTCATTCATGGTGAATTCCAAGTGTTTAGAGAGTGTTTTCCCATAATACCAGCTCTTTAATCGTGAATTATTACTACTTTAAAGACTCTCGTACCTTTCACAGGACGTTAAATACAAATTCTCAGTATATCAACACGCAGTAGAGATGTTATAGTTCTACAACATATTCCAAGTGTTTCAGGAACAGTCCTACACATTTCCCCAGTCTGTTTTTTTTGAGGTCTGATACTTTTAACCTTTTAATACAGGTATCGTACCAGCTCTTTGAAGATACATTATTACTATTTTGAACACTAGCTGAACTATCATTGTATTTCTTAGAATTTCGAATACTTTCATAGTGTTATATCAGCTCTATGAAAATGAATGTTTAAGTCTTTCACCCGGCTTTCGCCCATAAACACCAACTCATTTTGACTGAATTATAAATGTAAACAGTATGGCACTCATTTCTGAGCTCCTTGAACACGATTTCCCAGTGATCTTCAGATAGGAAGGCTCTATGAATATGTATTCTTAGTGTTTCAAGTACATTCCTAAATATTTCCCTACTTTCATCGTGAATTCTCAGTGTGAATCACTGTTGTCCAGTGATTAAATCTCTACCATTGTGAATTCCAAGTATTTAAACATCGTTTTTCTATATATACCATCTCTTTAAATGTAAATTATTACTACTTTATAATTAGCCTACAACTGGGATTTCTAATAGTTTTGAATTCATTCCTCGTGTTATATCCGCTCTATGAAAATGAATTAAATGTTTAATCCACTTTTTCCAAAAACACCAACTCATTTAGACTGAATTATAAAAGTAACCAGTATCCAAGTCAGTCCTCAGCTCTTTGAACAAGATTTCCCAGCGATTAAACATAGTCCTACAGATGTTAAGGTTCTTTATTAATGTATTCCTAGTTTATCAAGCATATTGCTGAATATTTCACGAGCGAATCATTGTGGATTCTCAGAGTTTGAATCTCAGTTGTCCTGTGATTCAAGGTCATTCATTGTGAATTCCAAGTGTTTATCCAGTGTTTTCCCATACATACCGGCTCTTTAATCATAATTACAACTTTAATCATTAGCCTGAGTATCATTGGGATTTCTAATAGTTTTGGATACTTTCCTCCTGTTATGTCCTCTCTATGAAAATGAAATAAATGTTTAACCCACTTTATTCCAAAATCACAAAATCATTTAGACTGAATTATAAATGTAACCAGTATCCAACTCAATCCTCAGATCATCTAACACGATTTCCCAGGGATTAAACATTATCCTACACATGTTAAGGATTTTATTAGTGTATTGTTAGTTTTTCAAGCATATTGCTCAATATTTCACCAGTAAATCATTGTGCATTGTCAGAGTTTGAATCTCTGTTGTCCAGTGATTCCAGCCCATTCATTGTGAGTTCCAAGTGTTTAGCCAGCGTTTTCCCATATATACCAGCTCTTTAAACGTGAATTATTAATATTTAAAGACTCTCCTACCTTTCACAGCACGTTGAATACAAAGTCTTAGAATTTCAACATGCAGTGGAGATGTTATAGCTTTACAACATATTCCAAGTGTTTAAGAAACACTCTTTCACATTTCCCCGGACTGTCTTTATTGAGCTTTAAGATGTAAACCTTTTAATACAGGTACCATTCCAGCTTTTTAAAGGTACATTATTACTACTTTGAACACGAGCCTAACTATCATTTCGATTTCTGAGAATGTTGAAAACTTTCATACTGTTATATCAGCTCCATGAAAATGAATTTTTAAGTGTTTCACCATCTTTCTTCCAAAAACGCCAACTCATTTTGACTGAATTATAAATGTAAACATTATCGCACTCACTTCTGAGCTATTTGAACACAATGTCCCAGTAATTAAACACAGTCCTAAGATGCTAAGGTTCTTTATTAATGTATTCCTAGTTTATCAAGCATATCGCTGAATATTTCACCAACGGATCATTGTGGATTCTCAGAGTTTGAATCTCTGTTGTCCTGTGATTCAATATCATTCATTGTGAATTCCAAGTGTTTATCCAGCGTTTTCCCATAATACCAGCTCTTTTAACGTGAATTATTACTACTTTAAAGACTGTCCTACCTTTCAGAGCACGTTGAATACGAATTCTCAGTATTTCAACATGCAGTAGAGATGTTATGGTTCTACAACATATTCCAAGTGTATCAGAAACAGTCCTACACATTTCCCCGGTCTGTTTTTTTTGAGCTCTGATACTTTTAACCTTTTAATACAGGTATCGTACCAGCTCTTTAAAGGTACATTATTATTATTTTGAACACTCCTGAACTATCATTTTATTTCTTAGAATTTCGAATACTTTCATAGTGTTATAACAGCTCCATGAAAATGAATGTTTAAGTGTTTCACCGGCTTTCTTCCATAAAGGCCAACTCATTTTGACTGAATTATAAATGTAAACAGTATGGCACTCACTTCTGAGCTCCTTGAACACGATTTCCCAGTGATCTTCAGATAGGAAGGCTCTATGAATATGTATTCTTAGTGTTTCAAGTAAATTCCTAAATATTACCCTACTTTGATTGTGAATTCTCAGAGTGTAAATCACTGTTCAGTGATTAAAACTCTACCATTGTGAATTCCAAGTATTTAAACATTGTTTTTCCATATATACCAGCTCTTTACACGTAAATTATTACTACTTTAATCATTAGCCTACCACTGGGATTTCTAATAGTTTAGAATTCTTTCCTTGTGTTATATTTGCTCTATGAAAATGAATTAAATGTTTAATCCACTTTTTCCAAAAACACCAACTCATTTAGACTGAATTATAAATGTAACCAGTATCCAACTCAATCCTCATCTCATTGAACACGATTTCCCAGGGATTAAACATTGTCCTACAGATGTTAAGAATTTTATTAATGTATTCTTAGTTTATCAAGCATATAGTTCAATATTTCACCAGCAAATCATTGTGGATTCTCAGAGTTTGAATCTCTGTTATCCAGTCATTCCAGCCCATTCATTGTGAATTCCAAGTGTTTAGCCAGCGTTTTCCCATATATACCAGCTCTTTAAAAGTGAATTATTACTATTTTAAAGACTCTCCTACCTTTCACAGCAGGTTGAATACAAAGTCTTAGAATTTCAACATGCAGTGGAGATGTTATAGCTCTACAACCTATTCCCAGTGTTTAAGAAACACTCTTTCACATTTCCCCGGTCTGTCTTTATTGAGCTTTGAGACATTAACCTTTTAATACAGGTACCATACCAGCTCTTTAAAGGTACATTATTACTACTTTGAACACGAGCCTAACTATCATTTTGATTTCTTAGAATGTTGAAAACTTTCATACTGTTATATCAGCTCTATGAAAATGAATATTTAAGTGTTTCACGGTCTTTCTTCCAAAAACGCCAACTCATTTTGACTGAATTATAAATGTAAACATTATCGCACTCAATTCTGAGCTATTTGAACACAATTTCCCAGTGATTAAACACTGTGCTAAAGCTGTTAAGGTTATTAATGTATTCCTACTTTATCAAGCATATTGCTGAATATTTCACCAGCGAATCATTGTGGATTCTCAGAGTTTGAGTCTCTGCTTTCCAGTGATTCAAGCTCATTCATGGTGAATTCCAAGTGTTTAGAGAGTGTTTTCCCATAATACCAGCTCTTTAATCGTGAATTATTACTACTTTAAAGACTCTCGTACCTTTCACAGGACGTTAAATACAAATTCTCAGTATATCAACACGCAGTAGAGATGTTATAGTTCTACAACATATTCCAAGTGTTTCAGGAACAGTCCTACACATTTCCCCAGTCTGTTTTTTTTGAGGTCTGATACTTTTAACCTTTTAATACAGGTATCGTACCAGCTCTTTGAAGATACATTATTACTATTTTGAACACTAGCTGAACTATCATTGTATTTCTTAGAATTTCGAATACTTTCATAGTGTTATATCAGCTCTATGAAAATGAATGTTTAAGTCTTTCACCCGGCTTTCGCCCATAAACACCAACTCATTTTGACTGAATTATAAATGTAAACAGTATGGCACTCATTTCTGAGCTCCTTGAACACGATTTCCCAGTGATCTTCAGATAGGAAGGCTCTATGAATATGTATTCTTAGTGTTTCAAGTACATTCCTAAATATTTCCCTACTTTCATCGTGAATTCTCAGTGTGAATCACTGTTGTCCAGTGATTAAATCTCTACCATTGTGAATTCCAAGTATTTAAACATCGTTTTTCTATATATACCATCTCTTTAAATGTAAATTATTACTACTTTATAATTAGCCTACAACTGGGATTTCTAATAGTTTTGAATTCATTCCTCGTGTTATATCCGCTCTATGAAAATGAATTAAATGTTTAATCCACTTTTTCCAAAAACACCAACTCATTTAGACTGAATTATAAAAGTAACCAGTATCCAAGTCAGTCCTCAGCTCTTTGAACAAGATTTCCCAGCGATTAAACATAGTCCTACAGATGTTAAGGTTCTTTATTAATGTATTCCTAGTTTATCAAGCATATTGCTGAATATTTCACGAGCGAATCATTGTGGATTCTCAGAGTTTGAATCTCAGTTGTCCTGTGATTCAAGGTCATTCATTGTGAATTCCAAGTGTTTATCCAGTGTTTTCCCATACATACCGGCTCTTTAATCATAATTACAACTTTAATCATTAGCCTGAGTATCATTGGGATTTCTAATAGTTTTGGATACTTTCCTCCTGTTATGTCCTCTCTATGAAAATGAAATAAATGTTTAACCCACTTTATTCCAAAATCACAAAATCATTTAGACTGAATTATAAATGTAACCAGTATCCAACTCAATCCTCAGATCATCTAACACGATTTCCCAGGGATTAAACATTATCCTACACATGTTAAGGATTTTATTAGTGTATTGTTAGTTTTTCAAGCATATTGCTCAATATTTCACCAGTAAATCATTGTGCATTGTCAGAGTTTGAATCTCTGTTGTCCAGTGATTCCAGCCCATTCATTGTGAGTTCCAAGTGTTTAGCCAGCGTTTTCCCATATATACCAGCTCTTTAAACGTGAATTATTAATATTTAAAGACTCTCCTACCTTTCACAGCACGTTGAATACAAAGTCTTAGAATTTCAACATGCAGTGGAGATGTTATAGCTTTACAACATATTCCAAGTGTTTAAGAAACACTCTTTCACATTTCCCCGGACTGTCTTTATTGAGCTTTAAGATGTAAACCTTTTAATACAGGTACCATTCCAGCTTTTTAAAGGTACATTATTACTACTTTGAACACGAGCCTAACTATCATTTCGATTTCTGAGAATGTTGAAAACTTTCATACTGTTATATCAGCTCCATGAAAATGAATTTTTAAGTGTTTCACCATCTTTCTTCCAAAAACGCCAACTCATTTTGACTGAATTATAAATGTAAACATTATCGCACTCACTTCTGAGCTATTTGAACACAATGTCCCAGTAATTAAACACAGTCCTAAGATGCTAAGGTTCTTTATTAATGTATTCCTAGTTTATCAAGCATATCGCTGAATATTTCACCAACGGATCATTGTGGATTCTCAGAGTTTGAATCTCTGTTGTCCTGTGATTCAATATCATTCATTGTGAATTCCAAGTGTTTATCCAGCGTTTTCCCATAATACCAGCTCTTTTAACGTGAATTATTACTACTTTAAAGACTGTCCTACCTTTCAGAGCACGTTGAATACGAATTCTCAGTATTTCAACATGCAGTAGAGATGTTATGGTTCTACAACATATTCCAAGTGTATCAGAAACAGTCCTACACATTTCCCCGGTCTGTTTTTTTTGAGCTCTGATACTTTTAACCTTTTAATACAGGTATCGTACCAGCTCTTTAAAGGTACATTATTACTATTTTGAACACTCCTGAACTATCATTTTATTTCTTAGAATTTCGAATACTTTCATAGTGTTATAACAGCTCCATGAAAATGAATGTTTAAGTGTTTCACCGGCTTTCTTCCATAAAGGCCAACTCATTTTGACTGAATTATAAATGTAAACAGTATGGCACTCACTTCTGAGCTCCTTGAACACGATTTCCCAGTGATCTTCAGATAGGAAGGCTCTATGAATATGTATTCTTAGTGTTTCAAGTAAATTCCTAAATATTACCCTACTTTGATTGTGAATTCTCAGAGTGTAAATCACTGTTCAGTGATTAAAACTCTACCATTGTGAATTCCAAGTATTTAAACATTGTTTTTCCATATATACCAGCTCTTTACACGTAAATTATTACTACTTTAATCATTAGCCTACCACTGGGATTTCTAATAGTTTAGAATTCTTTCCTTGTGTTATATTCGCTCTATGAAAATGAATTAAATGTTTAATCCACTTTTTCCAAAAACACCAACTCATTTAGACAGAATTATAAATGTAACCAGTATCCAACTCAATCCTCATCTCATTGAACACGATTTCCCAGGGATTGAACATTGTCCTACAGATGTTAAGGATTTTATTAATGTATTCTTAGTTTATCAAGCATATAGTTCAATATTTCACCAGCAAATCATTGTGGATTCTCAGAGTTTGAATCTCTGTTATCCAGTCATTCCAGCCCATTCATTGTGAATTCCAAGTGTTTAGCCAGCGTTTTCCCATATATACCAGCTCTTTAAAAGTGAATTATTACTATTTTAAAGACTCTCCTACCTTTCACAGCAGGTTGAATACAAAGTCTTAGAATTTCAACATGCAGTGGAGATGTTATAGCTCTACAACCTATTCCCAGTGTTTCAGAAACACTCTTTCACATTTCCCCGGTCTGTCTTTATTGAGCTTTGAGACATTAACCTTTTAATACAGGTACCATACCAGCTCTTTAAAGGTACATTATTACTACTTTGAACACGAGCCTAACTATCATTTTGATTTCTTAGAATGTTGAAAACTTTCATACTGTTATATCAGCTCTATGAAAATGAATATTTAAGTGTTTCACGGTCTTTCTTCCAAAAACGCCAACTCATTTTGACTGAATTATAAATGTAAACATTATCGCACTCAATTCTGAGCTATTTGAACACAATTTCCCAGTGATTAAACACTGTGCTAAAGCTGTTAAGGTTATTAATGTATTCCTACTTTATCAAGCATATTGCTGAATATTTCACCAGCGAATCATTGTGGATTCTCAGAGTTTGAGTCTCTGCTTTCCAGTGATTCAAGCTCATTCATGGTGAATTCCAAGTGTTTAGAGAGTGTTTTCCCATAATACCAGCTCTTTAATCGTGAATTATTACTACTTTAAAGACTCTCGTACCTTTCACAGGACGTTAAATACAAATTCTCAGTATTTCAACACGCAGTAGAGATGTTATAGTTCTACAACATATTCCAAGTGTTTCAGGAACAGTCCTACACATTTCCCCAGTCTGTTTTTTTTGAGGTCTGATACTTTTAACCTTTTAATACAGGTATCGTACCAGCTCTTTGAAGATACATTATTACTATTTTGAACACTAGCTGAACTATCATTGTATTTCTTAGAATTTCGAATACTTTCATAGTGTTATATCAGCTCTATGAAAATGAATGTTTAAGTCTTTCACCCGGCTTTCGCCCATAAACACCAACTCATTTTGACTGAATTATAAATGTAAACAGTATGGCACTCATTTCTGAGCTCCTTGAACACGATTTCCCAGTGATCTTCAGATAGGAAGGCTCTATGAATATGTATTCTTAGTGTTTCAAGTACATTCCTAAATATTTCCCTACTTTCATCGTGAATTCTCAGTGTGAATCACTGTTGTCCAGTGATTAAATCTCTACCATTGTGAATTCCAAGTATTTAAACATCGTTTTTCTATATATACCATCTCTTTAAATGTAAATTATTACTACTTTATAATTAGCCTACAACTGGGATTTCTAATAGTTTTGAATTCATTCCTCGTGTTATATCCGCTCTATGAAAATGAATTAAATGTTTAATCCACTTTTTCCAAAAACACCAACTCATTTAGACTGAATTATAAAAGTAACCAGTATCCAAGTCAGTCCTCAGCTCTTTGAACAAGATTTCCCAGCGATTAAACATAGTCCTACAGATGTTAAGGTTCTTTATTAATGTATTCCTAGTTTATCAAGCATATTGCTGAATATTTCACGAGCGAATCATTGTGGATTCTCAGAGTTTGAATCTCAGTTGTCCTGTGATTCAAGGTCATTCATTGTGAATTCCAAGTGTTTATCCAGTGTTTTCCCATACATACCGGCTCTTTAATCATAATTACAACTTTAATCATTAGCCTGAGTATCATTGGGATTTCTAATAGTTTTGGATACTTTCCTCCTGTTATGTCCTCTCTATGAAAATGAAATAAATGTTTAACCCACTTTATTCCAAAATCACAAAATCATTTAGACTGAATTATAAATGTAACCAGTATCCAACTCAATCCTCAGATCATCTAACACGATTTCCCAGGGATTAAACATTATCCTACACATGTTAAGGATTTTATTAGTGTATTCTTAGTTTTTCAAGCATATCGCTCAATATTTCACCAGTAAATCATTGTGCATTGTCAGAGTTTGAATCTCTGTTGTCCAGTGATTCCAGCCCATTCATTGTGAGTTCCAAGTGTTTAGCCAGCGTTTTCCCATATATACCAGCTCTTTAAACGTGAATTATTAATATTTAAAGACTCTCCTACCTTTCACAGCACGTTGAATACAAAGTCTTAGAATTTCAACATGCAGTGGAGATGTTATAGCTTTACAACATATTCCAAGTGTTTAAGAAACACTCTTTCACATTTCCCCGGACTGTCTTTATTGAGCTTTAAGATGTAAACCTTTTAATACAGGTACCATTCCAGCTTTTTAAAGGTACATTATTACTACTTTGAACACGAGCCTAACTATCATTTCGATTTCTGAGAATGTTGAAAACTTTCATACTGTTATATCAGCTCCATGAAAATGAATTTTTAAGTGTTTCACCATCTTTCTTCCAAAAACGCCAACTCATTTTGACTGAATTATAAATGTAAACATTATCGCACTCACTTCTGAGCTATTTGAACACAATGTCCCAGTAATTAAACACAGTCCTAAGATGCTAAGGTTCTTTATTAATGTATTCCTAGTTTATCAAGCATATCGCTGAATATTTCACCAACGGATCATTGTGGATTCTCAGAGTTTGAATCTCTGTTGTCCTGTGATTCAATATCATTCATTGTGAATTCCAAGTGTTTATCCAGCGTTTTCCCATAATACCAGCTCTTTTAACGTGAATTATTACTACTTTAAAGACTGTCCTACCTTTCAGAGCACGTTGAATACGAATTCTCAGTATTTCAACATGCAGTAGAGATGTTATGGTTCTACAACATATTCCAAGTGTATCAGAAACAGTCCTACACATTTCCCCGGTCTGTTTTTTTTGAGCTCTGATACTTTTAACCTTTTAATACAGGTATCGTACCAGCTCTTTAAAGGTACATTATTACTATTTTGAACACTCCTGAACTATCATTTTATTTCTTAGAATTTCGAATACTTTCATAGTGTTATAACAGCTCCATGAAAATGAATGTTTAAGTGTTTCACCGGCTTTCTTCCATAAAGGCCAACTCATTTTGACTGAATTATAAATGTAAACAGTATGGCACTCACTTCTGAGCTCCTTGAACACGATTTCCCAGTGATCTTCAGATAGGAAGGCTCTATGAATATGTATTCTTAGTGTTTCAAGTAAATTCCTAAATATTACCCTACTTTGATTGTGAATTCTCAGAGTGTAAATCACTGTTCAGTGATTAAAACTCTACCATTGTGAATTCCAAGTATTTAAACATTGTTTTTCCATATATACCAGCTCTTTACACGTAAATTATTACTACTTTAATCATTAGCCTACCACTGGGATTTCTAATAGTTTAGAATTCTTTCCTTGTGTTATATTCGCTCTATGAAAATGAATTAAATGTTTAATCCACTTTTTCCAAAAACACCAACTCATTTAGACTGAATTATAAATGTAACCAGTATCCAACTCAATCCTCATCTCATTGAACACGATTTCCCAGGGATTGAACATTGTCCTACAGATGTTAAGGATTTTATTAATGTATTCTTAGTTTATCAAGCATATAGTTCAATATTTCACCAGCAAATCATTGTGGATTCTCAGAGTTTGAATCTCTGTTATCCAGTCATTCCAGCCCATTCATTGTGAATTCCAAGTGTTTAGCCGGCGTTTTCCCATATATACCAGCTCTTTAAAAGTGAATTATTACTATTTTAAAGACTCTCCTACCTTTCACAGCAGGTTGAATACAAAGTCTTAGAATTTCAACATGCAGTGGAGATGTTATAGCTCTACAACCTATTCCCAGTGTTTAAGAAACACTCTTTCACATTTCCCCGGTCTGTCTTTATTGAGCTTTGAGACATTAACCTTTTAATACAGGTACCATACCAGCTCTTTAAAGGTACATTATTACTACTTTGAACACGAGCCTAACTATCATTTTGATTTCTTAGAATGTTGAAAACTTTCATACTGTTATATCAGCTCTATGAAAATGAATATTTAAGTGTTTCACGGTCTTTCTTCCAAAAACGCCAACTCATTTTGACTGAATTATAAATGTAAACATTATCGCACTCAATTCTGAGCTATTTGAACACAATTTCCCAGTGATTAAACACTGTGCTAAAGCTGTTAAGGTTATTAATGTATTCCTACTTTATCAAGCATATTGCTGAATATTTCACCAGCGAATCATTGTGGATTCTCAGAGTTTGAGTCTCTGCTTTCCAGTGATTCAAGCTCATTCATGGTGAATTCCAAGTGTTTAGAGAGTGTTTTCCCATAATACCAGCTCTTTAATCGTGAATTATTACTACTTTAAAGACTCTCGTACCTTTCACAGGACGTTAAATACAAATTCTCAGTATTTCAACACGCAGTAGAGATGTTATAGTTCTACAACATATTCCAAGTGTTTCAGGAACAGTCCTACACATTTCCCCAGTCTGTTTTTTTTGAGGTCTGATACTTTTAACCTTTTAATACAGGTATCGTACCAGCTCTTTGAAGATACATTATTACTATTTTGAACACTAGCTGAACTATCATTGTATTTCTTAGAATTTCGAATACTTTCATAGTGTTATATCAGCTCTATGAAAATGAATGTTTAAGTCTTTCACCCGGCTTTCGCCCATAAACACCAACTCATTTTGACTGAATTATAAATGTAAACAGTATGGCACTCATTTCTGAGCTCCTTGAACACGATTTCCCAGTGATCTTCAGATAGGAAGGCTCTATGAATATGTATTCTTAGTGTTTCAAGTACATTCCTAAATATTTCCCTACTTTCATCGTGAATTCTCAGTGTGAATCACTGTTGTCCAGTGATTAAATCTCTACCATTGTGAATTCCAAGTATTTAAACATCGTTTTTCTATATATACCATCTCTTTAAATGTAAATTATTACTACTTTATAATTAGCCTACAACTGGGATTTCTAATAGTTTTGAATTCATTCCTCGTGTTATATCCGCTCTATGAAAATGAATTAAATGTTTAATCCACTTTTTCCAAAAACACCAACTCATTTAGACTGAATTATAAAAGTAACCAGTATCCAAGTCAGTCCTCAGCTCTTTGAACAAGATTTCCCAGCGATTAAACATAGTCCTACAGATGTTAAGGTTCTTTATTAATGTATTCCTAGTTTATCAAGCATATTGCTGAATATTTCACGAGCGAATCATTGTGGATTCTCAGAGTTTGAATCTCAGTTGTCCTGTGATTCAAGGTCATTCATTGTGAATTCCAAGTGTTTATCCAGTGTTTTCCCATACATACCGGCTCTTTAATCATAATTACAACTTTAATCATTAGCCTGAGTATCATTGGGATTTCTAATAGTTTTGGATACTTTCCTCCTGTTATGTCCTCTCTATGAAAATGAAATAAATGTTTAACCCACTTTATTCCAAAATCACAAAATCATTTAGACTGAATTATAAATGTAACCAGTATCCAACTCAATCCTCAGATCATCTAACACGATTTCCCAGGGATTAAACATTATCCTACACATGTTAAGGATTTTATTAGTGTATTCTTAGTTTTTCAAGCATATCGCTCAATATTTCACCAGTAAATCATTGTGCATTGTCAGAGTTTGAATCTCTGTTGTCCAATGATTCCAGCCCATTCATTGTGAGTTCCAAGTGTTTAGCCAGCGTTTTCCCATATATACCAGCTCTTTAAACGTGAATTATTAATATTTAAAGACTCTCCTACCTTTCACAGCACGTTGAATACAAAGTCTTAGAATTTCAACATGCAGTGGAGATGTTATAGCTTTACAACATATTCCAAGTGTTTAAGAAACACTCTTTCACATTTCCCCGGACTGTCTTTATTGAGCTTTAAGATGTAAACCTTTTAATACAGGTACCATTCCAGCTTTTTAAAGGTACATTATTACTACTTTGAACACGAGCCTAACTATCATTTCGATTTCTGAGAATGTTGAAAACTTTCATACTGTTATATCAGCTCCATGAAAATGAATTTTTAAGTGTTTCACCATCTTTCTTCCAAAAACGCCAACTCATTTTGACTGAATTATAAATGTAAACATTATCGCACTCACTTCTGAGCTATTTGAACACAATGTCCCAGTAATTAAACACAGTCCTAAGATGCTAAGGTTCTTTATTAATGTATTCCTAGTTTATCAAGCATATCGCTGAATATTTCACCAACGGATCATTGTGGATTCTCAGAGTTTGAATCTCTGTTGTCCTGTGATTCAATATCATTCATTGTGAATTCCAAGTGTTTATCCAGCGTTTTCCCATAATACCAGCTCTTTTAACGTGAATTATTACTACTTTAAAGACTGTCCTACCTTTCAGAGCACGTTGAATACGAATTCTCAGTATTTCAACATGCAGTAGAGATGTTATGGTTCTACAACATATTCCAAGTGTATCAGAAACAGTCCTACACATTTCCCCGGTCTGTTTTTTTTGAGCTCTGATACTTTTAACCTTTTAATACAGGTATCGTACCAGCTCTTTAAAGGTACATTATTACTATTTTGAACACTCCTGAACTATCATTTTATTTCTTAGAATTTCGAATACTTTCATAGTGTTATAACAGCTCCATGAAAATGAATGTTTAAGTGTTTCACCGGCTTTCTTCCATAAAGGCCAACTCATTTTGACTGAATTATAAATGTAAACAGTATGGCACTCACTTCTGAGCTCCTTGAACACGATTTCCCAGTGATCTTCAGATAGGAAGGCTCTATGAATATGTATTCTTAGTGTTTCAAGTAAATTCCTAAATATTACCCTACTTTGATTGTGAATTCTCAGAGTGTAAATCACTGTTCAGTGATTAAAACTCTACCATTGTGAATTCCAAGTATTTAAACATTGTTTTTCCATATATACCAGCTCTTTACACGTAAATTATTACTACTTTAATCATTAGCCTACCACTGGGATTTCTAATAGTTTAGAATTCTTTCCTTGTGTTATATTCGCTCTATGAAAATGAATTAAATGTTTAATCCACTTTTTCCAAAAACACCAACTCATTTAGACTGAATTATAAATGTAACCAGTATCCAACTCAATCCTCATCTCATTGAACACGATTTCCCAGGGATTGAACATTGTCCTACAGATGTTAAGGATTTTATTAATGTATTCTTAGTTTATCAAGCATATAGTTCAATATTTCACCAGCAAATCATTGTGGATTCTCAGAGTTTGAATCTCTGTTATCCAGTCATTCCAGCCCATTCATTGTGAATTCCAAGTGTTTAGCCGGCGTTTTCCCATATATACCAGCTCTTTAAAAGTGAATTATTACTATTTTAAAGACTCTCCTACCTTTCACAGCAGGTTGAATACAAAGTCTTAGAATTTCAACATGCAGTGGAGATGTTATAGCTCTACAACCTATTCCCAGTGTTTAAGAAACACTCTTTCACATTTCCCCGGTCTGTCTTTATTGAGCTTTGAGACATTAACCTTTTAATACAGGTACCATACCAGCTCTTTAAAGGTACATTATTACTACTTTGAACACGAGCCTAACTATCATTTTGATTTCTTAGAATGTTGAAAACTTTCATACTGTTATATCAGCTCTATGAAAATGAATATTTAAGTGTTTCACGGTCTTTCTTCCAAAAACGCCAACTCATTTTGACTGAATTATAAATGTAAACATTATCGCACTCAATTCTGAGCTATTTGAACACAATTTCCCAGTGATTAAACACTGTGCTAAAGCTGTTAAGGTTATTAATGTATTCCTACTTTATCAAGCATATTACTGAATATTTCACCAGCGAATCATTGTGGATTCTCAGAGTTTGAGTCTCTGCTTTCCAGTGATTCAAGCTCATTCATGGTGAATTCCAAGTGTTTAGAGAGTGTTTTCCCATAATACCAGCTCTTTAATCGTGAATTATTACTACTTTAAAGACTCTCGTACCTTTCACAGGACGTTAAATACAAATTCTCAGTATATCAACACGCAGTAGAGATGTTATAGTTCTACAACATATTCCAAGTGTTTCAGGAACAGTCCTACACATTTCCCCAGTCTGTTTTTTTTGAGGTCTGATATTTTTAACCTTTTAATACAGGTATCGTACCAGCTCTTTGAAGATACATTATTACTATTTTGAACACTAGCTGAACTATCATTGTATTTCTTAGAATTTCGAATACTTTCATAGTGTTATATCAGCTCTATGAAAATGAATGTTTAAGTCTTTCACCCGGCTTTCGCCCATAAACACCAACTCATTTTGACTGAATTATAAATGTAAACAGTATGGCACTCATTTCTGAGCTCCTTGAACACGATTTCCCAGTGATCTTCAGATAGGAAGGCTCTATGAATATGTATTCTTAGTGTTTCAAGTACATTCCTAAATATTTCCCTACTTTCATCGTGAATTCTCAGTGTGAATCACTGTTGTCCAGTGATTAAATCTCTACCATTGTGAATTCCAAGTATTTAAACATCGTTTTTCTATATATACCATCTCTTTAAATGTAAATTATTACTACTTTATAATTAGCCTACAACTGGGATTTCTAATAGTTTTGAATTCATTCTTCGTGTTATATCCGCTCTATGAAAATGAATTAAATGTTTAATCCACTTTTTCCAAAAACACCAACTCATTTAGACTGAATTATAAAAGTAACCAGTATCCAAGTCAGTCCTCAGCTCTTTGAACAAGATTTCCCAGCGATTAAACATAGTCCTACAGATGTTAAGGTTCTTTATTAATGTATTCCTAGTTTATCAAGCATATTGCTGAATATTTCACGAGCGAATCATTGTGGATTCTCAGAGTTTGAATCTCAGTTGTCCTGTGATTCAAGGTCATTCATTGTGAATTCCAAGTGTTTATCCAGTGTTTTCCCATACATACCGGCTCTTTAATCATAATTACAACTTTAATCATTAGCCTGAGTATCATTGGGATTTCTAATAGTTTTGGATACTTTCCTCCTGTTATGTCCTCTCTATGAAAATGAAATAAATGTTTAACCCACTTTATTCCAAAATCACAAAATCATTTAGACTGAATTATAAATGTAACCAGTATCCAACTCAATCCTCAGATCATCTAACACGATTTCCCAGGGATTAAACATTATCCTACACATGTTAAGGATTTTATTAGTGTATTCTTAGTTTTTCAAGCATATCGCTCAATATTTCACCAGTAAATCATTGTGCATTGTCAGAGTTTGAATCTCTGTTGTCCAGTGATTCCAGCCCATTCATTGTGAGTTCCAAGTGTTTAGCCAGCGTTTTCCCATATATACCAGCTCTTTAAACGTGAATTATTAATATTTAAAGACTCTCCTACCTTTCACAGCACGTTGAATACAAAGTCTTAGAATTTCAACATGCAGTGGAGATGTTATAGCTTTACAACATATTCCAAGTGTTTAAGAAACACTCTTTCACATTTCCCCGGACTGTCTTTATTGAGCTTTAAGATGTAAACCTTTTAATACAGGTACCATTCCAGCTTTTTAAAGGTACATTATTACTACTTTGAACACGAGCCTAACTATCATTTCGATTTCTGAGAATGTTGAAAACTTTCATACTGTTATATCAGCTCCATGAAAATGAATTTTTAAGTGTTTCACCATCTTTCTTCCAAAAACGCCAACTCATTTTGACTGAATTATAAATGTAAACATTATCGCACTCACTTCTGAGCTATTTGAACACAATGTCCCAGTAATTAAACACAGTCCTAAGATGTTAAGGTTCTTTATTAATGTATTCCTAGTTTATCAAGCATATCGCTGAATATTTCACCAACGGATCATTGTGGATTCTCAGAGTTTGAATCTCTGTTGTCCTGTGATTCAATATCATTCATTGTGAATTCCAAGTGTTTATCCAGCGTTTTCCCATAATACCAGCTCTTTTAACGTGAATTATTACTACTTTAAAGACTGTCCTACCTTTCAGAGCACGTTGAATACGAATTCTCAGTATTTCAACATGCAGTAGAGATGTTATGGTTCTACAACATATTCCAAGTGTATCAGAAACAGTCCTACACATTTCCCCGGTCTGTTTTTTTTGAGCTCTGATACTTTTAACCTTTTAATACAGGTATCGTACCAGCTCTTTAAAGGTACATTATTACTATTTTGAACACTCCTGAACTATCATTTTATTTCTTAGAATTTCGAATACTTTCATAGTGTTATAACAGCTCCATGAAAATGAATGTTTAAGTGTTTCACCGGCTTTCTTCCATAAAGGCCAACTCATTTTGACTGAATTATAAATGTAAACAGTATGGCACTCACTTCTGAGCTCCTTGAACACGATTTCCCAGTGATCTTCAGATAGGAAGGCTCTATGAATATGTATTCTTAGTGTTTCAAGTAAATTCCTAAATATTACCCTACTTTGATTGTGAATTCTCAGAGTGTAAATCACTGTTCAGTGATTAAAACTCTACCATTGTGAATTCCAAGTATTTAAACATTGTTTTTCCATATATACCAGCTCTTTACACGTAAATTATTACTACTTTAATCATTAGCCTACCACTGGGATTTCTAATAGTTTAGAATTCTTTCCTTGTGTTATATTCGCTCTATGAAAATGAATTAAATGTTTAATCCACTTTTTCCAAAAACACCAACTCATTTAGACTGAATTATAAATGTAACCAGTATCCAACTCAATCCTCATCTCATTGAACACGATTTCCCAGGGATTGAACATTGTCCTACAGATGTTAAGGATTTTATTAATGTATTCTTAGTTTATCAAGCATATAGTTCAATATTTCACCAGCAAATCATTGTGGATTCTCAGAGTTTGAATCTCTGTTATCCAGTCATTCCAGCCCATTCATTGTGAATTCCAAGTGTTTAGCCGGCGTTTTCCCATATATACCAGCTCTTTAAAAGTGAATTATTACTATTTTAAAGACTCTCCTACCTTTCACAGCAGGTTGAATACAAAGTCTTAGAATTTCAACATGCAGTGGAGATGTTATAGCTCTACAACCTATTCCCAGTGTTTAAGAAACACTCTTTCACATTTCCCCGGTCTGTCTTTATTGAGCTTTGAGACATTAACCTTTTAATACAGGTACCATACCAGCTCTTTAAAGGTACATTATTACTACTTTGAACACGAGCCTAACTATCATTTTGATTTCTTAGAATGTTGAAAACTTTCATACTGTTATATCAGCTCTATGAAAATGAATATTTAAGTGTTTCACGGTCTTTCTTCCAAAAACGCCAACTCATTTTGACTGAATTATAAATGTAAACATTATCGCACTCAATTCTGAGCTATTTGAACACAATTTCCCAGTGATTAAACACTGTGCTAAAGCTGTTAAGGTTATTAATGTATTCCTACTTTATCAAGCATATTACTGAATATTTCACCAGCGAATCATTGTGGATTCTCAGAGTTTGAGTCTCTGCTTTCCAGTGATTCAAGCTCATTCATGGTGAATTCCAAGTGTTTAGAGAGTGTTTTCCCATAATACCAGCTCTTTAATCGTGAATTATTACTACTTTAAAGACTCTCGTACCTTTCACAGGACGTTAAATACAAATTCTCAGTATATCAACACGCAGTAGAGATGTTATAGTTCTACAACATATTCCAAGTGTTTCAGGAACAGTCCTACACATTTCCCCAGTCTGTTTTTTTTGAGGTCTGATATTTTTAACCTTTTAATACAGGTATCGT
This sequence comes from Plecotus auritus, assembly GCF_963455305.1. Lineage (NCBI taxonomy): Eukaryota > Metazoa > Chordata > Mammalia > Chiroptera > Vespertilionidae > Plecotus > Plecotus auritus. The sequence continues at coordinate 101,419,102 of NC_137782.1, forward strand.
ACCAGCTCTTTGAAGATACATTATTACTATTTTGAACACTAGCTGAACTATCATTGTATTTCTTAGAATTTCGAATACTTTCATAGTGTTATATCAGCTCTATGAAAATGAATGTTTAAGTCTTTCACCCGGCTTTCGCCCATAAACACCAACTCATTTTGACTGAATTATAAATGTAAACAGTATGGCACTCATTTCTGAGCTCCTTGAACACGATTTTCCAGTGATCTTCAGATAGGAAGGCTCTATGAATATGTATTCTTAGTGTTTCAAGTACATTCCTAAATATTTCCCTACTTTCATCGTGAATTCTCAGTGTGAATCACTGTTGTCCAGTGATTAAATCTCTACCATTGTGAATTCCAAGTATTTAAACATCGTTTTTCTATATATACCATCTCTTTAAATGTAAATTATTACTACTTTATAATTAGCCTACAACTGGGATTTCTAATAGTTTTGAATTCATTCCTCGTGTTATATCCGCTCTATGAAAATGAATTAAATGTTTAATCCACTTTTTCCAAAAACACCAACTCATTTAGACTGAATTATAAAAGTAACCAGTATCCAAGTCAGTCCTCAGCTCTTTGAACAAGATTTCCCAGCGATTAAACATAGTCCTACAGATGTTAAGGTTCTTTATTAATGTATTCCTAGTTTATCAAGCATATTGCTGAATATTTCACGAGCGAATCATTGTGGATTCTCAGAGTTTGAATCTCAGTTGTCCTGTGATTCAAGGTCATTCATTGTGAATTCCAAGTGTTTATCCAGTGTTTTCCCATACATACCGGCTCTTTAATCATAATTACAACTTTAATCATTAGCCTGAGTATCATTGGGATTTCTAATAGTTTTGGATACTTTCCTCCTGTTATGTCCTCTCTATGAAAATGAAATAAATGTTTAACCCACTTTATTCCAAAATCACAAAATCATTTAGACTGAATTATAAATGTAACCAGTATCCAACTCAATCCTCAGATCATCTAACACGATTTCCCAGGGATTAAACATTATCCTACACATGTTAAGGATTTTATTAGTGTATTCTTAGTTTTTCAAGCATATCGCTCAATATTTCACCAGTAAATCATTGTGCATTGTCAGAGTTTGAATCTCTGTTGTCCAGTGATTCCAGCCCATTCATTGTGAGTTCCAAGTGTTTAGCCAGCGTTTTCCCATATATACCAGCTCTTTAAACGTGAATTATTAATATTTAAAGACTCTCCTACCTTTCACAGCACGTTGAATACAAAGTCTTAGAATTTCAACATGCAGTGGAGATGTTATAGCTTTACAACATATTCCAAGTGTTTAAGAAACACTCTTTCACATTTCCCCGGACTGTCTTTATTGAGCTTTAAGATGTAAACCTTTTAATACAGGTACCATTCCAGCTTTTTAAAGGTACATTATTACTACTTTGAACACGAGCCTAACTATCATTTCGATTTCTGAGAATGTTGAAAACTTTCATACTGTTATATCAGCTCCATGAAAATGAATTTTTAAGTGTTTCACCATCTTTCTTCCAAAAACGCCAACTCATTTTGACTGAATTATAAATGTAAACATTATCGCACTCACTTCTGAGCTATTTGAACACAATGTCCCAGTAATTAAACACAGTCCTAAGATGTTAAGGTTCTTTATTAATGTATTCCTAGTTTATCAAGCATATCGCTGAATATTTCACCAACGGATCATTGTGGATTCTCAGAGTTTGAATCTCTGTTGTCCTGTGATTCAATATCATTCATTGTGAATTCCAAGTGTTTATCCAGCGTTTTCCCATAATACCAGCTCTTTTAACGTGAATTATTACTACTTTAAAGACTGTCCTACCTTTCAGAGCACGTTGAATACGAATTCTCAGTATTTCAACATGCAGTAGAGATGTTATGGTTCTACAACATATTCCAAGTGTATCAGAAACAGTCCTACACATTTCCCCGGTCTGTTTTTTTTGAGCTCTGATACTTTTAACCTTTTAATACAGGTATCGTACCAGCTCTTTAAAGGTACATTATTACTATTTTGAACACTCCTGAACTATCATTTTATTTCTTAGAATTTCGAATACTTTCATAGTGTTATAACAGCTCCATGAAAATGAATGTTTAAGTGTTTCACCGGCTTTCTTCCATAAAGGCCAACTCATTTTGACTGAATTATAAATGTAAACAGTATGGCACTCACTTCTGAGCTCCTTGAACACGATTTCCCAGTGATCTTCAGATAGGAAGGCTCTATGAATATGTATTCTTAGTGTTTCAAGTAAATTCCTAAATATTACCCTACTTTGATTGTGAATTCTCAGAGTGTAAATCACTGTTCAGTGATTAAAACTCTACCATTGTGAATTCCAAGTATTTAAACATTGTTTTTCCATATATACCAGCTCTTTACACGTAAATTATTACTACTTTAATCATTAGCCTACCACTGGGATTTCTAATAGTTTAGAATTCTTTCCTTGTGTTATATTCGCTCTATGAAAATGAATTAAATGTTTAATCCACTTTTTCCAAAAACACCAACTCATTTAGACTGAATTATAAATGTAACCAGTATCCAACTCAATCCTCATCTCATTGAACACGATTTCCCAGGGATTGAACATTGTCCTACAGATGTTAAGGATTTTATTAATGTATTCTTAGTTTATCAAGCATATAGTTCAATATTTCACCAGCAAATCATTGTGGATTCTCAGAGTTTGAATCTCTGTTATCCAGTCATTCCAGCCCATTCATTGTGAATTCCAAGTGTTTAGCCAGCGTTTTTCCATATATACCAGCTCTTTAAAAGTGAATTATTACTATTTTAAAGACTCTCCTACCTTTCACAGCAGGTTGAATACAAAGTCTTAGAATTTCAACATGCAGTGGAGATGTTATAGCTCTACAACCTATTCCCAGTGTTTAAGAAACACTCTTTCACATTTCCCCGGTCTGTCTTTATTGAGCTTTGAGACATTAACCTTTTAATACAGGTACCATACCAGCTCTTTAAAGGTACATTATTACTACTTTGAACACGAGCCTAACTATCATTTTGATTTCTTAGAATGTTGAAAACTTTCATACTGTTATATCAGCTCTATGAAAATGAATATTTAAGTGTTTCACGGTCTTTCTTCCAAAAACGCCAACTCATTTTGACTGAATTATAAATGTAAACATTATCGCACTCAATTCTGAGCTATTTGAACACAATTTCCCAGTGATTAAACACTGTGCTAAAGCTGTTAAGGTTATTAATGTATTCCTACTTTATCAAGCATATTACTGAATATTTCACCAGCGAATCATTGTGGATTCTCAGAGTTTGAGTCTCTGCTTTCCAGTGATTCAAGCTCATTCATGGTGAATTCCAAGTGTTTAGAGAGTGTTTTCCCATAATACCAGCTCTTTAATCGTGAATTATTACTACTTTAAAGACTCTCGTACCTTTCACAGGACGTTAAATACAAATTCTCAGTATATCAACACGCAGTAGAGATGTTATAGTTCTACAACATATTCCAAGTGTTTCAGGAACAGTCCTACACATTTCCCCAGTCTGTTTTTTTTGAGGTCTGATACTTTTAACCTTTTAATACAGGTATCGTACCAGCTCTTTGAAGATACATTATTACTATTTTGAACACTAGCTGAACTATCATTGTATTTCTTAGAATTTCGAATACTTTCATAGTGTTATATCAGCTCTATGAAAATGAATGTTTAAGTCTTTCACCCGGCTTTCGCCCATAAACACCAACTCATTTTGACTGAATTATAAATGTAAACAGTATGGCACTCATTTCTGAGCTCCTTGAACACGATTTCCCAGTGATCTTCAGATAGGAAGGCTCTATGAATATGTATTCTTAGTGTTTCAAGTACATTCCTAAATATTTCCCTACTTTCATCGTGAATTCTCAGTGTGAATCACTGTTGTCCAGTGATTAAATCTCTACCATTGTGAATTCCAAGTATTTAAACATCGTTTTTCTATATATACCATCTCTTTAAATGTAAATTATTACTACTTTATAATTAGCCTACAACTGGGATTTCTAATAGTTTTGAATTCATTCCTCGTGTTATATCCGCTCTATGAAAATGAATTAAATGTTTAATCCACTTTTTCCAAAAACACCAACTCATTTAGACTGAATTATAAAAGTAACCAGTATCCAAGTCAGTCCTCAGCTCTTTGAACAAGATTTCCCAGCGATTAAACATAGTCCTACAGATGTTAAGGTTCTTTATTAATGTATTCCTAGTTTATCAAGCATATTGCTGAATATTTCACGAGCGAATCATTGTGGATTCTCAGAGTTTGAATCTCAGTTGTCCTGTGATTCAAGGTCATTCATTGTGAATTCCAAGTGTTTATCCAGTGTTTTCCCATACATACCGGCTCTTTAATCATAATTACAACTTTAATCATTAGCCTGAGTATCATTGGGATTTCTAATAGTTTTGGATACTTTCCTCCTGTTATGTCCTCTCTATGAAAATGAAATAAATGTTTAACCCACTTTATTCCAAAATCACAAAATCATTTAGACTGAATTATAAATGTAACCAGTATCCAACTCAATCCTCAGATCATCTAACACGATTTCCCAGGGATTAAACATTATCCTACACATGTTAAGGATTTTATTAGTGTATTCTTAGTTTTTCAAGCATATCGCTCAATATTTCACCAGTAAATCATTGTGCATTGTCAGAGTTTGAATCTCTGTTGTCCAGTGATTCCAGCCCATTCATTGTGAGTTCCAAGTGTTTAGCCAGCGTTTTCCCATATATACCAGCTCTTTAAACGTGAATTATTAATATTTAAAGACTCTCCTACCTTTCACAGCACGTTGAATACAAAGTCTTAGAATTTCAACATGCAGTGGAGATGTTATAGCTTTACAACATATTCCAAGTGTTTAAGAAACACTCTTTCACATTTCCCCGGACTGTCTTTATTGAGCTTTAAGATGTAAACCTTTTAATACAGGTACCATTCCAGCTTTTTAAAGGTACATTATTACTACTTTGAACACGAGCCTAACTATCATTTCGATTTCTGAGAATGTTGAAAACTTTCATACTGTTATATCAGCTCCATGAAAATGAATTTTTAAGTGTTTCACCATCTTTCTTCCAAAAACGCCAACTCATTTTGACTGAATTATAAATGTAAACATTATCGCACTCACTTCTGAGCTATTTGAACACAATTTCCCAGTGATTAAACACTGTGCTAAAGCTGTTAAGGTTATTAATGTATTTTTACTTTATCAAGCATATTGCTGAATATTTCACCAGCGAATCATTGTGGATTCTCAGAGTTTGAGTCTCTGCTTTCCAGTGATTCAAGCTCATTCATGGTGAATTCCAAGTGTTTAGAGAGTGTTTTCCCATAATACCAGCTCTTTAATCGTGAATTATTACTACTTTACAGACTCTCGTACATTTCACAGGACGTTAAATACAAATTCTCAGTATTTCAACACGCAGTAGAGATGTTATAGTTCTACAACATATTCCAAGTGTTTCAGGAACAGTCCTACACATTTCCCCAGTCTGTTTTTTTTGAGGTCTGATACTTTTAACCTTTTAATACAGGTATCGTACCAGCTCTTTAAAGGTACATTATTACTATTTTGAACACTCCTGAACTATCATTTTATTTCTTAGAATTTCGAATACTTTCATAGTGTTATAACAGCTCCATGAAAATGAATGTTTAAGTGTTTCACCGGCTTTCTTCCATAAAGGCCAACTCATTTTGACTGAATTATAAATGTAAACAGTATGGCACTCACTTCTGAGCTCCTTGAACACGATTTCCCAGTGATCTTCAGATAGGAAGGCTCTATGAATATGTATTCTTAGTGTTTCAAGTAAATTCCTAAATATTACCCTACTTTGATTGTGAATTCTCAGAGTGTAAATCACTGTTCAGTGATTAAAACTCTACCATTGTGAATTCCAAGTATTTAAACATTGTTTTTCCATATATACCAGCTCTTTACACGTAAATTATTACTACTTTAATCATTAGCCTATCACTGGGATTTCTAATAGTTTAGAATTCTTTCCTTGTGTTATATCCGCTCTATGAAAATGAATTAAATGTTTAATCCACTTTTTCCAAAAACACCAACTCATTTAGACTGAATTATAAATGTAACCAGTATCCAACTCAATCCTCATCTCATTGAACACGATTTCCCAGGGATTAAACATTGTCCTACAGATGTTAAGGATTTTATTAATGTATTCTTAGTTTATCAAGCGTATAGTTCAATATTTCACCAGCAAATCATTGTGGATTCTCAGAGTTTGAATCTCTATTATCCAGTCATTCCAGCCCATTCATTGTGAATTCCAAGTGTTTAGCCAGCGTTTTCCCATATATACCAGCTCTTTAAAAGTGAATTATTACTATTTTAAAGACTCTCCTACCTTTCACAGCAGGTTGAATACAAAGTCTTAGAATTTCAACATGCAGTGGAGATGTTATAGCTCTACAACCTATTCCCAGTGTTTAAGAAACACTCTTTCACATTTCCCCGGTCTGTCTTTATTGAGCTTTGAGACATTAACCTTTTAATACAGGTACCATACCAGCTCTTTAAAGGTACATTATTACTACTTTGAACACGAGCCTAACTATCATTTTGATTTCTTAGAATGTTGAAAACTTTCATACTGTTATATCAGCTCTATGAAAATGAATATTTAAGTGTTTCACGGTCTTTCTTCCAAAAACGCCAACTCATTTTGACTGAATTATAAATGTAAACATTATCGCACTCACTTCTGAGCTATTTGAACACAATTTCCCAGTGATTAAACACTGTGCTAAAGCTGTTAAGGTTATTAATGTATTCCTACTTTATCAAGCATATTGCTGAATATTTCACCAGCGAATCATTGTGGATTCTCAGAGTTTGAGTCTCTGCTTTCCAGTGATTCAAGCTCATTCATGGTGAATTCCAAGTGTTTAGAGAGTGTTTTCCCATAATACCAGCTCTTTAATCGTGAATTATTACTACTTTAAAGACTCTCGTACCTTTCACAGGACGTTAAATACAAATTCTCAGTATATCAACACGCAGTAGAGATGTTATAGTTCTACAACATATTCCAAGTGTTTCAGGAACAGTCCTACACATTTCCCCAGTCTGTTTTTTTTGAGGTCTGATACTTTTAACCTTTTAATACAGGTATCGTACCAGCTCTTTGAAGATACATTATTACTATTTTGAACACTAGCTGAACTATCATTGTATTTCTTAGAATTTCGAATACTTTCATAGTGTTATATCAGCTCTATGAAAATGAATGTTTAAGTCTTTCACCCGGCTTTCGCCCATAAACACCAACTCATTTTGACTGAATTATAAATGTAAACAGTATGGCACTCATTTCTGAGCTCCTTGAACACGATTTCCCAGTGATCTTCAGATAGGAAGGCTCTATGAATATGTATTCTTAGTGTTTCAAGTACATTCCTAAATATTTCCCTACTTTCATCGTGAATTCTCAGTGTGAATCACTGTTGTCCAGTGATTAAATCTCTACCATTGTGAATTCCAAGTATTTAAACATCGTTTTTCTATATATACCATCTCTTTAAATGTAAATTATTACTACTTTATAATTAGCCTACAACTGGGATTTCTAATAGTTTTGAATTCATTCCTCGTGTTATATCCGCTCTATGAAAATGAATTAAATGTTTAATCCACTTTTTCCAAAAACACCAACTCATTTAGACTGAATTATAAAAGTAACCAGTATCCAAGTCAGTCCTCAGCTCTTTGAACAAGATTTCCCAGCGATTAAACATAGTCCTACAGATGTTAAGGTTCTTTATTAATGTATTCCTAGTTTATCAAGCATATTGCTGAATATTTCACGAGCGAATCATTGTGGATTCTCAGAGTTTGAATCTCAGTTGTCCTGTGATTCAAGGTCATTCATTGTGAATTCCAAGTGTTTATCCAGTGTTTTCCCATACATACCGGCTCTTTAATCATAATTACAACTTTAATCATTAGCCTGAGTATCATTGGGATTTCTAATAGTTTTGGATACTTTCCTCCTGTTATGTCCTCTCTATGAAAATGAAATAAATGTTTAACCCACTTTATTCCAAAATCACAAAATCATTTAGACTGAATTATAAATGTAACCAGTATCCAACTCAATCCTCAGATCATCTAACACGATTTCCCAGGGATTAAACATTATCCTACACATGTTAAGGATTTTATTAGTGTATTCTTAGTTTTTCAAGCATATCGCTCAATATTTCACCAGTAAATCATTGTGCATTGTCAGAGTTTGAATCTCTGTTGTCCAGTGATTCCAGCCCATTCATTGTGAGTTCCAAGTGTTTAGCCAGCGTTTTCCCATATATACCAGCTCTTTAAACGTGAATTATTAATATTTAAAGACTCTCCTACCTTTCACAGCACGTTGAATACAAAGTCTTAGAATTTCAACATGCAGTGGAGATGTTATAGCTTTACAACATATTCCAAGTGTTTAAGAAACACTCTTTCACATTTCCCCGGACTGTCTTTATTGAGCTTTAAGATGTAAACCTTTTAATACAGGTACCATTCCAGCTTTTTAAAGGTACATTATTACTACTTTGAACACGAGCCTAACTATCATTTCGATTTCTGAGAATGTTGAAAACTTTCATACTGTTATATCAGCTCCATGAAAATGAATTTTTAAGTGTTTCACCATCTTTCTTCCAAAAACGCCAACTCATTTTGACTGAATTATAAATGTAAACATTATCGCACTCACTTCTGAGCTATTTGAACACAATTTCCCAGTGATTAAACACTGTGCTAAAGCTGTTAAGGTTATTAATGTATTTTTACTTTATCAAGCATATTGCTGAATATTTCACCAGCGAATCATTGTGGATTCTCAGAGTTTGAGTCTCTGCTTTCCAGTGATTCAAGCTCATTCATGGTGAATTCCAAGTGTTTAGAGAGTGTTTTCCCATAATACCAGCTCTTTAATCGTGAATTATTACTACTTTACAGACTCTCGTACATTTCACAGGACGTTAAATACAAATTCTCAGTATTTCAACACGCAGTAGAGATGTTATAGTTCTACAACATATTCCAAGTGTTTCAGGAACAGTCCTACACATTTCCCCAGTCTGTTTTTTTTGAGGTCTGATACTTTTAACCTTTTAATACAGGTATCGTACCAGCTCTTTAAAGGTACATTATTACTATTTTGAACACTCCTGAACTATCATTTTATTTCTTAGAATTTCGAATACTTTCATAGTGTTATAACAGCTCCATGAAAATGAATGTTTAAGTGTTTCACCGGCTTTCTTCCATAAAGGCCAACTCATTTTGACTGAATTATAAATGTAAACAGTATGGCACTCACTTCTGAGCTCCTTGAACACGATTTCCCAGTGATCTTCAGATAGGAAGGCTCTATGAATATGTATTCTTAGTGTTTCAAGTAAATTCCTAAATATTACCCTACTTTGATTGTGAATTCTCAGAGTGTAAATCACTGTTCAGTGATTAAAACTCTACCATTGTGAATTCCAAGTATTTAAACATTGTTTTTCCATATATACCAGCTCTTTACACGTAAATTATTACTACTTTAATCATTAGCCTATCACTGGGATTTCTAATAGTTTAGAATTCTTTCCTTGTGTTATATCCGCTCTATGAAAATGAATTAAATGTTTAATCCACTTTTTCCAAAAACACCAACTCATTTAGACTGAATTATAAATGTAACCAGTATCCAACTCAATCCTCATCTCATTGAACACGATTTCCCAGGGATTAAACATTGTCCTACAGATGTTAAGGATTTTATTAATGTATTCTTAGTTTATCAAGCGTATAGTTCAATATTTCACCAGCAAATCATTGTGGATTCTCAGAGTTTGAATCTCTATTATCCAGTCATTCCAGCCCATTCATTGTGAATTCCAAGTGTTTAGCCAGCGTTTTCCCATATATACCAGCTCTTTAAAAGTGAATTATTACTATTTTAAAGACTCTCCTACCTTTCACAGCAGGTTGAATACAAAGTCTTAGAATTTCAACATGCAGTGGAGATGTTATAGCTCTACAACCTATTCCCAGTGTTTAAGAAACACTCTTTCACATTTCCCCGGTCTGTCTTTATTGAGCTTTGAGACATTAACCTTTTAATACAGGTACCATACCAGCTCTTTAAAGGTACATTATTACTACTTTGAACACGAGCCTAACTATCATTTTGATTTCTTAGAATGTTGAAAACTTTCATACTGTTATATCAGCTCTATGAAAATGAATATTTAAGTGTTTCACGGTCTTTCTTCCAAAAACGCCAACTCATTTTGACTGAATTATAAATGTAAACATTATCGCACTCACTTCTGAGCTATTTGAACACAATTTCCCAGTGATTAAACACTGTGCTAAAGCTGTTAAGGTTATTAATGTATTCCTACTTTATCAAGCATATTGCTGAATATTTCACCAGCGAATCATTGTGGATTCTCAGAGTTTGAGTCTCTGCTTTCCAGTGATTCAAGCTCATTCATGGTGAATTCCAAGTGTTTAGAGAGTGTTTTCCCATAATACCAGCTCTTTAATCGTGAATTATTACTACTTTAAAGACTCTCGTACCTTTCACAGGACGTTAAATACAAATTCTCAGTATATCAACACGCAGTAGAGATGTTATAGTTCTACAACATATTCCAAGTGTTTCAGGAACAGTCCTACACATTTCCCCAGTCTGTTTTTTTTGAGGTCTGATACTTTTAACCTTTTAATACAGGTATCGTACCAGCTCTTTGAAGATACATTATTACTATTTTGAACACTAGCTGAACTATCATTGTATTTCTTAGAATTTCGAATACTTTCATAGTGTTATATCAGCTCTATGAAAATGAATGTTTAAGTCTTTCACCCGGCTTTCGCCCATAAACACCAACTCATTTTGACTGAATTATAAATGTAAACAGTATGGCACTCATTTCTGAGCTCCTTGAACACGATTTCCCAGTGATCTTCAGATAGGAAGGCTCTATGAATATGTATTCTTAGTGTTTCAAGTACATTCCTAAATATTTCCCTACTTTCATCGTGAATTCTCAGTGTGAATCACTGTTGTCCAGTGATTAAATCTCTACCATTGTGAATTCCAAGTATTTAAACATCGTTTTTCTATATATACCATCTCTTTAAATGTAAATTATTACTACTTTATAATTAGCCTACAACTGGGATTTCTAATAGTTTTGAATTCATTCCTCGTGTTATATCCGCTCTATGAAAATGAATTAAATGTTTAATCCACTTTTTCCAAAAACACCAACTCATTTAGACTGAATTATAAAAGTAACCAGTATCCAAGTCAGTCCTCAGCTCTTTGAACAAGATTTCCCAGCGATTAAACATAGTCCTACAGATGTTAAGGTTCTTTATTAATGTATTCCTAGTTTATCAAGCATATTGCTGAATATTTCACGAGCGAATCATTGTGGATTCTCAGAGTTTGAATCTCAGTTGTCCTGTGATTCAAGGTCATTCATTGTGAATTCCAAGTGTTTATCCAGTGTTTTCCCATACATACCGGCTCTTTAATCATAATTACAACTTTAATCATTAGCCTGAGTATCATTGGGATTTCTAATAGTTTTGGATACTTTCCTCCTGTTATGTCCTCTCTATGAAAATGAAATAAATGTTTAACCCACTTTATTCCAAAATCACAAAATCATTTAGACTGAATTATAAATGTAACCAGTATCCAACTCAATCCTCAGATCATCTAACACGATTTCCCAGGGATTAAACATTATCCTACACATGTTAAGGATTTTATTAGTGTATTCTTAGTTTTTCAAGCATATCGCTCAATATTTCACCAGTAAATCATTGTGCATTGTCAGAGTTTGAATCTCTGTTGTCCAGTGATTCCAGCCCATTCATTGTGAGTTCCAAGTGTTTAGCCAGCGTTTTCCCATATATACCAGCTCTTTAAACGTGAATTATTAATATTTAAAGACTCTCCTACCTTTCACAGCACGTTGAATACAAAGTCTTAGAATTTCAACATGCAGTGGAGATGTTATAGCTTTACAACATATTCCAAGTGTTTAAGAAACACTCTTTCACATTTCCCCGGACTGTCTTTATTGAGCTTTAAGATGTAAACCTTTTAATACAGGTACCATTCCAGCTTTTTAAAGGTACATTATTACTACTTTGAACACGAGCCTAACTATCATTTCGATTTCTGAGAATGTTGAAAACTTTCATACTGTTATATCAGCTCCATGAAAATGAATTTTTAAGTGTTTCACCATCTTTCTTCCAAAAACGCCAACTCATTTTGACTGAATTATAAATGTAAACATTATCGCACTCACTTCTGAGCTATTTGAACACAATGTCCCAGTAATTAAACACAGTCCTAAGATGTTAAGGTTCTTTATTAATGTATTCCTAGTTTATCAAGCATATCGCTGAATATTTCACCAACGGATCATTGTGGATTCTCAGAGTTTGAATCTCTGTTGTCCTGTGATTCAATATCATTCATTGTGAATTCCAAGTGTTTATCCAGCGTTTTCCCATAATACCAGCTCTTTTAACGTGAATTATTACTACTTTAAAGACTGTCCTACCTTTCAGAGCACGTTGAATACGAATTCTCAGTATTTCAACATGCAGTAGAGATGTTATGGTTCTACAACATATTCCAAGTGTATCAGAAACAGTCCTACACATTTCCCCGGTCTGTTTTTTTTGAGCTCTGATACTTTTAACCTTTTAATACAGGTATCGTACCAGCTCTTTAAAGGTACATTATTACTATTTTGAACACTCCTGAACTATCATTTTATTTCTTAGAATTTCGAATACTTTCATAGTGTTATAACAGCTCCATGAAAATGAATGTTTAAGTGTTTCACCGGCTTTCTTCCATAAAGGCCAACTCATTTTGACTGAATTATAAATGTAAACAGTATGGCACTCACTTCTGAGCTCCTTGAACACGATTTCCCAGTGATCTTCAGATAGGAAGGCTCTATGAATATGTATTCTTAGTGTTTCAAGTAAATTCCTAAATATTACCCTACTTTGATTGTGAATTCTCAGAGTGTAAATCACTGTTCAGTGATTAAAACTCTACCATTGTGAATTCCAAGTATTTAAACATTGTTTTTCCATATATACCAGCTCTTTACACGTAAATTATTACTACTTTAATCATTAGCCTATCACTGGGATTTCTAATAGTTTAGAATTCTTTCCTTGTGTTATATCCGCTCTATGAAAATGAATTAAATGTTTAATCCACTTTTTCCAAAAACACCAACTCATTTAGACTGAATTATAAATGTAACCAGTATCCAACTCAATCCTCATCTCATTGAACACGATTTCCCAGGGATTAAACATTGTCCTACAGATGTTAAGGATTTTATTAATGTATTCTTAGTTTATCAAGCGTATAGTTCAATATTTCACCAGCAAATCATTGTGGATTCTCAGAGTTTGAATCTCTGTTATCCAGTCATTCCAGCCCATTCATTGTGAATTCCAAGTGTTTAGCCAGCGTTTTCCCATATATACCAGCTCTTTAAAAGTGAATTATTACTATTTTAAAGACTCTCCTACCTTTCACAGCAGGTTGAATACAAAGTCTTAGAATTTCAACATGCAGTGGAGATGTTATAGCTCTACGACCTATTCCCAGTGTTTAAGAAACACTCTTTCACATTTCCCCGGTCTGTCTTTATTGAGCTTTGAGACATTAACCTTTTAATACAGGTACCATACCAGCTCTTTAAAGGTACATTATTACTACTTTGAACACGAGCCTAACTATCATTTTGATTTCTTAGAATGTTGAAAACTTTCATACTGTTATATCAGCTCTATGAAAATGAATATTTAAGTGTTTCACGGTCTTTCTTCCAAAAACGCCAACTCATTTTGACTGAATTATAAATGTAAACATTATCGCACTCAATTCTGAGCTATTTGAACACAATTTCCCAGTGATTAAACACTGTGCTAAAGCTGTTAAGGTTATTAATGTATTCCTACTTTATCAAGCATATTGCTGAATATTTCACCAGCGAATCATTGTGGATTCTCAGAGTTTGAGTCTCTGCTTTCCAGTGATTCAAGCTCATTCATGGTGAATTCCAAGTGTTTAGAGAGTGTTTTCCCATAATACCAGCTCTTTAATCGTGAATTATTACTACTTTAAAGACTCTCGTACCTTTCACAGGACGTTAAATACAAATTCTCAGTATATCAACACGCAGTAGAGATGTTATAGTTCTACAACATATTCCAAGTGTTTCAGGAACAGTCCTACACATTTCCCCAGTCTGTTTTTTTTGAGGTCTGATACTTTTAACCTTTTAATACAGGTATCGTACCAGCTCTTTGAAGATACATTATTACTATTTTGAACACTAGCTGAACTATCATTGTATTTCTTAGAATTTCGAATACTTTCATAGTGTTATATCAGCTCTATGAAAATGAATGTTTAAGTCTTTCACCCGGCTTTCGCCCATAAACACCAACTCATTTTGACTGAATTATAAATGTAAACAGTATGGCACTCATTTCTGAGCTCCTTGAACACGATTTCCCAGTGATCTTCAGATAGGAAGGCTCTATGAATATGTATTCTTAGTGTTTCAAGTACATTCCTAAATATTTCCCTACTTTCATCGTGAATTCTCAGTGTGAATCACTGTTGTCCAGTGATTAAATCTCTACCATTGTGAATTCCAAGTATTTAAACATCGTTTTTCTATATATACCATCTCTTTAAATGTAAATTATTACTACTTTATAATTAGCCTACAACTGGGATTTCTAATAGTTTTGAATTCATTCCTCGTGTTATATCCGCTCTATGAAAATGAATTAAATGTTTAATCCACTTTTTCCAAAAACACCAACTCATTTAGACTGAATTATAAAAGTAACCAGTATCCAAGTCAGTCCTCAGCTCTTTGAACAAGATTTCCCAGCGATTAAACATAGTCCTACAGATGTTAAGGTTCTTTATTAATGTATTCCTAGTTTATCAAGCATATTGCTGAATATTTCACGAGCGAATCATTGTGGATTCTCAGAGTTTGAATCTCAGTTGTCCTGTGATTCAAGGTCATTCATTGTGAATTCCAAGTGTTTATCCAGTGTTTTCCCATACATACCGGCTCTTTAATCATAATTACAACTTTAATCATTAGCCTGAGTATCATTGGGATTTCTAATAGTTTTGGATACTTTCCTCCTGTTATGTCCTCTCTATGAAAATGAAATAAATGTTTAACCCACTTTATTCCAAAATCACAAAATCATTTAGACTGAATTATAAATGTAACCAGTATCCAACTCAATCCTCAGATCATCTAACACGATTTCCCAGGGATTAAACATTATCCTACACATGTTAAGGATTTTATTAGTGTATTCTTAGTTTTTCAAGCATATCGCTCAATATTTCACCAGTAAATCATTGTGCATTGTCAGAGTTTGAATCTCTGTTGTCCAGTGATTCCAGCCCATTCATTGTGAGTTCCAAGTGTTTAGCCAGCGTTTTCCCATATATACCAGCTCTTTAAACGTGAATTATTAATATTTAAAGACTCTCCTACCTTTCACAGCACGTTGAATACAAAGTCTTAGAATTTCAACATGCAGTGGAGATGTTATAGCTTTACAACATATTCCAAGTGTTTAAGAAACACTCTTTCACATTTCCCCGGACTGTCTTTATTGAGCTTTAAGATGTAAACCTTTTAATACAGGTACCATTCCAGCTTTTTAAAGGTACATTATTACTACTTTGAACACGAGCCTAACTATCATTTCGATTTCTGAGAATGTTGAAAACTTTCATACTGTTATATCAGCTCCATGAAAATGAATTTTTAAGTGTTTCACCATCTTTCTTCCAAAAACGCCAACTCATTTTGACTGAATTATAAATGTAAACATTATCGCACTCACTTCTGAGCTATTTGAACACAATTTCCCAGTGATTAAACACTGTGCTAAAGCTGTTAAGGTTATTAATGTATTTTTACTTTATCAAGCATATTGCTGAATATTTCACCAGCGAATCATTGTGGATTCTCAGAGTTTGAGTCTCTGCTTTCCAGTGATTCAAGCTCATTCATGGTGAATTCCAAGTGTTTAGAGAGTGTTTTCCCATAATACCAGCTCTTTAATCGTGAATTATTACTACTTTACAGACTCTCGTACATTTCACAGGACGTTAAATACAAATTCTCAGTATTTCAACACGCAGTAGAGATGTTATAGTTCTACAACATATTCCAAGTGTTTCAGGAACAGTCCTACACATTTCCCCAGTCTGTTTTTTTTGAGGTCTGATACTTTTAACCTTTTAATACAGGTATCGTACCAGCTTTTTAAAGGTACATTATTACTATTTTGAACACTCCTGAACTATCATTTTATTTCTTAGAATTTCGAATACTTTCATAGTGTTATAACAGCTCCATGAAAATGAATGTTTAAGTGTTTCACCGGCTTTCTTCCATAAAGGCCAACTCATTTTGACTGAATTATAAATGTAAACAGTATGGCACTCACTTCTGAGCTCCTTGAACACGATTTCCCAGTGATCTTCAGATAGGAAGGCTCTATGAATATGTATTCTTAGTGTTTCAAGTACATTCCTAAATATTTCCCTACTTTCATCGTGAATTCTCAGTGTGAATCACTGTTGTCCAGTGATTAAATCTCTACCATTGTGAATTCCAAGTATTTAAACATCGTTTTTCTATATATACCATCTCTTTAAATGTAAATTATTACTACTTTATAATTAGCCTACAACTGGGATTTCTAATAGTTTTGAATTCATTCCTCGTGTTATATCCGCTCTATGAAAATGAATTAAATGTTTAATCCACTTTTTCCAAAAACACCAACTCATTTAGACTGAATTATAAAAGTAACCAGTATCCAAGTCAGTCCTCAGCTCTTTGAACAAGATTTCCCAGCGATTAAACATAGTCCTACAGATGTTAAGGTTCTTTATTAATGTATTCCTAGTTTATCAAGCATATTGCTGAATATTTCACGAGCGAATCATTGTGGATTCTCAGAGTTTGAATCTCAGTTGTCCTGTGATTCAAGGTCATTCATTGTGAATTCCAAGTGTTTATCCAGTGTTTTCCCATACATACCGGCTCTTTAATCATAATTACAACTTTAATCATTAGCCTGAGTATCATTGGGATTTCTAATAGTTTTGGATACTTTCCTCCTGTTATGTCCTCTCTATGAAAATGAAATAAATGTTTAACCCACTTTATTCCAAAATCACAAAATCATTTAGACTGAATTATAAATGTAACCAGTATCCAACTCAATCCTCAGATCATCTAACACGATTTCCCAGGGATTAAACATTATCCTACACATGTTAAGGATTTTATTAGTGTATTCTTAGTTTTTCAAGCATATCGCTCAATATTTCACCAGTAAATCATTGTGCATTGTCAGAGTTTGAATCTCTGTTGTCCAGTGATTCCAGCCCATTCATTGTGAGTTCCAAGTGTTTAGCCAGCGTTTTCCCATATATACCAGCTCTTTAAACGTGAATTATTAATATTTAAAGACTCTCCTACCTTTCACAGCACGTTGAATACAAAGTCTTAGAATTTCAACATGCAGTGGAGATGTTATAGCTTTACAACATATTCCAAGTGTTTAAGAAACACTCTTTCACATTTCCCCGGACTGTCTTTATTGAGCTTTAAGATGTAAACCTTTTAATACAGGTACCATTCCAGCTTTTTAAAGGTACATTATTACTACTTTGAACACGAGCCTAACTATCATTTCGATTTCTGAGAATGTTGAAAACTTTCATACTGTTATATCAGCTCCATGAAAATGAATTTTTAAGTGTTTCACCATCTTTCTTCCAAAAACGCCAACTCATTTTGACTGAATTATAAATGTAAACATTATCGCACTCACTTCTGAGCTATTTGAACACAATGTCCCAGTAATTAAACACAGTCCTAAGATGTTAAGGTTCTTTATTAATGTATTCCTAGTTTATCAAGCATATCGCTGAATATTTCACCAACGGATCATTGTGGATTCTCAGAGTTTGAATCTCTGTTGTCCTGTGATTCAATATCATTCATTGTGAATTCCAAGTGTTTATCCAGCGTTTTCCCATAATACCAGCTCTTTTAACGTGAATTATTACTACTTTAAAGACTGTCCTACCTTTCAGAGCACGTTGAATACGAATTCTCAGTATTTCAACATGCAGTAGAGATGTTATGGTTCTACAACATATTCCAAGTGTATCAGAAACAGTCCTACACATTTCCCCGGTCTGTTTTTTTTGAGCTCTGATACTTTTAACCTTTTAATACAGGTATCGTACCAGCTCTTTAAAGGTACATTATTACTATTTTGAACACTCCTGAACTATCATTTTATTTCTTAGAATTTCGAATACTTTCATAGTGTTATAACAGCTCCATGAAAATGAATGTTTAAGTGTTTCACCGGCTTTCTTCCATAAAGGCCAACTCATTTTGACTGAATTATAAATGTAAACAGTATGGCACTCACTTCTGAGCTCCTTGAACACGATTTCCCAGTGATCTTCAGATAGGAAGGCTCTATGAATATGTATTCTTAGTGTTTCAAGTAAATTCCTAAATATTACCCTACTTTGATTGTGAATTCTCAGAGTGTAAATCACTGTTCAGTGATTAAAACTCTACCATTGTGAATTCCAAGTATTTAAACATTGTTTTTCCATATATACCAGCTCTTTACACGTAAATTATTACTACTTTAATCATTAGCCTATCACTGGGATTTCTAATAGTTTAGAATTCTTTCCTTGTGTTATATCCGCTCTATGAAAATGAATTAAATGTTTAATCCACTTTTTCCAAAAACACCAACTCATTTAGACTGAATTATAAATGTAACCAGTATCCAACTCAATCCTCATCTCATTGAACACGATTTCCCAGGGATTGAACATTGTCCTACAGATGTTAAGGATTTTATTAATGTATTCTTAGTTTATCAAGCGTATAGTTCAATATTTCACCAGCAAATCATTGTGGATTCTCAGAGTTTGAATCTCTGTTATCCAGTCATTCCAGCCCATTCATTGTGAATTCCAAGTGTTTAGCCAGCGTTTTCCCATATATACCAGCTCTTTAAAAGTGAATTATTACTATTTTAAAGACTCTCCTACCTTTCACAGCAGGTTGAATACAAAGTCTTAGAATTTCAACATGCAGTGGAGATGTTATAGCTCTACAACCTATTCCCAGTGTTTAAGAAACACTCTTTCACATTTCCCCGGTCTGTCTTTATTGAGCTTTGAGACATTAACCTTTTAATACAGGTACCATACCAGCTCTTTAAAGGTACATTATTACTACTTTGAACACGAGCCTAACTATCATTTTGATTTCTTAGAATGTTGAAAACTTTCATACTGTTATATCAGCTCTATGAAAATGAATATTTAAGTGTTTCACGGTCTTTCTTCCAAAAACGCCAACTCATTTTGACTGAATTATAAATGTAAACATTATCGCACTCAATTCTGAGCTATTTGAACACAATTTCCCAGTGATTAAACACTGTGCTAAAGCTGTTAAGGTTATTAATGTATTCCTACTTTATCAAGCATATTGCTGAATATTTCACCAGCGAATCATTGTGGATTCTCAGAGTTTGAGTCTCTGCTTTCCAGTGATTCAAGCTCATTCATGGTGAATTCCAAGTGTTTAGAGAGTGTTTTCCCATAATACCAGCTCTTTAATCGTGAATTATTACTACTTTAAAGACTCTCGTACCTTTCACAGGACGTTAAATACAAATTCTCAGTATATCAACACGCAGTAGAGATGTTATAGTTCTACAACATATTCCAAGTGTTTCAGGAACAGTCCTACACATTTCCCCAGTCTGTTTTTTTTGAGGTCTGATACTTTTAACCTTTTAATACAGGTATCGTACCAGCTCTTTGAAGATACATTATTACTATTTTGAACACTAGCTGAACTATCATTGTATTTCTTAGAATTTCGAATACTTTCATAGTGTTATATCAGCTCTATGAAAATGAATGTTTAAGTCTTTCACCCGGCTTTCGCCCATAAACACCAACTCATTTTGACTGAATTATAAATGTAAACAGTATGGCACTCATTTCTGAGCTCCTTGAACACGATTTCCCAGTGATCTTCAGATAGGAAGGCTCTATGAATATGTATTCTTAGTGTTTCAAGTACATTCCTAAATATTTCCCTACTTTCATCGTGAATTCTCAGTGTGAATCACTGTTGTCCAGTGATTAAATCTCTACCATTGTGAATTCCAAGTATTTAAACATCGTTTTTCTATATATACCATCTCTTTAAATGTAAATTATTACTACTTTATAATTAGCCTACAACTGGGATTTCTAATAGTTTTGAATTCATTCCTCGTGTTATATCCGCTCTATGAAAATGAATTAAATGTTTAATCCACTTTTTCCAAAAACACCAACTCATTTAGACTGAATTATAAAAGTAACCAGTATCCAAGTCAGTCCTCAGCTCTTTGAACAAGATTTCCCAGCGATTAAACATAGTCCTACAGATGTTAAGGTTCTTTATTAATGTATTCCTAGTTTATCAAGCATATTGCTGAATATTTCACGAGCGAATCATTGTGGATTCTCAGAGTTTGAATCTCAGTTGTCCTGTGATTCAAGGTCATTCATTGTGAATTCCAAGTGTTTATCCAGTGTTTTCCCATACATACCGGCTCTTTAATCATAATTACAACTTTAATCATTAGCCTGAGTATCATTGGGATTTCTAATAGTTTTGGATACTTTCCTCCTGTTATGTCCTCTCTATGAAAATGAAATAAATGTTTAACCCACTTTATTCCAAAATCACAAAATCATTTAGACTGAATTATAAATGTAACCAGTATCCAACTCAATCCTCAGATCATCTAACACGATTTCCCAGGGATTAAACATTATCCTACACATGTTAAGGATTTTATTAGTGTATTCTTAGTTTTTCAAGCATATCGCTCAATATTTCACCAGTAAATCATTGTGCATTGTCAGAGTTTGAATCTCTGTTGTCCAGTGATTCCAGCCCATTCATTGTGAGTTCCAAGTGTTTAGCCAGCGTTTTCCCATATATACCAGCTCTTTAAACGTGAATTATTAATATTTAAAGACTCTCCTACCTTTCACAGCACGTTGAATACAAAGTCTTAGAATTTCAACATGCAGTGGAGATGTTATAGCTTTACAACATATTCCAAGTGTTTAAGAAACACTCTTTCACATTTCCCCGGACTGTCTTTATTGAGCTTTAAGATGTAAACCTTTTAATACAGGTACCATTCCAGCTTTTTAAAGGTACATTATTACTACTTTGAACACGAGCCTAACTATCATTTCGATTTCTGAGAATGTTGAAAACTTTCATACTGTTATATCAGCTCCATGAAAATGAATTTTTAAGTGTTTCACCATCTTTCTTCCAAAAACGCCAACTCATTTTGACTGAATTATAAATGTAAACATTATCGCACTCACTTCTGAGCTATTTGAACACAATTTCCCAGTGATTAAACACTGTGCTAAAGCTGTTAAGGTTATTAATGTATTTTTACTTTATCAAGCATATTGCTGAATATTTCACCAGCGAATCATTGTGGATTCTCAGAGTTTGAGTCTCTGCTTTCCAGTGATTCAAGCTCATTCATGGTGAATTCCAAGTGTTTAGAGAGTGTTTTCCCATAATACCAGCTCTTTAATCGTGAATTATTACTACTTTACAGACTCTCGTACATTTCACAGGACGTTAAATACAAATTCTCAGTATTTCAACACGCAGTAGAGATGTTATAGTTCTACAACATATTCCAAGTGTTTCAGGAACAGTCCTACACATTTCCCCAGTCTGTTTTTTTTGAGGTCTGATACTTTTAACCTTTTAATACAGGTATCGTACCAGCTTTTTAAAGGTACATTATTACTATTTTGAACACTCCTGAACTATCATTTTATTTCTTAGAATTTCGAATACTTTCATAGTGTTATAACAGCTCCATGAAAATGAATGTTTAAGTGTTTCACCGGCTTTCTTCCATAAAGGCCAACTCATTTTGACTGAATTATAAATGTAAACAGTATGGCACTCACTTCTGAGCTCCTTGAACACGATTTCCCAGTGATCTTCAGATAGGAAGGCTCTATGAATATGTATTCTTAGTGTTTCAAGTACATTCCTAAATATTTCCCTACTTTCATCGTGAATTCTCAGTGTGAATCACTGTTGTCCAGTGATTAAATCTCTACCATTGTGAATTCCAAGTATTTAAACATCGTTTTTCTATATATACCATCTCTTTAAATGTAAATTATTACTACTTTATAATTAGCCTACAACTGGGATTTCTAATAGTTTTGAATTCATTCCTCGTGTTATATCCGCTCTATGAAAATGAATTAAATGTTTAATCCACTTTTTCCAAAAACACCAACTCATTTAGACTGAATTATAAAAGTAACCAGTATCCAAGTCAGTCCTCAGCTCTTTGAACAAGATTTCCCAGCGATTAAACATAGTCCTACAGATGTTAAGGTTCTTTATTAATGTATTCCTAGTTTATCAAGCATATTGCTGAATATTTCACGAGCGAATCATTGTGGATTCTCAGAGTTTGAATCTCAGTTGTCCTGTGATTCAAGGTCATTCATTGTGAATTCCAAGTGTTTATCCAGTGTTTTCCCATACATACCGGCTCTTTAATCATAATTACAACTTTAATCATTAGCCTGAGTATCATTGGGATTTCTAATAGTTTTGGATACTTTCCTCCTGTTATGTCCTCTCTATGAAAATGAAATAAATGTTTAACCCACTTTATTCCAAAATCACAAAATCATTTAGACTGAATTATAAATGTAACCAGTATCCAACTCAATCCTCAGATCATCTAACACGATTTCCCAGGGATTAAACATTATCCTACACATGTTAAGGATTTTATTAGTGTATTCTTAGTTTTTCAAGCATATCGCTCAATATTTCACCAGTAAATCATTGTGCATTGTCAGAGTTTGAATCTCTGTTGTCCAGTGATTCCAGCCCATTCATTGTGAGTTCCAAGTGTTTAGCCAGCGTTTTCCCATATATACCAGCTCTTTAAACGTGAATTATTAATATTTAAAGACTCTCCTACCTTTCACAGCACGTTGAATACAAAGTCTTAGAATTTCAACATGCAGTGGAGATGTTATAGCTTTACAACATATTCCAAGTGTTTAAGAAACACTCTTTCACATTTCCCCGGACTGTCTTTATTGAGCTTTAAGATGTAAACCTTTTAATACAGGTACCATTCCAGCTTTTTAAAGGTACATTATTACTACTTTGAACACGAGCCTAACTATCATTTCGATTTCTGAGAATGTTGAAAACTTTCATACTGTTATATCAGCTCCATGAAAATGAATTTTTAAGTGTTTCACCATCTTTCTTCCAAAAACGCCAACTCATTTTGACTGAATTATAAATGTAAACATTATCGCACTCACTTCTGAGCTATTTGAACACAATGTCCCAGTAATTAAACACAGTCCTAAGATGTTAAGGTTCTTTATTAATGTATTCCTAGTTTATCAAGCATATCGCTGAATATTTCACCAACGGATCATTGTGGATTCTCAGAGTTTGAATCTCTGTTGTCCTGTGATTCAATATCATTCATTGTGAATTCCAAGTGTTTATCCAGCGTTTTCCCATAATACCAGCTCTTTTAACGTGAATTATTACTACTTTAAAGACTGTCCTACCTTTCAGAGCACGTTGAATACGAATTCTCAGTATTTCAACATGCAGTAGAGATGTTATGGTTCTACAACATATTCCAAGTGTATCAGAAACAGTCCTACACATTTCCCCGGTCTGTTTTTTTTGAGCTCTGATACTTTTAACCTTTTAATACAGGTATCGTACCAGCTCTTTAAAGGTACATTATTACTATTTTGAACACTCCTGAACTATCATTTTATTTCTTAGAATTTCGAATACTTTCATAGTGTTATAACAGCTCCATGAAAATGAATGTTTAAGTGTTTCACCGGCTTTCTTCCATAAAGGCCAACTCATTTTGACTGAATTATAAATGTAAACAGTATGGCACTCACTTCTGAGCTCCTTGAACACGATTTCCCAGTGATCTTCAGATAGGAAGGCTCTATGAATATGTATTCTTAGTGTTTCAAGTAAATTCCTAAATATTACCCTACTTTGATTGTGAATTCTCAGAGTGTAAATCACTGTTCAGTGATTAAAACTCTACCATTGTGAATTCCAAGTATTTAAACATTGTTTTTCCATATATACCAGCTCTTTACACGTAAATTATTACTACTTTAATCATTAGCCTATCACTGGGATTTCTAATAGTTTAGAATTCTTTCCTTGTGTTATATCCGCTCTATGAAAATGAATTAAATGTTTAATCCACTTTTTCCAAAAACACCAACTCATTTAGACTGAATTATAAATGTAACCAGTATCCAACTCAATCCTCATCTCATTGAACACGATTTCCCAGGGATTGAACATTGTCCTACAGATGTTAAGGATTTTATTAATGTATTCTTAGTTTATCAAGCGTATAGTTCAATATTTCACCAGCAAATCATTGTGGATTCTCAGAGTTTGAATCTCTGTTATCCAGTCATTCCAGCCCATTCATTGTGAATTCCAAGTGTTTAGCCAGCGTTTTCCCATATATACCAGCTCTTTAAAAGTGAATTATTACTATTTTAAAGACTCTCCTACCTTTCACAGCAGGTTGAATACAAAGTCTTAGAATTTCAACATGCAGTGGAGATGTTATAGCTCTACAACCTATTCCCAGTGTTTAAGAAACACTCTTTCACATTTCCCCGGTCTGTCTTTATTGAGCTTTGAGACATTAACCTTTTAATACAGGTACCATACCAGCTCTTTAAAGGTACATTATTACTACTTTGAACACGAGCCTAACTATCATTTTGATTTCTTAGAATGTTGAAAACTTTCATACTGTTATATCAGCTCTATGAAAATGAATATTTAAGTGTTTCACGGTCTTTCTTCCAAAAACGCCAACTCATTTTGACTGAATTATAAATGTAAACATTATCGCACTCAATTCTGAGCTATTTGAACACAATTTCCCAGTGATTAAACACTGTGCTAAAGCTGTTAAGGTTATTAATGTATTCCTACTTTATCAAGCATATTGCTGAATATTTCACCAGCGAATCATTGTGGATTCTCAGAGTTTGAGTCTCTGCTTTCCAGTGATTCAAGCTCATTCATGGTGAATTCCAAGTGTTTAGAGAGTGTTTTCCCATAATACCAGCTCTTTAATCGTGAATTATTACTACTTTAAAGACTCTCGTACCTTTCACAGGACGTTAAATACAAATTCTCAGTATATCAACACGCAGTAGAGATGTTATAGTTCTACAACATATTCCAAGTGTTTCAGGAACAGTCCTACACATTTCCCCGGTCTGTTTTTTTTGAGCTCTGATACTTTTAACCTTTTAATACAGGTATCGTACCAGCTCTTTGAAGATACATTATTACTATTTTGAACACTAGCTGAACTATCATTGTATTTCTTAGAATTTCGAATACTTTCATAGTGTTATATCAGCTCTATGAAAATGAATGTTTAAGTCTTTCACCCGGCTTTCGCCCATAAACACCAACTCATTTTGACTGAATTATAAATGTAAACAGTATGGCACTCATTTCTGAGCTCCTTGAACACGATTTCCCAGTGATCTTCAGATAGGAAGGCTCTATGAATATGTATTCTTAGTGTTTCAAGTACATTCCTAAATATTTCCCTACTTTCATCGTGAATTCTCAGTGTGAATCACTGTTGTCCAGTGATTAAATCTCTACCATTGTGAATTCCAAGTATTTAAACATCGTTTTTCTATATATACCATCTCTTTAAATGTAAATTATTACTACTTTATAATTAGCCTACAACTGGGATTTCTAATAGTTTTGAATTCATTCCTCGTGTTATATCCGCTCTATGAAAATGAATTAAATGTTTAATCCACTTTTTCCAAAAACACCAACTCATTTAGACTGAATTATAAAAGTAACCAGTATCCAAGTCAGTCCTCAGCTCTTTGAACAAGATTTCCCAGCGATTAAACATAGTCCTACAGATGTTAAGGTTCTTTATTAATGTATTCCTAGTTTATCAAGCATATTGCTGAATATTTCACGAGCGAATCATTGTGGATTCTCAGAGTTTGAATCTCAGTTGTCCTGTGATTCAAGGTCATTCATTGTGAATTCCAAGTGTTTATCCAGTGTTTTCCCATACATACCGGCTCTTTAATCATAATTACAACTTTAATCATTAGCCTGAGTATCATTGGGATTTCTAATAGTTTTGGATACTTTCCTCCTGTTATGTCCTCTCTATGAAAATGAAATAAATGTTTAACCCACTTTATTCCAAAATCACAAAATCATTTAGACTGAATTATAAATGTAACCAGTATCCAACTCAATCCTCAGATCATCTAACACGATTTCCCAGGGATTAAACATTATCCTACACATGTTAAGGATTTTATTAGTGTATTCTTAGTTTTTCAAGCATATCGCTCAATATTTCACCAGTAAATCATTGTGCATTGTCAGAGTTTGAATCTCTGTTGTCCAGTGATTCCAGCCCATTCATTGTGAGTTCCAAGTGTTTAGCCAGCGTTTTCCCATATATACCAGCTCTTTAAACGTGAATTATTAATATTTAAAGACTCTCCTACCTTTCACAGCACGTTGAATACAAAGTCTTAGAATTTCAACATGCAGTGGAGATGTTATAGCTTTACAACATATTCCAAGTGTTTAAGAAACACTCTTTCACATTTCCCCGGACTGTCTTTATTGAGCTTTAAGATGTAAACCTTTTAATACAGGTACCATTCCAGCTTTTTAAAGGTACATTATTACTACTTTGAACACGAGCCTAACTATCATTTCGATTTCTGAGAATGTTGAAAACTTTCATACTGTTATATCAGCTCCATGAAAATGAATTTTTAAGTGTTTCACCATCTTTCTTCCAAAAACGCCAACTCATTTTGACTGAATTATAAATGTAAACATTATCGCACTCACTTCTGAGCTATTTGAACACAATGTCCCAGTAATTAAACACAGTCCTAAGATGTTAAGGTTCTTTATTAATGTATTCCTAGTTTATCAAGCATATCGCTGAATATTTCACCAACGGATCATTGTGGATTCTCAGAGTTTGAATCTCTGTTGTCCTGTGATTCAATATCATTCATTGTGAATTCCAAGTGTTTATCCAGCGTTTTCCCATAATACCAGCTCTTTTAACGTGAATTATTACTACTTTAAAGACTGTCCTACCTTTCAGAGCACGTTGAATACGAATTCTCAGTATTTCAACATGCAGTAGAGATGTTATGGTTCTACAACATATTCCAAGTGTATCAGAAACAGTCCTACACATTTCCCCGGTCTGTTTTTTTTGAGCTCTGATACTTTTAACCTTTTAATACAGGTATCGTACCAGCTCTTTAAAGGTACGTTATTACTATTTTGAACACTCCTGAACTATCATTTTATTTCTTAGAATTTCGAATACTTTCATAGTGTTATAACAGCTCCATGAAAATGAATGTTTAAGTGTTTCACCGGCTTTCTTCCATAAAGGCCAACTCATTTTGACTGAATTATAAATGTAAACAGTATGGCACTCACTTCTGAGCTCCTTGAACACGATTTCCCAGTGATCTTCAGATTGGAAGGCTCTATGAATATGTATTCTTAGTGTTTCAAGTAAATTCCTAAATATTACCCTACTTTGATTGTGAATTCTCAGAGTGTAAATCACTGTTCAGTGATTAAAACTCTACCATTGTGAATTCCAAGTATTTAAACATTGTTTTTCCATATATACCAGCTCTTTACACGTAAATTATTACTACTTTAATCATTAGCCTACCACTGGGATTTCTAATAGTTTAGAATTCTTTCCTTGTGTTATATTCGCTCTATGAAAATGAATTAAATGTTTAATCCACTTTTTCCAAAAACACCAACTCATTTAGACTGAATTATAAATGTAACCAGTATCCAACTCAATCCTCATCTCATTGAACACGATTTCCCAGGGATTGAACATTGTCCTACAGATGTTAAGGATTTTATTAATGTATTCTTAGTTTATCAAGCATATAGTTCAATATTTCACCAGCAAATCATTGTGGATTCTCAGAGTTTGAATCTCTGTTATCCAGTCATTCCAGCCCATTCATTGTGAATTCCAAGTGTTTAGCCAGCGTTTTCCCATATATACCAGCTCTTTAAAAGTGAATTATTACTATTTTAAAGACTCTCCTACCTTTCACAGCAGGTTGAATACAAAGTCTTAGAATTTCAACATGCAGTGGAGATGTTATAGCTCTACAACCTATTCCCAGTGTTTCAGAAACACTCTTTCACATTTCCCCGGTCTGTCTTTATTGAGCTTTGAGACATTAACCTTTTAATACAGGTACCATACCAGCTCTTTAAAGGTACATTATTACTACTTTGAACACGAGCCTAACTATCATTTTGATTTCTTAGAATGTTGAAAACTTTCATACTGTTATATCAGCTCTATGAAAATGAATATTTAAGTGTTTCACGGTCTTTCTTCCAAAAACGCCAACTCATTTTGACTGAATTATAAATGTAAACATTATCGCACTCAATTCTGAGCTATTTGAACACAATTTCCCAGTGATTAAACACTGTGCTAAAGCTGTTAAGGTTATTAATGTATTCCTACTTTATCAAGCATATTGCTGAATATTTCACCAGCGAATCATTGTGGATTCTCAGAGTTTGAGTCTCTGCTTTCCAGTGATTCAAGCTCATTCATGGTGAATTCCAAGTGTTTAGAGAGTGTTTTCCCATAATACCAGCTCTTTAATCGTGAATTATTACTACTTTAAAGACTCTCGTACCTTTCACAGGACGTTAAATACAAATTCTCAGTATATCAACACGCAGTAGAGATGTTATAGTTCTACAACATATTCCAAGTGTTTCAGGAACAGTCCTACACATTTCCCCAGTCTGTTTTTTTTGAGGTCTGATACTTTTAACCTTTTAATACAGGTATCGTACCAGCTCTTTGAAGATACATTATTACTATTTTGAACACTAGCTGAACTATCATTGTATTTCTTAGAATTTCGAATACTTTCATAGTGTTATATCAGCTCTATGAAAATGAATGTTTAAGTCTTTCACCCGGCTTTCGCCCATAAACACCAACTCATTTTGACTGAATTATAAATGTAAACAGTATGGCACTCATTTCTGAGCTCCTTGAACACGATTTCCCAGTGATCTTCAGATAGGAAGGCTCTATGAATATGTATTCTTAGTGTTTCAAGTACATTCCTAAATATTTCCCTACTTTCATCGTGAATTCTCAGTGTGAATCACTGTTGTCCAGTGATTAAATCTCTACCATTGTGAATTCCAAGTATTTAAACATCGTTTTTCTATATATACCATCTCTTTAAATGTAAATTATTACTACTTTATAATTAGCCTACAACTGGGATTTCTAATAGTTTTGAATTCATTCCTCGTGTTATATCCGCTCTATGAAAATGAATTAAATGTTTAATCCACTTTTTCCAAAAACACCAACTCATTTAGACTGAATTATAAAAGTAACCAGTATCCAAGTCAGTCCTCAGCTCTTTGAACAAGATTTCCCAGCGATTAAACATAGTCCTACAGATGTTAAGGTTCTTTATTAATGTATTCCTAGTTTATCAAGCATATTGCTGAATATTTCACGAGCGAATCATTGTGGATTCTCAGAGTTTGAATCTCAGTTGTCCTGTGATTCAAGGTCATTCATTGTGAATTCCAAGTGTTTATCCAGTGTTTTCCCATACATACCGGCTCTTTAATCATAATTACAACTTTAATCATTAGCCTGAGTATCATTGGGATTTCTAATAGTTTTGGATACTTTCCTCCTGTTATGTCCTCTCTATGAAAATGAAATAAATGTTTAACCCACTTTATTCCAAAATCACAAAATCATTTAGACTGAATTATAAATGTAACCAGTATCCAACTCAATCCTCAGATCATCTAACACGATTTCCCAGGGATTAAACATTATCCTACACATGTTAAGGATTTTATTAGTGTATTCTTAGTTTTTCAAGCATATCGCTCAATATTTCACCAGTAAATCATTGTGCATTGTCAGAGTTTGAATCTCTGTTGTCCAGTGATTCCAGCCCATTCATTGTGAGTTCCAAGTGTTTAGCCAGCGTTTTCCCATATATACCAGCTCTTTAAACGTGAATTATTAATATTTAAAGACTCTCCTACCTTTCACAGCACGTTGAATACAAAGTCTTAGAATTTCAACATGCAGTGGAGATGTTATAGCTTTACAACATATTCCAAGTGTTTAAGAAACACTCTTTCACATTTCCCCGGACTGTCTTTATTGAGCTTTAAGATGTAAACCTTTTAATACAGGTACCATTCCAGCTTTTTAAAGGTACATTATTACTACTTTGAACACGAGCCTAACTATCATTTCGATTTCTGAGAATGTTGAAAACTTTCATACTGTTATATCAGCTCCATGAAAATGAATTTTTAAGTGTTTCACCATCTTTCTTCCAAAAACGCCAACTCATTTTGACTGAATTATAAATGTAAACATTATCGCACTCACTTCTGAGCTATTTGAACACAATGTCCCAGTAATTAAACACAGTCCTAAGATGTTAAGGTTCTTTATTAATGTATTCCTAGTTTATCAAGCATATCGCTGAATATTTCACCAACGGATCATTGTGGATTCTCAGAGTTTGAATCTCTGTTGTCCTGTGATTCAATATCATTCATTGTGAATTCCAAGTGTTTATCCAGCGTTTTCCCATAATACCAGCTCTTTTAACGTGAATTATTACTACTTTAAAGACTGTCCTACCTTTCAGAGCACGTTGAATACGAATTCTCAGTATTTCAACATGCAGTAGAGATGTTATGGTTCTACAACATATTCCAAGTGTATCAGAAACAGTCCTACACATTTCCCCGGTCTGTTTTTTTTGAGCTCTGATACTTTTAACCTTTTAATACAGGTATCGTACCAGCTCTTTAAAGGTACATTATTACTATTTTGAACACTCCTGAACTATCATTTTATTTCTTAGAATTTCGAATACTTTCATAGTGTTATAACAGCTCCATGAAAATGAATGTTTAAGTGTTTCACCGGCTTTCTTCCATAAAGGCCAACTCATTTTGACTGAATTATAAATGTAAACAGTATGGCACTCACTTCTGAGCTCCTTGAACACGATTTCCCAGTGATCTTCAGATAGGAAGGCTCTATGAATATGTATTCTTAGTGTTTCAAGTAAATTCCTAAATATTACCCTACTTTGATTGTGAATTCTCAGAGTGTAAATCACTGTTCAGTGATTAAAACTCTACCATTGTGAATTCCAAGTATTTAAACATTGTTTTTCCATATATACCAGCTCTTTACACGTAAATTATTACTACTTTAATCATTAGCCTATCACTGGGATTTCTAATAGTTTAGAATTCTTTCCTTGTGTTATATCCGCTCTATGAAAATGAATTAAATGTTTAATCCACTTTTTCCAAAAACACCAACTCATTTAGACTGAATTATAAATGTAACCAGTATCCAACTCAATCCTCATCTCATTGAACACGATTTCCCAGGGATTGAACATTGTCCTACAGATGTTAAGGATTTTATTAATGTATTCTTAGTTTATCAAGCGTATAGTTCAATATTTCACCAGCAAATCATTGTGGATTCTCAGAGTTTGAATCTCTGTTATCCAGTCATTCCAGCCCATTCATTGTGAATTCCAAGTGTTTAGCCAGCGTTTTCCCATATATACCAGCTCTTTAAAAGTGAATTATTACTATTTTAAAGACTCTCCTACCTTTCACAGCAGGTTGAATACAAAGTCTTAGAATTTCAACATGCAGTGGAGATGTTATAGCTCTACAACCTATTCCCAGTGTTTAAGAAACACTCTTTCACATTTCCCCGGTCTGTCTTTATTGAGCTTTGAGACATTAACCTTTTAATACAGGTACCATACCAGCTCTTTAAAGGTACATTATTACTACTTTGAACACGAGCCTAACTATCATTTTGATTTCTTAGAATGTTGAAAACTTTCATACTGTTATATCAGCTCTATGAAAATGAATATTTAAGTGTTTCACGGTCTTTCTTCCAAAAACGCCAACTCATTTTGACTGAATTATAAATGTAAACATTATCGCACTCAATTCTGAGCTATTTGAACACAATTTCCCAGTGATTAAACACTGTGCTAAAGCTGTTAAGGTTATTAATGTATTCCTACTTTATCAAGCATATTGCTGAATATTTCACCAGCGAATCATTGTGGATTCTCAGAGTTTGAGTCTCTGCTTTCCAGTGATTCAAGCTCATTCATGGTGAATTCCAAGTGTTTAGAGAGTGTTTTCCCATAATACCAGCTCTTTAATCGTGAATTATTACTACTTTAAAGACTCTCGTACCTTTCACAGGACGTTAAATACAAATTCTCAGTATATCAACACGCAGTAGAGATGTTATAGTTCTACAACATATTCCAAGTGTTTCAGGAACAGTCCTACACATTTCCCCAGTCTGTTTTTTTTGAGGTCTGATACTTTTAACCTTTTAATACAGGTATCGTACCAGCTCTTTGAAGATACATTATTACTATTTTGAACACTAGCTGAACTATCATTGTATTTCTTAGAATTTCGAATACTTTCATAGTGTTATATCAGCTCTATGAAAATGAATGTTTAAGTCTTTCACCCGGCTTTCGCCCATAAACACCAACTCATTTTGACTGAATTATAAATGTAAACAGTATGGCACTCATTTCTGAGCTCCTTGAACACGATTTCCCAGTGATCTTCAGATAGGAAGGCTCTATGAATATGTATTCTTAGTGTTTCAAGTACATTCCTAAATATTTCCCTACTTTCATCGTGAATTCTCAGTGTGAATCACTGTTGTCCAGTGATTAAATCTCTACCATTGTGAATTCCAAGTATTTAAACATCGTTTTTCTATATATACCATCTCTTTAAATGTAAATTATTACTACTTTATAATTAGCCTACAACTGGGATTTCTAATAGTTTTGAATTCATTCCTCGTGTTATATCCGCTCTATGAAAATGAATTAAATGTTTAATCCACTTTTTCCAAAAACACCAACTCATTTAGACTGAATTATAAAAGTAACCAGTATCCAAGTCAGTCCTCAGCTCTTTGAACAAGATTTCCCAGCGATTAAACATAGTCCTACAGATGTTAAGGTTCTTTATTAATGTATTCCTAGTTTATCAAGCATATTGCTGAATATTTCACGAGCGAATCATTGTGGATTCTCAGAGTTTGAATCTCAGTTGTCCTGTGATTCAAGGTCATTCATTGTGAATTCCAAGTGTTTATCCAGTGTTTTCCCATACATACCGGCTCTTTAATCATAATTACAACTTTAATCATTAGCCTGAGTATCATTGGGATTTCTAATAGTTTTGGATACTTTCCTCCTGTTATGTCCTCTCTATGAAAATGAAATAAATGTTTAACCCACTTTATTCCAAAATCACAAAATCATTTAGACTGAATTATAAATGTAACCAGTATCCAACTCAATCCTCAGATCATCTAACACGATTTCCCAGGGATTAAACATTATCCTACACATGTTAAGGATTTTATTAGTGTATTCTTAGTTTTTCAAGCATATCGCTCAATATTTCACCAGTAAATCATTGTGCATTGTCAGAGTTTGAATCTCTGTTGTCCAGTGATTCCAGCCCATTCATTGTGAGTTCCAAGTGTTTAGCCAGCGTTTTCCCATATATACCAGCTCTTTAAACGTGAATTATTAATATTTAAAGACTCTCCTACCTTTCACAGCACGTTGAATACAAAGTCTTAGAATTTCAACATGCAGTGGAGATGTTATAGCTTTACAACATATTCCAAGTGTTTAAGAAACACTCTTTCACATTTCCCCGGACTGTCTTTATTGAGCTTTAAGATGTAAACCTTTTAATACAGGTACCATTCCAGCTTTTTAAAGGTACATTATTACTACTTTGAACACGAGCCTAACTATCATTTCGATTTCTGAGAATGTTGAAAACTTTCATACTGTTATATCAGCTCCATGAAAATGAATTTTTAAGTGTTTCACCATCTTTCTTCCAAAAACGCCAACTCATTTTGACTGAATTATAAATGTAAACATTATCGCACTCACTTCTGAGCTATTTGAACACAATGTCCCAGTAATTAAACACAGTCCTAAGATGTTAAGGTTCTTTATTAATGTATTCCTAGTTTATCAAGCATATCGCTGAATATTTCACCAACGGATCATTGTGGATTCTCAGAGTTTGAATCTCTGTTGTCCTGTGATTCAATATCATTCATTGTGAATTCCAAGTGTTTATCCAGCGTTTTCCCATAATACCAGCTCTTTTAACGTGAATTATTACTACTTTAAAGACTGTCCTACCTTTCAGAGCACGTTGAATACGAATTCTCAGTATTTCAACATGCAGTAGAGATGTTATGGTTCTACAACATATTCCAAGTGTATCAGAAACAGTCCTACACATTTCCCCGGTCTGTTTTTTTTGAGCTCTGATACTTTTAACCTTTTAATACAGGTATCGTACCAGCTCTTTAAAGGTACGTTATTACTATTTTGAACACTCCTGAACTATCATTTTATTTCTTAGAATTTCGAATACTTTCATAGTGTTATAACAGCTCCATGAAAATGAATGTTTAAGTGTTTCACCGGCTTTCTTCCATAAAGGCCAACTCATTTTGACTGAATTATAAATGTAAACAGTATGGCACTCACTTCTGAGCTCCTTGAACACGATTTCCCAGTGATCTTCAGATTGGAAGGCTCTATGAATATGTATTCTTAGTGTTTCAAGTAAATTCCTAAATATTACCCTACTTTGATTGTGAATTCTCAGAGTGTAAATCACTGTTCAGTGATTAAAACTCTACCATTGTGAATTCCAAGTATTTAAACATTGTTTTTCCATATATACCAGCTCTTTACACGTAAATTATTACTACTTTAATCATTAGCCTACCACTGGGATTTCTAATAGTTTAGAATTCTTTCCTTGTGTTATATTCGCTCTATGAAAATGAATTAAATGTTTAATCCACTTTTTCCAAAAACACCAACTCATTTAGACTGAATTATAAATGTAACCAGTATCCAACTCAATCCTCATCTCATTGAACACGATTTCCCAGGGATTGAACATTGTCCTACAGATGTTAAGGATTTTATTAATGTATTCTTAGTTTATCAAGCATATAGTTCAATATTTCACCAGCAAATCATTGTGGATTCTCAGAGTTTGAATCTCTGTTATCCAGTCATTCCAGCCCATTCATTGTGAATTCCAAGTGTTTAGCCAGCGTTTTCCCATATATACCAGCTCTTTAAAAGTGAATTATTACTATTTTAAAGACTCTCCTACCTTTCACAGCAGGTTGAATACAAAGTCTTAGAATTTCAACATGCAGTGGAGATGTTATAGCTCTACAACCTATTCCCAGTGTTTCAGAAACACTCTTTCACATTTCCCCGGTCTGTCTTTATTGAGCTTTGAGACATTAACCTTTTAATACAGGTACCATACCAGCTCTTTAAAGGTACATTATTACTACTTTGAACACGAGCCTAACTATCATTTTGATTTCTTAGAATGTTGAAAACTTTCATACTGTTATATCAGCTCTATGAAAATGAATATTTAAGTGTTTCACGGTCTTTCTTCCAAAAACGCCAACTCATTTTGACTGAATTATAAATGTAAACATTATCGCACTCAATTCTGAGCTATTTGAACACAATTTCCCAGTGATTAAACACTGTGCTAAAGCTGTTAAGGTTATTAATGTATTCCTACTTTATCAAGCATATTGCTGAATATTTCACCAGCGAATCATTGTGGATTCTCAGAGTTTGAGTCTCTGCTTTCCAGTGATTCAAGCTCATTCATGGTGAATTCCAAGTGTTTAGAGAGTGTTTTCCCATAATACCAGCTCTTTAATCGTGAATTATTACTACTTTAAAGACTCTCGTACCTTTCACAGGACGTTAAATACAAATTCTCAGTATATCAACACGCAGTAGAGATGTTATAGTTCTACAACATATTCCAAGTGTTTCAGGAACAGTCCTACACATTTCCCCAGTCTGTTTTTTTTGAGGTCTGATACTTTTAACCTTTTAATACAGGTATCGTACCAGCTCTTTGAAGATACATTATTACTATTTTGAACACTAGCTGAACTATCATTGTATTTCTTAGAATTTCGAATACTTTCATAGTGTTATATCAGCTCTATGAAAATGAATGTTTAAGTCTTTCACCCGGCTTTCGCCCATAAACACCAACTCATTTTGACTGAATTATAAATGTAAACAGTATGGCACTCATTTCTGAGCTCCTTGAACACGATTTCCCAGTGATCTTCAGATAGGAAGGCTCTATGAATATGTATTCTTAGTGTTTCAAGTACATTCCTAAATATTTCCCTACTTTCATCGTGAATTCTCAGTGTGAATCACTGTTGTCCAGTGATTAAATCTCTACCATTGTGAATTCCAAGTATTTAAACATCGTTTTTCTATATATACCATCTCTTTAAATGTAAATTATTACTACTTTATAATTAGCCTACAACTGGGATTTCTAATAGTTTTGAATTCATTCCTCGTGTTATATCCGCTCTATGAAAATGAATTAAATGTTTAATCCACTTTTTCCAAAAACACCAACTCATTTAGACTGAATTATAAAAGTAACCAGTATCCAAGTCAGTCCTCAGCTCTTTGAACAAGATTTCCCAGCGATTAAACATAGTCCTACAGATGTTAAGGTTCTTTATTAATGTATTCCTAGTTTATCAAGCATATTGCTGAATATTTCACGAGCGAATCATTGTGGATTCTCAGAGTTTGAATCTCAGTTGTCCTGTGATTCAAGGTCATTCATTGTGAATTCCAAGTGTTTATCCAGTGTTTTCCCATACATACCGGCTCTTTAATCATAATTACAACTTTAATCATTAGCCTGAGTATCATTGGGATTTCTAATAGTTTTGGATACTTTCCTCCTGTTATGTCCTCTCTATGAAAATGAAATAAATGTTTAACCCACTTTATTCCAAAATCACAAAATCATTTAGACTGAATTATAAATGTAACCAGTATCCAACTCAATCCTCAGATCATCTAACACGATTTCCCAGGGATTAAACATTATCCTACACATGTTAAGGATTTTATTAGTGTATTCTTAGTTTTTCAAGCATATCGCTCAATATTTCACCAGTAAATCATTGTGCATTGTCAGAGTTTGAATCTCTGTTGTCCAGTGATTCCAGCCCATTCATTGTGAGTTCCAAGTGTTTAGCCAGCGTTTTCCCATATATACCAGCTCTTTAAACGTGAATTATTAATATTTAAAGACTCTCCTACCTTTCACAGCACGTTGAATACAAAGTCTTAGAATTTCAACATGCAGTGGAGATGTTATAGCTTTACAACATATTCCAAGTGTTTAAGAAACACTCTTTCACATTTCCCCGGACTGTCTTTATTGAGCTTTAAGATGTAAACCTTTTAATACAGGTACCATTCCAGCTTTTTAAAGGTACATTATTACTACTTTGAACACGAGCCTAACTATCATTTCGATTTCTGAGAATGTTGAAAACTTTCATACTGTTATATCAGCTCCATGAAAATGAATTTTTAAGTGTTTCACCATCTTTCTTCCAAAAACGCCAACTCATTTTGACTGAATTATAAATGTAAACATTATCGCACTCACTTCTGAGCTATTTGAACACAATTTCCCAGTGATTAAACACTGTGCTAAAGCTGTTAAGGTTATTAATGTATTTTTACTTTATCAAGCATATTGCTGAATATTTCACCAGCGAATCATTGTGGATTCTCAGAGTTTGAGTCTCTGCTTTCCAGTGATTCAAGCTCATTCATGGTGAATTCCAAGTGTTTAGAGAGTGTTTTCCCATAATACCAGCTCTTTAATCGTGAATTATTACTACTTTACAGACTCTCGTACATTTCACAGGACGTTAAATACAAATTCTCAGTATTTCAACACGCAGTAGAGATGTTATAGTTCTACAACATATTCCAAGTGTTTCAGGAACAGTCCTACACATTTCCCCAGTCTGTTTTTTTTGAGGTCTGATACTTTTAACCTTTTAATACAGGTATCGTACCAGCTCTTTAAAGGTACATTATTACTATTTTGAACACTCCTGAACTATCATTTTATTTCTTAGAATTTCGAATACTTTCATAGTGTTATAACAGCTCCATGAAAATGAATGTTTAAGTGTTTCACCGGCTTTCTTCCATAAAGGCCAACTCATTTTGACTGAATTATAAATGTAAACAGTATGGCACTCACTTCTGAGCTCCTTGAACACGATTTCCCAGTGATCTTCAGATAGGAAGGCTCTATGAATATGTATTCTTAGTGTTTCAAGTACATTCCTAAATATTTCCCTACTTTCATCGTGAATTCTCAGTGTGAATCACTGTTGTCCAGTGATTAAATCTCTACCATTGTGAATTCCAAGTATTTAAACATCGTTTTTCTATATATACCATCTCTTTAAATGTAAATTATTACTACTTTATAATTAGCCTACAACTGGGATTTCTAATAGTTTTGAATTCATTCCTCGTGTTATATCCGCTCTATGAAAATGAATTAAATGTTTAATCCACTTTTTCCAAAAACACCAACTCATTTAGACTGAATTATAAAAGTAACCAGTATCCAAGTCAGTCCTCAGCTCTTTGAACAAGATTTCCCAGCGATTAAACATAGTCCTACAGATGTTAAGGTTCTTTATTAATGTATTCCTAGTTTATCAAGCATATTGCTGAATATTTCACGAGCGAATCATTGTGGATTCTCAGAGTTTGAATCTCAGTTGTCCTGTGATTCAAGGTCATTCATTGTGAATTCCAAGTGTTTATCCAGTGTTTTCCCATATATACCAGCTCTTTAAAAGTGAATTATTACTATTTTAAAGACTCTCCTACCTTTCACAGCAGGTTGAATACAAAGTCTTAGAATTTCAACATGCAGTGGAGATGTTATAGCTCTACAACCTATTCCCAGTGTTTAAGAAACACTCTTTCACATTTCCCCGGTCTGTCTTTATTGAGCTTTGAGACATTAACCTTTTAATACAGGTACCATACCAGCTCTTTAAAGGTACATTATTACTACTTTGAACACGAGCCTAACTATCATTTTGATTTCTTAGAATGTTGAAAACTTTCATACTGTTATATCAGCTCTATGAAAATGAATATTTAAGTGTTTCACGGTCTTTCTTCCAAAAACGCCAACTCATTTTGACTGAATTATAAATGTAAACATTATCGCACTCACTTCTGAGCTATTTGAACACAATTTCCCAGTGATTAAACACTGTGCTAAAGCTGTTAAGGTTATTAATGTATTCCTACTTTATCAAGCATATTGCTGAATATTTCACCAGCGAATCATTGTGGATTCTCAGAGTTTGAGTCTCTGCTTTCCAGTGATTCAAGCTCATTCATGGTGAATTCCAAGTGTTTAGAGAGTGTTTTCCCATAATACCAGCTCTTTAATCGTGAATTATTACTACTTTAAAGACTCTCGTACCTTTCACAGGACGTTAAATACAAATTCTCAGTATATCAACACGCAGTAGAGATGTTATAGTTCTACAACATATTCCAAGTGTTTCAGGAACAGTCCTACACATTTCCCCAGTCTGTTTTTTTTGAGGTCTGATACTTTTAACCTTTTAATACAGGTATCGTACCAGCTCTTTGAAGATACATTATTACTATTTTGAACACTAGCTGAACTATCATTGTATTTCTTAGAATTTCGAATACTTTCATAGTGTTATATCAGCTCTATGAAAATGAATGTTTAAGTCTTTCACCCGGCTTTCGCCCATAAAC
Organism: Plecotus auritus; assembly: GCF_963455305.1. Taxonomy (NCBI): domain Eukaryota; kingdom Metazoa; phylum Chordata; class Mammalia; order Chiroptera; family Vespertilionidae; genus Plecotus; species Plecotus auritus. The sequence goes on from NC_137782.1 coordinate 101,459,445, forward strand.
ACCAACTCATTTTGACTGAATTATAAATGTAAACAGTATGGCACTCATTTCTGAGCTCCTTGAACACGATTTCCCAGTGATCTTCAGATAGGAAAGCTCTATGAATATGTATTCTTAGTGTTTCAAGTACATTCCTAAATATTTCCCTACTTTCATCGTGAATTCTCAGTGTGAATCACTGTTGTCCAGTGATTAAATCTCTACCATTGTGAATTCCAAGTATTTAAACATCGTTTTTCTATATATACCATCTCTTTAAATGTAAATTATTACTACTTTATAATTAGCCTACAACTGGGATTTCTAATAGTTTTGAATTCATTCCTCGTGTTATATCCGCTCTATGAAAATGAATTAAATGTTTAATCCACTTTTTCCAAAAACACCAACTCATTTAGACTGAATTATAAAAGTAACCAGTATCCAAGTCAGTCCTCAGCTCTTTGAACAAGATTTCCCAGCGATTAAACATAGTCCTACAGATGTTAAGGTTCTTTATTAATGTATTCCTAGTTTATCAAGCATATTGCTGAATATTTCACGAGCGAATCATTGTGGATTCTCAGAGTTTGAATCTCAGTTGTCCTGTGATTCAAGGTCATTCATTGTGAATTCCAAGTGTTTATCCAGTGTTTTCCCATACATACCGGCTCTTTAATCATAATTACAACTTTAATCATTAGCCTGAGTATCATTGGGATTTCTAATAGTTTTGGATACTTTCCTCCTGTTATGTCCTCTCTATGAAAATGAAATAAATGTTTAACCCACTTTATTCCAAAATCACAAAATCATTTAGACTGAATTATAAATGTAACCAGTATCCAACTCAATCCTCAGATCATCTAACACGATTTCCCAGGGATTAAACATTATCCTACACATGTTAAGGATTTTATTAGTGTATTCTTAGTTTTTCAAGCATATCGCTCAATATTTCACCAGTAAATCATTGTGCATTGTCAGAGTTTGAATCTCTGTTGTCCAGTGATTCCAGCCCATTCATTGTGAGTTCCAAGTGTTTAGCCAGCGTTTTCCCATATATACCAGCTCTTTAAACGTGAATTATTAATATTTAAAGACTCTCCTACCTTTCACAGCACGTTGAATACAAAGTCTTAGAATTTCAACATGCAGTGGAGATGTTATAGCTTTACAACATATTCCAAGTGTTTAAGAAACACTCTTTCACATTTCCCCGGACTGTCTTTATTGAGCTTTAAGATGTAAACCTTTTAATACAGGTAACATTCCAGCTTTTTAAAGGTACATTATTACTACTTTGAACACGAGCCTAACTATCATTTCGATTTCTGAGAATGTTGAAAACTTTCATACTGTTATATCAGCTCCATGAAAATGAATTTTTAAGTGTTTCACCATCTTTCTTCCAAAAACGCCAACTCATTTTGACTGAATTATAAATGTAAACATTATCGCACTCACTTCTGAGCTATTTGAACACAATTTCCCAGTGATTAAACACTGTGCTAAAGCTGTTAAGGTTATTAATGTATTTTTACTTTATCAAGCATATTGCTGAATATTTCACCAGCGAATCATTGTGGATTCTCAGAGTTTGAGTCTCTGCTTTCCAGTGATTCAAGCTCATTCATGGTGAATTCCAAGTGTTTAGAGAGTGTTTTCCCATAATACCAGCTCTTTAATCGTGAATTATTACTACTTTACAGACTCTCGTACATTTCACAGGACGTTAAATACAAATTCTCAGTATTTCAACACGCAGTAGAGATGTTATAGTTCTACAACATATTCCAAGTGTTTCAGGAACAGTCCTACACATTTCCCCAGTCTGTTTTTTTTGAGGTCTGATACTTTTAACCTTTTAATACAGGTATCGTACCAGCTCTTTAAAGGTACATTATTACTATTTTGAACACTCCTGAACTATCATTTTATTTCTTAGAATTTCGAATACTTTCATAGTGTTATAACAGCTCCATGAAAATGAATGTTTAAGTGTTTCACCGGCTTTCTTCCATAAAGGCCAACTCATTTTGACTGAATTATAAATGTAAACAGTATGGCACTCACTTCTGAGCTCCTTGAACACGATTTCCCAGTGATCTTCAGATAGGAAGGCTCTATGAATATGTATTCTTAGTGTTTCAAGTAAATTCCTAAATATTACCCTACTTTGATTGTGAATTCTCAGAGTGTAAATCACTGTTCAGTGATTAAAACTCTACCATTGTGAATTCCAAGTATTTAAACATTGTTTTTCCATATATACCAGCTCTTTACACGTAAATTATTACTACTTTAATCATTAGCCTATCACTGGGATTTCTAATAGTTTAGAATTCTTTCCTTGTGTTATATCCGCTCTATGAAAATGAATTAAATGTTTAATCCACTTTTTCCAAAAACACCAACTCATTTAGACTGAATTATAAATGTAACCAGTATCCAACTCAATCCTCATCTCATTGAACACGATTTCCCAGGGATTAAACATTGTCCTACAGATGTTAAGGATTTTATTAATGTATTCTTAGTTTATCAAGCGTATAGTTCAATATTTCACCAGCAAATCATTGTGGATTCTCAGAGTTTGAATCTCTGTTATCCAGTCATTCCAGCCCATTCATTGTGAATTCCAAGTGTTTAGCCAGCGTTTTCCCATATATACCAGCTCTTTAAAAGTGAATTATTACTATTTTAAAGACTCTCCTACCTTTCACAGCAGGTTGAATACAAAGTCTTAGAATTTCAACATGCAGTGGAGATGTTATAGCTCTACAACCTATTCCCAGTGTTTAAGAAACACTCTTTCACATTTCCCCGGTCTGTCTTTATTGAGCTTTGAGACATTAACCTTTTAATACAGGTACCATACCAGCTCTTTAAAGGTACATTATTACTACTTTGAACACGAGCCTAACTATCATTTTGATTTCTTAGAATGTTGAAAACTTTCATACTGTTATATCAGCTCTATGAAAATGAATATTTAAGTGTTTCACGGTCTTTCTTCCAAAAACGCCAACTCATTTTGACTGAATTATAAATGTAAACATTATCGCACTCACTTCTGAGCTATTTGAACACAATTTCCCAGTGATTAAACACTGTGCTAAAGCTGTTAAGGTTATTAATGTATTCCTACTTTATCAAGCATATTGCTGAATATTTCACCAGCGAATCATTGTGGATTCTCAGAGTTTGAGTCTCTGCTTTCCAGTGATTCAAGCTCATTCATGGTGAATTCCAAGTGTTTAGAGAGTGTTTTCCCATAATACCAGCTCTTTAATCGTGAATTATTACTACTTTAAAGACTCTCGTACCTTTCACAGGACGTTAAATACAAATTCTCAGTATATCAACACGCAGTAGAGATGTTATAGTTCTACAACATATTCCAAGTGTTTCAGGAACAGTCCTACACATTTCCCCAGTCTGTTTTTTTTGAGGTCTGATACTTTTAACCTTTTAATACAGGTATCGTACCAGCTCTTTGAAGATACATTATTACTATTTTGAACACTAGCTGAACTATCATTGTATTTCTTAGAATTTCGAATACTTTCATAGTGTTATATCAGCTCTATGAAAATGAATGTTTAAGTCTTTCACCCGGCTTTCGCCCATAAACACCAACTCATTTTGACTGAATTATAAATGTAAACAGTATGGCACTCATTTCTGAGCTCCTTGAACACGATTTCCCAGTGATCTTCAGATAGGAAAGCTCTATGAATATGTATTCTTAGTGTTTCAAGTACATTCCTAAATATTTCCCTACTTTCATCGTGAATTCTCAGTGTGAATCACTGTTGTCCAGTGATTAAATCTCTACCATTGTGAATTCCAAGTATTTAAACATCGTTTTTCTATATATACCATCTCTTTAAATGTAAATTATTACTACTTTATAATTAGCCTACAACTGGGATTTCTAATAGTTTTGAATTCATTCCTCGTGTTATATCCGCTCTATGAAAATGAATTAAATGTTTAATCCACTTTTTCCAAAAACACCAACTCATTTAGACTGAATTATAAAAGTAACCAGTATCCAAGTCAGTCCTCAGCTCTTTGAACAAGATTTCCCAGCGATTAAACATAGTCCTACAGATGTTAAGGTTCTTTATTAATGTATTCCTAGTTTATCAAGCATATTGCTGAATATTTCACGAGCGAATCATTGTGGATTCTCAGAGTTTGAATCTCAGTTGTCCTGTGATTCAAGGTCATTCATTGTGAATTCCAAGTGTTTATCCAGTGTTTTCCCATACATACCGGCTCTTTAATCATAATTACAACTTTAATCATTAGCCTGAGTATCATTGGGATTTCTAATAGTTTTGGATACTTTCCTCCTGTTATGTCCTCTCTATGAAAATGAAATAAATGTTTAACCCACTTTATTCCAAAATCACAAAATCATTTAGACTGAATTATAAATGTAACCAGTATCCAACTCAATCCTCAGATCATCTAACACGATTTCCCAGGGATTAAACATTATCCTACACATGTTAAGGATTTTATTAGTGTATTCTTAGTTTTTCAAGCATATCGCTCAATATTTCACCAGTAAATCATTGTGCATTGTCAGAGTTTGAATCTCTGTTGTCCAGTGATTCCAGCCCATTCATTGTGAGTTCCAAGTGTTTAGCCAGCGTTTTCCCATATATACCAGCTCTTTAAACGTGAATTATTAATATTTAAAGACTCTCCTACCTTTCACAGCACGTTGAATACAAAGTCTTAGAATTTCAACATGCAGTGGAGATGTTATAGCTTTACAACATATTCCAAGTGTTTAAGAAACACTCTTTCACATTTCCCCGGACTGTCTTTATTGAGCTTTAAGATGTAAACCTTTTAATACAGGTAACATTCCAGCTTTTTAAAGGTACATTATTACTACTTTGAACACGAGCCTAACTATCATTTCGATTTCTGAGAATGTTGAAAACTTTCATACTGTTATATCAGCTCCATGAAAATGAATTTTTAAGTGTTTCACCATCTTTCTTCCAAAAACGCCAACTCATTTTGACTGAATTATAAATGTAAACATTATCGCACTCACTTCTGAGCTATTTGAACACAATTTCCCAGTGATTAAACACTGTGCTAAAGCTGTTAAGGTTATTAATGTATTTTTACTTTATCAAGCATATTGCTGAATATTTCACCAGCGAATCATTGTGGATTCTCAGAGTTTGAGTCTCTGCTTTCCAGTGATTCAAGCTCATTCATGGTGAATTCCAAGTGTTTAGAGAGTGTTTTCCCATAATACCAGCTCTTTAATCGTGAATTATTACTACTTTACAGACTCTCGTACATTTCACAGGACGTTAAATACAAATTCTCAGTATTTCAACACGCAGTAGAGATGTTATAGTTCTACAACATATTCCAAGTGTTTCAGGAACAGTCCTACACATTTCCCCAGTCTGTTTTTTTTGAGGTCTGATACTTTTAACCTTTTAATACAGGTATCGTACCAGCTCTTTAAAGGTACATTATTACTATTTTGAACACTCCTGAACTATCATTTTATTTCTTAGAATTTCGAATACTTTCATAGTGTTATAACAGCTCCATGAAAATGAATGTTTAAGTGTTTCACCGGCTTTCTTCCATAAAGGCCAACTCATTTTGACTGAATTATAAATGTAAACAGTATGGCACTCACTTCTGAGCTCCTTGAACACGATTTCCCAGTGATCTTCAGATAGGAAGGCTCTATGAATATGTATTCTTAGTGTTTCAAGTACATTCCTAAATATTTCCCTACTTTCATCGTGAATTCTCAGTGTGAATCACTGTTGTCCAGTGATTAAATCTCTACCATTGTGAATTCCAAGTATTTAAACATCGTTTTTCTATATATACCATCTCTTTAAATGTAAATTATTACTACTTTATAATTAGCCTACAACTGGGATTTCTAATAGTTTTGAATTCATTCCTCGTGTTATATCCGCTCTATGAAAATGAATTAAATGTTTAATCCACTTTTTCCAAAAACACCAACTCATTTAGACTGAATTATAAAAGTAACCAGTATCCAAGTCAGTCCTCAGCTCTTTGAACAAGATTTCCCAGCGATTAAACATAGTCCTACAGATGTTAAGGTTCTTTATTAATGTATTCCTAGTTTATCAAGCATATTGCTGAATATTTCACGAGCGAATCATTGTGGATTCTCAGAGTTTGAATCTCAGTTGTCCTGTGATTCAAGGTCATTCATTGTGAATTCCAAGTGTTTATCCAGTGTTTTCCCATATATACCAGCTCTTTAAAAGTGAATTATTACTATTTTAAAGACTCTCCTACCTTTCACAGCAGGTTGAATACAAAGTCTTAGAATTTCAACATGCAGTGGAGATGTTATAGCTCTACAACCTATTCCCAGTGTTTAAGAAACACTCTTTCACATTTCCCCGGTCTGTCTTTATTGAGCTTTGAGACATTAACCTTTTAATACAGGTACCATACCAGCTCTTTAAAGGTACATTATTACTACTTTGAACACGAGCCTAACTATCATTTTGATTTCTTAGAATGTTGAAAACTTTAATACTGTTATATCAGCTCTATGAAAATGAATATTTAAGTGTTTCACGGTCTTTCTTCCAAAAACGCCAACTCATTTTGACTGAATTATAAATGTAAACATTATCGCACTCACTTCTGAGCTATTTGAACACAATTTCCCAGTGATTAAACACTGTGCTAAAGCTGTTAAGGTTATTAATGTATTCCTACTTTATCAAGCATATTGCTGAATATTTCACCAGCGAATCATTGTGGATTCTCAGAGTTTGAGTCTCTGCTTTCCAGTGATTCAAGCTCATTCATGGTGAATTCCAAGTGTTTAGAGAGTGTTTTCCCATAATACCAGCTCTTTAATCGTGAATTATTACTACTTTAAAGACTCTCGTACCTTTCACAGGACGTTAAATACAAATTCTCAGTATATCAACACGCAGTAGAGATGTTATAGTTCTACAACATATTCCAAGTGTTTCAGGAACAGTCCTACACATTTCCCCAGTCTGTTTTTTTTGAGGTCTGATACTTTTAACCTTTTAATACAGGTATCGTACCAGCTCTTTGAAGATACATTATTACTATTTTGAACACTAGCTGAACTATCATTGTATTTCTTAGAATTTCGAATACTTTCATAGTGTTATATCAGCTCTATGAAAATGAATGTTTAAGTCTTTCACCCGGCTTTCGCCCATAAACACCAACTCATTTTGACTGAATTATAAATGTAAACAGTATGGCACTCATTTCTGAGCTCCTTGAACACGATTTCCCAGTGATCTTCAGATAGGAAAGCTCTATGAATATGTATTCTTAGTGTTTCAAGTACATTCCTAAATATTTCCCTACTTTCATCGTGAATTCTCAGTGTGAATCACTGTTGTCCAGTGATTAAATCTCTACCATTGTGAATTCCAAGTATTTAAACATCGTTTTTCTATATATACCATCTCTTTAAATGTAAATTATTACTACTTTATAATTAGCCTACAACTGGGATTTCTAATAGTTTTGAATTCATTCCTCGTGTTATATCCGCTCTATGAAAATGAATTAAATGTTTAATCCACTTTTTCCAAAAACACCAACTCATTTAGACTGAATTATAAAAGTAACCAGTATCCAAGTCAGTCCTCAGCTCTTTGAACAAGATTTCCCAGCGATTAAACATAGTCCTACAGATGTTAAGGTTCTTTATTAATGTATTCCTAGTTTATCAAGCATATTGCTGAATATTTCACGAGCGAATCATTGTGGATTCTCAGAGTTTGAATCTCAGTTGTCCTGTGATTCAAGGTCATTCATTGTGAATTCCAAGTGTTTATCCAGTGTTTTCCCATACATACCGGCTCTTTAATCATAATTACAACTTTAATCATTAGCCTGAGTATCATTGGGATTTCTAATAGTTTTGGATACTTTCCTCCTGTTATGTCCTCTCTATGAAAATGAAATAAATGTTTAACCCACTTTATTCCAAAATCACAAAATCATTTAGACTGAATTATAAATGTAACCAGTATCCAACTCAATCCTCAGATCATCTAACACGATTTCCCAGGGATTAAACATTATCCTACACATGTTAAGGATTTTATTAGTGTATTCTTAGTTTTTCAAGCATATCGCTCAATATTTCACCAGTAAATCATTGTGCATTGTCAGAGTTTGAATCTCTGTTGTCCAGTGATTCCAGCCCATTCATTGTGAGTTCCAAGTGTTTAGCCAGCGTTTTCCCATATATACCAGCTCTTTAAACGTGAATTATTAATATTTAAAGACTCTCCTACCTTTCACAGCACGTTGAATACAAAGTCTTAGAATTTCAACATGCAGTGGAGATGTTATAGCTTTACAACATATTCCAAGTGTTTAAGAAACACTCTTTCACATTTCCCCGGACTGTCTTTATTGAGCTTTAAGATGTAAACCTTTTAATACAGGTAACATTCCAGCTTTTTAAAGGTACATTATTACTACTTTGAACACGAGCCTAACTATCATTTCGATTTCTGAGAATGTTGAAAACTTTCATACTGTTATATCAGCTCCATGAAAATGAATTTTTAAGTGTTTCACCATCTTTCTTCCAAAAACGCCAACTCATTTTGACTGAATTACAAATGTAAACATTATCGCACTCACTTCTGAGCTATTTGAACACAATTTCCCAGTGATTAAACACTGTGCTAAAGCTGTTAAGGTTATTAATGTATTTTTACTTTATCAAGCATATTGCTGAATATTTCACCAGCGAATCATTGTGGATTCTCAGAGTTTGAGTCTCTGCTTTCCAGTGATTCAAGCTCATTCATGGTGAATTCCAAGTGTTTAGAGAGTGTTTTCCCATAATACCAGCTCTTTAATCGTGAATTATTACTACTTTACAGACTCTCGTACATTTCACAGGACGTTAAATACAAATTCTCAGTATTTCAACACGCAGTAGAGATGTTATAGTTCTACAACATATTCCAAGTGTTTCAGGAACAGTCCTACACATTTCCCCAGTCTGTTTTTTTTGAGGTCTGATACTTTTAACCTTTTAATACAGGTATCGTACCAGCTCTTTAAAGGTACATTATTACTATTTTGAACACTCCTGAACTATCATTTTATTTCTTAGAATTTCGAATACTTTCATAGTGTTATAACAGCTCCATGAAAATGAATGTTTAAGTGTTTCACCGGCTTTCTTCCATAAAGGCCAACTCATTTTGACTGAATTATAAATGTAAACAGTATGGCACTCACTTCTGAGCTCCTTGAACACGATTTCCCAGTGATCTTCAGATAGGAAGGCTCTATGAATATGTATTCTTAGTGTTTCAAGTAAATTCCTAAATATTACCCTACTTTGATTGTGAATTCTCAGAGTGTAAATCACTGTTCAGTGATTAAAACTCTACCATTGTGAATTCCAAGTATTTAAACATTGTTTTTCCATATATACCAGCTCTTTACACGTAAATTATTACTACTTTAATCATTAGCCTATCACTGGGATTTCTAATAGTTTAGAATTCTTTCCTTGTGTTATATCCGCTCTATGAAAATGAATTAAATGTTTAATCCACTTTTTCCAAAAACACCAACTCATTTAGACTGAATTATAAATGTAACCAGTATCCAACTCAATCCTCATCTCATTGAACACGATTTCCCAGGGATTAAACATTGTCCTACAGATGTTAAGGATTTTATTAATGTATTCTTAGTTTATCAAGCGTATAGTTCAATATTTCACCAGCAAATCATTGTGGATTCTCAGAGTTTGAATCTCTGTTATCCAGTCATTCCAGCCCATTCATTGTGAATTCCAAGTGTTTAGCCAGCGTTTTCCCATATATACCAGCTCTTTAAAAGTGAATTATTACTATTTTAAAGACTCTCCTACCTTTCACAGCAGGTTGAATACAAAGTCTTAGAATTTCAACATGCAGTGGAGATGTTATAGCTCTACAACCTATTCCCAGTGTTTAAGAAACACTCTTTCACATTTCCCCGGTCTGTCTTTATTGAGCTTTGAGACATTAACCTTTTAATACAGGTACCATACCAGCTCTTTAAAGGTACATTATTACTACTTTGAACACGAGCCTAACTATCATTTTGATTTCTTAGAATGTTGAAAACTTTCATACTGTTATATCAGCTCTATGAAAATGAATATTTAAGTGTTTCACGGTCTTTCTTCCAAAAACGCCAACTCATTTTGACTGAATTATAAATGTAAACATTATCGCACTCAATTCTGAGCTATTTGAACACAATTTCCCAGTGATTAAACACTGTGCTAAAGCTGTTAAGGTTATTAATGTATTCCTACTTTATCAAGCATATTGCTGAATATTTCACCAGCGAATCATTGTGGATTCTCAGAGTTTGAGTCTCTGCTTTCCAGTGATTCAAGCTCATTCATGGTGAATTCCAAGTGTTTAGAGAGTGTTTTCCCATAATACCAGCTCTTTAATCGTGAATTATTACTACTTTAAAGACTCTCGTACCTTTCACAGGACGTTAAATACAAATTCTCAGTATATCAACACGCAGTAGAGATGTTATAGTTCTACAACATATTCCAAGTGTTTCAGGAACAGTCCTACACATTTCCCCAGTCTGTTTTTTTTGAGGTCTGATACTTTTAACCTTTTAATACAGGTATCGTACCAGCTCTTTGAAGATACATTATTACTATTTTGAACACTAGCTGAACTATCATTGTATTTCTTAGAATTTCGAATACTTTCATAGTGTTATATCAGCTCTATGAAAATGAATGTTTAAGTCTTTCACCCGGCTTTCGCCCATAAACACCAACTCATTTTGACTGAATTATAAATGTAAACAGTATGGCACTCATTTCTGAGCTCCTTGAACACGATTTCCCAGTGATCTTCAGATAGGAAGGCTCTATGAATATGTATTCTTAGTGTTTCAAGTACATTCCTAAATATTTCCCTACTTTCATCGTGAATTCTCAGTGTGAATCACTGTTGTCCAGTGATTAAATCTCTACCATTGTGAATTCCAAGTATTTAAACATCGTTTTTCTATATATACCATCTCTTTAAATGTAAATTATTACTACTTTATAATTAGCCTACAACTGGGATTTCTAATAGTTTTGAATTCATTCCTCGTGTTATATCCGCTCTATGAAAATGAATTAAATGTTTAATCCACTTTTTCCAAAAACACCAACTCATTTAGACTGAATTATAAAAGTAACCAGTATCCAAGTCAGTCCTCAGCTCTTTGAACAAGATTTCCCAGCGATTAAACATAGTCCTACAGATGTTAAGGTTCTTTATTAATGTATTCCTAGTTTATCAAGCATATTGCTGAATATTTCACGAGCGAATCATTGTGGATTCTCAGAGTTTGAATCTCAGTTGTCCTGTGATTCAAGGTCATTCATTGTGAATTCCAAGTGTTTATCCAGTGTTTTCCCATATATACCAGCTCTTTAAAAGTGAATTATTACTATTTTAAAGACTCTCCTACCTTTCACAGCAGGTTGAATACAAAGTCTTAGAATTTCAACATGCAGTGGAGATGTTATAGCTCTACAACCTATTCCCAGTGTTTAAGAAACACTCTTTCACATTTCCCCGGTCTGTCTTTATTGAGCTTTGAGACATTAACCTTTTAATACAGGTACCATACCAGCTCTTTAAAGGTACATTATTACTACTTTGAACACGAGCCTAACTATCATTTTGATTTCTTAGAATGTTGAAAACTTTCATACTGTTATATCAGCTCTATGAAAATGAATATTTAAGTGTTTCACGGTCTTTCTTCCAAAAACGCCAACTCATTTTGACTGAATTATAAATGTAAACATTATCGCACTCACTTCTGAGCTATTTGAACACAATTTCCCAGTGATTAAACACTGTGCTAAAGCTGTTAAGGTTATTAATGTATTCCTACTTTATCAAGCATATTGCTGAATATTTCACCAGCGAATCATTGTGGATTCTCAGAGTTTGAGTCTCTGCTTTCCAGTGATTCAAGCTCATTCATGGTGAATTCCAAGTGTTTAGAGAGTGTTTTCCCATAATACCAGCTCTTTAATCGTGAATTATTACTACTTTAAAGACTCTCGTACCTTTCACAGGACGTTAAATACAAATTCTCAGTATATCAACACGCAGTAGAGATGTTATAGTTCTACAACATATTCCAAGTGTTTCAGGAACAGTCCTACACATTTCCCCAGTCTGTTTTTTTTGAGGTCTGATACTTTTAACCTTTTAATACAGGTATCGTACCAGCTCTTTGAAGATACATTATTACTATTTTGAACACTAGCTGAACTATCATTGTATTTCTTAGAATTTCGAATACTTTCATAGTGTTATATCAGCTCTATGAAAATGAATGTTTAAGTCTTTCACCCGGCTTTCGCCCATAAACACCAACTCATTTTGACTGAATTATAAATGTAAACAGTATGGCACTCATTTCTGAGCTCCTTGAACACGATTTCCCAGTGATCTTCAGATAGGAAAGCTCTATGAATATGTATTCTTAGTGTTTCAAGTACATTCCTAAATATTTCCCTACTTTCATCGTGAATTCTCAGTGTGAATCACTGTTGTCCAGTGATTAAATCTCTACCATTGTGAATTCCAAGTATTTAAACATCGTTTTTCTATATATACCAGCTCTTTAAATGTAAATTATTACTACTTTATAATTAGCCTACAACTGGGATTTCTAATAGTTTAGAATTCTTTCCTCGTGTTATATCCGCTCTATGAAAATGAATTAAATGTTTAATCCACTTTTTCCAAAAACACCAACTCATTTAGACTGAATTATAAAAGTAACCAGTATCCAAGTCAGTCCTCAGCTCTTTGAACAAGATTTCCCAGCGATTAAACATAGTCCTACAGATGTTAAGGTTCTTTATTAATGTATTCCTAGTTTATCAAGCATATTGCTGAATATTTCACGAGCGAATCATTGTGGATTCTCAGAGTTTGAATCTCAGTTGTCCTGTGATTCAAGGTCATTCATTGTGAATTCCAAGTGTTTATCCAGTGTTTTCCCATACATACCGGCTCTTTAATCATAATTACAACTTTAATCATTAGCCTGAGTATCATTGGGATTTCTAATAGTTTTGGATACTTTCCTCCTGTTATGTCCTCTCTATGAAAATGAAATAAATTTTTAACCCACTTTATTCCAAAATCACAAAATCATTTAGACTGAATTATAAATGTAACCAGTATCCAACTCAATCCTCAGATCATCTAACACGATTTCCCAGGGATTAAACATTATCCTACACATGTTAAGGATTTTATTAGTGTATTCTTAGTTTTTCAAGCATATCGCTCAATATTTCACCAGTAAATCATTGTGCATTGTCAGAGTTTGAATCTCTGTTGTCCAGTGATTCCAGCCCATTCATTGTGAGTTCCAAGTGTTTAGCCAGCGTTTTCCCATATATACCAGCTCTTTAAACGTGAATTATTAATATTTAAAGACTCTCCTACCTTTCACAGCACGTTGAATACAAAGTCTTAGAATTTCAACATGCAGTGGAGATGTTATAGCTTTACAACATATTCCAAGTGTTTAAGAAACACTCTTTCACATTTCCCCGGACTGTCTTTATTGAGCTTTAAGATGTAAACCTTTTAATACAGGTAACATTCCAGCTTTTTAAAGGTACATTATTACTACTTTGAACACGAGCCTAACTATCATTTCGATTTCTGAGAATGTTGAAAACTTTCATACTGTTATATCAGCTCCATGAAAATGAATTTTTAAGTGTTTCACCATCTTTCTTCCAAAAACGCCAACTCATTTTGACTGAATTATAAATGTAAACATTATCGCACTCACTTCTGAGCTATTTGAACACAATTTCCCAGTGATTAAACACTGTGCTAAAGCTGTTAAGGTTATTAATGTATTTTTACTTTATCAAGCATATTGCTGAATATTTCACCAGCGAATCATTGTGGATTCTCAGAGTTTGAGTCTCTGCTTTCCAGTGATTCAAGCTCATTCATGGTGAATTCCAAGTGTTTAGAGAGTGTTTTCCCATAATACCAGCTCTTTAATCGTGAATTATTACTACTTTACAGACTCTCGTACATTTCACAGGACGTTAAATACAAATTCTCAGTATTTCAACACGCAGTAGAGATGTTATAGTTCTACAACATATTCCAAGTGTTTCAGGAACAGTCCTACACATTTCCCCAGTCTGTTTTTTTTGAGGTCTGATACTTTTAACCTTTTAATACAGGTATCGTACCAGCTCTTTAAAGGTACATTATTACTATTTTGAACACTCCTGAACTATCATTTTATTTCTTAGAATTTCGAATACTTTCATAGTGTTATAACAGCTCCATGAAAATGAATGTTTAAGTGTTTCACCGGCTTTCTTCCATAAAGGCCAACTCATTTTGACTGAATTATAAATGTAAACAGTATGGCACTCACTTCTGAGCTCCTTGAACACGATTTCCCAGTGATCTTCAGATAGGAAGGCTCTATGAATATGTATTCTTAGTGTTTCAAGTAAATTCCTAAATATTACCCTACTTTGATTGTGAATTCTCAGAGTGTAAATCACTGTTCAGTGATTAAAACTCTACCATTGTGAATTCCAAGTATTTAAACATTGTTTTTCCATATATACCAGCTCTTTACACGTAAATTATTACTACTTTAATCATTAGCCTATCACTGGGATTTCTAATAGTTTAGAATTCTTTCCTTGTGTTATATCCGCTCTATGAAAATGAATTAAATGTTTAATCCACTTTTTCCAAAAACACCAACTCATTTAGACTGAATTATAAATGTAACCAGTATCCAACTCAATCCTCATCTCATTGAACACGATTTCCCAGGGATTAAACATTGTCCTACAGATGTTAAGGATTTTATTAATGTATTCTTAGTTTATCAAGCGTATAGTTCAATATTTCACCAGCAAATCATTGTGGATTCTCAGAGTTTGAATCTCTGTTATCCAGTCATTCCAGCCCATTCATTGTGAATTCCAAGTGTTTAGCCAGCGTTTTCCCATATATACCAGCTCTTTAAAAGTGAATTATTACTATTTTAAAGACTCTCCTACCTTTCACAGCAGGTTGAATACAAAGTCTTAGAATTTCAACATGCAGTGGAGATGTTATAGCTCTACAACCTATTCCCAGTGTTTAAGAAACACTCTTTCACATTTCCCCGGTCTGTCTTTATTGAGCTTTGAGACATTAACCTTTTAATACAGGTACCATACCAGCTCTTTAAAGGTACATTATTACTACTTTGAACACGAGCCTAACTATCATTTTGATTTCTTAGAATGTTGAAAACTTTCATACTGTTATATCAGCTCTATGAAAATGAATATTTAAGTGTTTCACGGTCTTTCTTCCAAAAACGCCAACTCATTTTGACTGAATTATAAATGTAAACATTATCGCACTCAATTCTGAGCTATTTGAACACAATTTCCCAGTGATTAAACACTGTGCTAAAGCTGTTAAGGTTATTAATGTATTCCTACTTTATCAAGCATATTGCTGAATATTTCACCAGCGAATCATTGTGGATTCTCAGAGTTTGAGTCTCTGCTTTCCAGTGATTCAAGCTCATTCATGGTGAATTCCAAGTGTTTAGAGAGTGTTTTCCCATAATACCAGCTCTTTAATCGTGAATTATTACTACTTTAAAGACTCTCGTACCTTTCACAGGACGTTAAATACAAATTCTCAGTATATCAACACGCAGTAGAGATGTTATAGTTCTACAACATATTCCAAGTGTTTCAGGAACAGTCCTACACATTTCCCCAGTCTGTTTTTTTTGAGGTCTGATACTTTTAACCTTTTAATACAGGTATCGTACCAGCTCTTTGAAGATACATTATTACTATTTTGAACACTAGCTGAACTATCATTGTATTTCTTAGAATTTCGAATACTTTCATAGTGTTATATCAGCTCTATGAAAATGAATGTTTAAGTCTTTCACCCGGCTTTCGCCCATAAACACCAACTCATTTTGACTGAATTATAAATGTAAACAGTATGGCACTCATTTCTGAGCTCCTTGAACACGATTTCCCAGTGATCTTCAGATAGGAAGGCTCTATGAATATGTATTCTTAGTGTTTCAAGTACATTCCTAAATATTTCCCTACTTTCATCGTGAATTCTCAGTGTGAATCACTGTTGTCCAGTGATTAAATCTCTACCATTGTGAATTCCAAGTATTTAAACATCGTTTTTCTATATATACCATCTCTTTAAATGTAAATTATTACTACTTTATAATTAGCCTACAACTGGGATTTCTAATAGTTTTGAATTCATTCCTCGTGTTATATCCGCTCTATGAAAATGAATTAAATGTTTAATCCACTTTTTCCAAAAACACCAACTCATTTAGACTGAATTATAAAAGTAACCAGTATCCAAGTCAGTCCTCAGCTCTTTGAACAAGATTTCCCAGCGATTAAACATAGTCCTACAGATGTTAAGGTTCTTTATTAATGTATTCCTAGTTTATCAAGCATATTGCTGAATATTTCACGAGCGAATCATTGTGGATTCTCAGAGTTTGAATCTCAGTTGTCCTGTGATTCAAGGTCATTCATTGTGAATTCCAAGTGTTTATCCAGTGTTTTCCCATACATACCGGCTCTTTAATCATAATTACAACTTTAATCATTAGCCTGAGTATCATTGGGATTTCTAATAGTTTTGGATACTTTCCTCCTGTTATGTCCTCTCTATGAAAATGAAATAAATGTTTAACCCACTTTATTCCAAAATCACAAAATCATTTAGACTGAATTATAAATGTAACCAGTATCCAACTCAATCCTCAGATCATCTAACACGATTTCCCAGGGATTAAACATTATCCTACACATGTTAAGGATTTTATTAGTGTATTCTTAGTTTTTCAAGCATATCGCTCAATATTTCACCAGTAAATCATTGTGCATTGTCAGAGTTTGAATCTCTGTTGTCCAGTGATTCCAGCCCATTCATTGTGAGTTCCAAGTGTTTAGCCAGCGTTTTCCCATATATACCAGCTCTTTAAACGTGAATTATTAATATTTAAAGACTCTCCTACCTTTCACAGCACGTTGAATACAAAGTCTTAGAATTTCAACATGCAGTGGAGATGTTATAGCTTTACAACATATTCCAAGTGTTTAAGAAACACTCTTTCACATTTCCCCGGACTGTCTTTATTGAGCTTTAAGATGTAAACCTTTTAATACAGGTACCATTCCAGCTTTTTAAAGGTACATTATTACTACTTTGAACACGAGCCTAACTATCATTTCGATTTCTGAGAATGTTGAAAACTTTCATACTGTTATATCAGCTCCATGAAAATGAATTTTTAAGTGTTTCACCATCTTTCTTCCCAAAACGCCAACTCATTTTGACTGAATTATAAATGTAAACATTATCGCACTCACTTCTGAGCTATTTGAACACAATGTCCCAGTAATTAAACACAGTCCTAAGATGTTAAGGTTCTTTATTAATGTATTCCTAGTTTATCAAGCATATCGCTGAATATTTCACCAACGGATCATTGTGGATTCTCAGAGTTTGAATCTCTGTTGTCCTGTGATTCAATATCATTCATTGTGAATTCCAAGTGTTTATCCAGCGTTTTCCCATAATACCAGCTCTTTTAACGTGAATTATTACTACTTTAAAGACTGTCCTACCTTTCAGAGCACGTTGAATACGAATTCTCAGTATTTCAACATGCAGTAGAGATGTTATGGTTCTACAACATATTCCAAGTGTATCAGAAACAGTCCTACACATTTCCCCGGTCTGTTTTTTTTGAGCTCTGATACTTTTAACCTTTTAATACAGGTATCGTACCACCTCTTTAAAGGTACGTTATTACTATTTTGAACACTCCTGAACTATCATTTTATTTCTTAGAATTTCGAATACTTTCATAGTGTTATAACAGCTCCATGAAAATGAATGTTTAAGTGTTTCACCGGCTTTCTTCCATAAAGGCCAACTCATTTTGACTGAATTATAAATGTAAACAGTATGGCACTCACTTCTGAGCTCCTTGAACACGATTTCCCAGTGATCTTCAGATAGGAAGGCTCTATGAATATGTATTCTTAGTGTTTCAAGTAAATTCCTAAATATTACCCTACTTTGATTGTGAATTCTCAGAGTGTAAATCACTGTTCAGTGATTAAAACTCTACCATTGTGAATTCCAAGTATTTAAACATTGTTTTTCCATATATAGCAGCTCTTTACACGTAAATTATTACTACTTTAATCATTAGCCTACCACTGGGATTTCTAATAGTTTAGAATTCTTTCCTTGTGTTATATTCGCTCTATGAAAATGAATTAAATGTTTAATCCACTTTTTCCAAAAACACCAACTCATTTAGACTGAATTATAAATGTAACCAGTATCCAACTCAATCCTCATCTCATTGAACACGATTTCCCAGGGATTGAACATTGTCCTACAGATGTTAAGGATTTTATTAATGTATTCTTAGTTTATCAAGCGTATAGTTCAATATTTCACCAGCAAATCATTGTGGATTCTCAGAGTTTGAATCTCTGTTATCCAGTCATTCCAGCCCATTCATTGTGAATTCCAAGTGTTTAGCCAGCGTTTTCCCATATATACCAGCTCTTTAAAAGTGAATTATTACTATTTTAAAGACTCTCCTACCTTTCACAGCAGGTTGAATACAAAGTCTTAGAATTTCAACATGCAGTGGAGATGTTATAGCTCTACAACCTATTCCCAGTGTTTAAGAAACACTCTTTCACATTTCCCCGGTCTGTCTTTATTGAGCTTTGAGACATTAACCTTTTAATACAGGTACCATACCAGCTCTTTAAAGGTACATTATTACTACTTTGAACACGAGCCTAACTATCATTTTGATTTCTTAGAATGTTGAAAACTTTCATACTGTTATATCAGCTCTATGAAAATGAATATTTAAGTGTTTCACGGTCTTTCTTCCAAAAACGCCAACTCATTTTGACTGAATTATAAATGTAAACATTATCGCACTCAATTCTGAGCTATTTGAACACAATTTCCCAGTGATTAAACACTGTGCTAAAGCTGTTAAGGTTATTAATGTATTCCTACTTTATCAAGCATATTGCTGAATATTTCACCAGCGAATCATTGTGGATTCTCAGAGTTTGAGTCTCTGCTTTCCAGTGATTCAAGCTCATTCATGGTGAATTCCAAGTGTTTAGAGAGTGTTTTCCCATAATACCAGCTCTTTAATCGTGAATTATTACTACTTTAAAGACTCTCGTACCTTTCACAGGACGTTAAATACAAATTCTCAGTATATCAACACGCAGTAGAGATGTTATAGTTCTACAACATATTCCAAGTGTTTCAGGAACAGTCCTACACATTTCCCCAGTCTGTTTTTTTTGAGGTCTGATACTTTTAACCTTTTAATACAGGTATCGTACCAGCTCTTTGAAGATACATTATTACTATTTTGAACACTAGCTGAACTATCATTGTATTTCTTAGAATTTCGAATACTTTCATAGTGTTATATCAGCTCTATGAAAATGAATGTTTAAGTCTTTCACCCGGCTTTCGCCCATAAACACCAACTCATTTTGACTGAATTATAAATGTAAACAGTATGGCACTCATTTCTGAGCTCCTTGAACACGATTTCCCAGTGATCTTCAGATAGGAAGGCTCTATGAATATGTATTCTTAGTGTTTCAAGTACATTCCTAAATATTTCCCTACTTTCATCGTGAATTCTCAGTGTGAATCACTGTTGTCCAGTGATTAAATCTCTACCATTGTGAATTCCAAGTATTTAAACATCGTTTTTCTATATATACCATCTCTTTAAATGTAAATTATTACTACTTTATAATTAGCCTACAACTGGGATTTCTAATAGTTTTGAATTCATTCCTCGTGTTATATCCGCTCTATGAAAATGAATTAAATGTTTAATCCACTTTTTCCAAAAACACCAACTCATTTAGACTGAATTATAAAAGTAACCAGTATCCAAGTCAGTCCTCAGCTCTTTGAACAAGATTTCCCAGCGATTAAACATAGTCCTACAGATGTTAAGGTTCTTTATTAATGTATTCCTAGTTTATCAAGCATATTGCTGAATATTTCACGAGCGAATCATTGTGGATTCTCAGAGTTTGAATCTCAGTTGTCCTGTGATTCAAGGTCATTCATTGTGAATTCCAAGTGTTTATCCAGTGTTTTCCCATACATACCGGCTCTTTAATCATAATTACAACTTTAATCATTAGCCTGAGTATCATTGGGATTTCTAATAGTTTTGGATACTTTCCTCCTGTTATGTCCTCTCTATGAAAATGAAATAAATGTTTAACCCACTTTATTCCAAAATCACAAAATCATTTAGACTGAATTATAAATGTAACCAGTATCCAACTCAATCCTCAGATCATCTAACACGATTTCCCAGGGATTAAACATTATCCTACACATGTTAAGGATTTTATTAGTGTATTCTTAGTTTTTCAAGCATATCGCTCAATATTTCACCAGTAAATCATTGTGCATTGTCAGAGTTTGAATCTCTGTTGTCCAGTGATTCCAGCCCATTCATTGTGAGTTCCAAGTGTTTAGCCAGCGTTTTCCCATATATACCAGCTCTTTAAACGTGAATTATTAATATTTAAAGACTCTCCTACCTTTCACAGCACGTTGAATACAAAGTCTTAGAATTTCAACATGCAGTGGAGATGTTATAGCTTTACAACATATTCCAAGTGTTTAAGAAACACTCTTTCACATTTCCCCGGACTGTCTTTATTGAGCTTTAAGATGTAAACCTTTTAATACAGGTACCATTCCAGCTTTTTAAAGGTACATTATTACTACTTTGAACACGAGCCTAACTATCATTTCGATTTCTGAGAATGTTGAAAACTTTCATACTGTTATATCAGCTCCATGAAAATGAATTTTTAAGTGTTTCACCATCTTTCTTCCAAAAACGCCAACTCATTTTGACTGAATTATAAATGTAAACATTATCGCACTCACTTCTGAGCTATTTGAACACAATGTCCCAGTAATTAAACACAGTCCTAAGATGTTAAGGTTCTTTATTAATGTATTCCTAGTTTATCAAGCATATCGCTGAATATTTCACCAACGGATCATTGTGGATTCTCAGAGTTTGAATCTCTGTTGTCCTGTGATTCAATATCATTCATTGTGAATTCCAAGTGTTTATCCAGCGTTTTCCCATAATACCAGCTCTTTTAACGTGAATTATTACTACTTTAAAGACTGTCCTACCTTTCAGAGCACGTTGAATACGAATTCTCAGTATTTCAACATGCAGTAGAGATGTTATGGTTCTACAACATATTCCAAGTGTATCAGAAACAGTCCTACACATTTCCCCGGTCTGTTTTTTTTGAGCTCTGATACTTTTAACCTTTTAATACAGGTATCGTACCAGCTCTTTAAAGGTACGTTATTACTATTTTGAACACTCCTGAACTATCATTTTATTTCTTAGAATTTCGAATACTTTCATAGTGTTATAACAGCTCCATGAAAATGAATGTTTAAGTGTTTCACCGGCTTTCTTCCATAAAGGCCAACTCATTTTGACTGAATTATAAATGTAAACAGTATGGCACTCACTTCTGAGCTCCTTGAACACGATTTCCCAGTGATCTTCAGATTGGAAGGCTCTATGAATATGTATTCTTAGTGTTTCAAGTAAATTCCTAAATATTACCCTACTTTGATTGTGAATTCTCAGAGTGTAAATCACTGTTCAGTGATTAAAACTCTACCATTGTGAATTCCAAGTATTTAAACATTGTTTTTCCATATATACCAGCTCTTTACACGTAAATTATTACTACTTTAATCATTAGCCTACCACTGGGATTTCTAATAGTTTAGAATTCTTTCCTTGTGTTATATTCGCTCTATGAAAATGAATTAAATGTTTAATCCACTTTTTCCAAAAACACCAACTCATTTAGACTGAATTATAAATGTAACCAGTATCCAACTCAATCCTCATCTCATTGAACACGATTTCCCAGGGATTGAACATTGTCCTACAGATGTTAAGGATTTTATTAATGTATTCTTAGTTTATCAAGCATATAGTTCAATATTTCACCAGCAAATCATTGTGGATTCTCAGAGTTTGAATCTCTGTTATCCAGTCATTCCAGCCCATTCATTGTGAATTCCAAGTGTTTAGCCAGCGTTTTCCCATATATACCAGCTCTTTAAAAGTGAATTATTACTATTTTAAAGACTCTCCTACCTTTCACAGCAGGTTGAATACAAAGTCTTAGAATTTCAACATGCAGTGGAGATGTTATAGCTCTACAACCTATTCCCAGTGTTTCAGAAACACTCTTTCACATTTCCCCGGTCTGTCTTTATTGAGCTTTGAGACATTAACCTTTTAATACAGGTACCATACCAGCTCTTTAAAGGTACATTATTACTACTTTGAACACGAGCCTAACTATCATTTTGATTTCTTAGAATGTTGAAAACTTTCATACTGTTATATCAGCTCTATGAAAATGAATATTTAAGTGTTTCACGGTCTTTCTTCCAAAAACGCCAACTCATTTTGACTGAATTATAAATGTAAACATTATCGCACTCAATTCTGAGCTATTTGAACACAATTTCCCAGTGATTAAACACTGTGCTAAAGCTGTTAAGGTTATTAATGTATTCCTACTTTATCAAGCATATTGCTGAATATTTCACCAGCGAATCATTGTGGATTCTCAGAGTTTGAGTCTCTGCTTTCCAGTGATTCAAGCTCATTCATGGTGAATTCCAAGTGTTTAGAGAGTGTTTTCCCATAATACCAGCTCTTTAATCGTGAATTATTACTACTTTAAAGACTCTCGTACCTTTCACAGGACGTTAAATACAAATTCTCAGTATATCAACACGCAGTAGAGATGTTATAGTTCTACAACATATTCCAAGTGTTTCAGGAACAGTCCTACACATTTCCCCAGTCTGTTTTTTTTGAGGTCTGATACTTTTAACCTTTTAATACAGGTATCGTACCAGCTCTTTGAAGATACATTATTACTATTTTGAACACTAGCTGAACTATCATTGTATTTCTTAGAATTTCGAATACTTTCATAGTGTTATATCAGCTCTATGAAAATGAATGTTTAAGTCTTTCACCCGGCTTTCGCCCATAAACACCAACTCATTTTGACTGAATTATAAATGTAAACAGTATGGCACTCATTTCTGAGCTCCTTGAACACGATTTCCCAGTGATCTTCAGATAGGAAGGCTCTATGAATATGTATTCTTAGTGTTTCAAGTACATTCCTAAATATTTCCCTACTTTCATCGTGAATTCTCAGTGTGAATCACTGTTGTCCAGTGATTAAATCTCTACCATTGTGAATTCCAAGTATTTAAACATCGTTTTTCTATATATACCATCTCTTTAAATGTAAATTATTACTACTTTATAATTAGCCTACAACTGGGATTTCTAATAGTTTTGAATTCATTCCTCGTGTTATATCCGCTCTATGAAAATGAATTAAATGTTTAATCCACTTTTTCCAAAAACACCAACTCATTTAGACTGAATTATAAAAGTAACCAGTATCCAAGTCAGTCCTCAGCTCTTTGAACAAGATTTCCCAGCGATTAAACATAGTCCTACAGATGTTAAGGTTCTTTATTAATGTATTCCTAGTTTATCAAGCATATTGCTGAATATTTCACGAGCGAATCATTGTGGATTCTCAGAGTTTGAATCTCAGTTGTCCTGTGATTCAAGGTCATTCATTGTGAATTCCAAGTGTTTATCCAGTGTTTTCCCATACATACCGGCTCTTTAATCATAATTACAACTTTAATCATTAGCCTGAGTATCATTGGGATTTCTAATAGTTTTGGATACTTTCCTCCTGTTATGTCCTCTCTATGAAAATGAAATAAATGTTTAACCCACTTTATTCCAAAATCACAAAATCATTTAGACTGAATTATAAATGTAACCAGTATCCAACTCAATCCTCAGATCATCTAACACGATTTCCCAGGGATTAAACATTATCCTACACATGTTAAGGATTTTATTAGTGTATTCTTAGTTTTTCAAGCATATCGCTCAATATTTCACCAGTAAATCATTGTGCATTGTCAGAGTTTGAATCTCTGTTGTCCAGTGATTCCAGCCCATTCATTGTGAGTTCCAAGTGTTTAGCCAGCGTTTTCCCATATATACCAGCTCTTTAAACGTGAATTATTAATATTTAAAGACTCTCCTACCTTTCACAGCACGTTGAATACAAAGTCTTAGAATTTCAACATGCAGTGGAGATGTTATAGCTTTACAACATATTCCAAGTGTTTAAGAAACACTCTTTCACATTTCCCCGGACTGTCTTTATTGAGCTTTAAGATGTAAACCTTTTAATACAGGTACCATTCCAGCTTTTTAAAGGTACATTATTACTACTTTGAACACGAGCCTAACTATCATTTCGATTTCTGAGAATGTTGAAAACTTTCATACTGTTATATCAGCTCCATGAAAATGAATTTTTAAGTGTTTCACCATCTTTCTTCCAAAAACGCCAACTCATTTTGACTGAATTATAAATGTAAACATTATCGCACTCACTTCTGAGCTATTTGAACACAATTTCCCAGTGATTAAACACTGTGCTAAAGCTGTTAAGGTTATTAATGTATTTTTACTTTATCAAGCATATTGCTGAATATTTCACCAGCGAATCATTGTGGATTCTCAGAGTTTGAGTCTCTGCTTTCCAGTGATTCAAGCTCATTCATGGTGAATTCCAAGTGTTTAGAGAGTGTTTTCCCATAATACCAGCTCTTTAATCGTGAATTATTACTACTTTACAGACTCTCGTACATTTCACAGGACGTTAAATACAAATTCTCAGTATTTCAACACGCAGTAGAGATGTTATAGTTCTACAACATATTCCAAGTGTTTCAGGAACAGTCCTACACATTTCCCCAGTCTGTTTTTTTTGAGGTCTGATACTTTTAACCTTTTAATACAGGTATCGTACCAGCTCTTTAAAGGTACATTATTACTATTTTGAACACTCCTGAACTATCATTTTATTTCTTAGAATTTCGAATACTTTCATAGTGTTATAACAGCTCCATGAAAATGAATGTTTAAGTGTTTCACCGGCTTTCTTCCATAAAGGCCAACTCATTTTGACTGAATTATAAATGTAAACAGTATGGCACTCACTTCTGAGCTCCTTGAACACGATTTCCCAGTGATCTTCAGATAGGAAGGCTCTATGAATATGTATTCTTAGTGTTTCAAGTACATTCCTAAATATTTCCCTACTTTCATCGTGAATTCTCAGTGTGAATCACTGTTGTCCAGTGATTAAATCTCTACCATTGTGAATTCCAAGTATTTAAACATCGTTTTTCTATATATACCATCTCTTTAAATGTAAATTATTACTACTTTATAATTAGCCTACAACTGGGATTTCTAATAGTTTTGAATTCATTCCTCGTGTTATATCCGCTCTATGAAAATGAATTAAATGTTTAATCCACTTTTTCCAAAAACACCAACTCATTTAGACTGAATTATAAAAGTAACCAGTATCCAAGTCAGTCCTCAGCTCTTTGAACAAGATTTCCCAGCGATTAAACATAGTCCTACAGATGTTAAGGTTCTTTATTAATGTATTCCTAGTTTATCAAGCATATTGCTGAATATTTCACGAGCGAATCATTGTGGATTCTCAGAGTTTGAATCTCAGTTGTCCTGTGATTCAAGGTCATTCATTGTGAATTCCAAGTGTTTATCCAGTGTTTTCCCATACATACCGGCTCTTTAATCATAATTACAACTTTAATCATTAGCCTGAGTATCATTGGGATTTCTAATAGTTTTGGATACTTTCCTCCTGTTATGTCCTCTCTATGAAAATGAAATAAATGTTTAACCCACTTTATTCCAAAATCACAAAATCATTTAGACTGAATTATAAATGTAACCAGTATCCAACTCAATCCTCAGATCATCTAACACGATTTCCCAGGGATTAAACATTATCCTACACATGTTAAGGATTTTATTAGTGTATTCTTAGTTTTTCAAGCATATCGCTCAATATTTCACCAGTAAATCATTGTGCATTGTCAGAGTTTGAATCTCTGTTGTCCAGTGATTCCAGCCCATTCATTGTGAGTTCCAAGTGTTTAGCCAGCGTTTTCCCATATATACCAGCTCTTTAAACGTGAATTATTAATATTTAAAGACTCTCCTACCTTTCACAGCACGTTGAATACAAAGTCTTAGAATTTCAACATGCAGTGGAGATGTTATAGCTTTACAACATATTCCAAGTGTTTAAGAAACACTCTTTCACATTTCCCCGGACTGTCTTTATTGAGCTTTAAGATGTAAACCTTTTAATACAGGTACCATTCCAGCTTTTTAAAGGTACATTATTACTACTTTGAACACGAGCCTAACTATCATTTCGATTTCTGAGAATGTTGAAAACTTTCATACTGTTATATCAGCTCCATGAAAATGAATTTTTAAGTGTTTCACCATCTTTCTTCCAAAAACGCCAACTCATTTTGACTGAATTATAAATGTAAACATTATCGCACTCACTTCTGAGCTATTTGAACACAATTTCCCAGTGATTAAACACTGTGCTAAAGCTGTTAAGGTTATTAATGTATTTTTACTTTATCAAGCATATTGCTGAATATTTCACCAGCGAATCATTGTGGATTCTCAGAGTTTGAGTCTCTGCTTTCCAGTGATTCAAGCTCATTCATGGTGAATTCCAAGTGTTTAGAGAGTGTTTTCCCATAATACCAGCTCTTTAATCGTGAATTATTACTACTTTACAGACTCTCGTACATTTCACAGGACGTTAAATACAAATTCTCAGTATTTCAACACGCAGTAGAGATGTTATAGTTCTACAACATATTCCAAGTGTTTCAGGAACAGTCCTACACATTTCCCCAGTCTGTTTTTTTTGAGGTCTGATACTTTTAACCTTTTAATACAGGTATCGTACCAGCTCTTTAAAGGTACATTATTACTATTTTGAACACTCCTGAACTATCATTTTATTTCTTAGAATTTCGAATACTTTCATAGTGTTATAACAGCTCCATGAAAATGAATGTTTAAGTGTTTCACCGGCTTTCTTCCATAAAGGCCAACTCATTTTGACTGAATTATAAATGTAAACAGTATGGCACTCACTTCTGAGCTCCTTGAACACGATTTCCCAGTGATCTTCAGATAGGAAGGCTCTATGAATATGTATTCTTAGTGTTTCAAGTAAATTCCTAAATATTACCCTACTTTGATTGTGAATTCTCAGAGTGTAAATCACTGTTCAGTGATTAAAACTCTACCATTGTGAATTCCAAGTATTTAAACATTGTTTTTCCATATATACCAGCTCTTTACACGTAAATTATTACTACTTTAATCATTAGCCTATCACTGGGATTTCTAATAGTTTAGAATTCTTTCCTTGTGTTATATCCGCTCTATGAAAATGAATTAAATGTTTAATCCACTTTTTCCAAAAACACCAACTCATTTAGACTGAATTATAAATGTAACCAGTATCCAACTCAATCCTCATCTCATTGAACACGATTTCCCAGGGATTAAACATTGTCCTACAGATGTTAAGGATTTTATTAATGTATTCTTAGTTTATCAAGCGTATAGTTCAATATTTCACCAGCAAATCATTGTGGATTCTCAGAGTTTGAATCTCTGTTATCCAGTCATTCCAGCCCATTCATTGTGAATTCCAAGTGTTTAGCCAGCGTTTTCCCATATATACCAGCTCTTTAAAAGTGAATTATTACTATTTTAAAGACTCTCCTACCTTTCACAGCAGGTTGAATACAAAGTCTTAGAATTTCAACATGCAGTGGAGATGTTATAGCTCTACAACCTATTCCCAGTGTTTAAGAAACACTCTTTCACATTTCCCCGGTCTGTCTTTATTGAGCTTTGAGACATTAACCTTTTAATACAGGTACCATACCAGCTCTTTAAAGGTACATTATTACTACTTTGAACACGAGCCTAACTATCATTTTGATTTCTTAGAATGTTGAAAACTTTCATACTGTTATATCAGCTCTATGAAAATGAATATTTAAGTGTTGCACGGTCTTTCTTCCAAAAACGCCAACTCATTTTGACTGAATTATAAATGTAAACATTATCGCACTCACTTCTGAGCTATTTGAACACAATTTCCCAGTGATTAAACACTGTGCTAAAGCTGTTAAGGTTATTAATGTATTCCTACTTTATCAAGCATATTGCTGAATATTTCACCAGCGAATCATTGTGGATTCTCAGAGTTTGAGTCTCTGCTTTCCAGTGATTCAAGCTCATTCATGGTGAATTCCAAGTGTTTAGAGAGTGTTTTCCCATAATACCAGCTCTTTAATCGTGAATTATTACTACTTTAAAGACTCTCGTACCTTTCACAGGACGTTAAATACAAATTCTCAGTATATCAACACGCAGTAGAGATGTTATAGTTCTACAACATATTCCAAGTGTTTCAGGAACAGTCCTACACATTTCCCCAGTCTGTTTTTTTTGAGGTCTGATACTTTTAACCTTTTAATACAGGTATCGTACCAGCTCTTTGAAGATACATTATTACTATTTTGAACACTAGCTGAACTATCATTGTATTTCTTAGAATTTCGAATACTTTCATAGTGTTATATCAGCTCTATGAAAATGAATGTTTAAGTCTTTCACCCGGCTTTCGCCCATAAACACCAACTCATTTTGACTGAATTATAAATGTAAACAGTATGGCACTCATTTCTGAGCTCCTTGAACACGATTTCTCAGTGATCTTCAGATAGGAAGGCTCTATGAATATGTATTCTTAGTGTTTCAAGTACATTCCTAAATATTTCCCTACTTTCATCGTGAATTCTCAGTGTGAATCACTGTTGTCCAGTGATTAAATCTCTACCATTGTGAATTCCAAGTATTTAAACATCGTTTTTCTATATATACCATCTCTTTAAATGTAAATTATTACTACTTTATAATTAGCCTACAACTGGGATTTCTAATAGTTTTGAATTCATTCCTCGTGTTATATCCGCTCTATGAAAATGAATTAAATGTTTAATCCACTTTTTCCAAAAACACCAACTCATTTAGACTGAATTATAAAAGTAACCAGTATCCAAGTCAGTCCTCAGCTCTTTGAACAAGATTTCCCAGCGATTAAACATAGTCCTACAGATGTTAAGGTTCTTTATTAATGTATTCCTAGTTTATCAAGCATATTGCTGAATATTTCACGAGCGAATCATTGTGGATTCTCAGAGTTTGAATCTCAGTTGTCCTGTGATTCAAGGTCATTCATTGTGAATTCCAAGTGTTTATCCAGTGTTTTCCCATACATACCGGCTCTTTAATCATAATTACAACTTTAATCATTAGCCTGAGTATCATTGGGATTTCTAATAGTTTTGGATACTTTCCTCCTGTTATGTCCTCTCTATGAAAATGAAATAAATGTTTAACCCACTTTATTCCAAAATCACAAAATCATTTAGACTGAATTATAAATGTAACCAGTATCCAACTCAATCCTCAGATCATCTAACACGATTTCCCAGGGATTAAACATTATCCTACACATGTTAAGGATTTTATTAGTGTATTCTTAGTTTTTCAAGCATATCGCTCAATATTTCACCAGTAAATCATTGTGCATTGTCAGAGTTTGAATCTCTGTTGTCCAGTGATTCCAGCCCATTCATTGTGAGTTCCAAGTGTTTAGCCAGCGTTTTCCCATATATACCAGCTCTTTAAACGTGAATTATTAATATTTAAAGACTCTCCTACCTTTCACAGCACGTTGAATACAAAGTCTTAGAATTTCAACATGCAGTGGAGATGTTATAGCTTTACAACATATTCCAAGTGTTTAAGAAACACTCTTTCACATTTCCCCGGACTGTCTTTATTGAGCTTTAAGATGTAAACCTTTTAATACAGGTACCATTCCAGCTTTTTAAAGGTACATTATTACTACTTTGAACACGAGCCTAACTATCATTTCGATTTCTGAGAATGTTGAAAACTTTCATACTGTTATATCAGCTCCATGAAAATGAATTTTTAAGTGTTTCACCATCTTTCTTCCAAAAACGCCAACTCATTTTGACTGAATTATAAATGTAAACATTATCGCACTCACTTCTGAGCTATTTGAACACAATTTCCCAGTGATTAAACACTGTGCTAAAGCTGTTAAGGTTATTAATGTATTTTTACTTTATCAAGCATATTGCTGAATATTTCACCAGCGAATCATTGTGGATTCTCAGAGTTTGAGTCTCTGCTTTCCAGTGATTCAAGCTCATTCATGGTGAATTCCAAGTGTTTAGAGAGTGTTTTCCCATAATACCAGCTCTTTAATCGTGAATTATTACTACTTTACAGACTCTCGTACATTTCACAGGACGTTAAATACAAATTCTCAGTATTTCAACACGCAGTAGAGATGTTATAGTTCTACAACATATTCCAAGTGTTTCAGGAACAGTCCTACACATTTCCCCAGTCTGTTTTTTTTGAGGTCTGATACTTTTAACCTTTTAATACAGGTATCGTACCAGCTCTTTGAAGATACATTATTACTATTTTGAACACTAGCTGAACTATCATTGTATTTCTTAGAATTTCGAATACTTTCATAGTGTTATATCAGCTCTATGAAAATGAATGTTTAAGTCTTTCACCCGGCTTTCGCCCATAAACACCAACTCATTTTGACTGAATTATAAATGTAAACAGTATGGCACTCATTTCTGAGCTCCTTGAACACGATTTCCCAGTGATCTTCAGATAGGAAGGCTCTATGAATATGTATTCTTAGTGTTTCAAGTACATTCCTAAATATTTCCCTACTTTCATCGTGAATTCTCAGTGTGAATCACTGTTGTCCAGTGATTAAATCTCTACCATTGTGAATTCCAAGTATTTAAACATCGTTTTTCTATATATACCATCTCTTTAAATGTAAATTATTACTACTTTATAATTAGCCTACAACTGGGATTTCTAATAGTTTTGAATTCATTCCTCGTGTTATATCCGCTCTATGAAAATGAATTAAATGTTTAATCCACTTTTTCCAAAAACACCAACTCATTTAGACTGAATTATAAAAGTAACCAGTATCCAAGTCAGTCCTCAGCTCTTTGAACAAGATTTCCCAGCGATTAAACATAGTCCTACAGATGTTAAGGTTCTTTATTAATGTATTCCTAGTTTATCAAGCATATTGCTGAATATTTCACGAGCGAATCATTGTGGATTCTCAGAGTTTGAATCTCAGTTGTCCTGTGATTCAAGGTCATTCATTGTGAATTCCAAGTGTTTATCCAGTGTTTTCCCATACATACCGGCTCTTTAATCATAATTACAACTTTAATCATTAGCCTGAGTATCATTGGGATTTCTAATAGTTTTGGATACTTTCCTCCTGTTATGTCCTCTCTATGAAAATGAAATAAATGTTTAACCCACTTTATTCCAAAATCACAAAATCATTTAGACTGAATTATAAATGTAACCAGTATCCAACTCAATCCTCAGATCATCTAACACGATTTCCCAGGGATTAAACATTATCCTACACATGTTAAGGATTTTATTAGTGTATTCTTAGTTTTTCAAGCATATTGCTCAATATTTCACCAGTAAATCATTGTGCATTGTCAGAGTTTGAATCTCTGTTGTCCAGTGATTCCAGCCCATTCATTGTGAGTTCCAAGTGTTTAGCCAGCGTTTTCCCATATATACCAGCTCTTTAAACGTGAATTATTAATATTTAAAGACTCTCCTACCTTTCACAGCACGTTGAATACAAAGTCTTAGAATTTCAACATGCAGTGGAGATGTTATAGCTTTACAACATATTCCAAGTGTTTAAGAAACACTCTTTCACATTTCCCCGGACTGTCTTTATTGAGCTTTAAGATGTAAACCTTTTAATACAGGTACCATTCCAGCTTTTTAAAGGTACATTATTACTACTTTGAACACGAGCCTAACTATCATTTCGATTTCTGAGAATGTTGAAAACTTTCATACTGTTATATCAGCTCCATGAAAATGAATTTTTAAGTGTTTCACCATCTTTCTTCCAAAAACGCCAACTCATTTTGACTGAATTATAAATGTAAACATTATCGCACTCACTTCTGAGCTATTTGAACACAATGTCCCAGTAATTAAACACAGTCCTAAGATGTTAAGGTTCTTTATTAATGTATTCCTAGTTTATCAAGCATATCGCTGAATATTTCACCAACGGATCATTGTGGATTCTCAGAGTTTGAATCTCTGTTGTCCTGTGATTCAATATCATTCATTGTGAATTCCAAGTGTTTATCCAGCGTTTTCCCATAATACCAGCTCTTTTAACGTGAATTATTACTACTTTAAAGACTGTCCTACCTTTCAGAGCACGTTGAATACGAATTCTCAGTATTTCAACATGCAGTAGAGATGTTATGGTTCTACAACATATTCCAAGTGTATCAGAAACAGTCCTACACATTTCCCCGGTCTGTTTTTTTTGAGCTCTGATACTTTTAACCTTTTAATACAGGTATCGTACCAGCTCTTTAAAGGTACATTATTACTATTTTGAACACTCCTGAACTATCATTTTATTTCTTAGAATTTCGAATACTTTCATAGTGTTATAACAGCTCCATGAAAATGAATGTTTAAGTGTTTCACCGGCTTTCTTCCATAAAGGCCAACTCATTTTGACTGAATTATAAATGTAAACAGTATGGCACTCACTTCTGAGCTCCTTGAACACGATTTCCCAGTGATCTTCAGATAGGAAGGCTCTATGAAGATGTATTCTTATTGTTTCAAGTAAATTCCTAAATATTACCCTACTTTGATTGTGAATTCTCAGAGTGTAAATCACTGTTCAGTGATTAAAACTCTACCATTGTGAATTCCAAGTATTTAAACATTGTTTTTCCATATATACCAGCTCTTTACACGTAAATTATTACTACTTTAATCATTAGCCTACCACTGGGATTTCTAATAGTTTAGAATTCTTTCCTTGTGTTATATTCGCTCTATGAAAATGAATTAAATGTTTAATCCACTTTTTCCAAAAACACCAACTCATTTAGACTGAATTATAAATGTAACCAGTATCCAACTCAATCCTCATCTCATTGAACACGATTTCCCAGGGATTAAACATTGTCCTACAGATGTTAAGGATTTTATTAATATATTCTTAGTTTATCAAGCGTATAGTTCAATATTTCACCAGCAAATCATTGTGGATTCTCAGAGTTTGAATCTCTGTTATCCAGTCATTCCAGCCCATTCATTGTGAATTCCAAGTGTTTAGCCAGCGTTTTCCCATATATACCAGCTCTTTAAAAGTGAATTATTACTATTTTAAAGACTCTCCTACCTTTCACAGCAGGTTGAATACAAAGTCTTAGAATTTCAACATGCAGTGGAGATGTTATAGCTCTACAACCTATTCCCAGTGTTTAAGAAACACTCTTTCACATTTCCCCGGTCTGTCTTTATTGAGCTTTGAGACATTAACCTTTTAATACAGGTACCATACCAGCTCTTTAAAGGTACATTATTACTACTTTGAACACGAGCCTAACTATCATTTTGATTTCTTAGAATGTTGAAAACTTTCATACTGTTATATCAGCTCTATGAAAATGAATATTTAAGTGTTTCACGGTCTTTCTTCCAAAAACGCCAACTCATTTTGACTGAATTATAAATGTAAACATTATCGCACTCAATTCTGAGCTATTTGAACACAATTTCCCAGTGATTAAACACTGTGCTAAAGCTGTTAAGGTTATTAATGTATTCCTACTTTATCAAGCATATTGCTGAATATTTCACCAGCGAATCATTGTGGATTCTCAGAGTTTGAGTCTCTGCTTTCCAGTGATTCAAGCTCATTCATGGTGAATTCCAAGTGTTTAGAGAGTGTTTTCCCATAATACCAGCTCTTTAATCGTGAATTATTACTACTTTAAAGACTCTCGTACCTTTCACAGGACGTTAAATACAAATTCTCAGTATTTCAACACGCAGTAGAGATGTTATAGTTCTACAACATATTCCAAGTGTTTCAGGAACAGTCCTACACATTTCCCCAGTCTGTTTTTTTTGAGGTCTGATATTTTTAACCTTTTAATACAGGTATCGTACCAGCTCTTTGAAGATACATTATTACTATTTTGAACACTAGCTGAACTATCATTGTATTTCTTAGAATTTCGAATACTTTCATAGTGTTATATCAGCTCTATGAAAATGAATGTTTAAGTCTTTCACCCGGCTTTCGCCCATAAACACCAACTCATTTTGACTGAATTATAAATGTAAACAGTATGGCACTCATTTTTGAGCTCCTTGAACAAGATTTCCCAGTGATCTTCAGATAGGAAGGCTCTATGAATATGTATTCTTAGTGTTTCAAGTACATTCCTAAATATTTCCCTACTTTCATCGTGAATTCTCAGTGTGAATCACTGTTGTCCAGTGATTAAATCTCTACCATTGTGAATTCCAAGTATTTAAACATCGTTTTTCTATATATACCATCTCTTTAAATGTAAATTATTACTACTTTATAATTAGCCTACAACTGGGATTTCTAATAGTTTTGAATTCATTCCTCGTGTTATATCCGCTCTATGAAAATGAATTAAATGTTTAATCCACTTTTTCCAAAAACACCAACTCATTTAGACTGAATTATAAAAGTAACCAGTATCCAAGTCAGTCCTCAGCTCTTTGAACAAGATTTCCCAGCGATTAAACATAGTCCTACAGATGTTAAGGTTCTTTATTAATGTATTCCTAGTTTATCAAGCATATTGCTGAATATTTCACGAGCGAATCATTGTGGATTCTCAGAGTTTGAATCTCAGTTGTCCTGTGATTCAAGGTCATTCATTGTGAATTCCAAGTGTTTATCCAGTGTTTTCCCATACATACCGGCTCTTTAATCATAATTACAACTTTAATCATTAGCCTGAGTATCATTGGGATTTCTAATAGTTTTGGATACTTTCCTCCTGTTATGTCCTCTCTATGAAAATGAAATAAATGTTTAACCCACTTTATTCCAAAATCACAAAATCATTTAGACTGAATTATAAATGTAACCAGTATCCAACTCAATCCTCAGATCATCTAACACGATTTCCCAGGGATTAAACATTATCCTACACATGTTAAGGATTTTATTAGTGTATTCTTAGTTTTTCAAGCATATCGCTCAATATTTCACCAGTAAATCATTGTGCATTGTCAGAGTTTGAATCTCTGTTGTCCAGTGATTCCAGCCCATTCATTGTAAGTTCCAAGTGTTTAGCCAGCGTTTTCCCATATATACCAGCTCTTTAAACGTGAATTATTAATATTTAAAGACTCTCCTACCTTTCACAGCACGTTGAATACAAAGTCTTAGAATTTCAACATGCAGTGGAGATGTTATAGCTTTACAACATATTCCAAGTGTTTAAGAAACACTCTTTCACATTTCCCCGGACTGTCTTTATTGAGCTTTAAGATGTAAACCTTTTAATACAGGTACCATTCCAGCTTTTTAAAGGTACATTATTACTACTTTGAACACGAGCCTAACTATCATTTCGATTTCTGAGAATGTTGAAAACTTTCATACTGTTATATCAGCTCCATGAAAATGAATTTTTAAGTGTTTCACCATCTTTCTTCCAAAAACGCCAACTCATTTTGACTGAATTATAAATGTAAACATTATCGCACTCACTTCTGAGCTATTTGAACACAATTTCCCAGTGATTAAACACTGTGCTAAAGCTGTTAAGGTTATTAATGTATTTTTACTTTATCAAGCATATTGCTGAATATTTCACCAGCGAATCATTGTGGATTCTCAGAGTTTGAGTCTCTGCTTTCCAGTGATTCAAGCTCATTCATGGTGAATTCCAAGTGTTTAGAGAGTGTTTTCCCATAATACCAGCTCTTTAATCGTGAATTATTACTACTTTACAGACTCTCGTACATTTCACAGGACGTTAAATACAAATTCTCAGTATTTCAACACGCAGTAGAGATGTTATAGTTCTACAACATATTCCAAGTGTTTCAGGAACAGTCCTACACATTTCCCCAGTCTGTTTTTTTTGAGGTCTGATACTTTTAACCTTTTAATACAGGTATCGTACCAGCTCTTTGAAGATACATTATTACTATTTTGAACACTAGCTGAACTATCATTGTATTTCTTAGAATTTCGAATACTTTCATAGTGTTATATCAGCTCTATGAAAATGAATGTTTAAGTCTTTCACCCGGCTTTCGCCCATAAACACCAACTCATTTTGACTGAATTATAAATGTAAACAGTATGGCACTCATTTCTGAGCTCCTTGAACACGATTTCCCAGTGATCTTCAGATAG
Organism: Plecotus auritus; assembly: GCF_963455305.1. NCBI lineage: Eukaryota > Metazoa > Chordata > Mammalia > Chiroptera > Vespertilionidae > Plecotus > Plecotus auritus. The sequence continues at coordinate 101,496,109 of NC_137782.1, forward strand.
GAAGGCTCTATGAATATGTATTCTTAGTGTTTCAAGTACATTCCTAAATATTTCCCTACTTTCATCGTGAATTCTCAGTGTGAATCACTGTTGTCCAGTGATTAAATCTCTACCATTGTGAATTCCAAGTATTTAAACATCGTTTTTCTATATATACCATCTCTTTAAATGTAAATTATTACTACTTTATAATTAGCCTACAACTGGGATTTCTAATAGTTTTGAATTCATTCCTCGTGTTATATCCGCTCTATGAAAATGAATTAAATGTTTAATCCACTTTTTCCAAAAACACCAACTCATTTAGACTGAATTATAAAAGTAACCAGTATCCAAGTCAGTCCTCAGCTCTTTGAACAAGATTTCCCAGCGATTAAACATAGTCCTACAGATGTTAAGGTTCTTTATTAATGTATTCCTAGTTTATCAAGCATATTGCTGAATATTTCACGAGCGAATCATTGTGGATTCTCAGAGTTTGAATCTCAGTTGTCCTGTGATTCAAGGTCATTCATTGTGAATTCCAAGTGTTTATCCAGTGTTTTCCCATACATACCGGCTCTTTAATCATAATTACAACTTTAATCATTAGCCTGAGTATCATTGGGATTTCTAATAGTTTTGGATACTTTCCTCCTGTTATGTCCTCTCTATGAAAATGAAATAAATGTTTAACCCACTTTATTCCAAAATCACAAAATCATTTAGACTGAATTATAAATGTAACCAGTATCCAACTCAATCCTCAGATCATCTAACACGATTTCCCAGGGATTAAACATTATCCTACACATGTTAAGGATTTTATTAGTGTATTCTTAGTTTTTCAAGCATATCGCTCAATATTTCACCAGTAAATCATTGTGCATTGTCAGAGTTTGAATCTCTGTTGTCCAGTGATTCCAGCCCATTCATTGTAAGTTCCAAGTGTTTAGCCAGCGTTTTCCCATATATACCAGCTCTTTAAACGTGAATTATTAATATTTAAAGACTCTCCTACCTTTCACAGCACGTTGAATACAAAGTCTTAGAATTTCAACATGCAGTGGAGATGTTATAGCTTTACAACATATTCCAAGTGTTTAAGAAACACTCTTTCACATTTCCCCGGACTGTCTTTATTGAGCTTTAAGATGTAAACCTTTTAATACAGGTACCATTCCAGCTTTTTAAAGGTACATTATTACTACTTTGAACACGAGCCTAACTATCATTTCGATTTCTGAGAATGTTGAAAACTTTCATACTGTTATATCAGCTCCATGAAAATGAATTTTTAAGTGTTTCACCATCTTTCTTCCAAAAACGCCAACTCATTTTGACTGAATTATAAATGTAAACATTATCGCACTCACTTCTGAGCTATTTGAACACAATTTCCCAGTGATTAAACACTGTGCTAAAGCTGTTAAGGTTATTAATGTATTTTTACTTTATCAAGCATATTGCTGAATATTTCACCAGCGAATCATTGTGGATTCTCAGAGTTTGAGTCTCTGCTTTCCAGTGATTCAAGCTCATTCATGGTGAATTCCAAGTGTTTAGAGAGTGTTTTCCCATAATACCAGCTCTTTAATCGTGAATTATTACTACTTTACAGACTCTCGTACATTTCACAGGACGTTAAATACAAATTCTCAGTATTTCAACACGCAGTAGAGATGTTATAGTTCTACAACATATTCCAAGTGTTTCAGGAACAGTCCTACACATTTCCCCAGTCTGTTTTTTTTGAGGTCTGATACTTTTAACCTTTTAATACAGGTATCGTACCAGCTCTTTGAAGATACATTATTACTATTTTGAACACTAGCTGAACTATCATTGTATTTCTTAGAATTTCGAATACTTTCATAGTGTTATATCAGCTCTATGAAAATGAATGTTTAAGTCTTTCACCCGGCTTTCGCCCATAAACACCAACTCATTTTGACTGAATTATAAATGTAAACAGTATGGCACTCATTTCTGAGCTCCTTGAACACGATTTCCCAGTGATCTTCAGATAGGAAGGCTCTATGAATATGTATTCTTAGTGTTTCAAGTACATTCCTAAATATTTCCCTACTTTCATCGTGAATTCTCAGTGTGAATCACTGTTGTCCAGTGATTAAATCTCTACCATTGTGAATTCCAAGTATTTAAACATCGTTTTTCTATATATACCATCTCTTTAAATGTAAATTATTACTACTTTATAATTAGCCTACAACTGGGATTTCTAATAGTTTTGAATTCATTCCTCGTGTTATATCCGCTCTATGAAAATGAATTAAATGTTTAATCCACTTTTTCCAAAAACACCAACTCATTTAGACTGAATTATAAAAGTAACCAGTATCCAAGTCAGTCCTCAGCTCTTTGAACAAGATTTCCCAGCGATTAAACATAGTCCTACAGATGTTAAGGTTCTTTATTAATGTATTCCTAGTTTATCAAGCATATTGCTGAATATTTCACGAGCGAATCATTGTGGATTCTCAGAGTTTGAATCTCAGTTGTCCTGTGATTCAAGGTCATTCATTGTGAATTCCAAGTGTTTATCCAGTGTTTTCCCATACATACCGGCTCTTTAATCATAATTACAACTTTAATCATTAGCCTGAGTATCATTGGGATTTCTAATAGTTTTGGATACTTTCCTCCTGTTATGTCCTCTCTATGAAAATGAAATAAATGTTTAACCCACTTTATTCCAAAATCACAAAATCATTTAGACTGAATTATAAATGTAACCAGTATCCAACTCAATCCTCAGATCATCTAACACGATTTCCCAGGGATTAAACATTATCCTACACATGTTAAGGATTTTATTAGTGTATTCTTAGTTTTTCAAGCATATTGCTCAATATTTCACCAGTAAATCATTGTGCATTGTCAGAGTTTGAATCTCTGTTGTCCAGTGATTCCAGCCCATTCATTGTGAGTTCCAAGTGTTTAGCCAGCGTTTTCCCATATATACCAGCTCTTTAAACGTGAATTATTAATATTTAAAGACTCTCCTACCTTTCACAGCACGTTGAATACAAAGTCTTAGAATTTCAACATGCAGTGGAGATGTTATAGCTTTACAACATATTCCAAGTGTTTAAGAAACACTCTTTCACATTTCCCCGGACTGTCTTTATTGAGCTTTAAGATGTAAACCTTTTAATACAGGTACCATTCCAGCTTTTTAAAGGTACATTATTACTACTTTGAACACGAGCCTAACTATCATTTCGATTTCTGAGAATGTTGAAAACTTTCATACTGTTATATCAGCTCCATGAAAATGAATTTTTAAGTGTTTCACCATCTTTCTTCCAAAAACGCCAACTCATTTTGACTGAATTATAAATGTAAACATTATCGCACTCACTTCTGAGCTATTTGAACACAATGTCCCAGTAATTAAACACAGTCCTAAGATGTTAAGGTTCTTTATTAATGTATTCCTAGTTTATCAAGCATATCGCTGAATATTTCACCAACGGATCATTGTGGATTCTCAGAGTTTGAATCTCTGTTGTCCTGTGATTCAATATCATTCATTGTGAATTCCAAGTGTTTATCCAGCGTTTTCCCATAATACCAGCTCTTTTAACGTGAATTATTACTACTTTAAAGACTGTCCTACCTTTCAGAGCACGTTGAATACGAATTCTCAGTATTTCAACATGCAGTAGAGATGTTATGGTTCTACAACATATTCCAAGTGTATCAGAAACAGTCCTACACATTTCCCCGGTCTGTTTTTTTTGAGCTCTGATACTTTTAACCTTTTAATACAGGTATCGTACCAGCTCTTTAAAGGTACATTATTACTATTTTGAACACTCCTGAACTATCATTTTATTTCTTAGAATTTCGAATACTTTCATAGTGTTATAACAGCTCCATGAAAATGAATGTTTAAGTGTTTCACCGGCTTTCTTCCATAAAGGCCAACTCATTTTGACTGAATTATAAATGTAAACAGTATGGCACTCACTTCTGAGCTCCTTGAACACGATTTCCCAGTGATCTTCAGATAGGAAGGCTCTATGAAGATGTATTCTTATTGTTTCAAGTAAATTCCTAAATATTACCCTACTTTGATTGTGAATTCTCAGAGTGTAAATCACTGTTCAGTGATTAAAACTCTACCATTGTGAATTCCAAGTATTTAAACATTGTTTTTCCATATATACCAGCTCTTTACACGTAAATTATTACTACTTTAATCATTAGCCTACCACTGGGATTTCTAATAGTTTAGAATTCTTTCCTTGTGTTATATTCGCTCTATGAAAATGAATTAAATGTTTAATCCACTTTTTCCAAAAACACCAACTCATTTAGACTGAATTATAAATGTAACCAGTATCCAACTCAATCCTCATCTCATTGAACACGATTTCCCAGGGATTAAACATTGTCCTACAGATGTTAAGGATTTTATTAATATATTCTTAGTTTATCAAGCGTATAGTTCAATATTTCACCAGCAAATCATTGTGGATTCTCAGAGTTTGAATCTCTGTTATCCAGTCATTCCAGCCCATTCATTGTGAATTCCAAGTGTTTAGCCAGCGTTTTCCCATATATACCAGCTCTTTAAAAGTGAATTATTACTATTTTAAAGACTCTCCTACCTTTCACAGCAGGTTGAATACAAAGTCTTAGAATTTCAACATGCAGTGGAGATGTTATAGCTCTACAACCTATTCCCAGTGTTTAAGAAACACTCTTTCACATTTCCCCGGTCTGTCTTTATTGAGCTTTGAGACATTAACCTTTTAATACAGGTACCATACCAGCTCTTTAAAGGTACATTATTACTACTTTGAACACGAGCCTAACTATCATTTTGATTTCTTAGAATGTTGAAAACTTTCATACTGTTATATCAGCTCTATGAAAATGAATATTTAAGTGTTTCACGGTCTTTCTTCCAAAAACGCCAACTCATTTTGACTGAATTATAAATGTAAACATTATCGCACTCAATTCTGAGCTATTTGAACACAATTTCCCAGTGATTAAACACTGTGCTAAAGCTGTTAAGGTTATTAATGTATTCCTACTTTATCAAGCATATTGCTGAATATTTCACCAGCGAATCATTGTGGATTCTCAGAGTTTGAGTCTCTGCTTTCCAGTGATTCAAGCTCATTCATGGTGAATTCCAAGTGTTTAGAGAGTGTTTTCCCATAATACCAGCTCTTTAATCGTGAATTATTACTACTTTAAAGACTCTCGTACCTTTCACAGGACGTTAAATACAAATTCTCAGTATTTCAACACGCAGTAGAGATGTTATAGTTCTACAACATATTCCAAGTGTTTCAGGAACAGTCCTACACATTTCCCCAGTCTGTTTTTTTTGAGGTCTGATATTTTTAACCTTTTAATACAGGTATCGTACCAGCTCTTTGAAGATACATTATTACTATTTTGAACACTAGCTGAACTATCATTGTATTTCTTAGAATTTCGAATACTTTCATAGTGTTATATCAGCTCTATGAAAATGAATGTTTAAGTCTTTCACCCGGCTTTCGCCCATAAACACCAACTCATTTTGACTGAATTATAAATGTAAACAGTATGGCACTCATTTCTGAGCTCCTTGAACAAGATTTCCCAGTGATCTTCAGATAGGAAGGCTCTATGAATATGTATTCTTAGTGTTTCAAGTACATTCCTAAATATTTCCCTACTTTCATCGTGAATTCTCAGTGTGAATCACTGTTGTCCAGTGATTAAATCTCTACCATTGTGAATTCCAAGTATTTAAACATCGTTTTTCTATATATACCATCTCTTTAAATGTAAATTATTACTACTTTATAATTAGCCTACAACTGGGATTTCTAATAGTTTTGAATTCATTCCTCGTGTTATATCCGCTCTATGAAAATGAATTAAATGTTTAATCCACTTTTTCCAAAAACACCAACTCATTTAGACTGAATTATAAAAGTAACCAGTATCCAAGTCAGTCCTCAGCTCTTTGAACAAGATTTCCCAGCGATTAAACATAGTCCTACAGATGTTAAGGTTCTTTATTAATGTATTCCTAGTTTATCAAGCATATTGCTGAATATTTCACGAGCGAATCATTGTGGATTCTCAGAGTTTGAATCTCAGTTGTCCTGTGATTCAAGGTCATTCATTGTGAATTCCAAGTGTTTATCCAGTGTTTTCCCATACATACCGGCTCTTTAATCATAATTACAACTTTAATCATTAGCCTGAGTATCATTGGGATTTCTAATAGTTTTGGATACTTTCCTCCTGTTATGTCCTCTCTATGAAAATGAAATAAATGTTTAACCCACTTTATTCCAAAATCACAAAATCATTTAGACTGAATTATAAATGTAACCAGTATCCAACTCAATCCTCAGATCATCTAACACGATTTCCCAGGGATTAAACATTATCCTACACATGTTAAGGATTTTATTAGTGTATTCTTAGTTTTTCAAGCATATTGCTCAATATTTCACCAGTAAATCATTGTGCATTCTCAGAGTTTGAATCTCTGTTGTCCAGTGATTCCAGCCCATTCATTGTGAGTTCCAAGTGTTTAGCCAGCGTTTTCCCATATATACCAGCTCTTTAAACGTGAATTATTAATATTTAAAGACTCTCCTACCTTTCACAGCACGTTGAATACAAAGTCTTAGAATTTCAACATGCAGTGGAGATGTTATAGCTTTACAACATATTCCAAGTGTTTAAGAAACACTCTTTCACATTTCCCCGGACTGTCTTTATTGAGCTTTAAGATGTAAACCTTTTAATACAGGTACCATTCCAGCTTTTTAAAGGTACATTATTACTACTTTGAACACGAGCCTAACTATCATTTCGATTTCTGAGAATGTTGAAAACTTTCATACTGTTATATCAGCTCCATGAAAATGAATTTTTAAGTGTTTCACCATCTTTCTTCCAAAAACGCCAACTCATTTTGACTGAATTATAAATGTAAACATTATCGCACTCACTTCTGAGCTATTTGAACACAATGTCCCAGTAATTAAACACAGTCCTAAGATGTTAAGGTTCTTTATTAATGTATTCCTAGTTTATCAAGCATATCGCTGAATATTTCACCAACGGATCATTGTGGATTCTCAGAGTTTGAATCTCTGTTATCCTGTGATTCAATATCATTCATTGTGAATTCCAAGTGTTTATCCAGCGTTTTCCCATAATACCAGCTCTTTAAACGTGAATTATTACTACTTTAAAGACTGTCCTACCTTTCAGAGCACGTTGAATACGAATTCTCAGTATTTCAACATGCAGTAGAGATGTTATAGTTCTACAACATATTCCAAGTGTTTCAGGAACAGTCCTACACATTTCCCCAGTCTGTTTTTTTTGAGGTCTGATACTTTTAACCTTTTAATACAGGTATCGTACCAGCTCTTTAAAGGTACATTATTACTATTTTGAACACTCCTGAACTATCATTTTATTTCTTAGAATTTCGAATACTTTCATAGTGTTATAACAGCTCCATGAAAATGAATGTTTAAGTGTTTCACCGGCTTTCTTCCATAAAGGCCAACTCATTTTGACTGAATTATAAATGTAAACAGTATGGCACTCACTTCTGAGCTCCTTGAACACGATTTCCCAGTGATCTTCAGATAGGAAGGCTCTATGAATATGTATTCTTAGTGTTTCAAGTAAATTCCTAAATATTACCCTACTTTGATTGTGAATTCTCAGAGTGTAAATCACTGTTCAGTGATTAAAACTCTACCATTGTGAATTCCAAGTATTTAAACATTGTTTTTCCATATATACCAGCTCTTTACACGTAAATTATTACTACTTTAATCATTAGCCTACCACTGGGATTTCTAATAGTTTAGAATTCTTTCCTTGTGTTATATTCGCTCTATGAAAATGAATTAAATGTTTAATCCACTTTTTCCAAAAACACCAACTCATTTAGACTGAATTATAAATGTAACCAGTATCCAACTCAATCCTCATCTCATTGAACACGATTTCCCAGGCATTAAACATTGTCCTACAGATGTTAAGGATTTTATTAATGTATTCTTAGTTTATCAAGCGTATAGTTCAATATTTCACCAGCAAATCATTGTGGATTCTCAGAGTTTGAATCTCTGTTATCCAGTCATTCCAGCCCATTCATTGTGAATTCCAAGTGTTTAGCCAGCGTTTTCCCATATATACCAGCTCTTTAAAAGTGAATTATTACTATTTTAAAGACTCTCCTACCTTTCACAGCAGGTTGAATACAAAGTCTTAGAATTTCAACATGCAGTGGAGATGTTATAGCTCTACGACCTATTCCCAGTGTTTAAGAAACACTCTTTCACATTTCCCCGGTCTGTCTTTATTGAGCTTTGAGACATTAACCTTTTAATACAGGTACCATACCAGCTCTTTAAAGGTACATTATTACTACTTTGAACACGAGCCTAACTATCATTTTGATTTCTTAGAATGTTGAAAACTTTCATACTGTTATATCAGCTCTATGAAAATGAATATTTAAGTGTTTCACGGTCTTTCTTCCAAAAACGCCAACTCATTTTGACTGAATTATAAATGTAAACATTATCGCACTCAATTCTGAGCTATTTGAACACAATGTCCCAGTGATTAAACACAGTCCTAAAGCTGTTAAGGTTATTAATGTATTCCTACTTTATCAAGCATATTGCTGAATATTTCACCAGCGGATCATTGTGGATTCTCAGAGTTTGAGTCTCTGCTTTCCAGTGATTCAAGCTCATTCATGGTGAATTCCAAGTGTTTAGAGAGTGTTTTCCCATAATACCAGCTCTTTAATCGTGAATTATTACTACTTTAAAGACTCTCGTACCTTTCACAGGACGTTAAATACAAATTCTCAGTATTTCAACACGCAGTAGAGATGTTATAGTTCTACAACATATTCCAAGTGTTTCAGGAACAGTCCTACACATTTCCCCAGTCTGTTTTTTTTTGAGGTCTGATACTTTTAACCTTTTAATACAGGTATCGTACCAGCTCTTTGAAGATACATTATTACTATTTTGAACACTAGCTGAACTATCATTGTATTTCTTAGAATTTCGAATACTTTCATAGTGTTATATCAGCTCTATGAAAATGAATGTTTAAGTCTTTCACCCGGCTTTCGCCCATAAACACCAACTCATTTTGACTGAATTATAAATGTAAACAGTATGGCACTCACTTCTGAGCTCCTTGAACACGATTTCCCAGTGATCTTCAGATAGGAAGGCTCTATGAATATGTATTCTTAGTGTTTCAAGTACATTCCTAAATATTTCCCTACTTTCATCGTGAATTCTCAGTGTGAATCACTGTTGTCCAGTGATTAAATCTCTACCATTGTGAATTCCAAGTATTTAAACATCGTTTTTCTATATATACCAGCTCTTTAAATGTAAATTATTACTACTTTATAATTAGCCTACAACTGGGATTTCTAATAGTTTTGAATTCATTCCTCGTGTTATATCCGCTCTATGAAAATGAATTAAATGTTTAATCCACTTTTTCCAAAAACACCAACTCATTTAGACTGAATTATAAAAGTAACCAGTATCCAAGTCAGTCCTCAGCTCTTTGAACAAGATTTCCCAGCGATTAAACATAGTCCTACAGATGTTAAGGTTCTTTATTAATGTATTCCTAGTTTATCAAGCATATTGCTGAATATTTCACGAGCGAATCATTGTGGATTCTCAGAGTTTGAATCTCAGTTGTCCTGTGATTCAAGGTCATTCATTGTGAATTCCAAGTGTTTATCCAGTGTTTTCCCATACATACCGGCTCTTTAATCATAATTACAACTTTAATCATTAGCCTGAGTATCATTGGGATTTCTAATAGTTTTGGATACTTTCCTCCTGTTATGTCCTCTCTATGAAAATGAAATAAATGTTTAACCCACTTTATTCCAAAATCACAAAATCATTTAGACTGAATTATAAATGTAACCAGTATCCAACTCAATCCTCAGATCATCTAACACGATTTCCCAGGGATTAAACATTATCCTACACATGTTAAGGATTTTATTAGTGTATTCTTAGTTTTTCAAGCATATTGCTCAATATTTCACCAGTAAATCATTGTGCATTCTCAGAGTTTGAATCTCTGTTGTCCAGTGATTCCAGCCCATTCATTGTGAGTTCCAAGTGTTTAGCCAGCGTTTTCCCATATATACCAGCTCTTTAAACGTGAATTATTAATATTTAAAGACTCTCCTACCTTTCACAGCACGTTGAATACAAAGTCTTAGAATTTCAACATGCAGTGGAGATGTTATAGCTTTACAACATATTCCAAGTGTTTAAGAAACACTCTTTCACATTTCCCCGGACTGTCTTTATTGAGCTTTAAGATGTAAACCTTTTAATACAGGTACCATTCCAGCTTTTTAAAGGTACATTATTACTACTTTGAACACGAGCCTAACTATCATTTCGATTTCTGAGAATGTTGAAAACTTTCATACTGTTATATCAGCTCCATGAAAATGAATTTTTAAGTGTTTCACCATCTTTCTTCCAAAAACGCCAACTCATTTTGACTGAATTATAAATGTAAACATTATCGCACTCACTTCTGAGCTATTTGAACACAATGTCCCAGTAATTAAACACAGTCCTAAGATGTTAAGGTTCTTTATTAATGTATTCCTAGTTTATCAAGCATATCGCTGAATATTTCACCAACGGATCATTGTGGATTCTCAGAGTTTGAATCTCTGTTGTCCTGTGATTCAATATCATTCATTGTGAATTCCAAGTGTTTATCCAGCGTTTTCCCATAATACCAGCTCTTTAAACGTGAATTATTACTACTTTAAAGACTGTCCTACCTTTCAGAGCACGTTGAATACGAATTCTCAGTATTTCAACATGCAGTAGAGATGTTATAGTTCTACAACATATTCCAAGTGTTTCAGGAACAGTCCTACACATTTCCCCAGTCTGTTTTTTTTGAGGTCTGATACTTTTAACCTTTTAATACAGGTATCGTACCAGCTCTTTAAAGGTACATTATTACTATTTTGAACACTCCTGAACTATCATTTTATTTCTTAGAATTTCGAATACTTTCATAGTGTTATAACAGCTCCATGAAAATGAATGTTTAAGTGTTTCACCGGCTTTCTTCCATAAAGGCCAACTCATTTTGACTGAATTATAAATGTAAACAGTATGGCACTCACTTCTGAGCTCCTTGAACACGATTTCCCAGTGATCTTCAGATAGGAAGGCTCTATGAATATGTATTCTTAGTGTTTCAAGTAAATTCCTAAATATTACCCTACTTTGATTGTGAATTCTCAGAGTGTAAATCACTGTTCAGTGATTAAAACTCTACCATTGTGAATTCCAAGTATTTAAACATTGTTTTTCCATATATACCAGCTCTTTACACGTAAATTATTACTACTTTAATCATTAGCCTACCACTGGGATTTCTAATAGTTTAGAATTCTTTCCTTGTGTTATATTCGCTCTATGAAAATGAATTAAATGTTTAATCCACTTTTTCCAAAAACACCAACTCATTTAGACTGAATTATAAATGTAACCAGTATCCAACTCAATCCTCATCTCATTGAACACGATTTCCCAGGCATTAAACATTGTCCTACAGATGTTAAGGATTTTATTAATGTATTCTTAGTTTATCAAGCGTATAGTTCAATATTTCACCAGCAAATCATTGTGGATTCTCAGAGTTTGAATCTCTGTTATCCAGTCATTCCAGCCCATTCATTGTGAATTCCAAGTGTTTAGCCAGCGTTTTCCCATATATACCAGCTCTTTAAAAGTGAATTATTACTATTTTAAAGACTCTCCTACCTTTCACAGCAGGTTGAATACAAAGTCTTAGAATTTCAACATGCAGTGGAGATGTTATAGCTCTACGACCTATTCCCAGTGTTTAAGAAACACTCTTTCACATTTCCCCGGTCTGTCTTTATTGAGCTTTGAGACATTAACCTTTTAATACAGGTACCATACCAGCTCTTTAAAGGTACATTATTACTACTTTGAACACGAGCCTAACTATCATTTTGATTTCTTAGAATGTTGAAAACTTTCATACTGTTATATCAGCTCTATGAAAATGAATATTTAAGTGTTTCACGGTCTTTCTTCCAAAAACGCCAACTCATTTTGACTGAATTATAAATGTAAACATTATCGCACTCAATTCTGAGCTATTTGAACACAATGTCCCAGTGATTAAACACAGTCCTAAAGCTGTTAAGGTTATTAATGTATTCCTACTTTATCAAGCATATTGCTGAATATTTCACCAGCGGATCATTGTGGATTCTCAGAGTTTGAGTCTCTGCTTTCCAGTGATTCAAGCTCATTCATGGTGAATTCCAAGTGTTTAGAGAGTGTTTTCCCATAATACCAGCTCTTTAATCGTGAATTATTACTACTTTAAAGACTCTCGTACCTTTCACAGGACGTTAAATACAAATTCTCAGTATTTCAACACGCAGTAGAGATGTTATAGTTCTACAACATATTCCAAGTGTTTCAGGAACAGTCCTACACATTTCCCCAGTCTGTTTTTTTTTGAGGTCTGATACTTTTAACCTTTTAATACAGGTATCGTACCAGCTCTTTGAAGATACATTATTACTATTTTGAACACTAGCTGAACTATCATTGTATTTCTTAGAATTTCGAATACTTTCATAGTGTTATATCAGCTCTATGAAAATGAATGTTTAAGTCTTTCACCCGGCTTTCGCCCATAAACACCAACTCATTTTGACTGAATTATAAATGTAAACAGTATGGCACTCACTTCTGAGCTCCTTGAACACGATTTCCCAGTGATCTTCAGATAGGAAGGCTCTATGAATATGTATTCTTAGTGTTTCAAGTACATTCCTAAATATTTCCCTACTTTCATCGTGAATTCTCAGTGTGAATCACTGTTGTCCAGTGATTAAATCTCTACCATTGTGAATTCCAAGTATTTAAACATCGTTTTTCTATATATACCAGCTCTTTAAATGTAAATTATTACTACTTTATAATTAGCCTACAACTGGGATTTCTAATAGTTTTGAATTCATTCCTCGTGTTATATCCGCTCTATGAAAATGAATTAAATGTTTAATCCACTTTTTCCAAAAACACCAACTCATTTAGACTGAATTATAAAAGTAACCAGTATCCAAGTCAGTCCTCAGCTCTTTGAACAAGATTTCCCAGCGATTAAACATAGTCCTACAGATGTTAAGGTTCTTTATTAATGTATTCCTAGTTTATCAAGCATATTGCTGAATATTTCACGAGCGAATCATTGTGGATTCTCAGAGTTTGAATCTCTGTTGTCCTGTGATTCAAGGTCATTCATTGTGAATTCCAAGTGTTTATCCAGTGTTTTCCCATACATACCGGCTCTTTAATCATAATTACAACTTTAATCATTAGCCTAAGTATCATTGGGATTTCTAATAGTTTTGGATACTTTCCTCCTGTTATGTCCTCTCTATGAAAATGAAATAAATGTTTAACCCACTTTATTCCAAAATCACAAAATCATTTAGACTGAATTATAAATGTAACCAGTATCCAACTCAATCCTCAAATCATCTAACACGATTTCCCAGGGATTAAACATTATCCTACACATGTTAAGGATTTTATTAGTGTATTCTTAGTTTTTCAAGCATATTGCTCAATATTTCACCAGTAAATCATTGTGCATTCTCAGAGTTTGAATCTCTGTTGTCCAGTGATTCCAGCGCATTCATTGTGAATTCCAAGTGTTTAGCCAGCGTTTTCCCATATATACCAGCTCTTTAAACGTGAATTATTAATATTTAAAGACTCTCCTACCTTTCACAGCACGTTGAATACAAAGTCTTAGAATTTCAACATGCAGTGGAGATGTTATAGCTTTACAACATATTCCAAGTGTTTAAGAAACACTCTTTCACATTTCCCCGGACTGTCTTTATTGAGCTTTAAGATGTAAACCTTTTAATACAGGTACCATTCCAGCTTTTTAAAGGTACATTATTACTACTTTGAACACGAGCCTAACTATCATTTCGATTTCTGAGAATGTTGAAAACTTTCATACTGTTATATCAGCTCCATGAAAATGAATTTTTAAGTGTTTCACCATCTTTCTTCCAAAAACGCCAACTCATTTTGACTGAATTATAAATGTAAACATTATCGCACTCACTTCTGAGCTATTTGAACACAATGTCCCAGTAATTAAACACAGTCCTAAGATGTTAAGGTTCTTTATTAATGTATTCCTAGTTTATCAAGCATATCGCTGAATATTTCACCAACGGATCATTGTGGATTCTCAGAGTTTGAATCTCTGTTGTCCTGTGATTCAATATCATTCATTGTGAATTCCAAGTGTTTATCCAGCGTTTTCCCATAATACCAGCTCTTTTAACGTGAATTATTACTACTTTAAAGACTGTCCTACCTTTCACAGCACGTTGAATACGAATTCTCAGTATTTCAACATGCAGTAGAGATGTTATGGTTCTACAACATATTCCAAGTGTATCAGAAACAGTCCTACACATTTCCCCGGTCTGTTTTTTTTGAGCTCTGATACTTTTAACCTTTTAATACAGGTATCGTACCAGCTCTTTAAAGGTACATTATTACTATTTTGAACACTCCTGAACTATCATTTTATTTCTTAGAATTTCGAATACTTTCATAGTGTTATAACAGCTCCATGAAAATGAATGTTTAAGTGTTTCACCGGCTTTCTTCCATAAAGGCCAACTCATTTTGACTGAATTATAAATGTAAACAGTATGGCACTCACTTCTGAGCTCCTTGAACACGATTTCCCAGTGATCTTCAGATAGGAAGGCTCTATGAATATGTATTCTTAGTGTTTCAAGTAAATTCCTAAATATTACCCTACTTTGATTGTGAATTCTCAGAGTGTAAATCACTGTTCAGTGATTAAAACTCTACCATTGTGAATTCCAAGTATTTAAACATTGTTTTTCCATATATACCAGCTCTTTACACGTAAATTATTACTACTTTAATCATTAGCCTACCACTGGGATTTCTAATAGTTTAGAATTCTTTCCTTGTGTTATATTCGCTCTATGAAAATGAATTAAATGTTTAATCCACTTTTTCCAAAAACACCAACTCATTTAGACTGAATTATAAATGTAACCAGTATCCAACTCAATCCTCATCTCATTGAACACGATTTCCCAGGCATTAAACATTGTCCTACAGATGTTAAGGATTTTATTAATGTATTCTTAGTTTATCAAGCGTATAGTTCAATATTTCACCAGCAAATCATTGTGGATTCTCAGAGTTTGAATCTCTGTTATCCAGTCATTCCAGCCCATTCATTGTGAATTCCAAGTGTTTAGCCAGCGTTTTCCCATATATACCAGCTCTTTAAAAGTGAATTATTACTATTTTAAAGACTCTCCTACCTTTCACAGCAGGTTGAATACAAAGTCTTAGAATTTCAACATGCAGTGGAGATGTTATAGCTCTACGACCTATTCCCAGTGTTTAAGAAACACTCTTTCACATTTCCCCGGTCTGTCTTTATTGAGCTTTGAGACATTAACCTTTTAATACAGGTACCATACCAGCTCTTTAAAGGTACATTATTACTACTTTGAACACGAGCCTAACTATCATTTTGATTTCTTAGAATGTTGAAAACTTTCATACTGTTATATCAGCTCTATGAAAATGAATATTTAAGTGTTTCACGGTCTTTCTTCCAAAAACGCCAACTCATTTTGACTGAATTATAAATGTAAACATTATCGCACTCAATTCTGAGCTATTTGAACACAATGTCCCAGTGATTAAACACAGTCCTAAAGCTGTTAAGGTTATTAATGTATTCCTACTTTATCAAGCATATTGCTGAATATTTCACCAGCGGATCATTGTGGATTCTCAGAGTTTGAGTCTCTGCTTTCCAGTGATTCAAGCTCATTCATGGTGAATTCCAAGTGTTTAGAGAGTGTTTTCCCATAATACCAGCTCTTTAATCGTGAATTATTACTACTTTAAAGACTCTCGTACCTTTCACAGGACGTTAAATACAAATTCTCAGTATTTCAACACGCAGTAGAGATGTTATAGTTCTACAACATATTCCAAGTGTTTCAGGAACAGTCCTACACATTTCCCCAGTCTGTTTTTTTTTGAGGTCTGATACTTTTAACCTTTTAATACAGGTATCGTACCAGCTCTTTGAAGATACATTATTACTATTTTGAACACTAGCTGAACTATCATTGTATTTCTTAGAATTTCGAATACTTTCATAGTGTTATATCAGCTCTATGAAAATGAATGTTTAAGTCTTTCACCCGGCTTTCGCCCATAAACACCAACTCATTTTGACTGAATTATAAATGTAAACAGTATGGCACTCACTTCTGAGCTCCTTGAACACGATTTCCCAGTGATCTTCAGATAGGAAGGCTCTATGAATATGTATTCTTAGTGTTTCAAGTACATTCCTAAATATTTCCCTACTTTCATCGTGAATTCTCAGTGTGAATCACTGTTGTCCAGTGATTAAATCTCTACCATTGTGAATTCCAAGTATTTAAACATCGTTTTTCTATATATACCAGCTCTTTAAATGTAAATTATTACTACTTTATAATTAGCCTACAACTGGGATTTCTAATAGTTTTGAATTCATTCCTCGTGTTATATCCGCTCTATGAAAATGAATTAAATGTTTAATCCACTTTTTCCAAAAACACCAACTCATTTAGACTGAATTATAAAAGTAACCAGTATCCAAGTCAGTCCTCAGCTCTTTGAACAAGATTTCCCAGCGATTAAACATAGTCCTACAGATGTTAAGGTTCTTTATTAATGTATTCCTAGTTTATCAAGCATATTTCACGAGCGAATCATTGTGGATTCTCAGAGTTTGAATCTCTGTTGTCCTGTGATTCAAGGTCATTCATTGTGAATTCCAAGTGTTTATCCAGTGTTTTCCCATACATACCGGCTCTTTAATCATAATTACAACTTTAATCATTAGCCTAAGTATCATTGGGATTTCTAATAGTTTTGGATACTTTCCTCCTGCTATGTCCTCTCTATGAAAATGAAATAAATGTTTAACCCACTTTATTCCAAAATCACAAAATCATTTAGACTGAATTATAAATGTAACCAGTATCCAACTCAATCCTCATCTCATTGAACACGATTTCCCAGGGATTAAACATTGTCCTACAGATGTTAAGGATTTCATTAATGTATTCTTAGTTTATCAAGCGTATAGTTCAATATTTCACCAGCAAATCATTGTGGATTCTCAGAGTTTGAATCTCTGTTATCCAGTCATTCCAGCCCATTCATTGTGAATTCCAAGTGTTTAGCCAGCGTTTTCCCATATATACCAGCTCTTTAAAAGTGAATTATTACTATTTTAAAGACTCTCCTACCTTTCACAGCAGGTTGAATACAAAGTCTTAGAATTTCAACATGCAGTGGAGATGTTATAGCTCTACGACCTATTCCCAGTGTTTAAGAAACACTCTTTCACATTTCCCCGGTCTGTCTTTATTGAGCTTTGAGACATTAACCTTTTAATACAGGTACCATACCAGCTCTTTAAAGGTACATTATTACTACTTTGAACACGAGCCTAACTATCATTTTGATTTCTTAGAATGTTGAAAACTTTCATACTGTTATATCAGCTCTATGAAAATGAATATTTAAGTGTTTCACGGTCTTTCTTCCAAAAACGCCAACTCATTTTGACTGAATTATAAATGTAAACATTATCGCACTCAATTCTGAGCTATTTGAACACAATGTCCCAGTGATTAAACACAGTCCTAAAGCTGTTAAGGTTATTAATGTATTCCTACTTTATCAAGCATATTGCTGAATATTTCACCAGCGGATCATTGTGGATTCTCAGAGTTTGAGTCTCTGCTTTCCAGTGATTCAAGCTCATTCATGGTGAATTCCAAGTGTTTAGAGAGTGTTTTCCCATAATACCAGCTCTTTAATCGTGAATTATTACTACTTTAAAGACTCTCGTACCTTTCACAGGACGTTAAATACAAATTCTCAGTATTTCAACACGCAGTAGAGATGTTATAGTTCTACAACATATTCCAAGTGTTTCAGGAACAGTCCTACACATTTCCCCAGTCTGTTTTTTTTTGAGGTCTGATACTTTTAACCTTTTAATACAGGTATCGTACCAGCTCTTTGAAGATACATTATTACTATTTTGAACACTAGCTGAACTATCATTGTATTTCTTAGAATTTCGAATACTTTCATAGTGTTATATCAGCTCTATGAAAATGAATGTTTAAGTCTTTCACCCGGCTTTCGCCCATAAACACCAACTCATTTTGACTGAATTATAAATGTAAACAGTATGGCACTCACTTCTGAGCTCCTTGAACACGATTTCCCAGTGATCTTCAGATAGGAAGGCTCTATGAATATGTATTCTTAGTGTTTCAAGTACATTCCTAAATATTTCCCTACTTTCATCGTGAATTCTCAGTGTGAATCACTGTTGTCCAGTGATTAAATCTCTACCATTGTGAATTCCAAGTATTTAAACATCGTTTTTCTATATATACCAGCTCTTTAAATGTAAATTATTACTACTTTATAATTAGCCTACAACTGGGATTTCTAATAGTTTTGAATTCATTCCTCGTGTTATATCCGCTCTATGAAAATGAATTAAATGTTTAATCCACTTTTTCCAAAAACACCAACTCATTTAGACTGAATTATAAAAGTAACCAGTATCCAAGTCAGTCCTCAGCTCTTTGAACAAGATTTCCCAGCGATTAAACATAGTCCTACAGATGTTAAGGTTCTTTATTAATGTATTCCTAGTTTATCAAGCATATTGCTGAATATTTCACGAGCGAATCATTGTGGATTCTCAGAGTTTGAATCTCTGTTGTCCTGTGATTCAAGGTCATTCATTGTGAATTCCAAGTGTTTATCCAGTGTTTTCCCATACATACCGGCTCTTTAATCATAATTACAACTTTAATCATTAGCCTAAGTATCATTGGGATTTCTAATAGTTTTGGATACTTTCCTCCTGTTATGTCCTCTCTATGAAAATGAAATAAATGTTTAACCCACTTTATTCCAAAATCACAAAATCATTTAGACTGAATTATAAATGTAACCAGTATCCAACTCAATCCTCAAATCATCTAACACGATTTCCCAGGGATTAAACATTATCCTACACATGTTAAGGATTTTATTAGTGTATTCTTAGTTTTTCAAGCATATTGCTCAATATTTCACCAGTAAATCATTGTGCATTCTCAGAGTTTGAATCTCTGTTGTCCAGTGATTCCAGCGCATTCATTGTGAATTCCAAGTGTTTAGCCAGCGTTTTCCCATATATACCAGCTCTTTAAACGTGAATTATTAATATTTAAAGACTCTCCTACCTTTCACAGCACGTTGAATACAAAGTCTTAGAATTTCAACATGCAGTGGAGATGTTATAGCTTTACAACATATTCCAAGTGTTTAAGAAACACTCTTTCACATTTCCCCGGACTGTCTTTATTGAGCTTTAAGATGTAAACCTTTTAATACAGGTACCATTCCAGCTTTTTAAAGGTACATTATTACTACTTTGAACACGAGCCTAACTATCATTTCGATTTCTGAGAATGTTGAAAACTTTCATACTGTTATATCAGCTCCATGAAAATGAATTTTTAAGTGTTTCACCATCTTTCTTCCAAAAACGCCAACTCATTTTGACTGAATTATAAATGTAAACATTATCGCACTCACTTCTGAGCTATTTGAACACAATGTCCCAGTAATTAAACACAGTCCTAAGATGTTAAGGTTCTTTATTAATGTATTCCTAGTTTATCAAGCATATCGCTGAATATTTCACCAACGGATCATTGTGGATTCTCAGAGTTTGAATCTCTGTTGTCCTGTGATTCAATATCATTCATTGTGAATTCCAAGTGTTTATCCAGCGTTTTCCCATAATACCAGCTCTTTAAACGTGAATTATTACTACTTTAAAGACTGTCCTACCTTTCACAGCACGTTGAATACGAATTCTCAGTATTTCAACATGCAGTAGAGATGTTATGGTTCTACAACATATTCCAAGTGTATCAGAAACAGTCCTACACATTTCCCCGGTCTGTTTTTTTTGAGCTCTGATACTTTTAACCTTTTAATACAGGTATCGTACCAGCTCTTTGAAGATACATTATTACTATTTTGAACACTAGCTGAACTATCATTGTATTTCTTAGAATTTCGAATACTTTCATAGTGTTATATCAGCTCCATGAAAATGAATGTTTAAGTGTTTCACCCGGCTTTCGCCCATAAACACCAACTCATTTTGACTGAATTATAAATGTAAACAGTATGGCACTCACTTCTGAGCTCCTTGAACACGATTTCCCAGTGATCTTCAGATAGGAAGGCTCTATGAATATGTATTCTTAGTGTTTCAAGTAAATTCCTAAATATTTCCCTACTTTGATTGTGAATTCTCAGAGTGTAAATCACTGTTCAGTGATTAAAACTCTACCATTGTGAATTCCAAGTATTTAAACATTGTTTTTCCATATATAGCAGCTCTTTACACGTAAATTATTACTACTTTAATCATTAGCCTACCACTGGGATTTCTAATAGTTTAGAATTCTTTCCTTGTGTTATATTCGCTCTATGAAAATGAATTAAATGTTTAATCCACTTTTTCCAAAAACACCAACTCATTTAGACTGAATTATAAATGTAACCAGTATCCAACTCAATCCTCATCTCATTGAACACGATTTCCCAG
This sequence comes from Plecotus auritus, assembly GCF_963455305.1. Classification (NCBI taxonomy): domain Eukaryota; kingdom Metazoa; phylum Chordata; class Mammalia; order Chiroptera; family Vespertilionidae; genus Plecotus; species Plecotus auritus. The sequence goes on from NC_137782.1 coordinate 101,516,980, forward strand.
GGATTAAACATTGTCCTACAGATGTTAAGGATTTCATTAATGTATTCTTAGTTTATCAAGCGTATAGTTCAATATTTCACCAGCAAATCATTGTGGATTCTCAGAGTTTGAATCTCTGTTATCCAGTCATTCCAGCCCATTCATTGTGAATTCCAAGTGTTTAGCCAGCGTTTTCCCATATATACCAGCTCTTTAAAAGTGAATTATTACTATTTTAAAGACTCTCCTACCTTTCACAGCAGGTTGAATACAAAGTCTTAGAATTTCAACATGCAGTGGAGATGTTATAGCTCTACGACCTATTCCCAGTGTTTAAGAAACACTCTTTCACATTTCCCCGGTCTGTCTTTATTGAGCTTTGAGACATTAACCTTTTAATACAGGTACCATACCAGCTCTTTAAAGGTACATTATTACTACTTTGAACACGAGCCTAACTATCATTTTGATTTCTTAGAATGTTGAAAACTTTCATACTGTTATATCAGCTCTATGAAAATGAATATTTAAGTGTTTCACGGTCTTTCTTCCAAAAACGCCAACTCATTTTGACTGAATTATAAATGTAAACATTATCGCACTCAATTCTGAGCTATTTGAACACAATGTCCCAGTGATTAAACACAGTCCTAAAGCTGTTAAGGTTATTAATATATTCCTACTTTATCAAGCATATTGCTGAATATTTCACCAGCGGATCATTGTGGATTCTCAGAGTTTGAGTCTCTGCTTTCCAGTGATTCAAGCTCATTCATGGTGAATTCCAAGTGTTTAGAGAGTGTTTTCCCATAATACCAGCTCTTTAATCGTGAATTATTACTACTTTAAAGACTCTCGTACCTTTCACAGGACGTTAAATACAAATTCTCAGTATTTCAACACGCAGTAGAGATGTTATAGTTCTACAACATATTCCAAGTGTTTCAGGAACAGTCCTACACATTTCCCCAGTCTGTTTTTTTTTGAGGTCTGATACTTTTAACCTTTTAATACAGGTATCGTACCAGCTCTTTGAAGATACATTATTACTATTTTGAACACTAGCTGAACTATCATTGTATTTCTTAGAATTTCGAATACTTTCATAGTGTTATATCAGCTCTATGAAAATGAATGTTTAAGTCTTTCACCCGGCTTTCGCCCATAAACACCAACTCATTTTGACTGAATTATAAATGTAAACAGTATGGCACTCACTTCTGAGCTCCTTGAACACGATTTCCCAGTGATCTTCAGATAGGAAGGCTCTATGAATATGTATTCTTAGTGTTTCAAGTACATTCCTAAATATTTCCCTACTTTCATCGTGAATTCTCAGTGTGAATCACTGTTGTCCAGTGATTAAATCTCTACCATTGTGAATTCCAAGTATTTAAACATCGTTTTTCTATATATACCAGCTCTTTAAATGTAAATTATTACTACTTTATAATTAGCCTACAACTGGGATTTCTAATAGTTTTGAATTCATTCCTCGTGTTATATCCGCTCTATGAAAATGAATTAAATGTTTAATCCACTTTTTCCAAAAACACCAACTCATTTAGACTGAATTATAAAAGTAACCAGTATCCAAGTCAGTCCTCAGCTCTTTGAACAAGATTTCCCAGCGATTAAACATAGTCCTACAGATGTTAAGGTTCTTTATTAATGTATTCCTAGTTTATCAAGCATATTGCTGAATATTTCACGAGCGAATCATTGTGGATTCTCAGAGTTTGAATCTCTGTTGTCCTGTGATTCAAGGTCATTCATTGTGAATTCCAAGTGTTTATCCAGTGTTTTCCCATACATACCGGCTCTTTAATCATAATTACAACTTTAATCATTAGCCTAAGTATCATTGGGATTTCTAATAGTTTTGGATACTTTCCTCCTGTTATGTCCTCTCTATGAAAATGAAATAAATGTTTAACCCACTTTATTCCAAAATCACAAAATCATTTAGACTGAATTATAAATGTAACCAGTATCCAACTCAATCCTCAAATCATCTAACACGATTTCCCAGGGATTAAACATTATCCTACACATGTTAAGGATTTTATTAGTGTATTCTTAGTTTTTCAAGCATATTGCTCAATATTTCACCAGTAAATCATTGTGCATTCTCAGAGTTTGAATCTCTGTTGTCCAGTGATTCCAGCGCATTCATTGTGAATTCCAAGTGTTTAGCCAGCGTTTTCCCATATATACCAGCTCTTTAAACGTGAATTATTAATATTTAAAGACTCTCCTACCTTTCACAGCACGTTGAATACAAAGTCTTAGAATTTCAACATGCAGTGGAGATGTTATAGCTTTACAACATATTCCAAGTGTTTAAGAAACACTCTTTCACATTTCCCCGGACTGTCTTTATTGAGCTTTAAGATGTAAACCTTTTAATACAGGTACCATTCCAGCTTTTTAAAGGTACATTATTACTACTTTGAACACGAGCCTAACTATCATTTCGATTTCTGAGAATGTTGAAAACTTTCATACTGTTATATCAGCTCCATGAAAATGAATTTTTAAGTGTTTCACCATCTTTCTTCCAAAAACGCCAACTCATTTTGACTGAATTATAAATGTAAACATTATCGCACTCACTTCTGAGCTATTTGAACACAATGTCCCAGTAATTAAACACAGTCCTAAGATGTTAAGGTTCTTTATTAATGTATTCCTAGTTTATCAAGCATATCGCTGAATATTTCACCAACGGATCATTGTGGATTCTCAGAGTTTGAATCTCTGTTGTCCTGTGATTCAATATCATTCATTGTGAATTCCAAGTGTTTATCCAGCGTTTTCCCATAATACCAGCTCTTTAAACGTGAATTATTACTACTTTAAAGACTGTCCTACCTTTCAGAGCACGTTGAATACGAATTCTCAGTATTTCAACATGCAGTAGAGATGTTATAGTTCTACAACATATTCCAAGTGTTTCAGGAACAGTCCTACACATTTCCCCAGTCTGTTTTTTTTGAGGTCTGATACTTTTAACCTTTTAATACAGGTATCGTACCAGCTCTTTAAAGGTACATTATTACTATTTTGAACACTCCTGAACTATCATTTTATTTCTTAGAATTTCGAATACTTTCATAGTGTTATAACAGCTCCATGAAAATGAATGTTTAAGTGTTTCACCGGCTTTCTTCCATAAAGGCCAACTCATTTTGACTGAATTATAAATGTAAACAGTATGGCACTCACTTCTGAGCTCCTTGAACACGATTTCCCAGTGATCTTCAGATAGGAAGGCTCTATGAATATGTATTCTTAGTGTTTCAAGTAAATTCCTAAATATTACCCTACTTTGATTGTGAATTCTCAGAGTGTAAATCACTGTTCAGTGATTAAAACTCTACCATTGTGAATTCCAAGTATTTAAACATTGTTTTTCCATATATACCAGCTCTTTACACGTAAATTATTACTACTTTAATCATTAGCCTACCACTGGGATTTCTAATAGTTTAGAATTCTTTCCTTGTGTTATATTCGCTCTATGAAAATGAATTAAATGTTTAATCCACTTTTTCCAAAAACACCAACTCATTTAGACTGAATTATAAATGTAACCAGTATCCAACTCAATCCTCATCTCATTGAACACGATTTCCCAGGCATTAAACATTGTCCTACAGATGTTAAGGATTTTATTAATGTATTCTTAGTTTATCAAGCGTATAGTTCAATATTTCACCAGCAAATCATTGTGGATTCTCAGAGTTTGAATCTCTGTTATCCAGTCATTCCAGCCCATTCATTGTGAATTCCAAGTGTTTAGCCAGCGTTTTCCCATATATACCAGCTCTTTAAAAGTGAATTATTACTATTTTAAAGACTCTCCTACCTTTCACAGCAGGTTGAATACAAAGTCTTAGAATTTCAACATGCAGTGGAGATGTTATAGCTCTACGACCTATTCCCAGTGTTTAAGAAACACTCTTTCACATTTCCCCGGTCTGTCTTTATTGAGCTTTGAGACATTAACCTTTTAATACAGGTACCATACCAGCTCTTTAAAGGTACATTATTACTACTTTGAACACGAGCCTAACTATCATTTTGATTTCTTAGAATGTTGAAAACTTTCATACTGTTATATCAGCTCTATGAAAATGAATATTTAAGTGTTTCACGGTCTTTCTTCCAAAAACGCCAACTCATTTTGACTGAATTATAAATGTAAACATTATCGCACTCAATTCTGAGCTATTTGAACACAATGTCCCAGTGATTAAACACAGTCCTAAAGCTGTTAAGGTTATTAATGTATTCCTACTTTATCAAGCATATTGCTGAATATTTCACCAGCGGATCATTGTGGATTCTCAGAGTTTGAGTCTCTGCTTTCCAGTGATTCAAGCTCATTCATGGTGAATTCCAAGTGTTTAGAGAGTGTTTTCCCATAATACCAGCTCTTTAATCGTGAATTATTACTACTTTAAAGACTCTCGTACCTTTCACAGGACGTTAAATACAAATTCTCAGTATTTCAACACGCAGTAGAGATGTTATAGTTCTACAACATATTCCAAGTGTTTCAGGAACAGTCCTACACATTTCCCCAGTCTGTTTTTTTTTGAGGTCTGATACTTTTAACCTTTTAATACAGGTATCGTACCAGCTCTTTGAAGATACATTATTACTATTTTGAACACTAGCTGAACTATCATTGTATTTCTTAGAATTTCGAATACTTTCATAGTGTTATATCAGCTCTATGAAAATGAATGTTTAAGTCTTTCACCCGGCTTTCGCCCATAAACACCAACTCATTTTGACTGAATTATAAATGTAAACAGTATGGCACTCACTTCTGAGCTCCTTGAACACGATTTCCCAGTGATCTTCAGATAGGAAGGCTCTATGAATATGTATTCTTAGTGTTTCAAGTACATTCCTAAATATTTCCCTACTTTCATCGTGAATTCTCAGTGTGAATCACTGTTGTCCAGTGATTAAATCTCTACCATTGTGAATTCCAAGTATTTAAACATCGTTTTTCTATATATACCAGCTCTTTAAATGTAAATTATTACTACTTTATAATTAGCCTACAACTGGGATTTCTAATAGTTTTGAATTCATTCCTCGTGTTATATCCGCTCTATGAAAATGAATTAAATGTTTAATCCACTTTTTCCAAAAACACCAACTCATTTAGACTGAATTATAAAAGTAACCAGTATCCAAGTCAGTCCTCAGCTCTTTGAACAAGATTTCCCAGCGATTAAACATAGTCCTACAGATGTTAAGGTTCTTTATTAATGTATTCCTAGTTTATCAAGCATATTGCTGAATATTTCACGAGCGAATCATTGTGGATTCTCAGAGTTTGAATCTCTGTTGTCCTGTGATTCAAGGTCATTCATTGTGAATTCCAAGTGTTTATCCAGTGTTTTCCCATACATACCGGCTCTTTAATCATAATTACAACTTTAATCATTAGCCTAAGTATCATTGGGATTTCTAATAGTTTTGGATACTTTCCTCCTGTTATGTCCTCTCTATGAAAATGAAATAAATGTTTAACCCACTTTATTCCAAAATCACAAAATCATTTAGACTGAATTATAAATGTAACCAGTATCCAACTCAATCCTCAAATCATCTAACACGATTTCCCAGGGATTAAACATTATCCTACACATGTTAAGGATTTTATTAGTGTATTCTTAGTTTTTCAAGCATATTGCTCAATATTTCACCAGTAAATCATTGTGCATTCTCAGAGTTTGAATCTCTGTTGTCCAGTGATTCCAGCGCATTCATTGTGAATTCCAAGTGTTTAGCCAGCGTTTTCCCATATATACCAGCTCTTTAAACGTGAATTATTAATATTTAAAGACTCTCCTACCTTTCACAGCACGTTGAATACAAAGTCTTAGAATTTCAACATGCAGTGGAGATGTTATAGCTTTACAACATATTCCAAGTGTTTAAGAAACACTCTTTCACATTTCCCCGGACTGTCTTTATTGAGCTTTAAGATGTAAACCTTTTAATACAGGTACCATTCCAGCTTTTTAAAGGTACATTATTACTACTTTGAACACGAGCCTAACTATCATTTCGATTTCTGAGAATGTTGAAAACTTTCATACTGTTATATCAGCTCCATGAAAATGAATTTTTAAGTGTTTCACCATCTTTCTTCCAAAAACGCCAACTCATTTTGACTGAATTATAAATGTAAACATTATCGCACTCACTTCTGAGCTATTTGAACACAATGTCCCAGTAATTAAACACAGTCCTAAGATGTTAAGGTTCTTTATTAATGTATTCCTAGTTTATCAAGCATATCGCTGAATATTTCACCAACGGATCATTGTGGATTCTCAGAGTTTGAATCTCTGTTGTCCTGTGATTCAATATCATTCATTGTGAATTCCAAGTGTTTATCCAGCGTTTTCCCATAATACCAGCTCTTTAAACGTGAATTATTACTACTTTAAAGACTGTCCTACCTTTCACAGCACGTTGAATACGAATTCTCAGTATTTCAACATGCAGTAGAGATGTTATGGTTCTACAACATATTCCAAGTGTATCAGAAACAGTCCTACACATTTCCCCGGTCTGTTTTTTTTGAGCTCTGATACTTTTAACCTTTTAATACAGGTATCGTACCAGCTCTTTAAAGGTACATTATTACTATTTTGAACACTCCTGAACTATCATTTTATTTCTTAGAATTTCGAATACTTTCATAGTGTTATATCAGCTCCATGAAAATGAATGTTTAAGTGTTTCACCGGCTTTCTTCCATAAAGGCCAACTCATTTTGACTGAATTATAAATGTAAACAGTATGGCACTCACTTCTGAGCTCCTTGAACACGATTTCCCAGTGATCTTCAGATAGGAAGGCTCTATGAATATGTATTCTTAGTGTTTCAAGTAAATTCCTAAATATTTCCCTACTTTGATTGTGAATTCTCAGAGTGTAAATCACTGTTCAGTGATTAAAACTCTACCATTGTGAATTCCAAGTATTTAAACATTGTTTTTCCATATATACCAGCTCTTTACACGTAAATTATTACTACTTTAATCATTAGCCTACCACTGGGATTTCTAATAGTTTAGAATTCTTTCCTTGTGTTATATTCGCTCTATGAAAATGAATTAAATGTTTAATCCACTTTTTCCAAAAACACCAACTCATTTAGACTGAATTATAAATGTAACCAGTATCCAACTCAATCCTCATCTCATTGAACACGATTTCCCAGGGATTAAACATTGTCCTACAGATGTTAAGGATTTCATTAATGTATTCTTAGTTTATCAAGCGTATAGTTCAATATTTCACCAGCAAATCATTGTGGATTCTCAGAGTTTGAATCTCTGTTATCCAGTCATTCCAGCCCATTCATTGTGAATTCCAAGTGTTTAGCCAGCGTTTTCCCATATATACCAGCTCTTTAAAAGTGAATTATTACTATTTTAAAGACTCTCCTACCTTTCACAGCAGGTTGAATACAAAGTCTTAGAATTTCAACATGCAGTGGAGATGTTATAGCTCTACGACCTATTCCCAGTGTTTAAGAAACACTCTTTCACATTTCCCCGGTCTGTCTTTATTGAGCTTTGAGACATTAACCTTTTAATACAGGTACCATACCAGCTCTTTAAAGGTACATTATTACTACTTTGAACACGAGCCTAACTATCATTTTGATTTCTTAGAATGTTGAAAACTTTCATACTGTTATATCAGCTCTATGAAAATGAATATTTAAGTGTTTCACGGTCTTTCTTCCAAAAACGCCAACTCATTTTGACTGAATTATAAATGTAAACATTATCGCACTCAATTCTGAGCTATTTGAACACAATGTCCCAGTGATTAAACACAGTCCTAAAGCTGTTAAGGTTATTAATGTATTCCTACTTTATCAAGCATATTGCTGAATATTTCACCAGCGGATCATTGTGGATTCTCAGAGTTTGAGTCTCTGCTTTCCAGTGATTCAAGCTCATTCATGGTGAATTCCAAGTGTTTAGAGAGTGTTTTCCCATAATACCAGCTCTTTAATCGTGAATTATTACTACTTTAAAGACTCTCGTACCTTTCACAGGACGTTAAATACAAATTCTCAGTATTTCAACACGCAGTAGAGATGTTATAGTTCTACAACATATTCCAAGTGTTTCAGGAACAGTCCTACACATTTCCCCAGTCTGTTTTTTTTTGAGGTCTGATACTTTTAACCTTTTAATACAGGTATCGTACCAGCTCTTTGAAGATACATTATTACTATTTTGAACACTAGCTGAACTATCATTGTATTTCTTAGAATTTCGAATACTTTCATAGTGTTATATCAGCTCTATGAAAATGAATGTTTAAGTCTTTCACCCGGCTTTCGCCCATAAACACCAACTCATTTTGACTGAATTATAAATGTAAACAGTATGGCACTCACTTCTGAGCTCCTTGAACACGATTTCCCAGTGATCTTCAGATAGGAAGGCTCTATGAATATGTATTCTTAGTGTTTCAAGTACATTCCTAAATATTTCCCTACTTTCATCGTGAATTCTCAGTGTGAATCACTGTTGTCCAGTGATTAAATCTCTACCATTGTGAATTCCAAGTATTTAAACATCGTTTTTCTATATATACCAGCTCTTTAAATGTAAATTATTACTACTTTATAATTAGCCTACAACTGGGATTTCTAATAGTTTTGAATTCATTCCTCGTGTTATATCCGCTCTATGAAAATGAATTAAATGTTTAATCCACTTTTTCCAAAAACACCAACTCATTTAGACTGAATTATAAAAGTAACCAGTATCCAAGTCAGTCCTCAGCTCTTTGAACAAGATTTCCCAGCGATTAAACATAGTCCTACAGATGTTAAGGTTCTTTATTAATGTATTCCTAGTTTATCAAGCATATTTCACGAGCGAATCATTGTGGATTCTCAGAGTTTGAATCTCTGTTGTCCTGTGATTCAAGGTCATTCATTGTGAATTCCAAGTGTTTATCCAGTGTTTTCCCATACATACCGGCTCTTTAATCATAATTACAACTTTAATCATTAGCCTAAGTATCATTGGGATTTCTAATAGTTTTGGATACTTTCCTCCTGCTATGTCCTCTCTATGAAAATGAAATAAATGTTTAACCCACTTTATTCCAAAATCACAAAATCATTTAGACTGAATTATAAATGTAACCAGTATCCAACTCAATCCTCATCTCATTGAACACGATTTCCCAGGGATTAAACATTGTCCTACAGATGTTAAGGATTTCATTAATGTATTCTTAGTTTATCAAGCGTATAGTTCAATATTTCACCAGCAAATCATTGTGGATTCTCAGAGTTTGAATCTCTGTTATCCAGTCATTCCAGCCCATTCATTGTGAATTCCAAGTGTTTAGCCAGCGTTTTCCCATATATACCAGCTCTTTAAAAGTGAATTATTACTATTTTAAAGACTCTCCTACCTTTCACAGCAGGTTGAATACAAAGTCTTAGAATTTCAACATGCAGTGGAGATGTTATAGCTCTACGACCTATTCCCAGTGTTTAAGAAACACTCTTTCACATTTCCCCGGTCTGTCTTTATTGAGCTTTGAGACATTAACCTTTTAATACAGGTACCATACCAGCTCTTTAAAGGTACATTATTACTACTTTGAACACGAGCCTAACTATCATTTTGATTTCTTAGAATGTTGAAAACTTTCATACTGTTATATCAGCTCTATGAAAATGAATATTTAAGTGTTTCACGGTCTTTCTTCCAAAAACGCCAACTCATTTTGACTGAATTATAAATGTAAACATTATCGCACTCAATTCTGAGCTATTTGAACACAATGTCCCAGTGATTAAACACAGTCCTAAAGCTGTTAAGGTTATTAATGTATTCCTACTTTATCAAGCATATTGCTGAATATTTCACCAGCGGATCATTGTGGATTCTCAGAGTTTGAGTCTCTGCTTTCCAGTGATTCAAGCTCATTCATGGTGAATTCCAAGTGTTTAGAGAGTGTTTTCCCATAATACCAGCTCTTTAATCGTGAATTATTACTACTTTAAAGACTCTCGTACCTTTCACAGGACGTTAAATACAAATTCTCAGTATTTCAACACGCAGTAGAGATGTTATAGTTCTACAACATATTCCAAGTGTTTCAGGAACAGTCCTACACATTTCCCCAGTCTGTTTTTTTTTGAGGTCTGATACTTTTAACCTTTTAATACAGGTATCGTACCAGCTCTTTGAAGATACATTATTACTATTTTGAACACTAGCTGAACTATCATTGTATTTCTTAGAATTTCGAATACTTTCATAGTGTTATATCAGCTCTATGAAAATGAATGTTTAAGTCTTTCACCCGGCTTTCGCCCATAAACACCAACTCATTTTGACTGAATTATAAATGTAAACAGTATGGCACTCACTTCTGAGCTCCTTGAACACGATTTCCCAGTGATCTTCAGATAGGAAGGCTCTATGAATATGTATTCTTAGTGTTTCAAGTACATTCCTAAATATTTCCCTACTTTCATCGTGAATTCTCAGTGTGAATCACTGTTGTCCAGTGATTAAATCTCTACCATTGTGAATTCCAAGTATTTAAACATCGTTTTTCTATATATACCAGCTCTTTAAATGTAAATTATTACTACTTTATAATTAGCCTACAACTGGGATTTCTAATAGTTTTGAATTCATTCCTCGTGTTATATCCGCTCTATGAAAATGAATTAAATGTTTAATCCACTTTTTCCAAAAACACCAACTCATTTAGACTGAATTATAAATGTAACCAGTATCCAACTCAATCCTCATCTCATTGAACACGATTTCCCAGCGATTAAACATAGTCCTACAGATGTTAAGGTTCTTTATTAATGTATTCCTAGTTTATCAAGCATATTGCTGAATATTTCACGAGCGAATCATTGTGGATTCTCAGAGTTTGAATCTCTGTTGTCCTGTGATTCAAGGTCATTCATTGTGAATTCCAAGTGTTTATCCAGTGTTTTCCCATACATACCGGCTCTTTAATCATAATTACAACTTTAATCATTAGCCTAAGTATCATTGGGATTTCTAATAGTTTTGGATACTTTCCTCCTGTTATGTCCTCTCTATGAAAATGAAATAAATGTTTAACCCACTTTATTCCAAAATCACAAAATCATTTAGACTGAATTATAAATGTAACCAGTATCCAACTCAATCCTCAAATCATCTAACACGATTTCCCAGGGATTAAACATTATCCTACACATGTTAAGGATTTTATTAGTGTATTCTTAGTTTTTCAAGCATATTGCTCAATATTTCACCAGTAAATCATTGTGCATTCTCAGAGTTTGAATCTCTGTTGTCCAGTGATTCCAGCGCATTCATTGTGAATTCCAAGTGTTTAGCCAGCGTTTTCCCATATATACCAGCTCTTTAAACGTGAATTATTAATATTTAAAGACTCTCCTACCTTTCACAGCACGTTGAATACAAAGTCTTAGAATTTCAACATGCAGTGGAGATGTTATAGCTTTACAACATATTCCAAGTGTTTAAGAAACACTCTTTCACATTTCCCCGGACTGTCTTTATTGAGCTTTAAGATGTAAACCTTTTAATACAGGTACCATTCCAGCTTTTTAAAGGTACATTATTACTACTTTGAACACGAGCCTAACTATCATTTCGATTTCTGAGAATGTTGAAAACTTTCATACTGTTATATCAGCTCCATGAAAATGAATTTTTAAGTGTTTCACCATCTTTCTTCCAAAAACGCCAACTCATTTTGACTGAATTATAAATGTAAACATTATCGCACTCACTTCTGAGCTATTTGAACACAATGTCCCAGTAATTAAACACAGTCCTAAGATGTTAAGGTTCTTTATTAATGTATTCCTAGTTTATCAAGCATATCGCTGAATATTTCACCAACGGATCATTGTGGATTCTCAGAGTTTGAATCTCTGTTGTCCTGTGATTCAATATCATTCATTGTGAATTCCAAGTGTTTATCCAGCGTTTTCCCATAATACCAGCTCTTTAAACGTGAATTATTACTACTTTAAAGACTGTCCTACCTTTCACAGCACGTTGAATACGAATTCTCAGTATTTCAACATGCAGTAGAGATGTTATGGTTCTACAACATATTCCAAGTGTATCAGAAACAGTCCTACACATTTCCCCGGTCTGTTTTTTTTGAGCTCTGATACTTTTAACCTTTTAATACAGGTATCGTACCAGCTCTTTGAAGATACATTATTACTATTTTGAACACTAGCTGAACTATCATTGTATTTCTTAGAATTTCGAATACTTTCATAGTGTTATATCAGCTCCATGAAAATGAATGTTTAAGTGTTTCACCCGGCTTTCGCCCATAAACACCAACTCATTTTGACTGAATTATAAATGTAAACAGTATGGCACTCACTTCTGAGCTCCTTGAACACGATTTCCCAGTGATCTTCAGATAGGAAGGCTCTATGAATATGTATTCTTAGTGTTTCAAGTAAATTCCTAAATATTTCCCTACTTTGATTGTGAATTCTCAGAGTGTAAATCACTGTTCAGTGATTAAAACTCTACCATTGTGAATTCCAAGTATTTAAACATTGTTTTTCCATATATACCAGCTCTTTACACGTAAATTATTACTACTTTAATCATTAGCCTACCACTGGGATTTCTAATAGTTTAGAATTCTTTCCTTGTGTTATATTCGCTCTATGAAAATGAATTAAATGTTTAATCCACTTTTTCCAAAAACACCAACTCATTTAGACTGAATTATAAATGTAACCAGTATCCAACTCAATCCTCATCTCATTGAACACGATTTCCCAGGGATTAAACATTGTCCTACAGATGTTAAGGATTTTATTAATGTATTCTTAGTTTATCAAGCGTATAGTTCAATATTTCACCAGCAAATTATTGTGGATTCTCAGAGTTTGAATCTCTGTTGTCCTGTGATTCAAGGTCATTCATTGTGAATTCCAAGTGTTTATCCAGTGTTTTCCCATACATACCGGCTCTTTAATCATAATTACAACTTTAATCATTAGCCTAAGTATCATTGGGATTTCTAATAGTTTTGGATACTTTCCTCCTGTTATGTCCTCTCTATGAAAATGAAATAAATGTTTAACCCACTTTATTCCAAAATCACAAAATCATTTAGACTGAATTATAAATGTAACCAGTATCCAACTCAATCCTCAAATCATCTAACACGATTTCCCAGGGATTAAACATTATCCTACACATGTTAAGGATTTTATTAGTGTATTCTTAGTTTTTCAAGCATATTGCTCAATATTTCACCAGTAAATCATTGTGCATTGTCAGAGTTTGAATCTCTGTTGTCCAGTGATTCCAGCCCATTCATTGTGAATTCCAAGTGTTTAGCCAGCGTTTTCCCATATATACCAGCTCTTTAAACGTGAATTATTAATATTTAAAGACTCTCCTACCTTTCACAGCACGTTGAATACAAAGTCTTAGAATTTCAACATGCAGTGGAGATGTTATAGCTTTACAACATATTCCAAGTGTTTAAGAAACACTCTTTCACATTTCCCCGGACTGTCTTTATTGAGCTTTAAGATGTAAACCTTTTAATACAGGTACCATTCCAGCTTTTTAAAGGTACATTATTACTACTTTGAACACGAGCCTAACTATCATTTCGATTTCTGAGAATGTTGAAAACTTTCATACTGTTATATCAGCTCCATGAAAATGAATTTTTAAGTGTTTCACCATCTTTCTTCCAAAAACGCCAACTCATTTTGACTGAATTATAAATGTAAACATTATCGCACTCACTTCTGAGCTATTTGAACACAATGTCCCAGTAATTAAACACAGTCCTAAGATGTTAAGGTTCTTTATTAATGTATTCCTAGTTTATCAAACATATCGCTGAATATTTCACCAACGGATCATTGTGGATTCTCAGAGTTTGAATCTCTGTTGTCCTGTGATTCAATATCATTCATTGTGAATTCCAAGTGTTTATCCAGCGTTTTCCCATAATACCAGCTCTTTAAACGTGAATTATTACTACTTTAAAGACTGTCCTACCTTTCACAGCACGTTGAATACGAATTCTCAGTATTTCAACATGCAGTAGAGATGTTATGGTTCTACAACATATTCCAAGTGTATCAGAAACAGTCCTACACATTTCCCCGGTCTGTTTTTTTTGAGCTCTGATACTTTTAACCTTTTAATACAGGTATCGTACCAGCTCTTTAAAGGTACATTATTACTATTTTGAACACTCCTGAACTATCATTTTATTTCTTAGAATTTCGAATACTTTCATAGTGTTATATCAGCTCCATGAAAATGAATGTTTAAGTGTTTCACCGGCTTTCTTCCATAAAGGCCAACTCATTTTGACTGAATTATAAATGTAAACAGTATGGCACTCACTTCTGAGCTCCTTGAACACGATTTCCCAGTGATCTTCAGATAGGAAGGCTCTATGAATATGTATTCTTAGTGTTTCAAGTAAATTCCTAAATATTTCCCTACTTTGATTGTGAATTCTCAGAGTGTAAATCACTGTTCAGTGATTAAAACTCTACCATTGTGAATTCCAAGTATTTAAACATTGTTTTTCCATATATAGCAGCTCTTTACACGTAAATTATTACTACTTTAATCATTAGCCTACCACTGGGATTTCTAATAGTTTAGAATTCTTTCCTTGTGTTATATTCGCTCTATGAAAATGAATTAAATGTTTAATCCACTTTTTCCAAAAACACCAACTCATTTAGACTGAATTATAAATGTAACCAGTATCCAACTCAATCCTCATCTCATTGAACACGATTTCCCAGGGATTAAACATTGTCCTACAGATGTTAAGGATTTCATTAATGTATTCTTAGTTTATCAAGCGTATAGTTCAATATTTCACCAGCAAATCATTGTGGATTCTCAGAGTTTGAATCTCTGTTATCCAGTCATTCCAGCCCATTCATTGTGAATTCCAAGTGTTTAGCCAGCGTTTTCCCATATATACCAGCTCTTTAAAAGTGAATTATTACTATTTTAAAGACTCTCCTACCTTTCACAGCAGGTTGAATACAAAGTCTTAGAATTTCAACATGCAGTGGAGATGTTATAGCTCTACGACCTATTCCCAGTGTTTAAGAAACACTCTTTCACATTTCCCCGGTCTGTCTTTATTGAGCTTTGAGACATTAACCTTTTAATACAGGTACCATACCAGCTCTTTAAAGGTACATTATTACTACTTTGAACACGAGCCTAACTATCATTTTGATTTCTTAGAATGTTGAAAACTTTCATACTGTTATATCAGCTCTATGAAAATGAATATTTAAGTGTTTCACGGTCTTTCTTCCAAAAACGCCAACTCATTTTGACTGAATTATAAATGTAAACATTATCGCACTCAATTCTGAGCTATTTGAACACAATGTCCCAGTGATTAAACACAGTCCTAAAGCTGTTAAGGTTATTAATGTATTCCTACTTTATCAAGCATATTGCTGAATATTTCACCAGCGGATCATTGTGGATTCTCAGAGTTTGAGTCTCTGCTTTCCAGTGATTCAAGCTCATTCATGGTGAATTCCAAGTGTTTAGAGAGTGTTTTCCCATAATACCAGCTCTTTAATCGTGAATTATTACTACTTTAAAGACTCTCGTACCTTTCACAGGACGTTAAATACAAATTCTCAGTATTTCAACACGCAGTAGAGATGTTATAGTTCTACAACATATTCCAAGTGTTTCAGGAACAGTCCTACACATTTCCCCAGTCTGTTTTTTTTTGAGGTCTGATACTTTTAACCTTTTAATACAGGTATCGTACCAGCTCTTTGAAGATACATTATTACTATTTTGAACACTAGCTGAACTATCATTGTATTTCTTAGAATTTCGAATACTTTCATAGTGTTATATCAGCTCTATGAAAATGAATGTTTAAGTCTTTCACCCGGCTTTCGCCCATAAACACCAACTCATTTTGACTGAATTATAAATGTAAACAGTATGGCACTCACTTCTGAGCTCCTTGAACACGATTTCCCAGTGATCTTCAGATAGGAAGGCTCTATGAATATGTATTCTTAGTGTTTCAAGTACATTCCTAAATATTTCCCTACTTTCATCGTGAATTCTCAGTGTGAATCACTGTTGTCCAGTGATTAAATCTCTACCATTGTGAATTCCAAGTATTTAAACATCGTTTTTCTATATATACCAGCTCTTTAAATGTAAATTATTACTACTTTATAATTAGCCTACAACTGGGATTTCTAATAGTTTTGAATTCATTCCTCGTGTTATATCCGCTCTATGAAAATGAATTAAATGTTTAATCCACTTTTTCCAAAAACACCAACTCATTTAGACTGAATTATAAAAGTAACCAGTATCCAAGTCAGTCCTCAGCTCTTTGAACAAGATTTCCCAGCGATTAAACATAGTCCTACAGATGTTAAGGTTCTTTATTAATGTATTCCTAGTTTATCAAGCATATTGCTGAATATTTCACGAGCGAATCATTGTGGATTCTCAGAGTTTGAATCTCTGTTGTCCTGTGATTCAAGGTCATTCATTGTGAATTCCAAGTGTTTATCCAGTGTTTTCCCATACATACCGGCTCTTTAATCATAATTACAACTTTAATCATTAGCCTAAGTATCATTGGGATTTCTAATAGTTTTGGATACTTTCCTCCTGTTATGTCCTCTCTATGAAAATGAAATAAATGTTTAACCCACTTTATTCCAAAATCACAAAATCATTTAGACTGAATTATAAATGTAACCAGTATCCAACTCAATCCTCAAATCATCTAACACGATTTCCCAGGGATTAAACATTATCCTACACATGTTAAGGATTTTATTAGTGTATTCTTAGTTTTTCAAGCATGTTGCTCAATATTTCACCAGTAAATCATTGTGCATTCTCAGAGTTTGAATCTCTGTTGTCCAGTGATTCCAGCCCATTCATTGTGAATTCCAAGTGTTTAGCCAGCGTTTTCCCATATATACCAGCTCTTTAAAAGTGAATTATTACTATTTTAAAGACTCTCCTACCTTTCACAGCAGGTTGAATACAAAGTCTTAGAATTTCAACATGCAGTGGAGATGTTATAGCTCTACAACCTATTCCCAGTGTTTAAGAAACACTCTTTCACATTTCCCCGGTCTGTCTTTATTGAGCTTTGAGACATTAACCTTTTAATACAGGTACCATACCAGCTCTTTAAAGGTACATTATTACTACTTTGAACACGAGCCTAACTATCATTTTGATTTCTTAGAATGTTGAAAACTTTCATACTGTTATATCAGCTCTATGAAAATGAATATTTAAGTGTTTCACGGTCTTTCTTCCAAAAACGCCAACTCATTTTGACTGAATTATAAATGTAAACATTATCGCACTCAATTCTGAGCTATTTGAACACAATGTCCCAGTGATTAAACACAGTCCTAAAGCTGTTAAGGTTATTAATGTATTCCTACTTTATCAAGCATATTGCTGAATATTTCACCAGCGGATCATTGTGGATTCTCAGAGTTTGAGTCTCTGCTTTCCAGTGATTCAAGCTCATTCATGGTGAATTCCAAGTGTTTAGAGAGTGTTTTCCCATAATACCAGCTCTTTAATCGTGAATTATTACTACTTTAAAGACTCTCGTACCTTTCACAGGACGTTAAATACAAATTCTCAGTATTTCAACACGCAGTAGAGATGTTATAGTTCTACAACATATTCCAAGTGTTTCAGGAACAGTCCTACACATTTCCCCAGTCTGTTTTTTTTTGAGGTCTGATACTTTTAACCTTTTAATACAGGTATCGTACCAGCTCTTTGAAGATACATTATTACTATTTTGAACACTAGCTGAACTATCATTGTATTTCTTAGAATTTCGAATACTTTCATAGTGTTATATCAGCTCTATGAAAATGAATGTTTAAGTCTTTCACCCGGCTTTCGCCCATAAACACCAACTCATTTTGACTGAATTATAAATGTAAACAGTATGGCACTCACTTCTGAGCTCCTTGAACACGATTTCCCAGTGATCTTCAGATAGGAAGGCTCTATGAATATGTATTCTTAGTGTTTCAAGTACATTCCTAAATATTTCCCTACTTTCATCGTGAATTCTCAGTGTGAATCACTGTTGTCCAGTGATTAAATCTCTACCATTGTGAATTCCAAGTATTTAAACATCGTTTTTCTATATATACCAGCTCTTTAAATGTAAATTATTACTACTTTATAATTAGCCTACAACTGGGATTTCTAATAGTTTTGAATTCATTCCTCGTGTTATATCCGCTCTATGAAAATGAATTAAATGTTTAATCCACTTTTTCCAAAAACACCAACTCATTTAGACTGAATTATAAAAGTAACCAGTATCCAAGTCAGTCCTCAGCTCTTTGAACAAGATTTCCCAGCGATTAAACATAGTCCTACAGATGTTAAGGTTCTTTATTAATGTATTCCTAGTTTATCAAGCATATTGCTGAATATTTCACGAGCGAATCATTGTGGATTCTCAGAGTTTGAATCTCTGTTGTCCTGTGATTCAAGGTCATTCATTGTGAATTCCAAGTGTTTATCCAGTGTTTTCCCATACATACCGGCTCTTTAATCATAATTACAACTTTAATCATTAGCCTAAGTATCATTGGGATTTCTAATAGTTTTGGATACTTTCCTCCTGTTATGTCCTCTCTATGAAAATGAAATAAATGTTTAACCCACTTTATTCCAAAATCACAAAATCATTTAGACTGAATTATAAATGTAACCAGTATCCAACTCAATCCTCAAATCATCTAACACGATTTCCCAGGGATTAAACATTATCCTACACATGTTAAGGATTTTATTAGTGTATTCTTAGTTTTTCAAGCATGTTGCTCAATATTTCACCAGTAAATCATTGTGCATTCTCAGAGTTTGAATCTCTGTTGTCCAGTGATTCCAGCCCATTCATTGTGAATTCCAAGTGTTTAGCCAGCGTTTTCCCATATATACCAGCTCTTTAAACGTGAATTATTAATATTTAAAGACTCTCCTACCTTTCACAGCACGTTGAATACAAAGTCTTAGAATTTCAACATGCAGTGGAGATGTTATAGCTTTACAACATATTCCAAGTGTTTAAGAAACACTCTTTCACATTTCCCCGGACTGTCTTTATTGAGCTTTAAGATGTAAACCTTTTAATACAGGTACCATTCCAGCTTTTTAAAGGTACATTATTACTACTTTGATCACGAGCCTAACTATCATTTCGATTTCTGAGAATGTTGAAAACTTTCATACTGTTATATCAGCTCCATGAAAATGAATTTTTAAGTGTTTCACCATCTTTCTTCCAAAAACGCCAACTCATTTTGACTGAATTATAAATGTAAACATTATCGCACTCACTTCTGAGCTATTTGAACACAATGTCCCAGTAATTAAACACAGTCCTAAGATGTTAAGGTTCTTTATTAATGTATTCCTAGTTTATCAAGCATATCGCTGAATATTTCACCAACGGATCATTGTGGATTCTCAGAGTTTGAATCTCTGTTGTCCTGTGATTCAATATCATTCATTGTGAATTCCAAGTGTTTATCCAGCGTTTTCCCATAATACCAGCTCTTTAAACGTGAATTATTACTACTTTAAAGACTGTCCTACCTTTCACAGCACGTTGAATACGAATTCTCAGTATTTCAACATGCAGTAGAGATGTTATGGTTCTACAACATATTCCAAGTGTATCAGAAACAGTCCTACACATTTCCCCGGTCTGTTTTTTTTGAGCTCTGATACTTTTAACCTTTTAATACAGGTATCGTACCAGCTCTTTAAAGGTACATTATTACTATTTTGAACACTCCTGAACTATCATTTATTTCTTAGAATTTCGAATACTTTCATAGTGTTATATCAGTTCCATGAAAATGAATGTTTAAGTGTTTCACCAGCTTTCTTCCATAACGGCCAACTCATTTTGACTGAATTATAAATGTAAACAGTATGGCACTCACTTCTGAGCTCCTTGAACACGATTTCCCAGTGATCTTCAGATAGGAAGGCTCTATGAATATGTATTCTTAGTGTTTCAAGTAAATTCCTAAATATTTCCCTACTTTGATTGTGAATTTTCAGAGTGTAAATCACTGTTCAGTGATTAAAACTCTACCATTGTGAATTCCAAGTATTTAAACATTGTTTTTCCATATATACCAGCTCTTTACACGTAAATTATTACTACTTTATAATTGGCCTACCACTGGGATTTCTAATACTTTAGAATTCTTTCCTCGTGTTATATCCGCTCTATGAAAATGAATTAAATGTTTAATCCACTTTTTCCAAAAACACCAACTCATTTAGACTGAATTATAAAAGTAACCAGTATCCAACTCAGTCCTCAGCTCTCTGAACAAGAATTCCCAGCGATTAAACATAGTCCTACAGATGTTAAGGTTCTTTATTAATGTATTCCTAGTTTCTCAAGCATATTGCTGAATATTCACCAACGGATCATTGTGGATTCTCAGAGTTTGAATCTCTATTGTCCTGTGATTCAAGGTCATTCATTGTGAATTCCAAGTGTTTATCCAGCGTTTTCCCACATATACCAGCTCTAGAACGTGAATTATTACTATTTTAAGGACTATCCTGCCTTTCACAGCACGTTGAATACATATTCTCAGTATTTCAACATGCAGTGGAGATTTTTTAGTTCTACAACATATTCCAAGTGTTTCAGAAACAGTCCTACACATTTACCCTGTCTGTTTTTTTTTTTTTGCCTCTGATACTTTTGACCTTTTAATACAGGTATAGTATCAGCTCTTTAAACATACATTATTAATATTTTGAACACGAGCCTATCATTTTGATTTCTTAGAATTTTGAAAACTTTCATACTGTTATATCAGCTCCATGAAAATGAATTTTTAAGTGTTTCACCGTCTTTCTTCCAAAACCGCCAACTCATTTTGACTGAATTATAAATGTAAACATTATCGCACTCACTTCTGAGCTATTTGAATACAATTTCCCAGTGATTAAACACAGTCCTAAGATGTTAAGGTTCTGTATTAATGTATTCCTACTTTATCAAGCATATTGCTGAATATTTCACCAGCGAATCATTGTGGATTCTCAGAGTTTGAGTCTCTGCTTTCCAGTGATTCAATAACATTCATTGTGAATTCCAAGTGTTTATCCAGCGTTTTCCCATAATACCAGCTCTTTAAACGTGAATTATTACTACTTTAAAGACTGTCCTACCTTTCACAGCACGTTGAATACGTATTCTCAGTATTTCAACATGCAGTAGAGATGTTATGGTTCTACAACATATTCCAAGTGTATCAGAAACAGTCCTACACATTTCCCCGGTCTGTTTTTTTTGAGCTCTGATACTTTTAACCTTTTAATACAGGTATCGTACCAGCTCTTTAAAGGTACATTATTACTATTTTGAACACTCCTGAACTGTCATTTTATTTCTTAGAATTTCGAATACTTTCATAGTGTTATATCAGCTCCATGAAAATGAATGTTTAAGTGTTTCACCGGCTTTCTTCCATAAAGGCCAACTCATTTTGACTGAATTATAAATGTAAACAGTATGGCACTCACTTCTGAGCTCCTTGAACACGATTTCCCAGTGATCTTCAGATAGGAAGGCTCTATGAATATGTATTCTTAGTGTTTCAAGTAAATTCCTAAATATTTCCCTACTTTGATTGTGAATTCTCAGAGTGTAAATCACTGTTCAGTGATTAAAACTCTACCATTGTGAATTCCAAGTATTTAAACATTGTTTTTCCATATATACCAGCTCTTTACACGTAAATTATTACTACTTTAATCATTAGCCTACCACTGGGATTTCTAATAGTTTTGAATTCATTCCTCGTGTTATATCCGCTCTATGAAAATGAATTAAATGTTTAATCCACTTTTTCCAAAAACACCAACTCATTTAGACTGAATTATAAAAGTAACCAGTATCCAAGTCAGTCCTCAGCTCTTTGAACAAGATTTCCCAGCGA
Source organism: Plecotus auritus (assembly GCF_963455305.1). NCBI lineage: Eukaryota > Metazoa > Chordata > Mammalia > Chiroptera > Vespertilionidae > Plecotus > Plecotus auritus. Next base: position 101,539,094 of record NC_137782.1, read on the forward strand.
TTAAACATAGTCCTACAGATGTTAAGGTTCTTTATTAATGTATTCCTAGTTTATCAAGCATATTGCTGAATATTTCACGAGCGAATCATTGTGGATTCTCAGAGTTTGAATCTCTGTTGTCCTGTGATTCAAGGTCATTCATTGTGAATTCCAAGTGTTTATCCAGTGTTTTCCCATACATACCGGCTCTTTAATCATAATTACAACTTTAATCATTAGCCTAAGTATCATTGGGATTTCTAATAGTTTTGGATACTTTCCTCCTGTTATGTCCTCTCTATGAAAATGAAATAAATGTTTAACCCACTTTATTCCAAAATCACAAAATCATTTAGACTGAATTATAAATGTAACCAGTATCCAACTCAATCCTCAAATCATCTAACACGATTTCCCAGGGATTAAACATTATCCTACACATGTTAAGGATTTTATTAGTGTATTCTTAGTTTTTCAAGCATGTTGCTCAATATTTCACCAGTAAATCATTGTGCATTCTCAGAGTTTGAATCTCTGTTGTCCAGTGATTCCAGCCCATTCATTGTGAATTCCAAGTGTTTAGCCAGCGTTTTCCCATATATACCAGCTCTTTAAAAGTGAATTATTACTATTTTAAAGACTCTCCTACCTTTCACAGCAGGTTGAATACAAAGTCTTAGAATTTCAACATGCAGTGGAGATGTTATAGCTCTACAACCTATTCCCAGTGTTTAAGAAACACTCTTTCACATTTCCCCGGTCTGTCTTTATTGAGCTTTGAGACATTAACCTTTTAATACAGGTACCATACCAGCTCTTTAAAGGTACATTATTACTACTTTGAACACGAGCCTAACTATCATTTTGATTTCTTAGAATGTTGAAAACTTTCATACTGTTATATCAGCTCTATGAAAATGAATATTTAAGTGTTTCACGGTCTTTCTTCCAAAAACGCCAACTCATTTTGACTGAATTATAAATGTAAACATTATCGCACTCAATTCTGAGCTATTTGAACACAATGTCCCAGTGATTAAACACAGTCCTAAAGCTGTTAAGGTTATTAATGTATTCCTACTTTATCAAGCATATTGCTGAATATTTCACCAGCGGATCATTGTGGATTCTCAGAGTTTGAGTCTCTGCTTTCCAGTGATTCAAGCTCATTCATGGTGAATTCCAAGTGTTTAGAGAGTGTTTTCCCATAATACCAGCTCTTTAATCGTGAATTATTACTACTTTAAAGACTCTCGTACCTTTCACAGGACGTTAAATACAAATTCTCAGTATTTCAACACGCAGTAGAGATGTTATAGTTCTACAACATATTCCAAGTGTTTCAGGAACAGTCCTACACATTTCCCCAGTCTGTTTTTTTTTGAGGTCTGATACTTTTAACCTTTTAATACAGGTATCGTACCAGCTCTTTGAAGATACATTATTACTATTTTGAACACTAGCTGAACTATCATTGTATTTCTTAGAATTTCGAATACTTTCATAGTGTTATATCAGCTCTATGAAAATGAATGTTTAAGTCTTTCACCCGGCTTTCGCCCATAAACACCAACTCATTTTGACTGAATTATAAATGTAAACAGTATGGCACTCACTTCTGAGCTCCTTGAACACGATTTCCCAGTGATCTTCAGATAGGAAGGCTCTATGAATATGTATTCTTAGTGTTTCAAGTACATTCCTAAATATTTCCCTACTTTCATCGTGAATTCTCAGTGTGAATCACTGTTGTCCAGTGATTAAATCTCTACCATTGTGAATTCCAAGTATTTAAACATCGTTTTTCTATATATACCAGCTCTTTAAATGTAAATTATTACTACTTTATAATTAGCCTACAACTGGGATTTCTAATAGTTTTGAATTCATTCCTCGTGTTATATCCGCTCTATGAAAATGAATTAAATGTTTAATCCACTTTTTCCAAAAACACCAACTCATTTAGACTGAATTATAAAAGTAACCAGTATCCAAGTCAGTCCTCAGCTCTTTGAACAAGATTTCCCAGCGATTAAACATAGTCCTACAGATGTTAAGGTTCTTTATTAATGTATTCCTAGTTTATCAAGCATATTGCTGAATATTTCACGAGCGAATCATTGTGGATTCTCAGAGTTTGAATCTCTGTTGTCCTGTGATTCAAGGTCATTCATTGTGAATTCCAAGTGTTTATCCAGTGTTTTCCCATACATACCGGCTCTTTAATCATAATTACAACTTTAATCATTAGCCTAAGTATCATTGGGATTTCTAATAGTTTTGGATACTTTCCTCCTGTTATGTCCTCTCTATGAAAATGAAATAAATGTTTAACCCACTTTATTCCAAAATCACAAAATCATTTAGACTGAATTATAAATGTAACCAGTATCCAACTCAATCCTCAAATCATCTAACACGATTTCCCAGGGATTAAACATTATCCTACACATGTTAAGGATTTTATTAGTGTATTCTTAGTTTTTCAAGCATGTTGCTCAATATTTCACCAGTAAATCATTGTGCATTCTCAGAGTTTGAATCTCTGTTGTCCAGTGATTCCAGCCCATTCATTGTGAATTCCAAGTGTTTAGCCAGCGTTTTCCCATATATACCAGCTCTTTAAACGTGAATTATTAATATTTAAAGACTCTCCTACCTTTCACAGCACGTTGAATACAAAGTCTTAGAATTTCAACATGCAGTGGAGATGTTATAGCTTTACAACATATTCCAAGTGTTTAAGAAACACTCTTTCACATTTCCCCGGACTGTCTTTATTGAGCTTTAAGATGTAAACCTTTTAATACAGGTACCATTCCAGCTTTTTAAAGGTACATTATTACTACTTTGATCACGAGCCTAACTATCATTTCGATTTCTGAGAATGTTGAAAACTTTCATACTGTTATATCAGCTCCATGAAAATGAATTTTTAAGTGTTTCACCATCTTTCTTCCAAAAACGCCAACTCATTTTGACTGAATTATAAATGTAAACATTATCGCACTCACTTCTGAGCTATTTGAACACAATGTCCCAGTAATTAAACACAGTCCTAAGATGTTAAGGTTCTTTATTAATGTATTCCTAGTTTATCAAGCATATCGCTGAATATTTCACCAACGGATCATTGTGGATTCTCAGAGTTTGAATCTCTGTTGTCCTGTGATTCAATATCATTCATTGTGAATTCCAAGTGTTTATCCAGCGTTTTCCCATAATACCAGCTCTTTAAACGTGAATTATTACTACTTTAAAGACTGTCCTACCTTTCACAGCACGTTGAATACGAATTCTCAGTATTTCAACATGCAGTAGAGATGTTATGGTTCTACAACATATTCCAAGTGTATCAGAAACAGTCCTACACATTTCCCCGGTCTGTTTTTTTTGAGCTCTGATACTTTTAACCTTTTAATACAGGTATCGTACCAGCTCTTTAAAGGTACATTATTACTATTTTGAACACTCCTGAACTATCATTTATTTCTTAGAATTTCGAATACTTTCATAGTGTTATATCAGTTCCATGAAAATGAATGTTTAAGTGTTTCACCAGCTTTCTTCCATAACGGCCAACTCATTTTGACTGAATTATAAATGTAAACAGTATGGCACTCACTTCTGAGCTCCTTGAACACGATTTCCCAGTGATCTTCAGATAGGAAGGCTCTATGAATATGTATTCTTAGTGTTTCAAGTAAATTCCTAAATATTTCCCTACTTTGATTGTGAATTTTCAGAGTGTAAATCACTGTTCAGTGATTAAAACTCTACCATTGTGAATTCCAAGTATTTAAACATTGTTTTTCCATATATACCAGCTCTTTACACGTAAATTATTACTACTTTATAATTGGCCTACCACTGGGATTTCTAATACTTTAGAATTCTTTCCTCGTGTTATATCCGCTCTATGAAAATGAATTAAATGTTTAATCCACTTTTTCCAAAAACACCAACTCATTTAGACTGAATTATAAAAGTAACCAGTATCCAACTCAGTCCTCAGCTCTCTGAACAAGAATTCCCAGCGATTAAACATAGTCCTACAGATGTTAAGGTTCTTTATTAATGTATTCCTAGTTTCTCAAGCATATTGCTGAATATTCACCAACGGATCATTGTGGATTCTCAGAGTTTGAATCTCTATTGTCCTGTGATTCAAGGTCATTCATTGTGAATTCCAAGTGTTTATCCAGCGTTTTCCCACATATACCAGCTCTAGAACGTGAATTATTACTATTTTAAGGACTATCCTGCCTTTCACAGCACGTTGAATACATATTCTCAGTATTTCAACATGCAGTGGAGATTTTTTAGTTCTACAACATATTCCAAGTGTTTCAGAAACAGTCCTACACATTTACCCTGTCTGTTTTTTTTTTTTTGCCTCTGATACTTTTGACCTTTTAATACAGGTATAGTATCAGCTCTTTAAACATACATTATTAATATTTTGAACACGAGCCTATCATTTTGATTTCTTAGAATTTTGAAAACTTTCATACTGTTATATCAGCTCCATGAAAATGAATTTTTAAGTGTTTCACCGTCTTTCTTCCAAAACCGCCAACTCATTTTGACTGAATTATAAATGTAAACATTATCGCACTCACTTCTGAGCTATTTGAATACAATTTCCCAGTGATTAAACACAGTCCTAAGATGTTAAGGTTCTGTATTAATGTATTCCTACTTTATCAAGCATATTGCTGAATATTTCACCAGCGAATCATTGTGGATTCTCAGAGTTTGAGTCTCTGCTTTCCAGTGATTCAATAACATTCATTGTGAATTCCAAGTGTTTATCCAGCGTTTTCCCATAATACCAGCTCTTTAAACGTGAATTATTACTACTTTAAAGACTGTCCTACCTTTCACAGCACGTTGAATACGTATTCTCAGTATTTCAACATGCAGTAGAGATGTTATGGTTCTACAACATATTCCAAGTGTATCAGAAACAGTCCTACACATTTCCCCGGTCTGTTTTTTTTGAGCTCTGATACTTTTAACCTTTTAATACAGGTATCGTACCAGCTCTTTAAAGGTACATTATTACTATTTTGAACACTCCTGAACTGTCATTTTATTTCTTAGAATTTCGAATACTTTCATAGTGTTATATCAGCTCCATGAAAATGAATGTTTAAGTGTTTCACCGGCTTTCTTCCATAAAGGCCAACTCATTTTGACTGAATTATAAATGTAAACAGTATGGCACTCACTTCTGAGCTCCTTGAACACGATTTCCCAGTGATCTTCAGATAGGAAGGCTCTATGAATATGTATTCTTAGTGTTTCAAGTAAATTCCTAAATATTTCCCTACTTTGATTGTGAATTCTCAGAGTGTAAATCACTGTTCAGTGATTAAAACTCTACCATTGTGAATTCCAAGTATTTAAACATTGTTTTTCCATATATACCAGCTCTTTACACGTAAATTATTACTACTTTAATCATTAGCCTACCACTGGGATTTCTAATAGTTTAGAATTCTTTCCTTGTGTTATATTCGCTCTATGAAAATGAATTAAATGTTTAATCCACTTTTTCCAAAAACACCAACTCATTTAGACTGAATTATAAATGTAACCAGTATCCAACTCAATCCTCATCTCATTGAACACGATTTCCCAGGCATTAAACATTGTCCTACAGATGTTAAGGATTTTATTAATGTATTCTTAGTTTATCAAGCGTATAGTTCAATATTTCACCAGCAAATCATTGTGGATTCTCAGAGTTTGAATCTCTGTTATCCAGTCATTCCAGCCCATTCATTGTGAATTCCAAGTGTTTAGCCAGCGTTTTCCCATATATACCAGCTCTTTAAAAGTGAATTATTACTATTTTAAAGACTCTCCTACCTTTCACAGCAGGTTGAATACAAAGTCTTAGAATTTCAACATGCAGTGGAGATGTTATAGCTCTACAACCTATTCCCAGTGTTTAAGAAACACTCTTTCACATTTCCCCGGTCTGTCTTTATTGAGCTTTGAGACATTAACCTTTTAATACAGGTACCATACCAGCTCTTTAAAGGTACATTATTACTACTTTGAACACGAGCCTAACTATCATTTTGATTTCTTAGAATGTTGAAAACTTTCATACTGTTATATCAGCTCTATGAAAATGAATATTTAAGTGTTTCACGGTCTTTCTTCCAAAAACGCCAACTCATTTTGACTGAATTATAAATGTAAACATTATCGCACTCAATTCTGAGCTATTTGAACACAATGTCCCAGTGATTAAACACAGTCCTAAAGCTGTTAAGGTTATTAATGTATTCCTACTTTATCAAGCATATTGCTGAATATTTCACCAGCGGATCATTGTGGATTCTCAGAGTTTGAGTCTCTGCTTTCCAGTGATTCAAGCTCATTCATGGTGAATTCCAAGTGTTTAGAGAGTGTTTTCCCATAATACCAGCTCTTTAATCGTGAATTATTACTACTTTAAAGACTCTCGTACCTTTCACAGGACGTTAAATACAAATTCTCAATATTTCAACACGCAGTAGAGATGTTATAGTTCTACAACATATTCCAAGTGTTTCAGGAACAGTCCTACACATTTCCCCAGTCTGTTTTTTTTTGAGGTCTGATACTTTTAACCTTTTAATACAGGTATCGTACCAGCTCTTTGAAGATACATTATTACTATTTTGAACACTAGCTGAACTATCATTGTATTTCTTAGAATTTCGAATACTTTCATAGTGTTATATCAGCTCTATGAAAATGAATGTTTAAGTCTTTCACCCGGCATTCGCCCATAAACACCAACTCATTTTGACTGAATTATAAATGTAAACAGTATGGCACTCACTTCTGAGCTCCTTGAACACGATTTCCCAGTGATCTTCAGATAGGAAGGCTCTATGAATATGTATTCTTAGTGTTTCAAGTACATTCCTAAATATTTCCCTACTTTCATCGTGAATTCTCAGTGTGAATCACTGTTGTCCAGTGATTAAATCTCTACCATTGTGAATTCCAAGTATTTAAACATCGTTTTTCTATATATACCAGCTCTTTAAATGTAAATTATTACTACTTTATAATTAGCCTACAACTGGGATTTCTAATAGTTTTGAATTCATTCCTCGTGTTATATCCGCTCTATGAAAATGAATTAAATGTTTAATCCACTTTTTCCAAAAACACCAACTCATTTAGACTGAATTATAAAAGTAACCAGTATCCAAGTCAGTCCTCAGCTCTTTGAACAAGATTTCCCAGCGATTAAACATAGTCCTACAGATGTTAAGGTTCTTTATTAATGTATTCCTAGTTTATCAAGCATATTGCTGAATATTTCACGAGCGAATCATTGTGGATTCTCAGAGTTTGAATCTCTGTTGTCCTGTGATTCAAGGTCATTCATTGTGAATTCCAAGTGTTTATCCAGTGTTTTCCCATACATACCGGCTCTTTAATCATAATTACAACTTTAATCATTAGCCTAAGTATCATTGGGATTTCTAATAGTTTTGGATACTTTCCTCCTGTTATGTCCTCTCTATGAAAATGAAATAAATGTTTAACCCACTTTATTCCAAAATCACAAAATCATTTAGACTGAATTATAAATGTAACCAGTATCCAACTCAATCCTCAAATCATCTAACACGATTTCCCAGGGATTAAACATTATCCTACACATGTTAAGGATTTTATTAGTGTATTCTTAGTTTTTCAAGCATGTTGCTCAATATTTCACCAGTAAATCATTGTGCATTCTCAGAGTTTGAATCTCTGTTGTCCAGTGATTCCAGCCCATTCATTGTGAATTCCAAGTGTTTAGCCAGCGTTTTCCCATATATACCAGCTCTTTAAACGTGAATTATTAATATTTAAAGACTCTCCTACCTTTCACAGCACGTTGAATACAAAGTCTTAGAATTTCAACATGCAGTGGAGATGTTATAGCTTTACAACATATTCCAAGTGTTTAAGAAACACTCTTTCACATTTCCCCGGACTGTCTTTATTGAGCTTTAAGATGTAAACCTTTTAATACAGGTACCATTCCAGCTTTTTAAAGGTACATTATTACTACTTTGAACACGAGCCTAACTATCATTTCGATTTCTGAGAATGTTGAAAACTTTCATACTGTTATATCAGCTCCATGAAAATGAATTTTTAAGTGTTTCACCATCTTTCTTCCCAAAACGCCAACTCATTTTGACTGAATTATAAATGTAAACATTATCGCACTCACTTCTGAGCTATTTGAACACAATGTCCCAGTAATTAAACACAGTCCTAAGATGTTAAGGTTCTTTATTAATGTATTCCTAGTTTATCAAGCATATCGCTGAATATTTCACCAACGGATCATTGTGGATTCTCAGAGTTTGAATCTCTGTTGTCCTGTGATTCAATATCATTCATTGTGAATTCCAAGTGTTTATCCAGCGTTTTCCCATAATACCAGCTCTTTAAACGTGAATTATTACTACTTTAAAGACTGTCCTACCTTTCACAGCACGTTGAATACGAATTCTCAGTATTTCAACATGCAGTAGAGATGTTATGGTTCTACAACATATTCCAAGTGTATCAGAAACAGTCCTACACATTTCCCCGGTCTGTTTTTTTTTGAGCTCTGATACTTTTAACCTTTTAATACAGGTATCGTACCAGCTCTTTAAAGGTACATTATTACTATTTTGAACACTCCTGAACTATCATTTTATTTCTTAGAATTTCGAATACTTTCATAGTGTTATATCAGCTCCATGAAAATGAATGTTTAAGTGTTTCACCGGCTTTCTTCCATAAAGGCCAACTCATTTTGACTGAATTATAAATGTAAACAGTATGGCACTCACTTCTGAGCTCCTTGAACACGATTTCCCAGTGATCTTCAGATAGGAAGGCTCTATGAATATGTATTCTTAGTGTTTCAAGTAAATTCCTAAATATTTCCCTACTTTGATTGTGAATTCTCAGAGTGTAAATCACTGTTCAGTGATTAAAACTCTACCATTGTGAATTCCAAGTATTTAAACATTGTTTTTCCATATATACCAGCTCTTTACACGTAAATTATTACTACTTTAATCATTAGCCTACCACTGGGATTTCTAATAGTTTAGAATTCTTTCCTTGTGTTATATTCGCTCTATGAAAATGAATTAAATGTTTAATCCACTTTTTCCAAAAACACCAACTCATTTAGACTGAATTATAAATGTAACCAGTATCCAACTCAATCCTCATCTCATTGAACACGATTTCCCAGGGATTAAACATTGTCCTACAGATGTTAAGGATTTTATTAATGTATTCTTAGTTTATCAAGCGTATAGTTCAATATTTCACCAGCAAATTATTGTGGATTCTCAGAGTTTGAATCTCTGTTGTCCTGTGATTCAAGGTCATTCATTGTGAATTCCAAGTGTTTATCCAGTGTTTTCCCATACATACCGGCTCTTTAATCATAATTACAACTTTAATCATTAGCCTAAGTATCATTGGGATTTCTAATAGTTTTGGATACTTTCCTCCTGTTATGTCCTCTCTATGAAAATGAAATAAATGTTTAACCCACTTTATTCCAAAATCACAAAATCATTTAGACTGAATTATAAATGTAACCAGTATCCAACTCAATCCTCAAATCATCTAACACGATTTCCCAGGGATTAAACATTATCCTACACATGTTAAGGATTTTATTAGTGTATTCTTAGTTTTTCAAGCATATTGCTCAATATTTCACCAGTAAATCATTGTGCATTCTCAGAGTTTGAATCTCTGTTGTCCAGTGATTCCAGCCCATTCATTGTGAATTCCAAGTGTTTAGGCAGCGTTTTCCCATATATACCAGCTCTTTAAACGTGAATTATTAATATTTAAAGACTCTCCTACCTTTCACAGCACGTTGAATACAAAGTCTTAGAATTTCAACATGCAGTGGAGATGTTATAGCTTTACAACATATTCCAAGTGTTTAAGAAACACTCTTTCACATTTCCCCGGACTGTCTTTATTGAGCTTTAAGATGTAAACCTTTTAATACAGGTACCATTCCAGCTTTTTAAAGGTACATTATTACTACTTTGAACACGAGCCTAACTATCATTTCGATTTCTGAGAATGTTGAAAACTTTCATACTGTTATATCAGCTCCATGAAAATGAATTTTTAAGTGTTTCACCATCTTTCTTCCAAAAACGCCAACTCATTTTGACTGAATTATAAATGTAAACATTATCGCACTCACTTCTGAGCTATTTGAACACAATGTCCCAGTAATTAAACACAGTCCTAAGATGTTAAGGTTCTTTATTAACGTATTCCTAGTTTATCAAGCATATCGCTGAATATTTCACCAACGGATCATTGTGGATTCTCAGAGTTTGAATCTCTGTTGTCCTGTGATTCAATATCATTCATTGTGAATTCCAAGTGTTTATCCAGCGTTTTCCCATAATACCAGCTCTTTAAACGTGAATTATTACTACTTTAAAGACTGTCCTACCTTTCACAGCACGTTGAATACGAATTCTCAGTATTTCAACATGCAGTAGAGATGTTATGGTTCTACAACATATTCCAAGTGTATCAGAAACAGTCCTACACATTTCCCCGGTCTGTTTTTTTTTGAGCTCTGATACTTTTAACCTTTTAATACAGGTATCGTACCAGCTCTTTAAAGGTACATTATTACTATTTTGAACACTCCTGAACTATCATTTTATTTCTTAGAATTTCGAATACTTTCATAGTGTTATATCAGCTCCATGAAAATGAATGTTTAAGTGTTTCACCGGCTTTCTTCCATAAAGGCCAACTCATTTTGACTGAATTATAAATGTAAACAGTATGGCACTCACTTCTGAGCTCCTTGAACACGATTTCCCAGTGATCTTCAGATAGGAAGGCTCTATGAATATGTATTCTTAGTGTTTCAAGTAAATTCCTAAATATTTCCCTACTTTGATTGTGAATTCTCAGAGTGTAAATCACTGTTCAGTGATTAAAACTCTACCATTGTGAATTCCAAGTATTTAAACATTGTTTTTCCATATATACCAGCTCTTTACACGTAAATTATTACTACTTTAATCATTAGCCTACCACTGGGATTTCTAATAGTTTAGAATTCTTTCCTTGTGTTATATTCGATCTATGAAAATGAATTAAATGTTTAATCCACTTTTTCCAAAAACACCAACTCATTTAGACTGAATTATAAATGTAACCAGTATCCAACTCAATCCTCATCTCATTGAACACGATTTCCCAGGCATTAAACATTGTCCTACAGATGTTAAGGATTTTATTAATGTATTCTTAGTTTATCAAGCGTATAGTTCAATATTTCACCAGCAAATCATAGTGGATTCTCAGAGTTTGAATCTCTGTTATCCAGTCATTCCAGCCCATTCATTGTGAATTCCAAGTGTTTAGCCAGCGTTTTCCCATATATACCAGCTCTTTAAAAGTGAATTATTACTATTTTAAAGACTCTCCTACCTTTCACAGCAGGTTGAATACAAAGTCTTAGAATTTCAACATGCAGTGGAGATGTTATAGCTCTACAACCTATTCCCAGTGTTTAAGAAACACTCTTTCACATTTCCCCGGTCTGTCTTTATTGAGCTTTGAGACATTAACCTTTTAATACAGGTACCATACCAGCTCTTTAAAGGTACATTATTACTACTTTGAACACGAGCCTAACTATCATTTTGATTTCTTAGAATGTTGAAAACTTTCATACTGTTATATCAGCTCTATGAAAATGAATATTTAAGTGTTTCACGGTCTTTCTTCCAAAAACGCCAACTCATTTTGACTGAATTATAAATGTAAACATTATCGCACTCAATTCTGAGCTATTTGAACACAATGTCCCAGTGATTAAACACAGTCCTAAAGCTGTTAAGGTTATTAATGTATTCCTACTTTATCAAGCATATTGCTGAATATTTCACCAGCGGATCATTGTGGATTCTCAGAGTTTGAGTCTCTGCTTTCCAGTGATTCAAGCTCATTCATGGTGAATTCCAAGTGTTTAGAGAGTGTTTTCCCATAATACCAGCTCTTTAATCGTGAATTATTACTACTTTAAAGACTCTCGTACCTTTCACAGGACGTTAAATACAAATTCTCAGTATTTCAACACGCAGTAGAGATGTTATAGTTCTACAACATATTCCAAGTGTTTCAGGAACAGTCCTACACATTTCCCCAGTCTGTTTTTTTTTGAGGTCTGATACTTTTAACCTTTTAATACAGGTATCGTTCCAGCTCTTTGAAGATACATTATTACTATTTTGAACACTAGCTGAACTATCATTGTATTTCTTAGAATTTCGAATACTTTCATAGTGTTATATCAGCTCTATGAAAATGAATGTTTAAGTCTTTCACCCGGCTTTCGCCCATAAACACCAACTCATTTTGACTGAATTATAAATGTAAACAGTATGGCACTCACTTCTGAGCTCCTTGAACACGATTTCCCAGTGATCTTCAGATAGGAAGGCTCTATGAATATGTATTCTTAGTGTTTCAAGTACATTCCTAAATATTTCCCTACTTTCATCGTGAATTCTCAGTGTGAATCACTGTTGTCCAGTGATTAAATCTCTACCATTGTGAATTCCAAGTATTTAAACATCGTTTTTCTATATATACCAGCTCTTTAAATGTAAATTATTACTACTTTATAATTAGCCTACAACTGGGATTTCTAATAGTTTTGAATTCATTCCTCGTGTTATATCCGCTCTATGAAAATGAATTAAATGTTTAATCCACTTTTTCCAAAAACACCAACTCATTTAGACTGAATTATAAAAGTAACCAGTATCCAAGTCAGTCCTCAGCTCTTTGAACAAGATTTCCCAGCGATTAAACATAGTCCTACAGATGTTAAGGTTCTTTATTAATGTATTCCTAGTTTATCAAGCATATTGCTGAATATTTCACGAGCGAATCATTGTGGATTCTCAGAGTTTGAATCTCTGTTGTCCTGTGATTCAAGGTCATTCATTGTGAATTCCAAGTGTTTATCCAGTGTTTTCCCATACATACCGGCTCTTTAATCATAATTACAACTTTAATCATTAGCCTAAGTATCATTGGGATTTCTAATAGTTTTGGATACTTTCCTCCTGTTATGTCCTCTCTATGAAAATGAAATAAATGTTTAACCCACTTTATTCCAAAATCACAAAATCATTTAGACTGAATTATAAATGTAACCAGTATCCAACTCAATCCTCAAATCATCTAACACGATTTCCCAGGGATTAAACATTATCCTACACATGTTAAGGATTTTATTAGTGTATTCTTAGTTTTTCAAGCATGTTGCTCAATATTTCACCAGTAAATCATTGTGCATTCTCAGAGTTTGAATCTCTGTTGTCCAGTGATTCCAGCCCATTCATTGTGAATTCCAAGTGTTTAGGCAGCGTTTTCCCATATATACCAGCTCTTTAAACGTGAATTATTAATATTTAAAGACTCTCCTACCTTTCACAGCACGTTGAATACAAAGTCTTAGAATTTCAACATGCAGTGGAGATGTTATAGCTTTACAACATATTCCAAGTGTTTAAGAAACACTCTTTCACATTTCCCCGGACTGTCTTTATTGAGCTTTAAGATGTAAACCTTTTAATACAGGTACCATTCCAGCTTTTTAAAGGTACATTATTACTACTTTGAACACGAGCCTAACTATCATTTCGATTTCTGAGAATGTTGAAAACTTTCATACTGTTATATCAGCTCCATGAAAATGAATTTTTAAGTGTTTCACCATCTTTCTTCCCAAAACGCCAACTCATTTTGACTGAATTATAAATGTAAACATTATCGCACTCACTTCTGAGCTATTTGAACACAATGTCCCAGTAATTAAACACAGTCCTAAGATGTTAAGGTTCTTTATTAATGTATTCCTAGTTTATCAAGCATATCGCTGAATATTTCACCAACGGATCATTGTGGATTCTCAGAGTTTGAATCTCTGTTGTCCTGTGATTCAATATCATTCATTGTGAATTCCAAGTGTTTATCCAGCGTTTTCCCATAATACCAGCTCTTTAAACGTGAATTATTACTACTTTAAAGACTGTCCTACCTTTCACAGCACGTTGAATACGAATTCTCAGTATTTCAACATGCAGTAGAGATGTTATGGTTCTACAACATATTCCAAGTGTATCAGAAACAGTCCTACACATTTCCCCGGTCTGTTTTTTTTGAGCTCTGATACTTTTAACCTTTTAATACAGGTATCGTACCAGCTCTTTAAAGGTACATTATTACTATTTTGAACACTCCTGAACTATCATTTATTTCTTAGAATTTCGAATACTTTCATAGTGTTATATCAGCTCCATGAAAATGAATGTTTAAGTGTTTCACCAGCTTTCTTCCATAAAGGCCAACTCATTTTGACTGAATTATAAATGTAAACAGTATGGCACTCACTTCTGAGCTCCTTGAACACGATTTCCCAGTGATCTTCAGATAGGAAGGCTCTATGAATATGTATTCTTAGTGTTTCAAGTAAATTCCTAAATATTTCCCTACTTTGATTGTGAATTTTCAGAGTGTAAATCACTGTTCAGTGATTAAAACTCTACCATTGTGAATTCCAAGTATTTAAACATTGTTTTTCCATATATACCAGCTCTTTACACGTAAATTATTACTACTTTATAATTGGCCTACCACTGGGATTTCTAATACTTTAGAATTCTTTCCTCGTGTTATATCTGCTCTATGAAAATGAATTAAATGTTTAATCCACTTTTTCCAAAAACACCAACTCATTTAGACTGAATTATAAAAGTAACCAGTATCCAACTCAGTCCTCAGCTCTCTGAACAAGAATTCCCAGCGATTAAACATAGTCCTACAGATGTTAAGGTTCTTTATTAATGTATTCCTAGTTTCTCAAGCATATTGCTGAATATTCACCAACGGATCATTGTGGATTCTCAGAGTTTGAATCTCTATTGTCCTGTGATTCAAGGTCATTCATTGTGAATTCCAAGTGTTTATCCAGCGTTTTCCCACATATACCAGCTCTAGAACGTGAATTATTACTATTTTAAGGACTATCCTGCCTTTCACAGCACGTTGAATACATATTCTCAGTATTTCAACATGCAGTGGAGATTTTTTAGTTCTACAACATATTCCAAGTGTTTCAGAAACAGTCCTACACATTTACCCTGTCTGTTTTTTTTTTTTTGCCTCTGATACTTTTGACCTTTTAATACAGATATAGTATCAGCTCTTTAAACATACATTATTAATATTTTGAACACGAGCCTATCATTTTGATTTCTTAGAATTTTGAAAACTTTCATACTGTTATATCAGCTCCATGAAAATGAATTTTTAAGTGTTTCACCGTCTTTCTTCCAAAAACGCCAACTCATTTTGACTGAATTATAAATGTAAACATTATCGCACTCACTTCTGAGCTATTTGAACACAATTTCCCAGTGATTAAACACAGTCCTAAGATGTTAAGGTTCTTTATTAATGTATTCCTACTTTATCAAGCATATTGCTGAATATTTCACCAGCGAATCATTGTGGATTCTGAGTTTGAGTCTCTGCTTTCCAGTGATTCAAGCTCATTCATGGTGAATTCCAAGTGTTTAGAGAGTGTTTTCCCATAATACCAGCTCTTTAATCGTGAATTATTACTACTTTAAAGACTCTCCTACCTTTCTCAGCACGTTAAATACAAATTCTCAGTATTTCAACATGCAGTAGAGATGTTATAGTTCTACAACATATTCCAAGTGTTTCAGGAACAGTCCTACACATTTCCCCGGTCTGTTTTTTTTGAGGTCTGATACTTTTAACCTTTTAATACAGGTATCGTACCAGCTCTTTGAAGATACATTATTACTATTTTGAACACTTGCTGAACTATCATTGTATTTCTTAGAATTTCGAATACTTTCATAGTGGTATATCAGCTCTATGAAAATGAATGTTTAAGTCTTTCACCGGCTTTCTTCCATAAACACCAACTCATTTTGACTGAATTATAAATGTAAACAGTATGGCACTCACTTCTGAGCTCCTTGAACACGATTTCTCAGTGATCTTCAGATAGGAAGGCTCTATGAATATGTATTCTTAGTGTTTCAAGTACATTCCTAAATATTTCCCTACTTTCATTGTGAATTCTCAGAGTGTAAATCACTGTTCAGTGATTAAAACTCTACCATTGTGAATTCCAAGTATTTAAACATTGTTTTTCCATATATACAAGCTCTTTAAACGTAAATTATTACTACTTTAATCATTAGCCTACCACTGGGATTTCTAATAGTTTAGAATTCTTTCCTCGTGTTATATTCACTCTATGAAAATGAATTAAATGTTTAATCCACTTTTTCCAAAAACACCAACTCATTTAGACTGAATTATAAAAGTAACCAGTATCCAACTCAGTCCTCAGCTCTTTGAACAAGAATTCCCAGCGATTAAACATAGTCCTACAGATGTTAAGGTTCTTTATTAATGTATTCCTAGTTTATCAAGCATATTGCTGAATATTTCACGAGCGAATCATTGTGGATTCTCAGAGTTTGAATCTCTGTTGTCCTGTGATTCAAGGTCATTCATTGTGAATTCCAAGTGTTTATCCAGTGTTTTCCCATACATACCTGCTCTTTAATCATAATTACAACTTTAATCATTAGCCTAAGTATCATTGGGATTTCTAATAGTTTTGGATACTTTCCTCCTGTTATGTCCTCTCTATGAAAATGAAATAAATGTTTAACCCACTTTATTCCAAAATCACAAAATCATTTAGACTGAATTATAAATGTAACCAGTATCCAACTCAATCCTCAAATCATCTAACACGATTTCCCAGGGATTAAACATTATCCTACACATGTTAAGGATTTTATTAGTGTATTCTTAGTTTTTCAAGCATATTGCTCAATATTTCACCAGTAAATCATTGTGCATTCTCAGAGTTTGAATCTCTGTTGTCCAGTGATTCCAGCCCATTCATTGTGAATTCCAAGTGTTTAGGCAGCGTTTTCCCATATATACCAGCTCTTTAAACGTGAATTATTAATATTTAAAGACTCTCCTACCTTTCACAGCACGTTGAATACAAAGTCTTAGAATTTCAACATGCAGTGGAGATGTTATAGCTTTACAACATATTCCAAGTGTTTAAGAAACACTCTTTCACATTTCCCCGGACTGTCTTTATTGAGCTTTAAGATGTAAACCTTTTAATACAGGTACCATTCCAGCTTTTTAAAGGTACATTATTACTACTTTGAACACGAGCCTAACTATCATTTCGATTTCTGAGAATGTTGAAAACTTTCATACTGTTATATCAGCTCCATGAAAATGAATTTTTAAGTGTTTCACCATCTTTCTTCCAAAAACGCCAACTCATTTTGACTGAATTATAAATGTAAACATTATCGCACTCACTTCTGAGCTATTTGAACACAATGTCCCAGTAATTAAACACAGTCCTAAGATGTTAAGGTTCTTTATTAATGTATTCCTAGTTTATCAAGCATATCGCTGAATATTTCACCAACGGATCATTGTGGATTCTCAGAGTTTGAATCTCTGTTGTCCTGTGATTCAATATCATTCATTGTGAATTCCAAGTGTTTATCCAGCGTTTTCCCATAATACCAGCTCTTTAAACGTGAATTATTACTACTTTAAAGACTGTCCTACCTTTCACAGCACGTTGAATACGAATTCTCAGTATTTCAACATGCAGTAGAGATGTTATGGTTCTACAACATATTCCAAGTGTATCAGAAACAGTCCTACACATTTCCCCGGTCTGTTTTTTTTTGAGCTCTGATACTTTTAACCTTTTAATACAGGTATCGTACCAGCTCTTTAAAGGTACATTATTACTATTTTGAACACTCCTGAACTATCATTTTATTTCTTAGAATTTCGAATACTTTCATAGTGTTATATCAGCTCCATGAAAATGAATGTTTAAGTGTTTCACCGGCTTTCTTCCATAAAGGCCAACTCATTTTGACTGAATTATAAATGTAAACAGTATGGCACTCACTTCTGAGCTCCTTGAACACGATTTCCCAGTGATCTTCAGATAGGAAGGCTCTATGAATATGTATTCTTAGTGTTTCAAGTAAATTCCTAAATATTTCCCTACTTTGATTGTGAATTCTCAGAGTGTAAATCACTGTTCAGTGATTAAAACTCTACCATTGTGAATTCCAAGTATTTAAACATTGTTTTTCCATATATACCAGCTCTTTACACGTAAATTATTACTACTTTAATCATTAGCCTACCACTGGGATTTCTAATAGTTTAGAATTCTTTCCTTGTGTTATATTCGCTCTATGAAAATGAATTAAATGTTTAATCCACTTTTTCCAAAAACACCAACTCATTTAGACTGAATTATAAATGTAACCAGTATCCAACTCAATCCTCATCTCATTGAACACGATTTCCCAGGCATTAAACATTGTCCTACAGATGTTAAGGATTTTATTAATGTATTCTTAGTTTATCAAGCGTATAGTTCAATATTTCACCAGCAAATCATAGTGGATTCTCAGAGTTTGAATCTCTGTTATCCAGTCATTCCAGCCCATTCATTGTGAATTCCAAGTGTTTAGCCAGCGTTTTCCCATATATACCAGCTCTTTAAAAGTGAATTATTACTATTTTAAAGACTCTCCTACCTTTCACAGCAGGTTGAATACAAAGTCTTAGAATTTCAACATGCAGTGGAGATGTTATAGCTCTACAACCTATTCCCAGTGTTTAAGAAACACTCTTTCACATTTCCCCGGTCTGTCTTTATTGAGCTTTGAGACATTAACCTTTTAATACAGGTACCATACCAGCTCTTTAAAGGTACATTATTACTACTTTGAACACGAGCCTAACTATCATTTTGATTTCTTAGAATGTTGAAAACTTTCATACTGTTATATCAGCTCTATGAAAATGAATATTTAAGTGTTTCACGGTCTTTCTTCCAAAAACGCCAACTCATTTTGACTGAATTATAAATGTAAACATTATCGCACTCAATTCTGAGCTATTTGAACACAATGTCCCAGTGATTAAACACAGTCCTAAAGCTGTTAAGGTTATTAATGTATTCCTACTTTATCAAGCATATTGCTGAATATTTCACCAGCGGATCATTGTGGATTCTCAGAGTTTGAGTCTCTGCTTTCCAGTGATTCAAGCTCATTCATGGTGAATTCCAAGTGTTTAGAGAGTGTTTTCCCATAATACCAGCTCTTTAATCGTGAATTATTACTACTTTAAAGACTCTCGTACCTTTCACAGGACGTTAAATACAAATTCTCAGTATTTCAACACGCAGTAGAGATGTTATAGTTCTACAACATATTCCAAGTGTTTCAGGAACAGTCCTACACATTTCCCCAGTCTGTTTTTTTTTGAGGTCTGATACTTTTAACCTTTTAATACAGGTATCGTTCCAGCTCTTTGAAGATACATTATTACTATTTTGAACACTAGCTGAACTATCATTGTATTTCTTAGAATTTCGAATACTTTCATAGTGTTATATCAGCTCTATGAAAATGAATGTTTAAGTCTTTCACCCGGCTTTCGCCCATAAACACCAACTCATTTTGACTGAATTATAAATGTAAACAGTATGGCACTCACTTCTGAGCTCCTTGAACACGATTTCCCAGTGATCTTCAGATAGGAAGGCTCTATGAATATGTATTCTTAGTGTTTCAAGTACATTCCTAAATATTTCCCTACTTTCATCGTGAATTCTCAGTGTGAATCACTGTTGTCCAGTGATTAAATCTCTACCATTGTGAATTCCAAGTATTTAAACATCGTTTTTCTATATATACCAGCTCTTTAAATGTAAATTATTACTACTTTATAATTAGCCTACAACTGGGATTTCTAATAGTTTTGAATTCATTCCTCGTGTTATATCCGCTCTATGAAAATGAATTAAATGTTTAATCCACTTTTTCCAAAAACACCAACTCATTTAGACTGAATTATAAAAGTAACCAGTATCCAAGTCAGTCCTCAGCTCTTTGAACAAGATTTCCCAGCGATTAAACATAGTCCTACAGATGTTAAGGTTCTTTATTAATGTATTCCTAGTTTATCAAGCATATTGCTGAATATTTCACGAGCGAATCATTGTGGATTCTCAGAGTTTGAATCTCTGTTGTCCTGTGATTCAAGGTCATTCATTGTGAATTCCAAGTGTTTATCCAGTGTTTTCCCATACATACCGGCTCTTTAATCATAATTACAACTTTAATCATTAGCCTAAGTATCATTGGGATTTCTAATAGTTTTGGATACTTTCCTCCTGTTATGTCCTCTCTATGAAAATGAAATAAATGTTTAACCCACTTTATTCCAAAATCACAAAATCATTTAGACTGAATTATAAATGTAACCAGTATCCAACTCAATCCTCAAATCATCTAACACGATTTCCCAGGGATTAAACATTATCCTACACATGTTAAGGATTTTATTAGTGTATTCTTAGTTTTTCAAGCATGTTGCTCAATATTTCACCAGTAAATCATTGTGCATTCTCAGAGTTTGAATCTCTGTTGTCCAGTGATTCCAGCCCATTCATTGTGAATTCCAAGTGTTTAGCCAGCGTTTTCCCATATATACCAGCTCTTTAAACGTGAATTATTAATATTTAAAGACTCTCCTACCTTTCACAGCACGTTGAATACAAAGTCTTAGAATTTCAACATGCAGTGGAGATGTTATAGCTTTACAACATATTCCAAGTGTTTAAGAAACACTCTTTCACATTTCCCCGGACTGTCTTTATTGAGCTTTAAGATGTAAACCTTTTAATACAGGTACCATTCCAGCTTTTTAAAGGTACATTATTACTACTTTGAACACGAGCCTAACTATCATTTCGATTTCTGAGAATGTTGAAAACTTTCATACTGTTATATCAGCTCCATGAAAATGAATTTTTAAGTGTTTCACCATCTTTCTTCCAAAAACGCCAACTCATTTTGACTGAATTATAAATGTAAACATTATCGCACTCACTTCTGAGCTATTTGAACACAATGTCCCAGTAATTAAACACAGTCCTAAGATGTTAAGGTTCTTTATTAATGTATTCCTAGTTTATCAAGCATATCGCTGAATATTTCACCAACGGATCATTGTGGATTCTCAGAGTTTGAATCTCTGTTGTCCTGTGATTCAATATCATTCATTGTGAATTCCAAGTGTTTATCCAGCGTTTTCCCATAATACCAGCTCTTTAAACGTGAATTATTACTACTTTAAAGACTGTCCTACCTTTCACAGCACGTTGAATACGAATTCTCAGTATTTCAACATGCAGTAGAGATGTTATGGTTCTACAACATATTCCAAGTGTATCAGAAACAGTCCTACACATTTCCCCGGTCTGTTTTTTTTGAGCTCTGATACTTTTAACCTTTTAATACAGGTATCGTACCAGCTCTTTAAAGGTACATTATTACTATTTTGAACACTCCTGAACTATCATTTATTTCTTAGAATTTCGAATACTTTCATAGTGTTATATCAGCTCCATGAAAATGAATGTTTAAGTGTTTCACCAGCTTTCTTCCATAACGGCCAACTCATTTTGACTGAATTATAAATGTAAACAGTATGGCACTCACTTCTGAGCTCCTTGAACACGATTTCCCAGTGATCTTCAGATAGGAAGGCTCTATGAATATGTATTCTTAGTGTTTCAAGTAAATTCCTAAATATTTCCCTACTTTGATTGTGAATTTTCAGAGTGTAAATCACTGTTCAGTGATTAAAACTCTACCATTGTGAATTCCAAGTATTTAAACATTGTTTTTCCATATATACCAGCTCTTTACACGTAAATTATTACTACTTTATAATTGGCCTACCACTGGGATTTCTAATACTTTAGAATTCTTTCCTCGTGTTATATCCGCTCTATGAAAATGAATTAAATGTTTAATCCACTTTTTCCAAAAACACCAACTCATTTAGACTGAATTATAAAAGTAACCAGTATCCAACTCAGTCCTCAGCTCTCTGAACAAGAATTCCCAGCGATTAAACATAGTCCTACAGATGTTATGGTTCTTTATTAATGTATTCCTAGTTTCTCAAGCATATTGCTGAATATTCACCAACGGATCATTGTGGATTCTCAGAGTTTGAATCTCTATTGTCCTGTGATTCAAGGTCATTCATTGTGAATTCCAAGTGTTTATCCAGCGTTTTCTCACATATACCAGCTCTAGAACGTGAATTATTACTATTTTAAGGACTATCCTGCCTTTCACAGCACGTTGAATACATATTCTCAGTATTTCAACATGCAGTGGAGATTTTTTAGTTCTACAACATATTCCAAGTGTTTCAGAAACAGTCCTACACATTTACCCTGTCTGTTTTTTTTTTTTTGCCTCTGATACTTTTGACCTTTTAATACAGGTATAGTATCAGCTCTTTAAACATACATTATTAATATTTTGAACACGAGCCTATCATTTTGATTTCTTAGAATTTTGAAAACTTTCATACTGTTATATCAGCTCCATGAAAATGAATTTTTAAGTGTTTCACCGTCTTTCTTCCAAAACCGCCAACTCATTTTGACTGAATTATAAATGTAAACATTATCGCACTCACTTCTGAGCTATTTGAATACAATTTCCCAGTGATTAAACACAGTCCTAAGATGTTAAGGTTCTGTATTAATGTATTCCTACTTTATCAAGCATATTGCTGAATATTTCACCAGCGAATCATTGTGGATTCTCAGAGTTTGAGTCTCTGCTTTCCAGTGATTCAATAACATTCATTGTGAATTCCAAGTGTTTATCCAGCGTTTTCCCATAATACCAGCTCTTTAAACGTGAATTATTACTACTTTAAAGACTGTCCTACCTTTCACAGCACGTTGAATACGTATTCTCAGTATTTCAACATGCAGTAGAGATGTTATGGTTCTACAACATATTCCAAGTGTATCAGAAACAGTCCTACACATTTCCCCGGTCTGTTTTTTTTGAGCTCTGATACTTTTAACCTTTTAATACAGGTATCGTACCAGCTCTTTAAAGGTACATTATTACTATTTTGAACACTCCTGAACTGTCATTTTATTTCTTAGAATTTCGAATACTTTCATAGTGTTATATCAGCTCCATGAAAATGAATGTTTAAGTGTTTCACCGGCTTTCTTCCATAAAGGCCAACTCATTTTGACTGAATTATAAATGTAAACAGTATGGCACTCACTTCTGAGCTCCTTGAACACGATTTCCCAGTGATCTTCAGATAGGAAGGCTCTATGAATATGTATTCTTAGTGTTTCAAGTAAATTCCTAAATATTTCCCTACTTTGATTGTGAATTCTCAGAGTGTAAATCACTGTTCAGTGATTAAAACTCTACCATTGTGAATTCCAAGTATTTAAACATTGTTTTTCCATATATACCAGCTCTTTACACGTAAATTATTACTACTTTAATCATTAGCCTACCACTGGGATTTCTAATAGTTTAGAATTCTTTCCTTGTGTTATATTCGCTCTATGAAAATGAATTAAATGTTTAATCCACTTTTTCCAAAAACACCAACTCATTTAGACTGAATTATAAATGTAACCAGTATCCAACTCAATCCTCATCTCATTGAACACGATTTCCCAGGCATTAAACATTGTCCTACAGATGTTAAGGATTTTATTAATGTATTCTTAGTTTATCAAGCGTATAGTTCAATATTTCACCAGCAAATCATTGTGGATTCTCAGAGTTTGAATCTCTGTTATCCAGTCATTCCAGCCCATTCATTGTGAATTCCAAGTGTTTAGCCAGCGTTTTCCCATATATACCAGCTCTTTAAAAGTGAATTATTACTATTTTAAAGACTCTCCTACCTTTCACAGCAGGTTGAATACAAAGTCTTAGAATTTCAACATGCAGTGGAGATGTTATAGCTCTACAACCTATTCCCAGTGTTTAAGAAACACTCTTTCACATTTCCCCGGTCTGTCTTTATTGAGCTTTGAGACATTAACCTTTTAATACAGGTACCATACCAGCTCTTTAAAGGTACATTATTACTACTTTGAACACGAGCCTAACTATCATTTTGATTTCTTAGAATGTTGAAAACTTTCATACTGTTATATCAGCTCTATGAAAATGAATATTTAAGTGTTTCACGGTCTTTCTTCCAAAAACGCCAACTCATTTTGACTGAATTATAAATGTAAACATTATCGCACTCAATTCTGAGCTATTTGAACACAATGTCCCAGTGATTAAACACAGTCCTAAAGCTGTTAAGGTTATTAATGTATTCCTACTTTATCAAGCATATTGCTGAATATTTCACCAGCGGATCATTGTGGATTCTCAGAGTTTGAGTCTCTGCTTTCCAGTGATTCAAGCTCATTCATGGTGAATTCCAAGTGTTTAGAGAGTGTTTTCCCATAATACCAGCTCTTTAATCGTGAATTATTACTACTTTAAAGACTCTCGTACCTTTCACAGGACGTTAAATACAAATTCTCAGTATTTCAACACGCAGTAGAGATGTTATAGTTCTACAACATATTCCAAGTGTTTCAGGAACAGTCCTACACATTTCCCCAGTCTGTTTTTTTTTGAGGTCTGATACTTTTAACCTTTTAATACAGGTATCGTACCAGCTCTTTGAAGATACATTATTACTATTTTGAACACTAGCTGAACTATCATTGTATTTCTTAGAATTTCGAATACTTTCATAGTGTTATATCAGCTCTATGAAAATGAATGTTTAAGTCTTTCACCCGGCATTCGCCCATAAACACCAACTCATTTTGACTGAATTATAAATGTAAACAGTATGGCACTCACTTCTGAGCTCCTTGAACACGATTTCCCAGTGATCTTCAGATAGGAAGGCTCTATGAATATGTATTCTTAGTGTTTCAAGTACATTCCTAAATATTTCCCTACTTTCATCGTGAATTCTCAGTGTGAATCACTGTTGTCCAGTGATTAAATCTCTACCATTGTGAATTCCAAGTATTTAAACATCGTTTTTCTATATATACCAGCTCTTTAAATGTAAATTATTACTACTTTATAATTAGCCTACAACTGGGATTTCTAATAGTTTTGAATTCATTCCTCGTGTTATATCCGCTCTATGAAAATGAATTAAATGTTTAATCCACTTTTTCCAAAAACACCAACTCATTTAGACTGAATTATAAAAGTAACCAGTATCCAAGTCAGTCCTCAGCTCTTTGAACAAGATTTCCCAGCGATTAAACATAGTCCTACAGATGTTAAGGTTCTTTATTAATGTATTCCTAGTTTATCAAGCATATTGCTGAATATTTCACGAGCGAATCATTGTGGATTCTCAGAGTTTGAATCTCTGTTGTCCTGTGATTCAAGGTCATTCATTGTGAATTCCAAGTGTTTATCCAGTGTTTTCCCATACATACCGGCTCTTTAATCATAATTACAACTTTAATCATTAGCCTAAGTATCATTGGGATTTCTAATAGTTTTGGATACTTTCCTCCTGTTATGTCCTCTCTATGAAAATGAAATAAATGTTTAACCCACTTTATTCCAAAATCACAAAATCATTTAGACTGAATTATAAATGTAACCAGTATCCAACTCAATCCTCAAATCATCTAACACGATTTCCCAGGGATTAAACATTATCCTACACATGTTAAGGATTTTATTAGTGTATTCTTAGTTTTTCAAGCATGTTGCTCAATATTTCACCAGTAAATCATTGTGCATTCTCAGAGTTTGAATCTCTGTTGTCCAGTGATTCCAGCCCATTCATTGTGAATTCCAAGTGTTTAGCCAGCGTTTTCCCATATATACCAGCTCTTTAAACGTGAATTATTAATATTTAAAGACTCTCCTACCTTTCACAGCACGTTGAATACAAAGTCTTAGAATTTCAACATGCAGTGGAGATGTTATAGCTTTACAACATATTCCAAGTGTTTAAGAAACACTCTTTCACATTTCCCCGGACTGTCTTTATTGAGCTTTAAGATGTAAACCTTTTAATACAGGTACCATTCCAGCTTTTTAAAGGTACATTATTACTACTTTGAACACGAGCCTAACTATCATTTCGATTTCTGAGAATGTTGAAAACTTTCATACTGTTATATCAGCTCCATGAAAATGAATTTTTAAGTGTTTCACCATCTTTCTTCCCAAAACGCCAACTCATTTTGACTGAATTATAAATGTAAACATTATCGCACTCACTTCTGAGCTATTTGAACACAATGTCCCAGTAATTAAACACAGTCCTAAGATGTTAAGGTTCTTTATTAATGTATTCCTAGTTTATCAAGCATATCGCTGAATATTTCACCAACGGATCATTGTGGATTCTCAGAGTTTGAATCTCTGTTGTCCTGTGATTCAATATCATTCATTGTGAATTCCAAGTGTTTATCCAGCGTTTTCCCATAATACCAGCTCTTTAAACGTGAATTATTACTACTTTAAAGACTGTCCTACCTTTCACAGCACGTTGAATACGAATTCTCAGTATTTCAACATGCAGTAGAGATGTTATGGTTCTACAACATATTCCAAGTGTATCAGAAACAGTCCTACACATTTCCCCGGTCTGTTTTTTTTTGAGCTCTGATACTTTTAACCTTTTAATACAGGTATCGTACCAGCTCTTTAAAGGTACATTATTACTATTTTGAACACTCCTGAACTATCATTTTATTTCTTAGAATTTCGAATACTTTCATAGTGTTATATCAGCTCCATGAAAATGAATGTTTAAGTGTTTCACCGGCTTTCTTCCATAAAGGCCAACTCATTTTGACTGAATTATAAATGTAAACAGTATGGCACTCACTTCTGAGCTCCTTGAACACGATTTCCCAGTGATCTTCAGATAGGAAGGCTCTATGAATATGTATTCTTAGTGTTTCAAGTAAATTCCTAAATATTTCCCTACTTTGATTGTGAATTCTCAGAGTGTAAATCACTGTTCAGTGATTAAAACTCTACCATTGTGAATTCCAAGTATTTAAACATTGTTTTTCCATATATACCAGCTCTTTACACGTAAATTATTACTACTTTAATCATTAGCCTACCACTGGGATTTCTAATAGTTTAGAATTCTTTCCTTGTGTTATATTCGCTCTATGAAAATGAATTAAATGTTTAATCCACTTTTTCCAAAAACACCAACTCATTTAGACTGAATTATAAATGTAACCAGTATCCAACTCAATCCTCATCTCATTGAACACGATTTCCCAGGGATTAAACATTGTCCTACAGATGTTAAGGATTTTATTAATGTATTCTTAGTTTATCAAGCGTATAGTTCAATATTTCACCAGTAAATTATTGTGGATTCTCAGAGTTTGAATCTCTGTTGTCCTGTGATTCAAGGTCATTCATTGTGAATTCCAAGTGTTTATCCAGTGTTTTCCCATACATACCGGCTCTTTAATCATAATTACAACTTTAATCATTAGCCTAAGTATCATTGGGATTTCTAATAGTTTTGGATACTTTCCTCCTGTTATGTCCTCTCTATGAAAATGAAATAAATGTTTAACCCACTTTATTCCAAAATCACAAAATCATTTAGACTGAATTATAAATGTAACCAGTATCCAACTCAATCCTCAAATCATCTAACACGATTTCCCAGGGATTAAACATTATCCTACACATGTTAAGGATTTTATTAGTGTATTCTTAGTTTTTCAAGCATATTGCTCAATATTTCACCAGTAAATCATTGTGCATTCTCAGAGTTTGAATCTCTGTTGTCCAGTGATTCCAGCCCATTCATTGTGAATTCCAAGTGTTTAGGCAGCGTTTTCCCATATATACCAGCTCTTTAAACGTGAATTATTAATATTTAAAGACTCTCCTACCTTTCACAGCACGTTGAATACAAAGTCTTAGAATTTCAACATGCAGTGGAGATGTTATAGCTTTACAACATATTCCAAGTGTTTAAGAAACACTCTTTCACATTTCCCCGGACTGTCTTTATTGAGCTTTAAGATGTAAACCTTTTAATACAGGTACCATTCCAGCTTTTTAAAGGTACATTATTACTACTTTGAACACGAGCCTAACTATCATTTCGATTTCTGAGAATGTTGAAAACTTTCATACTGTTATATCAGCTCCATGAAAATGAATTTTTAAGTGTTTCACCATCTTTCTTCCAAAAACGCCAACTCATTTTGACTGAATTATAAATGTAAACATTATCGCACTCACTTCTGAGCTATTTGAACACAATGTCCCAGTAATTAAACACAGTCCTAAGATGTTAAGGTTCTTTATTAATGTATTCCTAGTTTATCAAGCATATCGCTGAATATTTCACCAACGGATCATTGTGGATTCTCAGAGTTTGAATCTCTGTTGTCCTGTGATTCAATATCATTCATTGTGAATTCCAAGTGTTTATCCAGCGTTTTCCCATAATACCAGCTCTTTAAACGTGAATTATTACTACTTTAAAGACTGTCCTACCTTTCACAGCACGTTGAATACGAATTCTCAGTATTTCAACATGCAGTAGAGATGTTATGGTTCTACAACATATTCCAAGTGTATCAGAAACAGTCCTACACATTTCCCCGGTCTGTTTTTTTTTGAGCTCTGATACTTTTAACCTTTTAATACAGGTATCGTACCAGCTCTTTAAAGGTACATTATTACTATTTTGAACACTCCTGAACTATCATTTTATTTCTTAGAATTTCGAATACTTTCATAGTGTTATATCAGCTCCATGAAAATGAATGTTTAAGTGTTTCACCGGCTTTCTTCCATAAAGGCCAACTCATTTTGACTGAATTATAAATGTAAACAGTATGGCACTCACTTCTGAGCTCCTTGAACACGATTTCCCAGTGATCTTCAGATAGGAAGGCTCTATGAATATGTATTCTTAGTGTTTCAAGTAAATTCCTAAATATTTCCCTACTTTGATTGTGAATTCTCAGAGTGTAAATCACTGTTCAGTGATTAAAACTCTACCATTGTGAATTCCAAGTATTTAAACATTGTTTTTCCATATATACCAGCTCTTTACACGTAAATTATTACTACTTTAATCATTAGCCTACCACTGGGATTTCTAATAGTTTAGAATTCTTTCCTTGTGTTATATTCGCTCTATGAAAATGAATTAAATGTTTAATCCACTTTTTCCAAAAACACCAACTCATTTAGACTGAATTATAAATGTAACCAGTATCCAACTCAATCCTCATCTCATTGAACACGATTTCCCAGGCATTAAACATTGTCCTACAGATGTTAAGGATTTTATTAATGTATTCTTAGTTTATCAAGCGTATAGTTCAATATTTCACCAGCAAATCATAGTGGATTCTCAGAGTTTGAATCTCTGTTATCCAGTCATTCCAGCCCATTCATTGTGAATTCCAAGTGTTTAGCCAGCGTTTTCCCATATATACCAGCTCTTTAAAAGTGAATTATTACTATTTTAAAGACTCTCCTACCTTTCACAGCAGGTTGAATACAAAGTCTTAGAATTTCAACATGCAGTGGAGATGTTATAGCTCTACAACCTATTCCCAGTGTTTAAGAAACACTCTTTCACATTTCCCCGGTCTGTCTTTATTGAGCTTTGAGACATTAACCTTTTAATACAGGTACCATACCAGCTCTTTAAAGGTACATTATTACTACTTTGAACACGAGCCTAACTATCATTTTGATTTCTTAGAATGTTGAAAACTTTCATACTGTTATATCAGCTCTATGAAAATGAATATTTAAGTGTTTCACGGTCTTTCTTCCAAAAACGCCAACTCATTTTGACTGAATTATAAATGTAAACATTATCGCACTCAATTCTGAGCTATTTGAACACAATGTCCCAGTGATTAAACACAGTCCTAAAGCTGTTAAGGTTATTAATGTATTCCTACTTTATCAAGCATATTGCTGAATATTTCACCAGCGGATCATTGTGGATTCTCAGAGTTTGAGTCTCTGCTTTCCAGTGATTCAAGCTCATTCATGGTGAATTCCAAGTGTTTAGAGAGTGTTTTCCCATAATACCAGCTCTTTAATCGTGAATTATTACTACTTTAAAGACTCTCGTACCTTTCACAGGACGTTAAATACAAATTCTCAGTATTTCAACACGCAGTAGAGATGTTATAGTTCTACAACATATTCCAAGTGTTTCAGGAACAGTCCTACACATTTCCCCAGTCTGTTTTTTTTTGAGGTCTGATACTTTTAACCTTTTAATACAGGTATCGTTCCAGCTCTTTGAAGATACATTATTACTATTTTGAACACTAGCTGAACTATCATTGTATTTCTTAGAATTTCGAATACTTTCATAGTGTTATATCAGCTCTATGAAAATGAATGTTTAAGTCTTTCACCCGGCTTTCGCCCATAAACACCAACTCATTTTGACTGAATTATAAATGTAAACAGTATGGCACTCACTTCTGAGCTCCTTGAACACGATTTCCCAGTGATCTTCAGATAGGAAGGCTCTATGAATATGTATTCTTAGTGTTTCAAGTACATTCCTAAATATTTCCCTACTTTCATCGTGAATTCTCAGTGTGAATCACTGTTGTCCAGTGATTAAATCTCTACCATTGTGAATTCCAAGTATTTAAACATCGTTTTTCTATATATACCAGCTCTTTAAATGTAAATTATTACTACTTTATAATTAGCCTACAACTGGGATTTCTAATAGTTTTGAATTCATTCCTCGTGTTATATCCGCTCTATGAAAATGAATTAAATGTTTAATCCACTTTTTCCAAAAACACCAACTCATTTAGACTGAATTATAAAAGTAACCAGTATCCAAGTCAGTCCTCAGCTCTTTGAACAAGATTTCCCAGCGATTAAACATAGTCCTACAGATGTTAAGGTTCTTTATTAATGTATTCCTAGTTTATCAAGCATATTGCTGAATATTTCACGAGCGAATCATTGTGGATTCTCAGAGTTTGAATCTCTGTTGTCCTGTGATTCAAGGTCATTCATTGTGAATTCCAAGTGTTTATCCAGTGTTTTCCCATACATACCGGCTCTTTAATCATAATTACAACTTTAATCATTAGCCTAAGTATCATTGGGATTTCTAATAGTTTTGGATACTTTCCTCCTGTTATGTCCTCTCTATGAAAATGAAATAAATGTTTAACCCACTTTATTCCAAAATCACAAAATCATTTAGACTGAATTATAAATGTAACCAGTATCCAACTCAATCCTCAAATCATCTAACACGATTTCCCAGGGATTAAACATTATCCTACACATGTTAAGGATTTTATTAGTGTATTCTTAGTTTTTCAAGCATGTTGCTCAATATTTCACCAGTAAATCATTGTGCATTCTCAGAGTTTGAATCTCTGTTGTCCAGTGATTCCAGCCCATTCATTGTGAATTCCAAGTGTTTAGCCAGCGTTTTCCCATATATACCAGCTCTTTAAACGTGAATTATTAATATTTAAAGACTCTCCTACCTTTCACAGCACGTTGAATACAAAGTCTTAGAATTTCAACATGCAGTGGAGATGTTATAGCTTTACAACATATTCCAAGTGTTTAAGAAACACTCTTTCACATTTCCCCGGACTGTCTTTATTGAGCTTTAAGATGTAAACCTTTTAATACAGGTACCATTCCAGCTTTTTAAAGGTACATTATTACTACTTTGAACACGAGCCTAACTATCATTTCGATTTCTGAGAATGTTGAAAACTTTCATACTGTTATATCAGCTCCATGAAAATGAATTTTTAAGTGTTTCACCATCTTTCTTCCCAAAACGCCAACTCATTTTGACTGAATTATAAATGTAAACATTATCGCACTCACTTCTGAGCTATTTGAACACAATGTCCCAGTAATTAAACACAGTCCTAAGATGTTAAGGTTCTTTATTAATGTATTCCTAGTTTATCAAGCATATCGCTGAATATTTCACCAACGGATCATTGTGGATTCTCAGAGTTTGAATCTCTGTTGTCCTGTGATTCAATATCATTCATTGTGAATTCCAAGTGTTTATCCAGCGTTTTCCCATAATACCAGCTCTTTAAACGTGAATTATTACTACTTTAAAGACTGTCCTACCTTTCACAGCACGTTGAATACGAATTCTCAGTATTTCAACATGCAGTAGAGATGTTATGGTTCTACAACATATTCCAAGTGTATCAGAAACAGTCCTACACATTTCCCCGGTCTGTTTTTTTTGAGCTCTGATACTTTTAACCTTTTAATACAGGTATCGTACCAGCTCTTTAAAGGTACATTATTACTATTTTGAACACTCCTGAACTATCATTTATTTCTTAGAATTTCGAATACTTTCATAGTGTTATATCAGCTCCATGAAAATGAATGTTTAAGTGTTTCACCGGCTTTCTTCCATAAAGGCCAACTCATTTTGACTGAATTATAAATGTAAACAGTATGGCACTCACTTCTGAGCTCCTTGAACACGATTTCCCAGTGATCTTCAGATAGGAAGGCTCTATGAATATGTATTCTTAGTGTTTCAAGTAAATTCCTAAATATTTCCCTACTTTGATTGTGAATTTTCAGAGTGTAAATCACTGTTCAGTGATTAAAACTCTACCATTGTGAATTCCAAGTATTTAAACATTGTTTTTCCATATATACCAGCTCTTTACACGTAAATTATTACTACTTTATAATTGGCCTACCACTGGGATTTCTAATACTTTAGAATTCTTTCCTCGTGTTATATCTGCTCTATGAAAATGAATTAAATGTTTAATCCACTTTTTCCAAAAACACCAACTCATTTAGACTGAATTATAAAAGTAACCAGTATCCAACTCAGTCCTCAGCTCTCTGAACAAGAATTCCCAGCGATTAAACATAGTCCTACAGATGTTAAGGTTCTTTATTAATGTATTCCTAGTTTCTCAAGCATATTGCTGAATATTCACCAACGGATCATTGTGGATTCTCAGAGTTTGAATCTCTATTGTCCTGTGATTCAAGGTCATTCATTGTGAATTCCAAGTGTTTATCCAGCGTTTTCCCACATATACCAGCTCTAGAACGTGAATTATTACTATTTTAAGGACTATCCTGCCTTTCACAGCACGTTGAATACATATTCTCAGTATTTCAACATGCAGTGGAGATTTTTTAGTTCTACAACATATTCCAAGTGTTTCAGAAACAGTCCTACACATTTACCCTGTCTGTTTTTTTTTTTTTGCCTCTGATACTTTTGACCTTTTAATACAGATATAGTATCAGCTCTTTAAACATACATTATTAATATTTTGAACACGAGCCTATCATTTTGATTTCTTAGAATTTTGAAAACTTTCATACTGTTATATCAGCTCCATGAAAATGAATTTTTAAGTGTTTCACCGTCTTTCTTCCAAAAACGCCAACTCATTTTGACTGAATTATAAATGTAAACATTATCGCACTCACTTCTGAGCTATTTGAACACAATTTCCCAGTGATTAAACACAGTCCTAAGATGTTAAGGTTCTTTATTAATGTATTCCTACTTTATCAAGCATATTGCTGAATATTTCACCAGCGAATCATTGTGGATTCTGAGTTTGAGTCTCTGCTTTCCAGTGATTCAAGCTCATTCATGGTGAATTCCAAGTGTTTAGAGAGTGTTTTCCCATAATACCAGCTCTTTAATCGTGAATTATTACTACTTTAAAGACTCTCCTACCTTTCTCAGCACGTTAAATACAAATTCTCAGTATTTCAACATGCAGTAGAGATGTTATAGTTCTACAACATATTCCAAGTGTTTCAGGAACAGTCCTACACATTTCCCCGGTCTGTTTTTTTTGAGGTCTGATACTTTTAACCTTTTAATACAGGTATCGTACCAGCTCTTTGAAGATACATTATTACTATTTTGAACACTTGCTGAACTATCATTGTATTTCTTAGAATTTCGAATACTTTCATAGTGGTATATCAGCTCTATGAAAATGAATGTTTAAGTCTTTCACCGGCTTTCTTCCATAAACACCAACTCATTTTGACTGAATTATAAATGTAAACAGTATGGCACTCACTTCTGAGCTCCTTGAACACGATTTCTCAGTGATCTTCAGATAGGAAGGCTCTATGAATATGTATTCTTAGTGTTTCAAGTACATTCCTAAATATTTCCCTACTTTCATTGTGAATTCTCAGAGTGTAAATCACTGTTCAGTGATTAAAACTCTACCATTGTGAATTCCAAGTATTTAAACATTGTTTTTCCATATATACCAGCTCTTTAAACGTAAATTATTACTACTTTAATCATTAGCCTACCACTGGGATTTCTAATAGTTTAGAATTCTTTCCTCGTGTTATATTCACTCTATGAAAATGAATTAAATGTTTAATCCACTTTTTCCAAAAACACCAACTCATTTAGACTGAATTATAAAAGTAACCAGTATCCAACTCAGTCCTCAGCTCTTTGAACAAGAATTCCCAGCGATTAAACATAGTCCTACAGATGTTAAGGTTCTTTATTAATGTATTCCTAGTTTATCAAGCATATTGCTGAATATTTCACGAGCGAATCATTGTGGATTCTCAGAGTTTGAATCTCTGTTGTCCTGTGATTCAAGGTCATTCATTGTGAATTCCAAGTGTTTATCCAGTGTTTTCCCATACATACCTGCTCTTTAATCATAATTACAACTTTAATCATTAGCCTAAGTATCATTGGGATTTCTAATAGTTTTGGATACTTTCCTCCTGTTATGTCCTCTCTATGAAAATGAAATAAATGTTTAACCCACTTTATTCCAAAATCACAAAATCATTTAGACTGAATTATAAATGTAACCAGTATCCAACTCAATCCTCAAATCATCTAACACGATTTCCCAGGGATTAAACATTATCCTACACATGTTAAGGATTTTATTAGTGTATTCTTAGTTTTTCAAGCATATTGCTCAATATTTCACCAGTAAATCATTGTGCATTCTCAGAGTTTGAATCTCTGTTGTCCAGTGATTCCAGCCCATTCATTGTGAATTCCAAGTGTTTAGGCAGCGTTTTCCCATATATACCAGCTCTTTAAACGTGAATTATTAATATTTAAAGACTCTCCTACCTTTCACAGCACGTTGAATACAAAGTCTTAGAATTTCAACATGCAGTGGAGATGTTATAGCTTTACAACATATTCCAAGTGTTTAAGAAACACTCTTTCACATTTCCCCGGACTGTCTTTATTGAGCTTTAAGATGTAAACCTTTTAATACAGGTACCATTCCAGCTTTTTAAAGGTACATTATTACTACTTTGAACACGAGCCTAACTATCATTTCGATTTCTGAGAATGTTGAAAACTTTCATACTGTTATATCAGCTCCATGAAAATGAATTTTTAAGTGTTTCACCATCTTTCTTCCAAAAACGCCAACTCATTTTGACTGAATTATAAATGTAAACATTATCGCACTCACTTCTGAGCTATTTGAACACAATGTCCCAGTAATTAAACACAGTCCTAAGATGTTAAGGTTCTTTATTAATGTATTCCTAGTTTATCAAGCATATCGCTGAATATTTCACCAACGGATCATTGTGGATTCTCAGAGTTTGAATCTCTGTTGTCCTGTGATTCAATATCATTCATTGTGAATTCCAAGTGTTTATCCAGCGTTTTCCCATAATACCAGCTCTTTAAACGTGAATTATTACTACTTTAAAGACTGTCCTACCTTTCACAGCACGTTGAATACGAATTCTCAGTATTTCAACATGCAGTAGAGATGTTATGGTTCTACAACATATTCCAAGTGTATCAGAAACAGTCCTACACATTTCCCCGGTCTGTTTTTTTTTGAGCTCTGATACTTTTAACCTTTTAATACAGGTATCGTACCAGCTCTTTAAAGGTACATTATTACTATTTTGAACACTCCTGAACTATCATTTTATTTCTTAGAATTTCGAATACTTTCATAGTGTTATATCAGCTCCATGAAAATGAATGTTTAAGTGTTTCACCGGCTTTCTTCCATAAAGGCCAACTCATTTTGACTGAATTATAAATGTAAACAGTATGGCACTCACTTCTGAGCTCCTTGAACACGATTTCCCAGTGATCTTCAGATAGGAAGGCTCTATGAATATGTATTCTTAGTGTTTCAAGTAAATTCCTAAATATTTCCCTACTTTGTGAATTTTCAGAGTGTAAATCACTGTTCAGTGATTAAAACTCTACCATTGTGAATTCCAAGTATTTAAACATTGTTTTTCCATATATACCAGCTCTTTACACGTAAATTATTACTACTTTATAATTGGCCTACCACTGGGATTTCTAATACTTTAGAATTCTTTCCTCGTGTTATATCTGCTCTATGAAAATGAATTAAATGTTTAATCCACTTTTTCCAAAAACACCAACTCAATTAGACTGAATTATAAAAGTAACCAGTATCCAACTCAGTCCTCAGCTCTCTGAACAAGAATTCCCAGCGATTAAACATAGTCCTACAGATGTTAAGGTTCTTTATTAATGTATTCCTAGTTTCTCAAGCATATTGCTGAATATTCACCAACGGATCATTGTGGATTCTCAGAGTTTGAATCTCTATTGTCCTGTGATTCAAGGTCATTCATTGTGAATTCCAAGTGTTTATCCAGCGTTTTCCCACATATACCAGCTCTAGAACGTGAATTATTACTATTTTAAGGACTATCCTGCCTTTCACAGCACGTTGAATACATATTCTCAGTATTTCAACATGCAGTGGAGATTTTTTAGTTCTACAACATATTCCAAGTGTTTCAGAAACAGTCCTACACATTTACCCTGTCTGTTTTTTTTTTTTTGCCTCTGATACTTTTGACCTTTTAATACAGATATAGTATCAGCTCTTTAAACATACATTATTAATATTTTGAACACGAGCCTATCATTTTGATTTCTTAGAATTTTGAAAACTTTCATACTGTTATATCAGCTCCATGAAAATGAATTTTTAAGTGTTTCACCGTCTTTCTTCCAAAAACGCCAACTCATTTTGACTGAATTATAAATGTAAACATTATCGCACTCACTTCTGAGCTATTTGAACACAATTTCCCAGTGATTAAACACAGTCCTAAGATGTTAAGGTTCTTTATTAATGTATTCCTACTTTATCAAGCATATTGCTGAATATTTCACCAGCGAATCATTGTGGATTCTGAGTTTGAGTCTCTGCTTTCCAGTGATTCAAGCTCATTCATGGTGAATTCCAAGTGTTTAGAGAGTGTTTTCCCATAATACCAGCTCTTTAATCGTGAATTATTACTACTTTAAAGACTCTCCTACCTTTCTCAGCACGTTAAATACAAATTCTCAGTATTTCAACATGCAGTAGAGATGTTATAGTTCTACAACATATTCCAAGTGTTTCAGGAACAGTCCTACACATTTCCCCGGTCTGTTTTTTTTGAGGTCTGATACTTTTAACCTTTTAATACAGGTATCGTACCAGCTCTTTGAAGATACATTATTACTATTTTGAACACTTGCTGAACTATCATTGTATTTCTTAGAATTTCGAATACTTTCATAGTGGTATATCAGCTCTATGAAAATGAATGTTTAAGTCTTTCACCGGCTTTCTTCCATAAACACCAACTCATTTTGACTGAATTATAAATGTAAACAGTATGGCACTCACTTCTGAGCTCCTTGAACACGATTTCTCAGTGATCTTCAGATAGGAAGGCTCTATGAATATGTATTCTTAGTGTTTCAAGTACATTCCTAAATATTTCCCTACTTTCATTGTGAATTCTCAGAGTGTAAATCACTGTTCAGTGATTAAAACTCTACCATTGTGAATTCCAAGTATTTAAACATTGTTTTTCCATATATACCAGCTCTTTAAACGTAAATTATTACTACTTTAATCATTAGCCTACCACTGGGATTTCTAATAGTTTAGAATTCTTTCCTCGTGTTATATTCACTCTATGAAAATGAATTAAATGTTTAATCCACTTTTTCCAAAAACACCAACTCATTTAGACTGAATTATAAAAGTAACCAGTATCCAACTCAGTCCTCAGCTCTTTGAACAAGAATTCCCAGCGATTAAACATAGTCCTACAGATGTTAAGGTTCTTTATTAATGTATTCCTAGTTTATCAAGCATATTGCTGAATATTTCACGAGCGAATCATTGTGGATTCTCAGAGTTTGAATCTCTGTTGTCCTGTGATTCAAGGTCATTCATTGTGAATTCCAAGTGTTTATCCAGTGTTTTCCCATACATACCTGCTCTTTAATCATAATTACAACTTTAATCATTAGCCTAAGTATCATTGGGATTTCTAATAGTTTTGGATACTTTCCTCCTGTTATGTCCTCTCTATGAAAATGAAATAAATGTTTAACCCACTTTATTCCAAAATCACAAAATCATTTAGACTGAATTATAAATGTAACCAGTATCCAACTCAATCCTCAAATCATCTAACACGATTTCCCAGGGATTAAACATTATCCTACACATGTTAAGGATTTTATTAGTGTATTCTTAGTTTTTCAAGCATATTGCTCAATATTTCACCAGTAAATCATTGTGCATTCTCAGAGTTTGAATCTCTGTTGTCCAGTGATTCCAGCCCATTCATTGTGAATTCCAAGTGTTTAGGCAGCGTTTTCCCATATATACCAGCTCTTTAAACGTGAATTATTAATATTTAAAGACTCTCCTACCTTTCACAGCACGTTGAATACAAAGTCTTAGAATTTCAACATGCAGTGGAGATGTTATAGCTTTACAACATATTCCAAGTGTTTAAGAAACACTCTTTCACATTTCCCCGGACTGTCTTTATTGAGCTTTAAGATGTAAACCTTTTAATACAGGTACCATTCCAGCTTTTTAAAGGTACATTATTACTACTTTGAACACGAGCCTAACTATCATTTCGATTTCTGAGAATGTTGAAAACTTTCATACTGTTATATCAGCTCCATGAAAATGAATTTTTAAGTGTTTCACCATCTTTCTTCCAAAAACGCCAACTCATTTTGACTGAATTATAAATGTAAACATTATCGCACTCACTTCTGAGCTATTTGAACACAATGTCCCAGTAATTAAACACAGTCCTAAGATGTTAAGGTTCTTTATTAATGTATTCCTAGTTTATCAAGCATATCGCTGAATATTTCACCAACGGATCATTGTGGATTCTCAGAGTTTGAATCTCTGTTGTCCTGTGATTCAATATCATTCATTGTGAATTCCAAGTGTTTATCCAGCGTTTTCCCATAATACCAGCTCTTTAAACGTGAATTATTACTACTTTAAAGACTGTCCTACCTTTCACAGCACGTTGAATACGAATTCTCAGTATTTCAACATGCAGTAGAGATGTTATGGTTCTACAACATATTCCAAGTGTATCAGAAACAGTCCTACACATTTCCCCGGTCTGTTTTTTTTTGAGCTCTGATACTTTTAACCTTTTAATACAGGTATCGTACCAGCTCTTTAAAGGTACATTATTACTATTTTGAACACTCCTGAACTATCATTTTATTTCTTAGAATTTCGAATACTTTCATAGTGTTATATCAGCTCCATGAAAATGAATGTTTAAGTGTTTCACCGGCTTTCTTCCATAAAGGCCAACTCATTTTGACTGAATTATAAATGTAAACAGTATGGCACTCACTTCTGAGCTCCTTGAACACGATTTCCCAGTGATCTTCAGATAGGAAGGCTCTATGAATATGTATTCTTAGTGTTTCAAGTAAATTCCTAAATATTTCCCTACTTTGATTGTGAATTCTCAGAGTGTAAATCACTGTTCAGTGATTAAAACTCTACCATTGTGAATTCCAAGTATTTAAACATTGTTTTTCCATATATACCAGCTCTTTACACGTAAGTTATTACTACTTTAATCATTAGCCTACCACTGGGATTTCTAATAGTTTAGAATTCTTTCCTTGTGTTATATTCGCTCTATGAAAATGAATTAAATGTTTAATCCACTTTTTCCAAAAACACCAACTCATTTAGACTGAATTATAAATGTAACCAGTATCCAACTCAATCCTCATCTCATTGAACACGATTTCCCAGGCATTAAACATTGTCCTACAGATGTTAAGGATTTTATTAATGT
The DNA here is from genome assembly GCF_963455305.1 of Plecotus auritus. Lineage (NCBI taxonomy): Eukaryota > Metazoa > Chordata > Mammalia > Chiroptera > Vespertilionidae > Plecotus > Plecotus auritus. Next base: position 101,579,344 of record NC_137782.1, read on the forward strand.
ATTCTTAGTTTATCAAGCGTATAGTTCAATATTTCACCAGCAAATCATAGTGGATTCTCAGAGTTTGAATCTCTGTTATCCAGTCATTCCAGCCCATTCATTGTGAATTCCAAGTGTTTAGCCAGCGTTTTCCCATATATACCAGCTCTTTAAAAGTGAATTATTACTATTTTAAAGACTCTCCTACCTTTCACAGCAGGTTGAATACAAAGTCTTAGAATTTCAACATGCAGTGGAGATGTTATAGCTCTACAACCTATTCCCAGTGTTTAAGAAACACTCTTTCACATTTCCCCGGTCTGTCTTTATTGAGCTTTGAGACATTAACCTTTTAATACAGGTACCATACCAGCTCTTTAAAGGTACATTATTACTACTTTGAACACGAGCCTAACTATCATTTTGATTTCTTAGAATGTTGAAAACTTTCATACTGTTATATCAGCTCTATGAAAATGAATATTTAAGTGTTTCACGGTCTTTCTTCCAAAAACGCCAACTCATTTTGACTGAATTATAAATGTAAACATTATCGCACTCAATTCTGAGCTATTTGAACACAATGTCCCAGTGATTAAACACAGTCCTAAAGCTGTTAAGGTTATTAATGTATTCCTACTTTATCAAGCATATTGCTGAATATTTCACCAGCGGATCATTGTGGATTCTCAGAGTTTGAGTCTCTGCTTTCCAGTGATTCAAGCTCATTCATGGTGAATTCCAAGTGTTTAGAGAGTGTTTTCCCATAATACCAGCTCTTTAATCGTGAATTATTACTACTTTAAAGACTCTCGTACCTTTCACAGGACGTTAAATACAAATTCTCAGTATTTCAACACGCAGTAGAGATGTTATAGTTCTACAACATATTCCAAGTGTTTCAGGAACAGTCCTACACATTTCCCCAGTCTGTTTTTTTTTGAGGTCTGATACTTTTAACCTTTTAATACAGGTATCGTTCCAGCTCTTTGAAGATACATTATTACTATTTTGAACACTAGCTGAACTATCATTGTATTTCTTAGAATTTCGAATACTTTCATAGTGTTATATCAGCTCTATGAAAATGAATGTTTAAGTCTTTCACCCGGCTTTCGCCCATAAACACCAACTCATTTTGACTGAATTATAAATGTAAACAGTATGGCACTCACTTCTGAGCTCCTTGAACACGATTTCCCAGTGATCTTCAGATAGGAAGGCTCTATGAATATGTATTCTTAGTGTTTCAAGTACATTCCTAAATATTTCCCTACTTTCATCGTGAATTCTCAGTGTGAATCACTGTTGTCCAGTGATTAAATCTCTACCATTGTGAATTCCAAGTATTTAAACATCGTTTTTCTATATATACCAGCTCTTTAAATGTAAATTATTACTACTTTATAATTAGCCTACAACTGGGATTTCTAATAGTTTTGAATTCATTCCTCGTGTTATATCCGCTCTATGAAAATGAATTAAATGTTTAATCCACTTTTTCCAAAAACACCAACTCATTTAGACTGAATTATAAAAGTAACCAGTATCCAAGTCAGTCCTCAGCTCTTTGAACAAGATTTCCCAGCGATTAAACATAGTCCTACAGATGTTAAGGTTCTTTATTAATGTATTCCTAGTTTATCAAGCATATTGCTGAATATTTCACGAGCGAATCATTGTGGATTCTCAGAGTTTGAATCTCTGTTGTCCTGTGATTCAAGGTCATTCATTGTGAATTCCAAGTGTTTATCCAGTGTTTTCCCATACATACCGGCTCTTTAATCATAATTACAACTTTAATCATTAGCCTAAGTATCATTGGGATTTCTAATAGTTTTGGATACTTTCCTCCTGTTATGTCCTCTCTATGAAAATGAAATAAATGTTTAACCCACTTTATTCCAAAATCACAAAATCATTTAGACTGAATTATAAATGTAACCAGTATCCAACTCAATCCTCAAATCATCTAACACGATTTCCCAGGGATTAAACATTATCCTACACATGTTAAGGATTTTATTAGTGTATTCTTAGTTTTTCAAGCATGTTGCTCAATATTTCACCAGTAAATCATTGTGCATTCTCAGAGTTTGAATCTCTGTTGTCCAGTGATTCCAGCCCATTCATTGTGAATTCCAAGTGTTTAGCCAGCGTTTTCCCATATATACCAGCTCTTTAAACGTGAATTATTAATATTTAAAGACTCTCCTACCTTTCACAGCACGTTGAATACAAAGTCTTAGAATTTCAACATGCAGTGGAGATGTTATAGCTTTACAACATATTCCAAGTGTTTAAGAAACACTCTTTCACATTTCCCCGGACTGTCTTTATTGAGCTTTAAGATGTAAACCTTTTAATACAGGTACCATTCCAGCTTTTTAAAGGTACATTATTACTACTTTGAACACGAGCCTAACTATCATTTCGATTTCTGAGAATGTTGAAAACTTTCATACTGTTATATCAGCTCCATGAAAATGAATTTTTAAGTGTTTCACCATCTTTCTTTCCAAAACGCCAACTCATTTTGACTGAATTATAAATGTAAACATTATCGCACTCACTTCTGAGCTATTTGAACACAATGTCCCAGTAATTAAACACAGTCCTAAGATGTTAAGGTTCTTTATTAATGTATTCCTAGTTTATCAAGCATATCGCTGAATATTTCACCAACGGATCATTGTGGATTCTCAGAGTTTGAATCTCTGTTGTCCTGTGATTCAATATCATTCATTGTGAATTCCAAGTGTTTATCCAGCGTTTTCCCATAATACCAGCTCTTTAAACGTGAATTATTACTACTTTAAAGACTGTCCTACCTTTCACAGCACGTTGAATACGAATTCTCAGTATTTCAACATGCAGTAGAGATGTTATGGTTCTACAACATATTCCAAGTGTATCAGAAACAGTCCTACACATTTCCCCGGTCTGTTTTTTTTGAGCTCTGATACTTTTAACCTTTTAATACAGGTATCGTACCAGCTCTTTAAAGGTACATTATTACTATTTTGAACACTCCTGAACTATCATTTATTTCTTAGAATTTCGAATACTTTCATAGTGTTATATCAGCTCCATGAAAATGAATGTTTAAGTGTTTCACCAGCTTTCTTCCATAAAGGCCAACTCATTTTGACTGAATTATAAATGTAAACAGTATGGCACTCACTTCTGAGCTCCTTGAACACGATTTCCCAGTGATCTTCAGATAGGAAGGCTCTATGAATATGTATTCTTAGTGTTTCAAGTAAATTCCTAAATATTTCCCTACTTTGATTGTGAATTTTCAGAGTGTAAATCACTGTTCAGTGATTAAAACTCTACCATTGTGAATTCCAAGTATTTAAACATTGTTTTTCCATATATACCAGCTCTTTACACGTAAATTATTACTACTTTATAATTGGCCTACCACTGGGATTTCTAATACTTTAGAATTCTTTCCTCGTGTTATATCTGCTCTATGAAAATGAATTAAATGTTTAATCCACTTTTTCCAAAAACACCAACTCATTTAGACTGAATTATAAAAGTAACCAGTATCCAACTCAGTCCTCAGCTCTCTGAACAAGAATTCCCAGCGATTAAACATAGTCCTACAGATGTTAAGGTTCTTTATTAATGTATTCCTAGTTTCTCAAGCATATTGCTGAATATTCACCAACGGATCATTGTGGATTCTCAGAGTTTGAATCTCTATTGTCCTGTGATTCAAGGTCATTCATTGTGAATTCCAAGTGTTTATCCAGCGTTTTCCCACATATACCAGCTCTAGAACGTGAATTATTACTATTTTAAGGACTATCCTGCCTTTCACAGCACGTTGAATACATATTCTCAGTATTTCAACATGCAGTGGAGATTTTTTAGTTCTACAACATATTCCAAGTGTTTCAGAAACAGTCCTACACATTTACCCTGTCTGTTTTTTTTTTTTTGCCTCTGATACTTTTGACCTTTTAATACAGATATAGTATCAGCTCTTTAAACATACATTATTAATATTTTGAACACGAGCCTATCATTTTGATTTCTTAGAATTTTGAAAACTTTCATACTGTTATATCAGCTCCATGAAAATGAATTTTTAAGTGTTTCACCGTCTTTCTTCCAAAAACGCCAACTCATTTTGACTGAATTATAAATGTAAACATTATCGCACTCACTTCTGAGCTATTTGAACACAATTTCCCAGTGATTAAACACAGTCCTAAGATGTTAAGGTTCTTTATTAATGTATTCCTACTTTATCAAGCATATTGCTGAATATTTCACCAGCGAATCATTGTGGATTCTGAGTTTGAGTCTCTGCTTTCCAGTGATTCAAGCTCATTCATGGTGAATTCCAAGTGTTTAGAGAGTGTTTTCCCATAATACCAGCTCTTTAATCGTGAATTATTACTACTTTAAAGACTCTCCTACCTTTCTCAGCACGTTAAATACAAATTCTCAGTATTTCAACATGCAGTAGAGATGTTATAGTTCTACAACATATTCCAAGTGTTTCAGGAACAGTCCTACACATTTCCCCGGTCTGTTTTTTTTGAGGTCTGATACTTTTAACATTTTAATACAGGTATCGTACCAGCTCTTTGAAGATACATTATTACTATTTTGAACACTTGCTGAACTATCATTGTATTTCTTAGAATTTCGAATACTTTCATAGTGGTATATCAGCTCTATGAAAATGAATGTTTAAGTCTTTCACCGGCTTTCTTCCATAAACACCAACTCATTTTGACTGAATTATAAATGTAAACAGTATGGCACTCACTTCTGAGCTCCTTGAACACGATTTCTCAGTGATCTTCAGATAGGAAGGCTCTATGAATATGTATTCTTAGTGTTTCAAGTACATTCCTAAATATTTCCCTACTTTCATTGTGAATTCTCAGAGTGTAAATCACTGTTCAGTGATTAAAACTCTACCATTGTGAATTCCAAGTATTTAAACATTGTTTTTCCATATATACCAGCTCTTTAAACGTAAATTATTACTACTTTAATCATTAGCCTACCACTGGGATTTCTAATAGTTTAGAATTCTTTCCTCGTGTTATATTCACTCTATGAAAATGAATTAAATGTTTAATCCACTTTTTCCAAAAACACCAACTCATTTAGACTGAATTATAAAAGTAACCAGTATCCAACTCAGTCCTCAGCTCTTTGAACAAGAATTCCCAGCGATTAAACATAGTCCTACAGATGTTAAGGTTCTTTATTAATGTATTCCTAGTTTATCAAGCATATTGCTGAATATTTCACGAGTGAATCATTGTGGATTCTCAGAGTTTGAATCTCTGTTGTCCTGTGATTCAAGGTCATTCATTGTGAATTCCAAGTGTTTATCCAGTGTTTTCCCATACATACCTGCTCTTTAATCATAATTACAACTTTAATCATTAGCCTAAGTATCATTGGGATTTCTAATAGTTTTGGATACTTTCCTCCTGTTATGTCCTCTCTATGAAAATGAAATAAATGTTTAACCCACTTTATTCCAAAATCACAAAATCATTTAGACTGAATTATAAATGTAAGCAGTATCCAACTCAATCCTCAAATCATCTAACACGATTTCCCAGGGATTAAACATTATCCTACACATGTTAAGGATTTTATTAGTGTATTCTTAGTTTTTCAAGCATGTTGCTCAATATTTCACCAGTAAATCATTGTGCATTCTCAGAGTTTGAATCTCTGTTGTCCAGTGATTCCAGCCCATTCATTGTGAATTCCAAGTGTTTAGGCAGCGTTTTCCCATATATACCAGCTCTTTAAACGTGAATTATTAATATTTAAAGACTCTCCTACCTTTCACAGCACGTTGAATACAAAGTCTTAGAATTTCAACATGCAGTGGAGATGTTATAGCTTTACAACATATTCCAAGTGTTTAAGAAACACTCTTTCACATTTCCCCGGACTGTCTTTATTGAGCTTTAAGATGTAAACCTTTTAATACAGGTACCATTCCAGCTTTTTAAAGGTACATTATTACTACTTTGAACACGAGCCTAACTATCATTTCGATTTCTGAGAATGTTGAAAACTTTCATACTGTTATATCAGCTCCATGAAAATGAATTTTTAAGTGTTTCACCATCTTTCTTCCCAAAACGCCAACTCATTTTGACTGAATTATAAATGTAAACATTATCGCACTCACTTCTGAGCTATTTGAACACAATGTCCCAGTAATTAAACACAGTCCTAAGATGTTAAGGTTCTTTATTAATGTATTCCTAGTTTATCAAGCATATCGCTGAATATTTCACCAACGGATCATTGTGGATTCTCAGAGTTTGAATCTCTGTTGTCCTGTGATTCAATATCATTCATTGTGAATTCCAAGTGTTTATCCAGCGTTTTCCCATAATACCAGCTCTTTAAACGTGAATTATTACTACTTTAAAGACTGTCCTACCTTTCACAGCACGTTGAATACGAATTCTCAGTATTTCAACATGCAGTAGAGATGTTATGGTTCTACAACATATTCCAAGTGTATCAGAAACAGTCCTACACATTTCCCCGGTCTGTTTTTTTTTGAGCTCTGATACTTTTAACCTTTTAATACAGGTATCGTACCAGCTCTTTAAAGGTACATTATTACTATTTTGAACACTCCTGAACTATCATTTTATTTCTTAGAATTTCGAATACTTTCATAGTGTTATATCAGCTCCATGAAAATGAATGTTTAAGTGTTTCACCGGCTTTCTTCCATAAAGGCCAACTCATTTTGACTGAATTATAAATGTAAACAGTATGGCACTCACTTCTGAGCTCCTTGAACACGATTTCCCAGTGATCTTCAGATAGGAAGGCTCTATGAATATGTATTCTTAGTGTTTCAAGTAAATTCCTAAATATTTCCCTACTTTGATTGTGAATTCTCAGAGTGTAAATCACTGTTCAGTGATTAAAACTCTACCATTGTGAATTCCAAGTATTTAAACATTGTTTTTCCATATATACCAGCTGTTTACACGTAAGTTATTACTACTTTAATCATTAGCCTACCACTGGGATTTCTAATAGTTTAGAATTCTTTCCTTGTGTTATATTCGCTCTATGAAAATGAATTAAATGTTTAATCCACTTTTTCCAAAAACACCAACTCATTTAGACTGAATTATAAATGTAACCAGTATCCAACTCAATCCTCATCTCATTGAACACGATTTCCCAGGGATTAAACATTGTCCTACAGATGTTAAGGATTTTATTAATGTATTCTTAGTTTATCAAGCGTATAGTTCAATATTTCACCAGCAAATCATAGTGGATTCTCAGAGTTTGAATCTCTGTTATCCAGTCATTCCAGCCCATTCATTGTGAATTCCAAGTGTTTAGCCAGCGTTTTCCCATATATACCAGCTCTTTAAAAGTGAATTATTACTATTTTAAAGACTCTCCTACCTTTCACAGCAGGTTGAATACAAAGTCTTAGAATTTCAACATGCAGTGGAGATGTTATAGCTCTACAACCTATTCCCAGTGTTTAAGAAACACTCTTTCACATTTCCCCGGTCTGTCTTTATTGAGCTTTGAGACATTAACCTTTTAATACAGGTACCATACCAGCTCTTTAAAGGTACATTATTACTACTTTGAACACGAGCCTAACTATCATTTTGATTTCTTAGAATGTTGAAAACTTTCATACTGTTATATCAGCTCTATGAAAATGAATATTTAAGTGTTTCACGGTCTTTCTTCCAAAAACGCCAACTCATTTTGACTGAATTATAAATGTAAACATTATCGCACTCAATTCTGAGCTATTTGAACACAATGTCCCAGTGATTAAACACAGTCCTAAAGCTGTTAAGGTTATTAATGTATTCCTACTTTATCAAGCATATTGCTGAATATTTCACCAGCGGATCATTGTGGATTCTCAGAGTTTGAGTCTCTGCTTTCCAGTGATTCAAGCTCATTCATGGTGAATTCCAAGTGTTTAGAGAGTGTTTTCCCATAATACCAGCTCTTTAATCGTGAATTATTACTACTTTAAAGACTCTCGTACCTTTCACAGGACGTTAAATACAAATTCTCAGTATTTCAACACGCAGTAGAGATGTTATAGTTCTACAACATATTCCAAGTGTTTCAGGAACAGTCCTACACATTTCCCCAGTCTGTTTTTTTTTGAGGTCTGATACTTTTAACCTTTTAATACAGGTATCGTTCCAGCTCTTTGAAGATACATTATTACTATTTTGAACACTAGCTGAACTATCATTGTATTTCTTAGAATTTCGAATACTTTCATAGTGTTATATCAGCTCTATGAAAATGAATGTTTAAGTCTTTCACCCGGCTTTCGCCCATAAACACCAACTCATTTTGACTGAATTATAAATGTAAACAGTATGGCACTCACTTCTGAGCTCCTTGAACACGATTTCCCAGTGATCTTCAGATAGGAAGGCTCTATGAATATGTATTCTTAGTGTTTCAAGTACATTCCTAAATATTTCCCTACTTTCATCGTGAATTCTCAGTGTGAATCACTGTTGTCCAGTGATTAAATCTCTACCATTGTGAATTCCAAGTATTTAAACATCGTTTTTCTATATATACCAGCTCTTTAAATGTAAATTATCACTACTTTATAATTAGCCTACAACTGGGATTTCTAATAGTTTTGAATTCATTCCTCGTGTTATATCCGCTCTATGAAAATGAATTAAATGTTTAATCCACTTTTTCCAAAAACACCAACTCATTTAGACTGAATTATAAAAGTAACCAGTATCCAAGTCAGTCCTCAGCTCTTTGAACAAGATTTCCCAGCGATTAATCATAGTCCTACAGATGTTAAGGTTCTTTATTAATGTATTCCTAGTTTATCAAGCATATTGCTGAATATTTCACGAGCGAATCATTGTGGATTCTCAGAGTTTGAATCTCTGTTGTCCTGTGATTCAAGGTCATTCATTGTGAATTCCAAGTGTTTATCCAGTGTTTTCCCATACATACCGGCTCTTTAATCATAATTACAACTTTAATCATTAGCCTAAGTATCATTGGGATTTCTAATAGTTTTGGATACTTTCCTCCTGTTATGTCCTCTCCATGAAAATGAAATAAATGTTTAACCCACTTTATTCCAAAATCACAAAATCATTTAGACTGAATTATAAATGTAACCAGTATCCAACTCAATCCTCAAATCATCTAACACGATTTCCCAGGGATTAAACATTATCCTACACATGTTAAGGATTTTATTAGTGTATTCTTAGTTTTTCAAGCATGTTGCTCAATATTTCACCAGTAAATCATTGTGCATTCTCAGAGTTTGAATCTCTGTTGTCCAGTGATTCCAGCCCATTCATTGTGAATTCCAAGTGTTTAGCCAGCGTTTTCCCATATATACCAGCTCTTTAAACGTGAATTATTAATATTTAAAGACTCTCCTACCTTTCACAGCACGTTGAATACAAAGTCTTAGAATTTCAACATGCAGTGGAGATGTTATAGCTTTACAACATATTCCAAGTGTTTAAGAAACACTCTTTCACATTTCCCCGGACTGTCTTTATTGAGCTTTAAGATGTAAACCTTTTAATACAGGTACCATTCCAGCTTTTTAAAGGTACATTATTACTACTTTGAACACGAGCCTAACTATCATTTCGATTTCTGAGAATGTTGAAAACTTTCATACTGTTATATCAGCTCCATGAAAATGAATTTTTAAGTGTTTCACCATCTTTCTTCCAAAAACGCCAACTCATTTTGACTGAATTATAAATGTAAACATTATCGCACTCACTTCTGAGCTATTTGAACACAATGTCCCAGTAATTAAACACAGTCCTAAGATGTTAAGGTTCTTTATTAATGTATTCCTAGTTTATCAAGCATATCGCTGAATATTTCACCAACGGATCATTGTGGATTCTCAGAGTTTGAATCTCTGTTGTCCTGTGATTCAATATCATTCATTGTGAATTCCAAGTGTTTATCCAGCGTTTTCCCATAATACCAGCTCTTTAAACGTGAATTATTACTACTTTAAAGACTGTCCTACCTTTCACAGCACGTTGAATACGAATTCTCAGTATTTCAACATGCAGTAGAGATGTTATGGTTCTACAACATATTCCAAGTGTATCAGAAACAGTCCTACACATTTCCCCGGTCTGTTTTTTTTGAGCTCTGATACTTTTAACCTTTTAATACAGGTATCGTACCAGCTCTTTAAAGGTACATTATTACTATTTTGAACACTCCTGAACTATCATTTATTTCTTAGAATTTCGAATACTTTCATAGTGTTATATCAGCTCCATGAAAATGAATGTTTAAGTGTTTCACCAGCTTTCTTCCATAAAGGCCAACTCATTTTGACTGAATTATAAATGTAAACAGTATGGCACTCACTTCTGAGCTCCTTGAACACGATTTCCCAGTGATCTTCAGATAGGAAGGCTCTATGAATATGTATTCTTAGTGTTTCAAGTAAATTCCTAAATATTTCCCTACTTTGATTGTGAATTTTCAGAGTGTAAATCACTGTTCAGTGATTAAAACTCTACCATTGTGAATTCCAAGTATTTAAACATTGTTTTTCCATATATACCAGCTCTTTACACGTAAATTATTACTACTTTATAATTGGCCTACCACTGGGATTTCTAATACTTTAGAATTCTTTCCTCGTGTTATATCCGCTCTATGAAAATGAATTAAATGTTTAATCCACTTTTTCCAAAAACACCAACTCATTTAGACTGAATTATAAAAGTAACCAGTATCCAACTCAGTCCTCAGCTCTCTGAACAAGAATTCCCAGCGATTAAACATAGTCCTACAGATGTTAAGGTTCTTTATTAATGTATTCCTAGTTTATCAAGCATATTGCTGAATATTTCACGAGCGAATCATTGTGGATTCTCAGAGTTTGAATCTCTGTTGTCCTGTGATTCAAGGTCATTCATTGTGAATTCCAAGTGTTTATCCAGTGTTTTCCCATACATACCTGCTCTTTAATCATAATTACAACTTTAATCATTAGCCTAAGTATCATTGGGATTTCTAATAGTTTTGGATACTTTCCTCCTGTTATGTCCTCTCTATGAAAATGAAATAAATGTTTAACCCACTTTATTCCAAAATCACAAAATCATTTAGACTGAATTATAAATGTAAGCAGTATCCAACTCAATCCTCAAATCATCTAACACGATTTCCCAGGGATTAAACATTATCCTACACATGTTAAGGATTTTATTAGTGTATTCTTAGTTTTTCAAGCATATTGCTCAATATTTCACCAGTAAATCATTGTGCATTCTCAGAGTTTGAATCTCTGTTGTCCAGTGATTCCAGCCCATTCATTGTGAATTCCAAGTGTTTAGGCAGCGTTTTCCCATATATACCAGCTCTTTAAACGTGAATTATTAATATTTAAAGACTCTCCTACCTTTCACAGCACGTTGAATACAAAGTCTTAGAATTTCAACATGCAGTGGAGATGTTATAGCTTTACAACATATTCCAAGTGTTTAAGAAACACTCTTTCACATTTCCCCGGACTGTCTTTATTGAGCTTTAAGATGTAAACCTTTTAATACAGGTACCATTCCAGCTTTTTAAAGGTACATTATTACTACTTTGAACACGAGCCTAACTATCATTTCGATTTCTGAGAATGTTGAAAACTTTCATACTGTTATATCAGCTCCATGAAAATGAATTTTTAAGTGTTTCACCATCTTTCTTCCCAAAACGCCAACTCATTTTGACTGAATTATAAATGTAAACATTATCGCACTCACTTCTGAGCTATTTGAACACAATGTCCCAGTAATTAAACACAGTCCTAAGATGTTAAGGTTCTTTATTAATGTATTCCTAGTTTATCAAGCATATCGCTGAATATTTCACCAACGGATCATTGTGGATTCTCAGAGTTTGAATCTCTGTTGTCCTGTGATTCAATATCATTCATTGTGAATTCCAAGTGTTTATCCAGCGTTTTCCCATAATACCAGCTCTTTAAACGTGAATTATTACTACTTTAAAGACTGTCCTACCTTTCACAGCACGTTGAATACGAATTCTCAGTATTTCAACATGCAGTAGAGATGTTATGGTTCTACAACATATTCCAAGTGTATCAGAAACAGTCCTACACATTTCCCCGGTCTGTTTTTTTTTGAGCTCTGATACTTTTAACCTTTTAATACAGGTATCGTACCAGCTCTTTAAAGGTACATTATTACTATTTTGAACACTCCTGAACTATCATTTTATTTCTTAGAATTTCGAATACTTTCATAGTGTTATATCAGCTCCATGAAAATGAATGTTTAAGTGTTTCACCGGCTTTCTTCCATAAAGGCCAACTCATTTTGACTGAATTATAAATGTAAACAGTATGGCACTCACTTCTGAGCTCCTTGAACACGATTTCCCAGTGATCTTCAGATAGGAAGGCTCTATGAATATGTATTCTTAGTGTTTCAAGTAAATTCCTAAATATTTCCCTACTTTGATTGTGAATTCTCAGAGTGTAAATCACTGTTCAGTGATTAAAACTCTACCATTGTGAATTCCAAGTATTTAAACATTGTTTTTCCATATATACCAGCTGTTTACACGTAAGTTATTACTACTTTAATCATTAGCCTACCACTGGGATTTCTAATAGTTTAGAATTCTTTCCTTGTGTTATATTCGCTCTATGAAAATGAATTAAATGTTTAATCCACTTTTTCCAAAAACACCAACTCATTTAGACTGAATTATAAATGTAACCAGTATCCAACTCAATCCTCATCTCATTGAACACGATTTCCCAGGGATTAAACATTGTCCTACAGATGTTAAGGATTTTATTAATGTATTCTTAGTTTATCAAGCGTATAGTTCAATATTTCACCAGCAAATCATAGTGGATTCTCAGAGTTTGAATCTCTGTTATCCAGTCATTCCAGCCCATTCATTGTGAATTCCAAGTGTTTAGCCAGCGTTTTCCCATATATACCAGCTCTTTAAAAGTGAATTATTACTATTTTAAAGACTCTCCTACCTTTCACAGCAGGTTGAATACAAAGTCTTAGAATTTCAACATGCAGTGGAGATGTTATAGCTCTACAACCTATTCCCAGTGTTTAAGAAACACTCTTTCACATTTCCCCGGTCTGTCTTTATTGAGCTTTGAGACATTAACCTTTTAATACAGGTACCATACCAGCTCTTTAAAGGTACATTATTACTACTTTGAACACGAGCCTAACTATCATTTTGATTTCTTAGAATGTTGAAAACTTTCATACTGTTATATCAGCTCTATGAAAATGAATATTTAAGTGTTTCACGGTCTTTCTTCCAAAAACGCCAACTCATTTTGACTGAATTATAAATGTAAACATTATCGCACTCAATTCTGAGCTATTTGAACACAATGTCCCAGTGATTAAACACAGTCCTAAAGCTGTTAAGGTTATTAATGTATTCCTACTTTATCAAGCATATTGCTGAATATTTCACCAGCGGATCATTGTGGATTCTCAGAGTTTGAGTCTCTGCTTTCCAGTGATTCAAGCTCATTCATGGTGAATTCCAAGTGTTTAGAGAGTGTTTTCCCATTATACCAGCTCTTTAATCGTGAATTATTACTACTTTAAAGACTCTCGTACCTTTCACAGGACGTTAAATACAAATTCTCAGTATTTCAACACGCAGTAGAGATGTTATAGTTCTACAACATATTCCAAGTGTTTCAGGAACAGTCCTACACATTTCCCCAGTCTGTTTTTTTTTGAGGTCTGATACTTTTAACCTTTTAATACAGGTATCGTTCCAGCTCTTTGAAGATACATTATTACTATTTTGAACACTAGCTGAACTATCATTGTATTTCTTAGAATTTCGAATACTTTCATAGTGTTATATCAGCTCTATGAAAATGAATGTTTAAGTCTTTCACCCGGCTTTCGCCCATAAACACCAACTCATTTTGACTGAATTATAAATGTAAACAGTATGGCACTCACTTCTGAGCTCCTTGAACACGATTTCCCAGTGATCTTCAGATAGGAAGGCTCTATGAATATGTATTCTTAGTGTTTCAAGTACATTCCTAAATATTTCCCTACTTTCATCGTGAATTCTCAGTGTGAATCACTGTTGTCCAGTGATTAAATCTCTACCATTGTGAATTCCAAGTATTTAAACATCGTTTTTCTATATATACCAGCTCTTTAAATGTAAATTATCACTACTTTATAATTAGCCTACAACTGGGATTTCTAATAGTTTTGAATTCATTCCTCGTGTTATATCCGCTCTATGAAAATGAATTAAATGTTTAATCCACTTTTTCCAAAAACACCAACTCATTTAGACTGAATTATAAAAGTAACCAGTATCCAAGTCAGTCCTCAGCTCTTTGAACAAGATTTCCCAGCGATTAATCATAGTCCTACAGATGTTAAGGTTCTTTATTAATGTATTCCTAGTTTATCAAGCATATTGCTGAATATTTCACGAGCGAATCATTGTGGATTCTCAGAGTTTGAATCTCTGTTGTCCTGTGATTCAAGGTCATTCATTGTGAATTCCAAGTGTTTATCCAGTGTTTTCCCATACATACCGGCTCTTTAATCATAATTACAACTTTAATCATTAGCCTAAGTATCATTGGGATTTCTAATAGTTTTGGATACTTTCCTCCTGTTATGTCCTCTCCATGAAAATGAAATAAATGTTTAACCCACTTTATTCCAAAATCACAAAATCATTTAGACTGAATTATAAATGTAACCAGTATCCAACTCAATCCTCAAATCATCTAACACGATTTCCCAGGGATTAAACATTATCCTACACATGTTAAGGATTTTATTAGTGTATTCTTAGTTTTTCAAGCATGTTGCTCAATATTTCACCAGTAAATCATTGTGCATTCTCAGAGTTTGAATCTCTGTTGTCCAGTGATTCCAGCCCATTCATTGTGAATTCCAAGTGTTTAGCCAGCGTTTTCCCATATATACCAGCTCTTTAAACGTGAATTATTAATATTTAAAGACTCTCCTACCTTTCACAGCACGTTGAATACAAAGTCTTAGAATTTCAACATGCAGTGGAGATGTTATAGCTTTACAACATATTCCAAGTGTTTAAGAAACACTCTTTCACATTTCCCCGGACTGTCTTTATTGAGCTTTAAGATGTAAACCTTTTAATACAGGTACCATTCCAGCTTTTTAAAGGTACATTATTACTACTTTGAACACGAGCCTAACTATCATTTCGATTTCTGAGAATGTTGAAAACTTTCATACTGTTATATCAGCTCCATGAAAATGAATTTTTAAGTGTTTCACCATCTTTCTTCCAAAAACGCCAACTCATTTTGACTGAATTATAAATGTAAACATTATCGCACTCACTTCTGAGCTATTTGAACACAATGTCCCAGTAATTAAACACAGTCCTAAGATGTTAAGGTTCTTTATTAATGTATTCCTAGTTTATCAAGCATATCGCTGAATATTTCACCAACGGATCATTGTGGATTCTCAGAGTTTGAATCTCTGTTGTCCTGTGATTCAATATCATTCATTGTGAATTCCAAGTGTTTATCCAGCGTTTTCCCATAATACCAGCTCTTTAAACGTGAATTATTACTACTTTAAAGACTGTCCTACCTTTCACAGCACGTTGAATACGAATTCTCAGTATTTCAACATGCAGTAGAGATGTTATGGTTCTACAACATATTCCAAGTGTATCAGAAACAGTCCTACACATTTCCCCGGTCTGTTTTTTTTGAGCTCTGATACTTTTAACCTTTTAATACAGGTATCGTACCAGCTCTTTAAAGGTACATTATTACTATTTTGAACACTCCTGAACTATCATTTATTTCTTAGAATTTCGAATACTTTCATAGTGTTATATCAGCTCCATGAAAATGAATGTTTAAGTGTTTCACCAGCTTTCTTCCATAAAGGCCAACTCATTTTGACTGAATTATAAATGTAAACAGTATGGCACTCACTTCTGAGCTCCTTGAACACGATTTCCCAGTGATCTTCAGATAGGAAGGCTCTATGAATATGTATTCTTAGTGTTTCAAGTAAATTCCTAAATATTTCCCTACTTTGATTGTGAATTTTCAGAGTGTAAATCACTGTTCAGTGATTAAAACTCTACCATTGTGAATTCCAAGTATTTAAACATTGTTTTTCCATATATACCAGCTCTTTACACGTAAATTATTACTACTTTATAATTGGCCTACCACTGGGATTTCTAATACTTTAGAATTCTTTCCTCCTGTTATATCCGCTCTATGAAAATGAATTAAATGTTTAATCCACTTTTTCCAAAAACACCAACTCATTTAGACTGAATTATAAAAGTAACCAGTATCCAACTCAGTCCTCAGCTCTCTGAACAAGAATTCCCAGCGATTAAACATAGTCCTACAGATGTTAAGGTTCTTTATTAATGTATTCCTAGTTTCTCAAGCATATTGCTGAATATTCACCAACGGATCATTGTGGATTCTCAGAGTTTGAATCTCTATTGTCCTGTGATTCAAGGTCATTCATTGTGAATTCCAAGTGTTTATCCAGCGTTTTCCCACATATACCAGCTCTAGAACGTGAATTATTACTATTTTAAGGACTATCCTGCCTTTCACAGCACGTTGAATACATATTCTCAGTATTTCAACATGCAGTGGAGATTTTTTAGTTCTACAACATATTCCAAGTGTTTGAGAAACAGTCCTACACATTTACCCTGTCTGTTTTTTTTTTTTTGCCTCTGATACTTTTGACCTTTTAATACAGATATAGTATCAGCTCTTTAAACATACATTATTAATATTTTGAACACGAGCCTATCATTTTGATTTCTTAGAATTTTGAAAACTTTCATACTGTTATATCAGCTCCATGAAAATGAATTTTTAAGTGTTTCACCGTCTTTCTTCCAAAAACGCCAACTCATTTTGACTGAATTATAAATGTAAACATTATCGCACTCACTTCTGAGCTATTTGAACACAATTTCCCAGTGATTAAACACAGTCCTAAGATGTTAAGGTTCTTTATTAATGTATTCCTACTTTATCAAGCATATTGCTGAATATTTCACCAGCCAATCATTGTGGATTTTCAGAGTTTGAGTCTCTGCTTTCCAGAGATTCAAGCACATTCATGGTGAATTCCAAGTGTTTAGAGAGCGTTTTCCCATAATACCAGCTCTTTAATCGTGAATTATTACTACTTTAAAGACTCTCCTACCTTTCACAGCATGTTAAATACAAATTCTCAGTATTTCAACATGCAGTAGAGATGTTATATTTCTACAACATATTCCAAGTGTTTCAGGAACAGTCCTACACATTTCCCCAGTCTGTTTTTTTTTGAGGTCTGATACTTTTAACCTTTTAATACAGGTATCGTACCAGCTCTTTGAAGATACATTATTACTATTTTGAACAGTAGCTGAACTGTCATTGTATTTCTTAGAATTTCGAATACTTTCATAGTGTTATATCAGCTCTATGAAAATGAATGTTTAAGTCTTTCACTGGCTTTCTTCCATAAACACCAACTCATTTTGACTGAATTATAAATGTAAACAGTATGGCACTCACTTCTGAGCTCCTTGAACACGATTTCCCAGTGATCTTCAGATAGGAAGGCTCTATTAATATGTATTCTTAGTGTTTCAAGTACATTCCTAAATATTTCCCTACTTTCATTGTGAATTTTCAGAGTGTAAATCACTGTTGTCCAGTGATTAAATCTCTACCATTGTGAATTCCAAGTATTTAAACATTGTTTTTCCATATATACCAGCTCTTTAAACGTAAATTATTACTACTTTAATCATTAGCCTACCACTGGGATTTCTAATAGTTTAGAATTCTTTCCTCGTGTTATATTCACTCTATGAAAATGAATTAAATGTTTAATCCACTTTTTCCAAAAACACCAACTCATTTAGACTGAATTATAAATGTAACCAGTATCCAACTCAATCCTCATCTCATTGAACACGATTTCCCAGGGATTAAACATTGTCCTACAGATGTTAAGGATTTTATTAATGTATTCTTAGTTTAGCAAGCATATAGTTCAATATTTCACCAGCAAATCATTGTGGATTCTCAGAGTTTGAATCTCTGTTATCCAGTCATTCCAGCTCATTCATTGTGAATTCCAAGTGTTTAGCCAGAGTTTTCCCATATATACCAGCTCTTTAAAAGTGAATTATTACTATTTTAAAGACTCTCCTACCTTTCACAGCACGTTGAATACAAAGTCTTAGAATTTCAACATGCAGTGGAGATGTTATAGCTCTACAACCTATTCCCAGTGTTTAAGAAACACTCTTTCACATTTCCCCGGTCTGTCTTTATTGTGCTTTGAGACATTAACCTTTTAATACAGGTACCATACCAGCTCTTTAAAGGTACATTATTACTACTTTGAACACGAGCCTAACTATCATTTTGCTTTCTTAGCATGTTGAAAACTTTCATACTGTTATATCAGCTCTATGAAAATGAATATTTAAGTGTTTCACCGTCTTTCTTCCAAAAACGCCAGCTCATTTTGACTGAATTATAAATGTAAACATTATTGCACTCAATTCTGAGCTATTTGAACACAATTTCCCAGTGATTAAACACAGTCCTAAAGGTGTAAATGTTCTTTATTAATGTATTCCCACTTTATCAAGCATATTGCTGAATATTTCACCAGCGAATCATTGTGGATTCTCAGAGTTTGAGTCTCTGCTTTCCAGTGATTCAAGCTCATTCATGGTGAATTCCAAGTGTTTATAGAGCGTTTTCCCATAATACCAGCTCTTTAATCGTGAATTATTACTACTTTAAAGAGTCTCCTACCTTTCACAGCACGTTGAATACAAATTGTCAGTATTTCAACATGCAGTAGAGATGTTATAGTTCTACAACATATTCCAAGTGTTTCAGAAACAGCCCTATACATTTCCCCGGTCTGTTTTTTGACCTCTGATACTTTTAACCTTTTAATACAGGTATCCTACCAGTTCTTTTAAGGTACATTATTACTAGTTTGAACACTAGCTGAACTATCATTTTATTTCTTAGAATTTTGAATACTTTCATTGCGTTATATCAGCTCTATGAAAATGAATTTTAAGTGTTTCACCGGCTTTCTTCCATAAACGCCAACTTATTTTGACTGAATTATAAATGTAAACAGTATGGCACTCACTTCTGAGCTCCTTGAACACGATTTCCCAGTGATCTTCAGATATGAAGGCTATAGGAATATGTATTCTTTGTGTTTCAATACATTCCTAAATATTTCCCTAGTTTCATTGTGAATTCTCAGAGTGTGAATCACTGTTGTCCAGTGATTAAAACTCTATCATTGTGAATTCCAAGTATTTAAACAGCGTTTTTTTTTTATATATAACAGCTCTTTAAACTTACATTATTACTACTTTAATCATTAGCCTACCAGTGGAATTTCTAATAGTTTTGAATTCTTTCCTCGTGTTATATCCGCTCTATGAAAATGAATTAATTGTTTCACCAACTGTCTTTGAAAAACGTCGTCATTTTTACTGAATTATAAACAGTATAGCACTCACTTCTGAGCTCTTTGAACACAATTTCCCAGTGATTTAACATTGTCTTTCAGGGTCTATTCTTAGTGTTTCAATCACATTCCTAAATATTTTTCAAGTCTCATTGTGAATATTCAGAGTTTGCATACCTGTTGTCCAGTGATTAAAACTCATTCATTGTGAATTCTAAATGTTTATACAGTGTTTTTCCATATATTACAGCTCTTTAAACGTAAATTATTATTCCTTTAATCCTTAGTCTCTCATTGAGTTTTCTAATAGTTTTCAATACTTTCCTCCTGTTATGTCCACTCTATGAAAATAAATTAAATGTTTAACCCACTTTATTCCAAAAACGCCAACTAATTTAGACTGACTGATAAATGTTACATGTATCTAACTCAGTACTCAATTTTTTGTTCACGATTTTCCAGTAATTAAACATTTTCCTACATATATTAAGGTTCTTTATTAATCTATTCCTAGTTTTTCAAGCACATTGCTAAACCTTTCCTCTGTCAAACATTGTGAATTTTCAGTTTGTTTCAGTTTTTTCCAAGTTTCACGCTCATTCTTTGTGAATTCCAAGGGTTTAAACAGCATTTTTACATATACACCAGCTCTTTAACTCTGAATTAATACTATTTTAAAGACAATCCTACCTTTCACAGCGCTTTGAATTCAAACTCTCAGTGTTACAACATGCACTAGAGATACTAAGGTTCTACAAACGTATTCCAAGTGTTTCAGACGCATTCCTAGACATTTCCCTGGTCTGTCATTTTGATCTCTGAGAATTTGAACAGGTATCTGAGCCCTATGAAAATGAATGTTTTTTTAAATAAATCTTTATTCAGATTATTACAATTGTTTCTCCTTTTCCCCCCCATAGCTCCCCTCCACCCGGTTCTCACCCCACCTTCTGCCCTTACCTCCCCCCCACTGTCCTCATCCATGGGTGTATGATTGTTGTCCAGTCTCTTCCTGAACCCCCCTATACCCCTTTCCCCCTGAGAATTATCAGTCCACTCACTTTCTATGCCCCTGATTCTATTATATTCACCAGTTTATTCTGTCCCTCAGGTTTTTAATTCACTTGATTTTTAGGTTCACTTGTTGATAGATATGTATTTGTTGTTCATAATTTTTATGTTTACTTTTTTCTTCTTCCTCTTCTTTAAGAATACCTTTCAGCATTTCATATAATACTGGTTTGGTGGTGATGGACTCCTTTAGCTTTTTCTTATCTGTGAAGTTCTTTATCTGCCCTTCAATTCTGAATGATAGCTTTGCTGGGTAGAGTAATCTTGGTTGTAGGTTCTTGCTATTCATCACTTTGAATATTTCTTGCCACTCCCATCTGGCCTGCATAGTTTCTGTTGAGAAATCAGCTGACAATCATATGGGTGCTCCCTTGTAGGTAATTAACTGTTTTTCTCTTGCTGCTTTTAATATTCTCTCTTTGTCTTTTGCTCTTGGCATTTTAATTATGATGTGTCTTGGTGTGGTCCTCTTTGGATTCCTTTTGTTTGGGGTTCTGTGCTCTTCCTGGACTTGTAAGTCTATTTCTTTCACCAGGTCAGGGAAGTTTTCGGTCATTATTTCTTCAAATAGGTTTTCAGTATCTTGCTCTCTCTCTTCTTCTGGCACCCCCATAATTCTGATGTTGGTTCGCTTGAAGTTGTCCCAGAGGCTTCTTACACTATCTTCAACTTTTTGGATTTTTTTTTCTTTTTTTTCTTTTTGCTTTTTCGGTTGAGTGTTTTTTGCTTCTTTGTATTTCAATTCTTTGACTTGATTCTTGTGTTCCTCTAGTCTGTTGTTGGGTCTCTGTATAATATTTTTTATTTCAGTCAGTGTATGTTTAATTTTTAGTTGGTCCTTTTTCATATCTTCGAAGGTCTCGTTATATTTATTGGCCTTTTCTAAGATATTCTTGAAATTCCTTATAACTGTGGTTTTGAATTCTATATCCAGTCGTTTGTTTTCCTCCATTTCTTTTGTTTGTGATCTGTTTCTTTGACGCAGCATTTTCACTGCTTCCCTGAGTTGGTAGGGTAGATTTGTGTGCTAGGTTTCCTATATGGCCCAGTGGGTTGGCCTCCCCAGTTAACCTGAGGTGGACACTCTTGGTGCATCCCTTTGTGGACTGTGTGTACAGCCTTGTTGCAGTTAAGTCTTGACTGTTGTTGGTATCACTGGGAGGAATTGACCTCCAGGCCAGTTGGCTGTAAGGATCAACTGTGTCTATGCTGGGAGAAGTTCGGTGTTGGAGACAGCCTTATAGGATTAGACTTGCCAAATTGCAATAGACTCTGTGCTCAGCTTGGATGGGGTGGAGTCTCAGGGCGGAGCAGAGAGTCTTGGCTTCCAGTCAGCCTTGCCCTTGCGCGCGTGTGCACCTGCAGACCTCTGCCTTCCCCGGCTCCGGAGTCTCCTCCCGAGAGTCCAGATTCCCCCCTTTAAGAGCGTGGGTCCCCAGGGGCTCACCTGGAACTGGGCTTCAGTGCAGTCAGAATTGGGGTTCAGTGCAGTCAGGAGCTTCGGACTCCCTTCTGCTAGGGAAAGACTGTGGCAACTTCTGCAGCCTTTGTGCACACTGGCGCGCGCGCCTCCAGACCCCTGTCTGCTGGGGCTCCCCCAGGTCTCCCCTGGGTCTCCGAGTCTCCGGGTGCCTTTCTCTCTACCTGACAGTCCAGACTTCCACTGTATGAGCCTGGTTCCACGGGGTTTTGCCCGGGACTGGGGTTCAGTGCAGACAGAACTGGGGCTCAGTGCGGTCGGGGGCTTCCTTCCCCCTTCAGCCAGAGAAAGTCAGCCAGGATCTCAGCCACCCTTCTTCTCTGTGCTCACAAAGACCCTTTGCTGTACCTCCAATTCTCTGTGAGTTTTTCTCTTTCCTTCTAGTTGTAGACTTTTCACTGAGCCAGCTTTCCTGTGGTTCTGGATGGTGTCCGTTCTGTCTTTTAGTTGTAGTTTTGAAATTGTTGTGCGAGGCAGCAGTTTAGGTGCTTACCTATGCCGCCATCTTGGTTTCTCCTGAAAATGAATGTTTAATAAAAACTCTCAACAAGGTGGGAATAGAAGGATCATACCTCAACATAATAAAAGCTATATATATGCTAAACCCACAGCTAACATCATACTCATTGGGCAAAAACTAAAACCATTTCCCCTAAGAACAGAAACAAGACAGGGATGCCCACTCTCACCACTCCTGTTTGACATAGTACTGGAAGTATTATCCATTGCAATGAGACAAGAAGAAGAAATAAAAGGCATCCAAATTGGAAAAGAAGTAAAGCTGTCCTTATTTGCAGGTGACATGATATTGTACATAAAAAACCCAAAAGACTCCGTCAAAGAAACTAACAGACCTAATAAAGGATTTGGGCAATGTAGCAGGATACAAAATTAACGCCAAGAAATCTATGGCGTTTCTACACACCAATAGTGAACTTACAGAAAGAGAGACTAAAAAAGCATTCCCATTTACCATCGCACCAAAATAATTAAGATACCTAGGAATAAACTTAACCAAGGAGGTAAAGGACCTATAGGCGGAAAACTACAGGACACTGTAAAAAGAGATAGAGGAAGACGTCAACAGATGGAAGAACATACCATGTTCATGGATGGGTAGAATCAACATCATTAAATGTCCATAGTACCCAAAGCAATCTATAGATTCAATGCACTCCCCATTAAAATACCAATGGCATATTTCACAGACCTAGAAAGAACTCTCCAAAAATTCATCTGAAATAAAAAAAGACCCCGAATAGCCACAGCAATCCTGAGAAAGAAGAATAAAGTAGGAGGGATCTCAATACCAGATTTCAAGCTGTATTACAAAGCCACTGTTCTCAAAACAGCCTGGTACTGGCACAAGAACAGACATATAGATCAATGGAATAGAACAGGGAATCCAGATATCGACCCAAACCACTATGCACAATTAATATTTGACAAAGGAGGCATGAACATACAATAGAGTCAAGACAGTCTCTTCAGTAAATGGTGTTGGGAAAATTGGACAGATTCATGCAAAAAAACGAAACTAGATCACCAACTTACACCATACACAAAAATAAACTCAAAATGGATACAGGACTTAAACATAAGACGGGAAACCATAAAAATACTAGAGGAATCCACAGGCAGCAAAATCTCAGACCTATACCGAAAGAACTTCTTCACTGATACTGCCCCTAGGGCAATGGAAGCCAAAGAGAAAATAAACCAATGGGACTACCTCAGAATAAAAAGCTTTTTTCACAGCAAAAGAAACCATCAACCAAACAACAAGAAACCCCACTGTATGGGAGAACATATTTGCAAATGTTATCACTGATAAAGGTTTAATCTCCAACATGTACAGGCCGCTTAAACAACTTAATATAAGGAAGGTAAATGATCCAATAAAAAAATGGGCAACGGACCTAAGTAGAATCTTTTTGAAAGAAGACAGAAGGAAGGCCAAGAGACACATGAAAACATGCTCAACATCACTAATTATCCGAGAGATACAAATCAAAATGACAATGCGATACCATCTCACACCTGTCAGAATGGCTATCATCAACAAATCAACAAACGACAAGTGTTGGCAAGGATGTGGAGAAAAGGGAACCCTCGTGCACTGCTGGTGGGAATGCAGACTGGTGCAGTCACTGTGGAGAACAGTATGGAGTTTCCTCAAAAAACTGAAAATAGAACTCCCTTTTGACCCAGTAATCCCCCAACTAGGAATATATCCTAAGAAACTAGAAACACCAATCAAAAAGGATATATGCACCCCTATATTCATAGCATCACAATTTACAAAAGCCTAGATTTGGAAACAGCCTAGATGCCCGTCAGCAGATGACTGGATCAGAAAACTATGGTACATCTACACATTGGAATACTCTGCTGCCATAAAACAGAAGGAATTCTTACCATTTGTAGCAACCTGGATGGAATTGGAGAACATTATGCTAAGTGAAATAAGCCAGCCAATGAAAGAAAAATACCACATGATCTCACTCATTTGTGGGTAATAAAAAACATTATAAACTTATGAACGAAAAGATAGATACAGGGGCCGTAAAGAATCAAACAGACTGTCAAATTACAGCGGGAAGGTTAGGGAGAGGTGGGGGAAATAAGAGGTCAACCAAAGGACTTATATGCATGCATATAAGAATAACCCAAATATACAAAACATTGGGCAGTGAGGGCATGTATGGGTGTGTGTGGGGGGGACAATGGTAAGAAATGTACACATATAATACCTTAATAAAAAAAAGAAAAAAAAAAGAAAATGAATGTTTACGTGTTTAATCTTCTTCCAAAAACACCAACACACTGAGACTGAATTATGAATGTAAACAGTATGGCACTCACTTCTGTGCTCTTTGAACACGATTTCCCAGTGATTTAACAGTGTCTTTAAGATATCAACGCTCTATGAACATGTATTCCTAGTGTTACAAGCACATTGCTAAAAATTTCCCCACTCAATCCTTGTGAATTCTCAGTTTGAGTCACTGTTGTCCACTGATTCAAGCTCATTCATTGTGAATTCCAAGTGCTTATACAGTGTTTTTCCATATATAACAGCTCTTTAATTGTAAATTGTTACTACTTTAATCCTTAGCCTATCATTGGGATTTCTAATAGTTTTGAATACTTTCCTCCTGCTATATCCGCTCTACGAAAATGAATTAAATGTTTAGTCCACTTTATTCCAAAAACGCCAACTCATTTAGACTGAATTATAAATGTAACAAGTATTCAACTCAGTCCTCATCTCTTTGAACACGATTTCCCAGTAATTAAACATTGTCCTACAGATGTTAAGGTTCTTTATTAATCTATTCCTAGTTTTTCAAGCACATTGCTAAATGTTTCCCCAGTCAATCATTGCGAATTTTCAGAGTTTGTTTCAGTTTTTTTCCAGTGTTTCAAGCTCATTCTTTGTAAATTCCAAGTGTTTAAACAGCGTTTTTACATATATACCAGCTCTTTAACTATGAATTATTACTATTTTAAAGACAATCCTACCTTTCACAGCGCTTTGAATACAAACTCTCAGTGTTACAACATGCACTAGAGATATTAAGGTTCTACAAAAGTATTCCCAGTGTTTAAGACACATTCCTAGACATTTCCCTGGTCTGTCATTTTGATCTCTGAGAGTTTGAACATTTTCATACAGGTATCTGAGCCCTATGAAAATGAATGTTTAATAAGAACTCTCAACAAGGTGGGAATAGAAGGATCATGCCTTAACATAATAAAAGCTATATATGTGCTAAACGCACAGCTAACATCATACTTAAAGGGCAAAAACTAAAACCATTTCCCCTAAGAACAGAAACAAGACAGGGATGCCCACTCTCACCACTCCTGTTTGACATAGTACTGGAAGTATTATCCGTTGCAATGAGACAAGAAGAAGAAATAAAAGGCATCCAAATTGGAAAAGAAGTAAAGCTGTCCTTATTTGCAGGTGACATGATATTGTACATAAAAAACCCAAAAAACTCCATCCAAAAAACTGACAGACCTAATAAAGAAATTCGGCAATGTAGCAGGATACAAAATTAACGCCAAGAAATCTATGGCATTTCTACACACCAATAGTGAACTTACAGAAAGAGAGACTAAAAAAGCATTCCCATTTACCATCACACCAAAATAATTAAGATACCTAGGAGTAAACTTAACCAAGGAGGTAAAAGACCTATAGGCAGAAAACTACAGGACACTGCAAAAAGAGATAGAGGAAAAAGTCAACAGATGGAAGAACATACCATGTTCATGGATGAGTAGAATCAACATCATTAAATGTCCATACTACCCAAAGCAATCTATAGATTCAATGCACTCCCCATTAAAATACCAACAGCATATTTCACAGACCTAGAAAGAACTCTCCAAAAATTCATCTGAAATAAAAAAAGACCCCGAATAGCCACAGCAATCCTGAGAAAGAAGAATAAAGTAGGAGGGATCTCAATACCAGATTTCAAGCTGTATTACAAAGCCACTGTTCTCAAAACAGCCTGGTACTGGCACAAGAACAGACATATAGATCAATGGAATAGAACAGGGAATCCAGATATCGACCCAAACCACTATGCACAATTAATATTTGACAAAGGAGGCATGAACATACAATGGAGTCAAGACAGTCTCTTCAGTAAATGGTGTTGGGAAAATTGGACAGATTCATGCAAAAAAACGAAACTAGATCACTAACTTACACCATACACAAAAATAAATTCAAAATGGATACAGGACTTAAACATAAGACAGGAAACCATAAAAATACTAGAGGAATCCACAGGCAGTAAAATCTCAGACCTATACCAAAAGAACTTCTTCACTGATACTGCCCCTAGGGCAATGGAAGCCAAAGGGAAAATAAACAAATGGGATTACATCAAAATAAAAAGCTTTTTCACAGCAA
This sequence comes from Plecotus auritus, assembly GCF_963455305.1. Lineage (NCBI taxonomy): Eukaryota > Metazoa > Chordata > Mammalia > Chiroptera > Vespertilionidae > Plecotus > Plecotus auritus. The sequence continues at coordinate 101,606,414 of NC_137782.1, forward strand.
AAGAAACCATCAACCAAACAACAAGAAACCCCACTGTATGGGAGAACATATTTGCAAATGTTATCACTGATAAAGGTTTAATCTCCAACATGTACAGGCAGCTTAAACAACTTAATAAAAGGAAGGTAAATGATCCAATAAAAAAATGGGCAACGGACCTAAATAGAATCTTTTTGAAAGAAGACAGAAGGAAGGCCAAGAGACACATGAAAAACATGCTCAAAGTCACTAATTATCCAAGAGATGTAAATCAAAACGACAATGTGATACCATCTCACTCCTGTCAGAATGGCTATCATCAACAAATCAACAAACTACAAGTGTTGGTGAGGATGCGGAGAAAAAGGAACCCTCGTGCACTGCTGGTGGGAATGCAGACTGGTGCAGCCACTGTGGAGAACAGTATGGAGTTTCCTCAAAAAACTGAAAATAGAACTCCCTTTTGACCCAGTAATCCCCCAACTAGGAATATATCCTAAGAAACTAGAAACACCAATCAGAAAGGATATATGCACCCCTATGTTCATAGCAGCACAATTTACAAAAGCCTAGATTTGGAAACAGCCTAGGTGCCCATCAGCAGATGACTGGATCAGAAAACCATGGTACATCTACACAATGGAATACTCTGCTGCCATAAAAAATGAAGGAATTCTTACCATTTGTAGCAACCTGGATGGAATTGGAGAACATTATGCTAAGTGAAATAAGCCAGCTAATGAAAGAAAAATACCACATGATTTCACTCATTTGTGGGTAATAAAAAACATTATAAACTGATGAATGAAAAGATAGATACAGAGGCCGTAAGGAATCAAACAGACTGTCAAATTACAGTGGGAAGGTTAGGGAGAGGTGGGGGAAATAAGAGATCAACCAAAGGACTTATATGCATGCATATAAGAATAACCCACGGATGCAAAACTTTGGGGTGTGAGGACATGTATGAGAGTGGGGGGGCAATGGTAAGATATGTACACATATGATAACTTAATTAACAAAATAAATGAATAAATAAATAAATAAATAAATAAATGAAAATATAAAAAAATGAATGTTTGTTTAACCTTCTTTCAAAAACGCCAAGACATTGAGACTTAAGTATAAATGTAAACAGTATCACATTCACATCTCAGCTCTTTGAAAACGTTTTCCCAATGATGAACCATTGTCCTTCAGATATTAAGGCTCTATGAACATATATTCCTAGTGTTACAAGCATATTGCTAAAAATTTCCCCAGTCAATCCTTGTGAATTCTCAGTTTGAGTCACTGTTGTCCAGTGATTCAAGCTCATTTATTGTGAATTCGTAGTGTTTATACAGCCTTTTCCATATATACCAGCTCTTTAAATGTAAATTATTACCATCATTGTGATTTCTAAGAGTTTTGAATACTTTCATACTGTTATATTTTTACGTGTTAACCAACTTTCTTCCAAAAACGCCAAGACATTTAGATTGTCTCAGTGTTAATACACTGCCCCCAGGTACTGAGGTTCTAGAATCTTGTATTCCAATTGTTTCATGCACATTCCAAAACATTTCCCTGGTGTATCATAGTGAATTTTGATAGTTCTAAGCACTTTCAAACAGTTAACGGATTTCTATGAATATGAATTCTTAGGATTGTGAAAAACTTTCTTAGAAAAACATCTACTCATTGATACTGACTCACAAATGTGCCTTTGGACTCGAACTCTCAGTGCTTCAACACAGCCTCACAGATATTAAGGTTCTAAAAACTTGTATTCCAAGTGTTTCAAGCACATTCCAAAAAGTTTCCCTGGTGAGTTCTGTGAGTTCTAAGCACTTTCATACAGTTAACTGTGTTCTGTGAACATGAATTCTTTGTTTTGTAAACAACTTTCCTCACAAAATGCCAACTCATTGAGACTGACATATAAATTCATCTTTGAACATGAGTTCTCAGTGTTTCAACACTGCCTCACAGATATTAAGGTTCTACAAACATGTATTCTAAGTGTTGTGTCTGAATTATAAATATTGTGAACACGATCCTAATCAGTTAACAACTCTTTGAACACTGACCCACAGATATTAAGGTTCTGTGACTTTCAATGTGCAGCATGACGTCATTAAAGGCAATGTTAGCCTCAAAGTCTAGCCTAGAATCACAGCCTCTGAGCCAAACCACCACACTTGGAGAGCCCAGCCTAGCCCCACATAGCTGAGCTTATCACCAAAGGGCCGAGCCTCGCTCAGGGAGAATACAGGCAAAGTCTTAAGCAATGGCAGACTGGGCCCTAGGCCTCTCTCTCAGTGAGTCTTAGGAGGCCCTGGGCACACTACTCCCTTGGTTTCTCTATCAGAGATTCCTAACATGGCCCAGGATCCTGGCAACCTTGGCCCTGGGCCTCTTTTAGAAACTTCTAAAGAGTCAGTAAGTTCTTAGAGGGCAGCCCCATAGAGATCCAGGGTCCCTAGAGGACTGAAAGGGCAAGATTTCTGGCTGAGGTCCACTTGGGTATCCCTGGTGGCTTCCATCCCCTCCTTGGGCCTAAGCAGCCCTAGCCTTAAGAGGCAGATAGTGAGGGTAAGGTGCTGTACTCATGCTGATGATGGCCTGTGACTTCTCTGAAAGAGTTATCTGGGTTTCAAAAAGGAAGTTATTAACTATGGGCCACTAACTTACCATGCAACCTGGCTGTCTGATGTCACTCACGGAGTCCGAAAGAGGCCACACACAGGAAGACTACATGAATTTGAAATAGTACATACATGACGGGACCTTGGAGGATCAGAGCTCTTATATAAGAGGTGTCCCAATTGCCCTTGGCCCCTACTGCCCAACAACAATTCCTTCTTCCAGCCTAGATTTGTGGGCTTGTGGAAGGCTCCCTATGACCTGCTAACAGAGGAAGGAAAGTTGCGGAGTGGCTTTTCATGATGTCAATATCCAACGAGAAACTGCACTGCTATGATACAACAGGCTATTCTGGATATTTGTGAAGGACAGTGGTAATGAAACCATAGCAATGGGCAGAGCTTGGGGCCTCATTCTCCTTGTTTAGATGACAAATGACCAGATTTGCAATCAGATTCTGATTCATGGCTCCAGCCATGATCTTGCAATTGTAGTCAGAGACATGAAAGACACATTATTGGAAGATCATTCCCAATGACATTTGGGCAGAAGTTTCTTAGACTGTTCTCAAACAATGTGCATGAAATATAGATATTTTGTCGCATATACTGTTTATAACCGTAAATTCTCACAGTTGAGGATTTCATTAATCAAGAATAGAAAGTGGTCCTAGAAGGTTTGGCTCGGTGGGTATAGCATCGGCCTGTGGACAGAAGGGTCCTGGGTTCGATTCTGATCAAGGGAATATGCCAAGGTTGCAGGCTCAATCCCCAGTAGGATGCGTGCAGGAGGCAGCAAATCAATGATTCTCTCTCATCTTGATGTTTCTATCTCTGTCTCTCCCTCTCCCTTCCTCTCTGAAATAAATAAAAAATATATCTATTTAAAAAAATAAGATAAAGTAGCACATTCTTTATATTCCCTCATATATGGAATGTAAAACCACAAACAAACAAGCAAAACCTCCCACATAGAAATGAAATCATGGTGGGTACAAGAGGGGAAAAACATGAAGGAGGAAAGGAGGTAAAGGGGTCAAATACAAGAGGACAGAGGAAGCTAGACTTTGGGAGGTGAGCACATAATGGATTATGCTATGTTGTACTATGGAGTCATAATATGACATTTATTTAATATTATTAACCACATTACCTCCCACTCTTGTTCATGAAAAGAAGATATTTTTCTGTTTTTGGACAAACACATTTTTGTTTATCTACAATTTGTTCAACCAGCATGAGGATAATCACCTGAGACTTGGTAATAGAACATGGGCGGCATGGTGTTAGCCATCAGACGGTTAGTGAGGAGTAGTGCTTAGAAAAATAAAAAGGATTCATAATGTTATCAAACCCAGCTCTGAATCCAGACTCCTGCCAAGCAAGGCAATTTCCAAGTACTGGGCTACAGCTTCAGTAGCTGGGGAGTGAAGAGTACTGGGCAATCCAATGGGTTTCCTGCATTCTAGTTCCCAAGTCTGTGGTAATAACATAGATTCTGAAAAATTTCCAAGTGGTCCCCTGCATCAGACATAGATGTGCTCTTACTCATCACTTAATTTATATCCAGAATCAGATTGAAGAGATTCAGGACATGAACAGATTATTCTTTTTCAACGGCTCAACAAAATATGAGGAAAATTGGAAAGTTCAGTTGTAACTGATAAGGAAGGAAACTAGAATAATTCATGATTTGTCATGGACAGGAAAATTGTGCAAAACAGAGGAAGCACACAAGGGTAATAATGGCAGTGACGTCTCCTGTAGCAGTTGCCAACTTGAATAGATGCAACTCTCAGCAGGACATTAAAGGTGAAGGATGAAAAGTGACCCTTGAGGAAATGTGCTACTCTTTGGAAGAACTACATGAGTACAATAATTTACACAAGCAGAAAAGTATAGAATATGTGTGGAGATAATTAATGTTGGAGAAAATGTTACAGAATACATAAATTTGGATGAGAGGGAATGTATTAATTTTAGCTCACCAGACAGAGACTCTGCATTTAAATTTTCAGAGTGGGTGATTAGAAAAGGCTCTAAAAGCTTATAGGGATGATTGGCTGACAAATGCATTGAATCATGGCCCAATAAATGTGACATGGAAATGCCCACTCTCTTTTTTTAATAAAGAAAAAAAGCAGTTCAACATTTTATAGAAGGGAGAATGTTAGAGTGGATTGGTCATAAGAGTCCTATTCCAAACTCTGTGCATGTACACCTGGCATAACTTTCACCAATACATTGCAAAATATATTTAAGTGTGGAAATGGCATGTTTGAAGAGCTGTGTGTTGACGCTTCTATGAAGGCTTGACATTGGAAATTGAAACCTCTCAATGGAAAAATCCAAATGTAATGGGGGTCTATGGTACCCTGGTGATGAAGGGAATGCAACCACCACATTCATGGTAGATCTGATCACACTGAAAGACTGCAAGTCAAAGCAGCATCAATGAGTTTGAACTCTCCAAAAGATAAACCAAACAATCCCATTTACCATTGCAACAAAAAAAATTAAGATACTTAGCAATAAACTTAACCAAGGAGGCAAAAGACCTATCCTTGGAAAACTAGAGGATGTTGAAAAAAGAGAGGAAGATATAAACAAGTGGAAGAATATACCATGTTCATGGATTGGTAGAATCAACATCATTAAAATTTCCATGCTACCCAAGGCAATCTACAGATTCAATGCAATTCCTATTAAAATACCAACAGCACATTTCAGAAGTCTAGCACAAACAGTCCAAAAATTATATGGAACCAAAAAATACCCCGAATGGTCATGGAAAATCTTGAGAAAGAAAAACAAAATGGGAGGAATCAAAACTTCAGATATCAGGTTATACTACAAAGTCCCTGTACTCAAAACAGCCTGGTACTGGCACAAGAATAGGCATATAGATCAATGAAACAGAACAAAGACACCAGAAAATCTACCCAAGCCATTACACTCAATTAATATTTGACAAAGGAGGCAAGAACACACAATGTAGTAGATACTGTGTCTTCAATATATGGATTGGGAAAACTGGACAGGTAAATGCAAAAAATAAAAAATAAAAGTAGACCACCAACTTACACCATACACAAGAATAAACTCAAAATGGATAAAAGACCAAAATGTACATTGTGAAACCATAAAAATCTTAGAAGAAATGATAGGCAGGAAATCACAAGACATCTCTTGTAACAATATGTTTACTGCTACATCTCCTAGGGCAAAAGAAACTAAGGAGAAAATAAACAAATGGAACTATGTCAAAATAAAAAGCCTATGCACAGCAAAAGTAACCATCAATGATATGAAAAGGGAGTTCACTGCATTGGAGAACATATTTACCAATGATAAATCTGATAAGGGGTTAATTTCAAAAATATATAAGAAACTCATACAACTTAATGAAAGGAAGACA